>NW_023494807.1:17964275-19164275 GCF_904425465.1 Colossoma macropomum
TATGTAGCTATATTATGAATAATATGGCAACAATAAGACTTTTACACAATAATTGCTGACGGAAGTGTATGTGAAAAGACAATAGTTCACAGAAATCACATTATGCTAACCAATTGTTACAATGTAAACTGGTTCAGTCTCCAAAACATACTGGGAATACATACAGACATGTTTCCTTGGATCTTAACTGGAAATGAAACCTCTGATGTATCTGCAGCAAATTGTTGTTTTACATTTTCCTGTACTCAGAAAATAACAGAAAATCTGTTCATTCTAAAAGCACTTATAATAGAAACCATTGGGCAGGTGGTGACACAGGTGCCCATTGACTTCAATTATAAGTGACTTTTAAGTCTAAGTACAAAGAAGCTTGATGGAATTATTATCTGTGGAAAATGACTATATGCTATGGATGCTATAAACAGAAATAATGTTGAAAAAATACTGCAGTATACATTTAACCCCTTCAAATCCCAGGCTTATTACATACTAAGATTTATTATTGAGTAACTCCAGGGACCTCAGTGCAAACTGATTGAGCTGTTCTTAGATCATAGAAGTGTGTAATAAAACTTTAAGGGGTTAAATGCAAGGATGCTGACTGTTTCTAGTAAGTAAACCTGAGCTGATGGATACATAAACCTCAGATCACTGTTTCTGTATGAACGTAGCCCAGCCTACATTGCTCTCCCTCCACACTGCTGTAATTACCAGCAGCCTAAAATAGCTGGATTTATGCTGTGGTATGAATTCAAATAGGTGCAGATTTACATGCCCATGTCTCCTGTGTGTTTATTGTCTCACTGCTCCATGAAAGTTGCTCTCCTCTGCTTCTAACCGCCTCATTCCCTGAGCTGTCATTCGTTAGAGCATAGGCCCCATCAGATTAATCTCTTCCCATTGCATTTGTACAGGTCTCTTTAGAGATTTCCACAAAGAAACGACACCTCCGTCTCCCTCGCATCCCTCGTCTCTCCCTCACCACCCATGCATACACACACACACACACACACACACACACACACACACACACACACACATTAACACATATACACATGCCTTGAGCTGTCTTTCATATACATACACTCTCTCAGTTAACTCTTCTCTGAAGTTTCTTCAATGCAGGAAAGCAGTGTTTTTTTATACCACTTCCACTGGATTGCTGCTTACAGTGTCAAACAGCACAAAAGCAACAGTCTGTACTCACAGCCTCTCCCACGCTGGACAGCAGCAGGTCCTTCACACTAAGCTGATAAACCGAAGGGGTTTGTGGACTCAGTACTACTGTTGGAACACACTCAGGAACCACAGGCCTGTATGAGAACATACTTGACTCCCAGGAAGCTGCATGGACACACACACACACACACATATGTTTTTAAACAATGTCAGAACATAAGGACACATATGTATTATATATGTATGTACCCATACATAAATATAAAGAACTTATATACAGCTGACATTTATACGTATTATTTATTCATATTTACATATGTATTCACTGTTTTTCCGTGGTCAGGACCACCACAGAACAGGTATTACTTGCATCTCAGTGTCACTGTGGAACTGAGAATAGTCCACCAAAAATATCCTGCCAAATGACCACTGAAGAACAGGGTAAATGGGGGTAACAAAGTATGCAGAGAAACAGATGGACTACAGTCTGTAATTGTAGAACTATATAGTTCTCCTCTATGGTAAGTGGAGCTGATAAAATGGACAGAGAGTGTAGATACAAGGAGGGTGGACAATACATACATCTATATCTATCTATCTATCTATCTATCTATCCATATATATATATATATATATATATATATATATATATATATATATATATATACATATATATATATATACATATACATATATATATGAATGATAGTAAGATAATTAAGGCATGCCTTATGACTAAGTCATAGGGGGAATGAGATCATTAAGGCATGGCCATAATTAATAAAGCGTAGGAATGAGATAAATATGTCCATGACTTAGTAAGTCATGGCAATGAGATTTCCAACTTAGTAAGGCATGGAAATTAAGGAACATTGGACAATTAAGTCATTACACACAACTTAGTCACAACTTAATTATCTTGTTCCCATGCCTTACTAAGTTGTGGCCATGACATAGCTATCAGAACTTAATTATTATCTTGTTCTCACACCTTACGAAGTCATGGTTACAATTTAATTATGTCATTCCTACACCATTCTACATCATGGCCACAACTATCACAACTTAATTATCTCATTCCCATGCCTCACTAAGTCATGACCACAACTAAATTTTATCATTCCCACACCTTACTAAGTTGTGGCCACGACAACTTAATTATCTTGTTCCATCGACTTACTAAATCATGGCTATGACTTAATCATTCCATTCTCACGACTGACTAAGCCGTGGCTACGACTTCACTTTGACAATTATCTTGTTCCCATGCCTTACTAAGTCATTGCCATGACTTAATTACCACATTTCCACATCTTCCTACATTGTGGCAACAACTTAATTAATTTGTTCCCATGCTTTGCTAAGTTGTGGCCACACATTAGGATGCTGTTCTCACATCTTGTTGTAGGCATGCATTGCTTTACTAAGAAGGGATGCCAAGTCTTAGCATGTATGTTAGCATGCATGTAGAATATATGTATTAATATTCCTATTTGACTACTTAATCACCTCATAATTCAAATGATATCATGACATTCTTACGTAGGACAAAATGTAGTGGATTTGAAACTCATCGGTAACCACAAAGGGCCAATTAGGGACAATTTTTTAAAACGTCATCTGTTTTTCCCACAGAGAAAAACAACTCAGGACTGGATTAATTATCATGTTCCAGCAATTCAACAGGACATAAATGAAACAATGTCATTTGCCCAGGGGCTAAAGAATAAATGACTTGAGAAGACGAGAGATGACGTGATTATTCCAGGCAACATCAATGGTGTATTACATCTGGAACAAAACTCTGCAGGGCAGCAGGACTGCAACAAACCTCCTCAAGGTGGTAGGGCCGGAACAGCACTCTGCATGGTTGTTTGATTGGAATGAAACCCTTCAGGGCAGTGTGGTTGGAACAAATCTCTGCAAGAACACAGCTCAGCAACCCTGCTGTAGGACAATATAAATCTAACCCTCCCATTTGTACATGCCATTTTGTCATGTGCTCACAGGCCATGTGCAAATTGGTTTTTGAAACCCCAAACAATACAGTACATATTCAACTCTCTGTAATTCTCTGTAAGTCATTACCCATAAAAAAGCCTTTGAGGAACACTGTGATTTTCCTAAAAAGAAGAGCCTATCAAATCAGAGTCTACACTACCAGAGCTGTAACATCGTAATCATTTTGATTCTTCTGGTGTCCCAGAAAGACACTATAAATATCCAGTGGTGCAGAAAATAAAGCTGGAAATGTGCCTTTTAATCATCTTTCTTTTTTGTGCAAAATGGTTTAGTAAAGCAGTAAAGGACAGGTTTCACTTCAAAATGTTCACGTATACAAAGGCTAAAAAAGGTTCTTCACACTCAAGTGGCTCTTCAAAGAACCATCCACTGTAGATTAAAAAACTCAAAAGTGGTTCTCCTATAGTAGGGGTGTCCAATCTTACCTGCAAAGGGCCAGTGTGGCTGCAGGTTTTCATTACAAGCAAGCAGGAGCTCACCTGATTCCAGTTCTTTAATCAGCTGCTTTGAGTCAAACAGCTGATCATGTGATCTCCTGCTTTGCTGGAATAAAAACATGCAGCCACACCGGCCCTTTGTGGATAAGATTGGACACCCTTGTCCTATAGCATCATGCTAAAGAACTCTGTTAGGCACCCATAGTTTTAAAAAGGACAGATCACATTTACACATTTACATTTTGTTTGTAGTTTGTGTTGTTTGGTGTACAAAAAACAGACATAATTCATCTTTATAAGACTTTTTTGCAGCCCTTCTTTACACCTTAGTTAATTCTAAACAAGTTTACAGTCAGATGCAAAATTTGAACACCACAGATTACATTTTGTTAATTTTAAGTGAGGATAAGTAAACACACACTTAAGTATGGCATTTTCTGCTATTTTTAATGCACTATTTCTGTTTATTTACTAAGGAATATGTAGGGGGAAAAAGACAAAACATTAAATGTGCCATAACTTTTGCACATCCCACATTTTATGGTTTTAAATTCAGCAAATAAACAGTAATTGTGCATTAAAATGTGCATAAAAAGTGTGTTGTCTGTAGAGGATATGTTATTAACTTATTTTCACTTAAAAAGCTAATATTTGCCCAGCAGTGCCCAAACTTTTGCATATGACAGTATTTTTGTCACTGTGCCTTTAAGACTGATATATGTAAATGACATCTGTTTTGACTGGCTGCCCTGCACTGCATCCCATCTGAAAAGCAGTCCAGACCGAAACACTTCATATAACTTCTATGTGAATAGGTGGGACTGAACTGCTGTGGGCGGAATAGATGGATAGATGTAATGTACTGTTTTTTGTGACACCACAAAAACACTGAATTCAAAACGGGAATGAACAGTACATTTGTGTCATGCATCCCTCCAGCCCTGGACAAGTTTCTGGATGTAGGCAACATCAATGTTCTGCCACTCTTGCATCAAAGAACCGCGCAGTTTGGCCAGATTTAGAGGACGCCTTGCCTGGCATCATACTCATTGTTCCAGATAGTCCCACGAATTTTCAAAAGAATTCACATCTGGGGATTTTGTATGGCCGGTCCAGATGTGTGAATGCTCCTGAATGTTCATCATGTCAGTCAGTCACATTTGCAGCCCTGTTAAAGCGAGAATTGTCATCTTGGAATACTGGGACAGGAATGTTATGTTCCTCTGTAAGATGATGAGCAAAAGGCAAAAGCTGTTGTCCAGCAGCTCAATGTTGGCACTGTGGTTCAAATTTATTGTCACCTCAACCAAAGGACCCTTTTCTGCATAATTAAAACACTCCCAGTACATCAAAGAGCCCCCTCCAGCTTGAACCACACCTTGCACATAGTCCTCATTGAAGGCTTCCTGAGGTCTTCGATGAACACGCAGGCCTAGCATCGCTCACATACAGGCAGAGACGAGATTCATCTGACCAGATAACATGTTTCCAGTCATGAACAGCCCAATTTTTGTGTCTCTTCGCCCACTGTAACCGGGCAACTTTGTGAGCAGATGTGAGCAAAGGCCTCTTGCATGCCACTGTGTTCCATATGTTCATAGTATGCTGTTCCCTGTGGAGTGTTCTTTCAGAAATTGATTGTGAGGGACCTGTATTGACTTCTAGAAGAAATTCTCTGAAACACGCTGGAGGTCCCTGTACGTCAGTTCTGCCACAATTAAGACGAGAATTTCCTGTAGACTGGGATTTTTACCACTGCTGATAGACCTGTATGACCGTAGGCTTCAATACACCTGCAATTTCAGCTACTTCCTTCACACTATGAACTTTGGCACACCTAAATGCAATCACTCTGTTTTGCCAAACATTAACATCTGCTTTGCAACCCATTTTCCTTACATCAGACAAGACATTCACTGCAGTGTACCACCTCTTTTCAAATCTCCTTATTAATCATCCTTGTGCAACTCCATCTGCAGGAGACTGAATTACTACCACCTTAAACGCGCAAGGTGACCAATTTTTTGTCCAGGGAGCTTATTTAAATCCTGGCTTTAGCTTAGCTCAGTGTGAGGTATTCTTTCACAGAGCTGCTGAGCTTTCTGCCCTGTGTTTTGGTTGACATCCTGTGTACCTGATTGATCTTCTGTATTTATTGACTTTGCCCTTTTGCCTGCTCTCTGTTTGGATACTGTTTGCCTGGACTTTCTTCTGTTATGTTTATCTCTTGTTGTCTCTGGCTCATTTTGGATCTGACCTCTGCCTGCTTTTCAACCACAACTTTGGATCACCTCCAAGCCAGTAAAGTTCAAACTTTAACAATGTTTACATACTACATCAAACTATTTCAAAAGAGTGACAAAATCAGTTTTCCGTGATATGGGCCCTTTAAGAATCCATGCCACTTACTCATAAGAGAAAAGCATTTCTGAATTGTTTTGTGCTTACTAAGACCGAGAAATCTCATTTATAAACCTGTCAAAACGTATCATGTGGTGAGAATAAAACCAAATCCCACTGGCAGTTTCATTTCAAAAGCTAAAAGCAATTGTTCTTGTTATCATAGAGTATGTCACACTTCAAAGAGCTTTATCTCTGAGAACATTAGTGAAAGACAATGCACACAAATAAGAAAATGTTCTTTTTGGAGTGAATTTTCACTCTTTCAGCTCTTTCTGATCCTTTGCCACTCTTCTGGAGCCTAAAATGAAAGCTCCCAATTAGCGCATCCACTGCTGCTGAACGCTGCATGCATTGGGTACATTACCATAATTGCTTTGAACTTCAATTATATTTCATAAAATTCTTTGAAGAAAAGTTCCTCACCCACATCAATGGACACATCTGGTTCTGCTGAGCTCATGGTGGTTCCGGCCTGCTGTTGCTGCTGCAGTTGCTGCTGTGGCTGGGCCTGAGGAAGAAGGTGCTGAGGGTGGAAGAAGGAGTGGAAGAGTGGGCTGGAGGGAGGAGGGGTGTCCCGCTGGTCTGATGGGGGGTCCTCACTAATGCCACTGTCGCAGGGAGATGGGGCCCACGGTGGGGAGCCGGGGTCCGACGCACGCTCAGACACACACAGCAGGGAGTCCAGGAAACGTACAGCTGCATCTTCACTGTCACACATGAACTACACACACATATACATACTATTGTACTATTACTTGTGTGAAGTTAAAGGGGAATTCCACCAATTTATTAAAAATTCTGTATAAACAAATTCATTCAGAGTGGTTTGATGTGAAATGGTTCAAACTTATTGACTCGGACCCCTTTACAGTGGCGGTGATAGGAACCAGGGTTCACAATGTCTGCAACACAGAGATAATCATTTTATTTACTATTCAAAATGACCAGTGAACCTACACGTCTTCTGGGTTTTTACACTCTGTGTCTGATCCATTATAGAAATAAGTAATAACTTTCATCATAAGTTCTGCTTATCTGTGTGTTAAATCCTTTATCTGCTTATTCGTCTGTTTTCTCCTCTTCCTTCCACCTCAGAAACAAAAGTGGTTTTATCCTCTGGTGCGCAAATCTATTGCGTAAATAACGCGTCTAAAGAGAGCAGTCAGTGGACCAGCCAGTTCTCAAAACACAATGAAACAAAAACCAAAATTTCATCAGATTTCAGAAGCACAAGATGCGCAAAGAGCGAGAACAGCTATCAGAACTAATTCCCTGTGTGTTCTCTTTGCCGAGTTGAACAACTGCCCATCCTATACGGTCTGATGCTGTTGCTTCTTCGGCCTTGATTGGGTTCCCGCTGCTCACCAGCCTTCTGGACCAGTTTGACCACCATGGAGCTTCCTGCTGCACAATGCCATGCAAACCTCACCTGCATGAACTGACCTTTCTGATGATACTGCTGCTGCTCCTGCTGCACAGGCTCAAACTATTTAATTCTAACTATTGCTTCACCTGCTTTTCCCCTTTTCTGTATTTTAATATTTTATACTAACATTAAAACCTTATCCTCTGTTCATTTTGCTCATGTTATTGTTTGCTATACGGTGTCGACCAGAGGAGGATGGGTTTCCCTTTTGAGTCTTGGTTCCTCTCAAGGTTTATTCCTCTTGCTTTTAGTTTTTCCTTGCCACTGTCGCCATTGGCGACGCTCATGGCGTTGTAAAAAGCGCTATATAAATAAAACTTTGACTTGACTTGATTCGAAAAGAGGGCAGGTAGACAACTGCTGACAAGTTTGTTTCAGAAAACAGGTGAGCCCAAAGTGCCAAACTGTAAATATGTTGTGGTAAAGTAAGCTAGCTTGCTAACAAGCGATTAGCCTAGTCTAAGTCATTCATAACAAGTACAAGTTTATAAAGAAGCAGAATTTGATTCAGTGCAGATAGCCAGCATTTTCTTCATAGTTAATGTAACAGACTGTGTTTTCGTGATCAGAACACAGCAAAGTTCAGCCTCAGCCCAGCAGCTAACCTGTAAAATGCGTACTCTTAGTTCCAGAGGGAGTCACTGAGAGAGCGAAGAGCTATACTGGTGTTTCAACTTCTAGTCATCCATTTGTTGAGCAGTTTTAGTCAAAACAACAGTATATATGTTTAAATCTTTTTTGCTTTGTTTTGTTCTTTGAATTTCCCTCTAATTACAACCCCATTTCCAAAAAAGTAGGGACGCTGTGCAAAATGTAAATAAAAATAGAATGCAATGATGTGCAAATCATGTAAACCATGTTTTTAAAGGAAAATACTACAGACAACATATCAAATGTTGAAACTGAGAAATTTTATTGTTTTTTGAAAATTATATGCTCATTTTGAATTTGATGCCAACAACACGTTCCAAAAAAGTTGGGACAGGGGCATGTTTACCACTGTGTTTCATCACCTCTTCTTTTAACAGCACTCTGTAAGGGAACTGGAAACTGATGAGATCAGTTGCTGTAGTTTTGAACATGAAATGTTTTCCTGTTCTTGTTTGATATAGGATCTCAGCTGCTCAACAGTTCGGGTCTCCTTTGTCATATTTTTTGCTCCATAATGCACTAAATGTTTTCAGTGGGTGACACGTCTGGACTGCAGGCAGGTCAGTTTAGCACTGATGCACAGATGTGCACGTCACCCATGCCATGTGCACTAATGCATCCCTATACCATCATGAATACTGGCTTTTGTGCTTCAGTGCACTGATAACAGGCTGAGTGGTCTTTAGCCTGTTCGACCTTTAGTCGTTCAACCACAGGACACTTTTTCACTTCCCCTCATTCCATTTTAAATGAGCTCAGGCCCAGAGAAGGTGGCAATGTTTTTGGATCTGTTTGTAAACGTTTTCTTCTTTGCGTTTTAGAGTTTTAACTAGCATTTGTGGATGCAGCGATGAACTGTTTTCATAGACAGTGGTTTTCAGAAGTGTTTCTGAGCCCATGCACTGATTTCCACTACAGAATCATATCTGTTTTTAATGCAGTGCTGCCTCAGAGCCCAAAGATCATGGCCAGCAAATACTGTTTCTTTGCCTTGTCCCTTGCATACAGGGATCTCTCCAGATTCTCTGAATCTATTAATGTTATTATGTATGTAGATGATGAAAAACAAAAGTTCTTCGCTATTTTATGTTGAGAAACATTATTCTTGAATTGTTGCACTATTTGCTTAAGCAGTCTTTCACAGAGTGGTGAACCCCTCCTCATCTTTACTTCTGAAAGACTCAGTCTCTCTGAGATGCTTTTTTATACCCAATTATGTCACTGACCTGTTGCCAATTAACCCCCAGGTGTTTTTTTTAGCATTACACATCTTTACCAGCCTTTTGTTGCCCCCGTCCCAACTTTTTTGGAGCGTGTTGTTGGCATCAAATTCAAAATGGGCATATATTTTTCAAAAAACAATACAATTTCTCAGTCTCAATATTTGACATGTTGTCTTTGTACTATTTTCAATGAAGTGTAGGGTTTAAATGATTTGCACATCATTGTATTTTGCACAGCGTCCCAACTTTTTTGGAAATGGGGTTGTACATTGATTGTCTTGAACAGGGACTAAGTTTAAGTCTAATCTTTTTTGAACTACAGCAAAAATAATAACTTAGCAAGTAGAAATTATCATAAATCTAGTTAATATATCTAATGTTTTTAATTTGTAATTAATTAACTAATTATTTACCTCTATTCTGGACATGTTTACTTGTTTTAGGTGATTTTATTAAGCTTGACAACAGCAAAATTATCTGCCAATATAGAGAAAAAATTTTACTCAAGAAAATTACTTAAAGCAAGTAAAAATGGCTACAAATGAAATAATCTTAAAATAAGGTTACAACAATCTCAAAATAAGAAATATTTGGCTATGTTCACATTACCAGTTTGAAGTGGCACAAATCCAATTTTTTGATCTAATGTGACTCAGATCTGATGTTTTCAGGGCTGTGTAGACACGCAAATCTGATCTTTTAAAATCTGACCTGAGCCACTTTCATATGTGGTCCTTGGTCAGATATATATCCGATTTGTGGCCATGCGAGCATAATGTGATGCTCAGATTGGAATTCATGTGCTTTTTTTCCGCTGCGCGTGTGCCATCATTCAGCGTTACCATGGCAGCAGCGCTGAACTGAAATTAAAGCCTGTAAACCGTGGAAAAGCAACACATCTCACTCTTTTTCGCCTTTGTCTCGCTCTAATAATGCAGCTGAGAGCTGTTCAGAGTTAATCTTCGCAGTGAAGGCTGGTTCTGCTCGTTAGACTGTTTGCTGATGATGGACGTGACGCATGTGATTCATTCACGGTTACTGAGTAGGACTAGCTAAAGCATATTTTTTTTATTTTGCTGTATTTGTTGTATTTACTTATTTATATCTCACTTCTGATGATGCAGATCACCAGAATTTTTACTCAGGTGGTTGACATTTTACATTTGGCTTACATCTTATAATCTGTCGAAGTTTTAGGTCTCACTTTTTTACAGGCACATCTTTTGAGTACCTGGAGCTTCATATTCAAGGTACATTCACAGGGACTCTAGCTCACTACTGAAAACCTGAAAGCTGGAGCGAGATACTGAAATATAGTTTAACAGTTACTAAGCAGTGATTGGAGGAGAAAAATAAGCTGATGTTAAGAGAAGACGTGGAGAGCGTCATAGGTATGATATGCAGTAATGCAAAATTACACCGTGTGCTAACAGTAAGTGACATACATGTACACTTGCACTTTGTCTCATCGCTGTTGGGCCTGTCTTTATTGATATGCAGGAACAGCACTGAACATATCTGGGCCACATCTGATACACCCTTTGCTGTGGCATTAAATGCTTCAGATGTCTGGTTCCTATCATCACCACTGTGAACAATTCTGACTGTGTAAGCTCCTGTAAAGCAGTGCATTTCATATCAAACCTCCTTGAATGACTTTGTTACATCTTGACAATTTAAGATGGTAGAAGTATGTGTCTATATGTGTGTGTTTTTAATTATTTCCATATTGACTCAGCACTAAATTAACTCTTTAACTTTTTATCTGGATCATGAAGATACCAAGATTTGGTGAGGTAAGCATTTCGCTTTGCTGTGGTGCATCCATTGCTGACACAGGCGCTCAATTGCGCGCATACAGCTTGTATAATCTCGATAGAAAAGCCAATAGAATGAGACGCTCTGGAGCAGCTGCACTAAGCTCACCGTGCCAAATGCCAAATATCGGCTAGAGGGGAATAAAGCCCCCAGCAATGGGCTGTGGAGCAGTGGAACTGCAGTCTCAACTACCTGAGACAGCATATGGCATGTCACATTTTTACAATTTATCCTTAAATCCATTTTTTTTTATTATTTCTTTGGCTAAATATTTAAAAAATAAAAACACAAAATGTGGCCTGTGCAAAAGTTATGGCACATTTTATATTCTGTGTTTTGTTTTTTCCAATATGTTAAACTCAGCAAAAAAAAATGCCATATGTAAGTGTATTCTCTGGATGTGCTAACTTATTTTCACTTTCACATAACTGGGGTGTTCAAACATTTGCGTACGACTGTACACACGTGTTCAGACCCAACGGCACACACATGTGCACTCACACACAGAAGCAGGTCAGACATGCTTAATGAGCCGACACCGTGCTCTAAATGAAGGAGCTTTGACTCCTTCATGCTGCTCGCACTGCGAGTGCGTGTGAGCCACTGAGGGACAGAAAGCTCCGCCCACTCTGCAGTGTCTGAAGAGCTGCCAGCTAAAGAACTAGCTTTGCTCAAGGGGAGCTACATAGCACGACTGACTTGTTTGAATGAAAGGGAGTTGGAGGATCAAAAACGAGACCCGAATCTGTACATGGCTGTGGTGCGCACACTTCATCTCACAAAAACAAATCAGTATGATTTTGGGTCAGGCATGTCATGTGCCATGACACTCACACTTTGATCTGTGATTGGCCAGTCTGGGTTAGCAAGGCCATGGCCCGGTCTCTCAGGATGACAGTTCCCATCAGTCTGCTCGAGGAGGAGATCTAAGAATTCCATCCCAGAGAAGCTCTGAGAGAGAGAGAGAGAGAGAGAGGGAGAGAGGGAGAGGGAGAGAGGGGGGGGGAGGGGAGGGTGTTACTTCTGGTGCTTCTTGGATCTACAAACATTCTCCACTTTATTAGAGAACCCTATCTTGTGCTTCCACTCACTGGACACTTTATTAGAAACACCAACTTTATACTTCCACTGGCCACTTTATTACAGAACCCTACCTTATGTTTCCACTCACTGACCACTTTATTAGAAACACCAATCTTATACTGCCACTTTATTAGAAACACTAACCTTATGCTGCCACTGGCCTCTGTATTAGAAATGACTACCTTGTATTTCCACTGGCCACTTTATTAACAATACCTACCTTCTACTTCCACTGGCCACTTTTTAGAGAACCCTACCTTGTACTTCCACTCACTGGCCACTTTATTAGAAACACCAAACTTATACTGCCACTGGCCACTTTATTAGAGAACCCTACTTTGTGCTTCCACTCACTGGCCACTTTATTAGAAACACCAACCTTATAATGCCACTGGCCACTTTATTAGAAACGACTACCTTGTACTTCCCCAGGCCACTTTATTAACAATACCAACCTTATACTTCCAGTGGCCACTTTATTAGAGAACCCTACCTTGTGCTTTCAAACACTAGCCACTTTATTAGAAACACCAACTTTAGACTTCCACTGGCCACTTTATTAGAGAACCCTACTTTGTGCTTCCACTCACTGGCCACTTTATTAGAGAACCCTAGAAACACCGACCTTATGCTGCCCCTGGCCACTTTATGGGAAATGCCTACTTTGCACTTCCACTAACTGGCCACTTAATTGGAAAGACATATTTTGTATTATTCACTAGCTGCTTTAGGACTTCTGTGTACAATATAGATCTACTCTTTAGGTATACACTGCTGCGCTGTTTATTATACCTCCTCTACCCCTCTTATCATTAGTCAGTTTCTGACCACATAATTAATGTTGACCAGATATTATTTTCAGAGGTGGATCATTCTCAGCACAAGAGTGACATGCCAGTGTTATGGTAGTGTGGGTGGTGCTGGTACGAATGGATCAGGCACAGGGGTATCACTGCTAAGTTATGAACTGTCCATCACTGAAAAATATCCAACCAAGAACGGCTCTGTGGTCAGAAACGGACCATTGATCAAAGGTTAAAGGGTGGTTGACACAATATGTGCATCATCAGATGGGCTACAGTGTCAAACTGTACACTATTTAGTAAGGGTTTCTGATAAAGTGGCCAGTGAGTGTATACGCAGTTCTCTCCTTTGAAAATAACCCATCACATCTGTATATCTGGACTATTGTTCATTATTTAGTATGCAACACTCAATCTGCCAGACTACACAATCTTTCAGTCAGACTGAAATTCACTGTTCCTTTGTTCATCTGATTCAGCCCCTCAACACATCAAACCTCTCAGAATATGTGCACATCACTTGTTAGTTTGTGTTGTATTTTTTCACAGTTATGAATGAATCAAAACTAAAACCCATGCCTGAAGTTACACTTCCCAAGCCTTAAATCTACTCACATATAGTCTTTTTGCAAATATAAACTGCATTAAAAAATGAGTCATCAGAATTTGAGCTATTAAACAGAACATTTGACACTTGAAAAAGCAGGCTTAGTTTATTCCATTGTAATCAGAAATTACCCACAATCTTATTCTTAATAGAGAGAGAGAGAGAGAGAGAGAGAGAGAGAGAGAGAGAGAGATGTACTCAAGATTGTGTAGTATTAAAGAATGGAAAATCATACTGACACTTTTAGAAAATGAAGCACTTTTAAGCAGTTGAAAAAATAGTTACAGTCCATTAAAGTCCATTACTGTAATAGTGCTGGATTAGTCATTAACCTAAATCATATTATTCACACACACAGAGAGAGAGAGAGAATAGAGAATGCATGAGAGAGAAATAGAGGAAGAGATAAAGAGATACATTTATATGTACAACAACAACAGTATATGGGTAGATATGCATATATATATATATATACATACATAGATACATATATCGCTGCTGTTGGAACAAAACCTTGTATCTCCAAAATGGTAACTTTACAGGAGAAGGAAAAAACATACTTTACTTTCAATGTAAGTCAATGGAACCAGACATTTTTACATGTAATTTGGGGTCATTTTCTTTGGTCCATTCATCATGAAGTTTACATATAATGTAAAGAGCAACAGGCACCTTCAAATCATGTCAAATGGAAATACAAGATTTTGCTCTGATATATATATATATATATATATATATATATATATATATATATATATATATATACAGAGAGAGAGAGAGAGAGAGAGAGAGAAATATAGATATATACACACACAGCAATAGAGAAGGAGAGAGAGAAACAGAGAGAGAGAGAGACTGCATTTATCAGTGGAACGAAACGTTCATTCACCTTTAGAGTTCTCTTATCTTAAAGTGGGAAAATGATGAAACACAGGGAGAGTTGTGATTGTGGGGTAAATCCTCTGAGAGCAGGGCTGCTGGAAGCCATACGCTCTGAAATCACAGCCTTTTCTCTCAGACCTATACCTGAGCCCTTCAGCCCTTAATAGAAACCTCCTATTTACTGCACAGTAAAGGACTGAGAAAGTGAGCCAATCGCTGCAGAGAGACACTTAATGCAGGACAGGAGGAGAACAGATCTTCTCTTTTGACACATTTCTGCTCTTGTTGCTATAAATCGTGGTGCATTTTCAGAGCAATAACATTAAGTATTTATTTGACAGCATGGGGTGTGTGCTGGATCATTACTGTGACATGCAGGGGGCCTAAAGTTGACACAGTGCTCTGCACAGCAGCTGTCACTAGTGTCATAATGTCTGTGACATTACAGTGTCAAAAAATAGTGAAATATGCCAATCAACATGGAATAAACTGCACGACAACATTCAGGCTTCACAGTTCAGATGGCTGCTACTACTGTTTTTAGCTTTTTTGGTCATTTTTGCATGTCATACAGTGTCAGAAAGCACATCAGCAAGTCTGTCTGAGATAAGCTTCCATTACTTGTTAGCTACATTAGCCTCGCAGCTCCAGTGCAAGACTAAAGCAAACTTCAGACACCAAATATGTCTTGGCTGACTGACTCCATTCTCTAGTTCTATAATATTCTATAATAACAGTAATAATAGTATAATGGCATTAATTTAATAATAGTTTGCATTGTAATCCATGAAGTTACAGGATAATACCATTTGTACACTGTAAAAGTTGAAACAGGCCAAAGGGTGATAACATGGTAATTACCTTCTTTTAGTTATAAACTTTAAGTGCCATGTTCATACTGCACATGCATGACATCGTCATTTTTAAGCTACACACATGCAAACTACATACATACAGAAATTAAGTACCTGTATTCAGTCCAAGTTACATGTTGAAAAGGCAGTATTTATAGTAAAGTTACCTTTTGCATTATTCGGACAATACTTTTAGAATATTTACTCACTTCAATTAGCAGCTTCTTTACAAACACAGAAGTTATTACTGAAGCCTGAGTAGACTGATAAACCAATGCGGTGATCAGTTATTAATCTCAGTGTTACTGAGCTCTACTAAAGCTTGAGTTGACAGACAAAACTAATGCAGTAATCAGTTATTAATCTCAGCCCAACTGAGCTCTGCTAAAGCCTGAGTAGACTGATAAACCAATGCAGTAATCAGTTATTAATCTCAGCCCTACTGAGCTCTGCTAAAGCCTGAGTAGACTGATAAACCAATGCAATGATCAGTTATTAATCTCAGTATTACTGACATGATTTTGTCAAGTGCTTTACCAAGATGTGTTCAAAATGTATTCTGAATATGTTACTTTTCTATGTTTTGTAACGGAATACATTACTGAATACATTTGGGACAGTGTATTTGGTAATCAGTCAGTGATTTGGATGCTTATAGCTCCTGTGATGTGTACACTGATGCAGTATGTAAGGTAATTATAGGCATCTAGATATGTTTTTGAGGGCAGTAATGCATAATTGGAACTCAAATATGACATGTCAGTATGGTACTGATCAACACCTCCAATCAATTGACTGCTTGTACACATGCTGACAGAATCTCAACAACATCGCCGTGGGATTTCCGGGTTTTGCTACTACTATCCAACAGCAATAAGACTGTAGGTGCATTCCAATCGCTCTGTATAGTCTGTTTTGGAGGAAATGCTGGTAAAAGCTTTACCTCTTTTTACATAGATCTACAGCAAGGGCATGAAAGTATAAACACATTTAAATGTTTAAAGAGTTTTGGCAGCACTTATTTCTGCTGTTACATAAAATGTTGCATAACCTATCTACAACCACAATACAAATGTCGCAGTTGTCCTTACTGATGACAAAATATCACTTGTGGATTCAGAAAGTGCATTTCCATTTTACCATTCTTTGCAGAGTTTGCCATGAATTCCCATGTGGCGTTTGCTAAGATATGATGCAACTTTGTCAACTGAGCCAGAGCTTTTGGGCATCAAATGCGCCGCTTATACCCTGCTAGAAAAACCAGCATGTGTTGTGTTTTGGACCATCACTATGCCGGATGACCAGCTAAATCAGCACCAGACTAGCATGAATCCTTTACACTGGGTCCAAATATGTTGTGAGGATACCTATATTTTTGTCCTTATCATTTAATCAATAAGGAACATTGACTTAAAGGATAATTGCACTCCATTCCATTTTTCAAAATTGGTGCATAATTAAATCTTTGCGATGTCAACAAAGTCATTCAGAGTGGTTTAATGTGAAAACTTACCAACTCTGATTTCTTTACAATGGTGGTGATAGGAACTGGTGGCCAATATAGCCATTTAATTTACTATCAAAAATGACCAGTGAACCCACATGTGGTTCCTCTGAGGTATGAAATGTTGATAATGGTAAAATAGTGGTAAATCTGAAAAATGAATTTTTCTTTGGTGACTATTTTGTCTTACAATGCTCTGCAGGTGCCCCTATGCCACAAATGGATTTAAAAAATACATTTTAGGCAAAAGCATACCTCAAACGTTGCAAAAAAATTCTTCAGCATGGTTTCATAACCCATTCATGTACAATGTAAAACATAACAACTGCACTAGCTTAATTTTTTGGGTTTATTATACTCATCTAGTAATATGTACGGTTTCTTGTATAATTTTACTTCATTTCTTTAAGTCAGTAAGTTACCATGATTTTTTCATCAGTGTATATATTACAATACTACAGATGTCCTATCTTTAACATTTCTGTAGAGCGGAGCATTTCACACCAACCCACTCAAACCCACACAGAAATTTTAAAAAATCAGTGGAATCCCCCCATAATGTCAAGCATAACAGAATACGGGGCTGACATGGCAAGTTAAATTGTATAGTCTGTAATGTTTTGAACTCAAACAGCAGGACACTATCTGATCCGCTGTCCTTCCAGTAGCACTAATAAGTCAACATTTCAGTCATGCTGGTCTGTATCTGAGTCTTACACAGAGTTATATCCATACCTAAAGTGTTCTATCATGTGTGCTAATCATTCGCATATTTGAAACAGTTGCATTTTCAACTGAATGTTGAATATAATTACTTTGTTTACATTGCTATTCTGTAAAATCAGAAGATGCAAGCCACTCCCCAGGTGGTCCCTGTCTAATTTCTGTGCTACAAAATTGCCTTCTGTTCCAATTTATTTCCTCTAACTGCATGTTTGTTTGTGCATCATCCTGTACATGCCAGTCTCCATTACTTAGGATTGCATCTTGTGAGATTCAAGCCATTGGACCTTTCTTGCAATTACAGCTAACAGTCATACACTGTCAGGAAAAACATAAGCAAGGCTACTTAGAAATGAGGAGAATTCCAACCAATTTTTCAAAATTCCTCCATTTTTTGTCACTGGGATGTAAACAAAGTCATTCAGAGTGGTTTGATGTGAAGAGGCTTGTTGTAGATAAACTTGCAAACTCAGATTTTCTTTACAGTGGTGGTGATGGGAACTAGGGGTCACAATGTTTATACCACAAATATAGCCATTTTATGTACTATCCAAAATGACCAGTGAAACTGCTTCATTATTTGCCTGTACTATTTGCCTTACAATGGCCTGCATATACCACTCTACCATGAATAGACTAGGAAAAAAAACACATTTTGGGCTAAACCTTTACTCCAAAACCACTGTAAAACAATGTCTCAGTCATCATGCAGTGTATTTGTAACCAACTTGTGTAATAATTGTGTGTGATGTAACTTTTAGAGGCATTAAACTAATCAGACAATCAGTAGTCTGGTTCCTATCATCACCACTGGCTACAATTCTGGCTCTAAGTTTCTCTAGAACAGTATGAATGACATCAAACCATTTTGAATGACTTTGTTTACATCATACAGCTAAACAAGTGCACACATATGATTTCAGCACATGTTTTTACAGTACATAGATATTGTTTTTCTCCTACAGCAAGGCCTTCAGGTAATCCATAATAGAGCAACAAACTATAGAGGTTACAACAGGCTGTTCATGAGGGCTGATGAAACCAGTCTTACAAACAGAATAAGGTCCAGGTCTAAAGACAATCTTCAGCAGTAATCCATCCTGCTGTTATCTGATGGTCACCATAGCTTTTCAACTAAGAGTGCTCATTGATCCGGCTTTGCAGTACTTGGGTTTAGTCATTTACTCCTAACGGGCTCTCTCAAGCTCCATGTGATGAATACTGTACAGTGATCACACTGTGTTCTTTTAGAGATAACACTTATCTCAGCTAAATGAACTGCACAATGCTTTTACTTAAAGGGGAACTCCACCAATTTTTTCAAAATTTGTACCTAATTAAATGGTTAATATGTAAAGTCATTGAGAGCGCTGACGTGAAATGCTCCATTCTAGAGAAACTTGCTGAGTCCGAGTTGTTCACAGTGGTGGTGATAGGAACCAGACATCCGAAGGGTTTAATGCCTCTAAACGTTTCGTCACACAAAGTTATTCTATAATATGATTATGAATACGCTGTCTGATGCCTGAGACATTGATTTACGACGTTTTGTTATAAAGTTTTGGCCTAAAATGTTTTGTTAATCCATTTATTTTAATCCACTAATGGCAAAGGGGTACATGCAGGGCATTGTAAGGCAAAATAGTCCACAAAGAAAATGTATTTTTTCAATTTCCAACTGTTTTACCATCATCAATATTACATAAAAACTTGAAGAAGACGTGTAGGTTCACTAATGGTTTTGGATAGTAAATAATATGGCTATATTTGTGTTGTAGACATCGTGACCCCTGGTTCCTATCAACACCACTGTTTAAAAATCTGTAACTTTCTATATAATATAACTATTTCACATCAGACCACTCTGTTTACATCACAACAATGGAGAAAAACTTTGAAAAATCAGTGGAATTCGTTTAACGCTGCAGTCTGCTGATGGTTTTGTCACTCGATTGAGGCTGTTTATACTTTTGCTTTTTGTTTTGGCCTGATGAAGTATCCCCCAAAATCTGATTCCCTCCTCTGAGGGATTAAACAGCAGCATTTATATTCATACAGGGTTTCAAACAGTGGAACTAATTACAAAACACTGTGTGGTTTTGTTGCAACATTTCTTGCTTTTTCTTCCCTTCAAAATTTTGCATAATTCAGTGGTTGAGATGTAAATACAGTCATTCAGAGTGGTTTGATGTGAAATTACTTATTTGGATTTGTTTACAGCAGTGGTGGTTTGATGAGAAATTGTTTGTTGAAAAGAAACTTTCAGATTGACATTTTCTCCACAGTGGTGCTCATAGGAACCAGGTGTCATAATGTCTACAACACAAATGTAGCCATTTTGTTTACCATCCAAAACCACCAGTGAGCCTACGCATGTCTTCTGAGTTTTTATATGTAATGCTGATAATGCTAAAATAAAATAAAAAAAAGTTTTCTTTGGGGACTATTTACAACACCCTGCTGCATCCCTCTTGGATTTTAAAATATGCATATTAGGCCAAAATCTTGATGCAGAACTATCATAAACCAATGTCTTGGGCATCAGGCAGCATATTCATAACTGCTTCATGTGACAACTTCTTGTGAGGGAGATTTTTAGAGGCATTTAACCTTTCAGACACCTGGTTCCTATTACCAGTGCTGTGAAAAGTTTCTCTAGAATAGAGCATTTCACATCATGACTTTGTTCACATCTTTAGTTATGCAGAAATTTTTTGGAACGAACTCACTGTCCCCTTAAAGGCAAAGCAGAACAGATGAGATGTACTCACAGTGTGAATGTGTGAGTTGGGGTGGTCCAAATCTGATTGCTCATAGTGAATCAGCTCTCCCCCATAGTTAGGTGGAAGCCAATGGCAGATGTGACTGTGTTGAACCGCTAGCGAGCAATGAGGGGCAAAAGGGGAAGGGCAGAACTCCTGCTGTGACAACAATTCACACCTCTCCACACAGACGGACAGTAAAACTGCTGCTTTCTTGATCAAAATATCATAAATATAGCAACAAATCACAAAACATAGCTTTTAAACACAGTAAAATGCTTTTAGAAATGTTGACTTGCTTGTTGACCTATGAAGATGAAAATCCAGTTTGTTTACAGTTTTATAAATCGTATATATTTACATCACTGTTCTCCATCAACGTTACTGAAGAGGAGGTGAAAATTGCATTTCATGGCTACTGACTAAAAATAAAGGTTCCTAAATGATTCTTTGATTGGATGTATGGTTCTAGGAAAAAACTGGTTTAGCCTGTTTTTAAGGTCCCTCAGTTCAGCCCTCAATTTTAATATTTTTAATTAAATTTGAATGAAAAGAAAAAAACATTTTGACTCAAAATATGCACTTGACTGTATTAATAAAATATCCAACAAATCATTTGCTATGGAATGGCCACTAGGAGGCCTGCAGAAAGGGGTTAAAAAGTTCTTTAGGGAGCTAAGAGTGGCTCCTCCATTGCATTACTCCGAAGAACTCTTTTCGCCATCTTTACTATTAAGACTGTATGTGGACACTGTGCTAACTTTTCCACATGAAAGCAGAATCAAGATAATTGCAGAAAGCTTTTCCACTTGGTCTCCTCATGTTCTCCGCTCAAAGAGCAGAACACTTAAAGAGGCCTTTCAGGTGGCTCAACAGTGAGATGCGTTTTGTGTTTTTCTTGCGTCGGCACACCTAACTCAGTCCGTCTGCTGTTTACCAATCCTTTTACACTCAACTCAACTCCGTAAAAGTGTAAATAAAAAAAATTGTTCTTGGCTTGGCTGTAGGGTTCCTGGAGCAATTTTTCCGCTGGTATAAAACCTCAACATTATGTAGAAGTTCTTTAAACTTCAAAATGTTCTTCATCTCATTAATAAAATGGTCCTTAAAAGGGGAATTCCAAAATTTCAACATTATTAATTGGTTTGATGTAGATGTAAACAAAGTCATTCAGAGTGGTTTGGTGTGAAACGCTTCTTTTTAGAGAAACTTAAGCCAATTGTTCACAGTGGTGGTGATGGGAACCAGACATCTGGAATGATTAATGGCTCTAAAAGCTTCCTCACAGAAGGTGATTAGATGAAGTGTTTATGAATACGTCATCTGATGCCTGAGACATTGCTTTATGATAGTTTTGAGATAAAGCTTTGGAGCAGAGGTACGTCCAGGGCGTTGTTTGGCAAAATAGTCCCCAAAGAAAACTTACTTTTTTAGATTTAACACTACTTTACCATCATCAGAGTGACATATAAAAACTCAGAAGACATGTAGGTTCAGTGGTGGGTTTGGATAGTAAATAAAATGGCTATATTTGTGCTGTAGACATTGCGACTCCTGGTTCCTATCACCACCACAGTAAAGAAATCTGAGTGATGTTTCTATACAATGAACCATTTCACAACAAACCACTCTGAATGACTGTTTACATCTCAACCACTAAATAATGCATTTTTTTTAAATTGTGGAATTCTCATTTAAACAAACTCTCTTAAAAGGTTCTATTGGCAAACCAAAAGTAGTTCCAAAGGACTCTTTTTGGCCCCTTCAGACTGTTTGAGCAGAAAAGCATTAAACTGTGGTGCAGTGACTTGGACAGAAGATATTAATCAACAACAAGAAGCCCATTTTCAATTCTTCTGCCAGTCAACGTTTAGACAACACACAATACCATGATATATCCAACCAACAAGCTTCTCTTTAAACCAAAGATGATTCTACAGTTAAGAGAAAAGAAGTAAAGCACAATACCTTGTCAGGAAGCAGTGCCATTTTGGCTGCGGTGCAATCCTTGAACGTCACTTACAAACAGACATCCAGTTGGATGAGGATTGTGAATTATTCCAGATTTCTTGGTTTAGCTCGCACTGTGTTTCCTTCTAAGGTTAACCTGTTCAGTTCTGCTATAGGGCAAAGTCTGGAACACCAGATTATCTCATGTTATTGACGGGATTCCCATGCTATTGGTCGAAGGGCTGTGACTGACAGGTTACCTCATGCTTTTCAGTACCATGGGAGTTATCTGTCACTGGGCAATGATTGCTTTAACTATCTGACAGTAACCCAGACAGGAGCAATAAAGGCTGAGATCATTTTTCCTTGGAAGCTGGCATTTATTGGAACTTCAAAGCACAAATCAGAAAGTGTGAATTCATTCTGTTATATTAAACCAAGACTACTCAGGAATAATTTAAGCAGACTGTGAATTAAACTATGTGCTTGCTAATGTAGGAGAAAATCATTCTTGATTGTGATGCATTCATAACTATCTCTCAGTGAGAAACTGATTAGCAGGAGAACAGCAGTTACTCTTTAAGGCAGCGAGTCATTTATTGCACTCTGTGTTGAAATATTACTGCAGACAATCAACCATAACTGTTGATATCACCATGACTGACTTTTGTTGATATTCCAAATGGCAATGTCTATAAATCAGAGTACACTATTCAAAATGAAAGTGCCCAATGGGGCACATATTTCCATAGATGGTTCTTTAAAGCTGCACTATGTGAGCTACAGTTGTGTTAAAAAGAAGTGGCATTACTGAGTCAGGAGACAAAAACACATACTAAAAGGTGTCTGTGCTCTGCTGCAGGTCACCCTGTAAAGCCTGAAATAGTCATTTAAAAGTCAGAGGTGTTGGGTTAGATTTCATGGGAGTTTTTCAGATCACAACGTACGTCTTTACATGTTAACGTCACATGTATACGCTTAAAAAGAAGGTTAAGTTGGCAAAGCCAGCTAACAAAGCTTCAAAAGTCACAGCAGTTGCAGTTGATTTTGATAGCTTCATTAGTAATTCCAGGTAGATGCTATGGTGTTGCTAGGCTGTTGCAATGGTATCACACGTGGTTGCTAAGGTGTTGTTCAGCCATGGTTATATTATCCCAAGTGTTGCTAAGGTCTTGCTAGACACTTGCTATGGTATCAGGTGGTTGCTAAGGTGGAGCTCAGCCATAGTTATGGTATCCCAGGTGGTTGCTAAGGTGGTGCTAGGCCATGGTTATGGTATCCCTGGTGGTTGATAAGGTGTTGCTCGGCCATTGCTATGGTATCCCAGGGGGTTGCTAAGGTGTTCCTCAGCCATGGTTATATTATCCCAAGTGGTTGCTAAGGTCTTGCTAGACACTTGCTATGGTATCAGGTGGTTGCGAAGGTGGTGCTCAGCCATAGGTGTGGTATCCCTGGCGGTTGCTAAGGTTTTGCTAGGCCACTGCTATGGTATCCCAGGTGGTTGCCAAGGTGTAGCTACCATACTTGTATGATGGTGACATATGAGGAGCATCTAAAACATTTGGATACAGAGTGTACACTGACTGTGGTGGAAGAGTAGAGGTATATATTATATAAGTGGAATTACTCCTTCAGGATGTTGAGTAGTCCACCATTAATTCCTAGAGAAAACAACAACCACAGTGAAATCAATAAAAAAACACACACAACATATTTGGGTACATTTGATCCTGCAAAGTTTCATGGTTCTAGCTCGAAAGCTGTAGGAAGAGTATCACTGAAAATTTTTGACCATGGAATAATAAAAAGAAGAAGAACAAAACAAAGAAGAGTAAATTGTTTTTTTTCAAGCTAACTTAAAAACAGCATTAGTTATTATTATTATCGTTGTTGTTGTTGTTATTATTATTATTATTATTATTATCATACATTTATGCACACAGGTTACTATGTTAGTACATGACTTTTACTGCATGCTCTGTACATGTGTCTTGGGTGTGGCTTCACTAAGTTGGGGAGGAAAAAATATTTTCCTTGCCTATGAAGCATTCTTCCTTATCATTCATTTGTTATCCCAGTGTTATCACAAAACTGTCAGGCTGTCAGCATACATCCTCCTGAGTTAACATTCTCAGCAAAGAAGAAGACATTGTTATGTAATATAGAAACAACCCACTCATTTAAGTTTGTTTCTCAGTCTTGGAATTTCATTTTAGTGCAAGCTGTGCATTGTGCTTGATGACTTTCAGCCAGAAACAGTTCATACAACAACATAAATACCAAAACCCAGCGAAATTAGTCAGTCCTGCACTACAAAAAGAAGTTATTAAATGACATACCAATTAATTGTAATTTCTCAGCAAGGTTTCTGTGTCAGAATTTGATCACCACTTTTCAAATATGAGGCATTTAGGATGTTAATGTTATTATAGCTTCATTCTCAATGATTTACCGCTTTCTCGGTTACTATGGAACCATCTACAGTTCTGTTCATCATTATTCGTCATTCATTCATTGTTCACAATCTAATATTTCTTACTTATTTACAATTACATACTTAATATTGGGAACCCATGAGGTTGTACAGCACCAGTATCAAGTATTATGTAATTATTGTATTTGAGACTTTTGAACAGTAGTATATAGTAAAAAAAAGGATTATAGAAATAATTAAGTAATTTTTAAGCATGTTTAGCAGTCAATTGAGCACATCTTAAACTCATTTCCAATAAGCAGTTGTTGGCACGTTCCTGACACATACAAATTTCCCCAGAAGGCTTCTACTCAGTCAGTCAGATAACAATAAGTGTATTTGCTTCAGTTGAAGCCATTTACACAACCTGGAGCTGGAGTTCACCCAGAGAGGGCTTTGCTTTGAAAACACTGGCGTTCAAAAATCAATGATTTTTCTGTCTTAATCTCAAATACCATGGATTCCTCTCTCTTAACACAAGATTAAGTCTTCAGGCCCTGATCTCTGAGGTTTAGCAATCCTGATAAGTTTTTTTGAGGGGAGCTATAGATCTAGCTCTATGAAGATACAAATATAATGGCTTTAGAGTTTAGATTGGTTTTATCTTTACAGCGTTTTATCAGCACAGGCAGGACTGTCTCATGAGGGCAGTACGGGCAGTATTGCACAAACAGGGCAGCAATCTACTGCACTGGGCTATTAGTGCTAAAACAATAAACACAATAGTGTTAACAGTATTATTACAAATTCAGTTTTTCAGCCATGTCAGTTTTGTGATTGTGTTGTGTGTGTTATGTGTGTATTTTCTGTCTTTTGTGAAACAAGGATTAAAAGTTTAATAAATTTAGTTTGGATAAAGATACCAACTTCAAATTTGGTACATTTCTTCATTGAAATGTGCTCTATTTAGTGGTATAAATTATTTTGGACTAATCAGACATGAACAGTGTGAATGAAATGAAATGTAAGATTAATAGAAAATAAGTTGAAAATCTTTTTTTTTTATTATTAATGGTATATAAATTGGAAACAATTATTGATAACCTTGATAAACCTAGTACTTGTCAAAAGTATTCTTATAGCATGAGTAATAAACACAAAAGTCCCAAAAATCTGATGTGCTTCAGTGTGGAGATATCAATAACCAGTTTACACTAAACACTTTTTCTGGATATTCAGCATGCTAGAAATGCTAAATGGCAAACGTGCATTTCTATATCTTGTGTTTCAGTAGTTGCATCTCAGACCAAAGAATAATATCTGAAAATTTCACGCATTTTGCATCAATAGTGCAAAAGTTATGACCTATGAAAATGTGCACCTTTTCATTTTAAGGCAAAAATTTTACCCACTTTTAAAAACCTCTATATCTCAGAAACTGATGAAGAGATAAACCCAACATTTTGTACATTATCTACTTGGCACAGTGGACATTATTCCTGAAAGTATTCGGTGTGTTTGATGTGAAATGGTTCAGTGAAGAGAAACTTCAGATTTTCTTTACAGTGGTGGTGATGAGAACCAGAGGTTACAATGTCTACAACACAAATACAGCCATTTTATTTACTATCCACATTTTCTTTAGGTAGTATTTCCTTTAGAAGCATTAAATGCTTTCATCATTGCAGCCACCGAAAATAATATAATATTGCCAAAATGTGGAAAGATAAACGATCTCCTTTGCTATTCATTTAGTATGTAAATATAATAGAATCCATTTTTCTCACTTTTTCCATTTAAGTTCTTTTAAATGAAAACTCATATCTGTAGCCATAAGCAATATAAAGGTGCCTACTATCTGATATGGGTTTCTGACTCATGTTAAATTGAAGTAGATCACCATTTACCAGATTATTTTATGATGATCCACAATAACACATTGTTAATTCATAATCATATCTTATCTTAAGGCGCCTCATTTAGAGCTCTGAGATTTGCCTGAGGCTGAATCATGAGGGTAGTTTTTATGGAACTGAAAGGACAACATGTGAACAAAATGCTCCCTCTAAATACACTTCTGTTAATGGAGAGATACACAGGGACAGAATTTAGGCCGAGGATACTTTTCAGCATCTGAGCCTGTAATGAAGCATCTCTCACACTCTGGAACTTCACTGTTGTAATTAATGGGAAAAGAAAGTCAGAATCTGAGCCTAGATCATCACCTCTGCTCTGAATTCTTATAAATATGAGCCTTGAGCGAGTCTTCATAATTGGATTCATTCAGTAGTCTGTGGCAGGTCACATTTGTAGCTCAGTGCTTCCATCTGCTGGCTGTCATACGGAGAAGAGAATCGGCTTTTGGTTAACTTCGTTTAAGGGCCCATATCCAACACATTTCTTGTTTTTCCTGTGAGATCCACTTTTAATGTTTGTTTGATTTAATGTACCAAAAATAGCCCTGATTTATTTTTACGCGACCATGTTCAGAGGTCTCTTTATCCCTTTAAATTAAACAGCCTGTTTTTGTCACTGTTCCTTTAAGACTGGTATGTGTAAATGAGCTTTTTTTCTGATTGACTGCCCTGTATTGCATCTCATTCAAAAAGCAGGCCATGATTAAATATTCCTTGTAACTTCAGTGTGAATGGGAGAGGCTAAACTGTTTTAAGCTGACTAGGTGGATATAGGTAAACATGCTGGTTTTTGTGACATTGAATTCGAAATGGGCTGTTTTTGAAGCTTAGTTTCCATATACGGACTGTACAGACTGTATCTATTGGGGAATTGTACATTTTGAAACTTTAAATTTGTTAACATACTACACAACATTCAATTACAACAAAGTTTTTATTTTAAAACAAGTGAGAAAAATTCATTATCCATGATATGGGCCCTCTGACTTTTTCAGAGGATCTGCAACAGACTTGTTGACAGTGGTGCTGATAAGAACCACATGTCTTTATGAGTTTAATGCCTCTAAAAGTTCCCTCACATAATGATATTATACAAAATGGTTGCGAATACGCTGCCTGACGGCTGAGACATTGTCTAACGATAGTTTTATGATAAAGTTGGGCCTAAAATGTCTTGTCAATCCATTTATTTCAAGCTGTTCATGGCTGTGGAGTACATGTTGGTTGTTGTGAGGCTAATTGTCTCCACAGAAAATGTATTTTTTCAGGTATACCACTAATTTGCCATCATCAGCATTACATATAAAAACTCAGAAGACATGTAGGTTCAATGATGGGTTTTGATAGTAAATAAAATGGCTATATTTGTGTTGTAGACATGGCAACCCCTGATCCCTGATCACCAACACTGTAAAGGTCTGCAATTTTCTCTGCAACAAACCACTTTTCATCAAACTCTGAATGACAACGACACAGTTATGCAAACATGTTTTAAAATCGGTGGAATTCCACTTTAAGTCTGTTTTCAGAAGTAATAGTGGCTACCAAAGCAGGTGGTTAAATCTCCTACTGGTCACCGTGAATATTTCGTCGACTGTGCTTGCGAACAGTCTGCCTGCCTCTGCCTACATCTCCCAGAAGTCTCAGCTCAGCGCAGACTGACGTTCTGGTCGGGCACGTAAACAAGCAACGGGAAGCAGCACCCTGAAACCGTCCCGTCCTGAGCAGGTTGGTTTAAATAATACTCTTCATTGTTTCTATGGGAAGACGTTTTACCGGAAAGGTCCTTTCGTGTTTTTTATTAGACCACCGAAGCGTCCAGTCTGATTAGAGCTTCAACCTTGCTCAAAATATGTCGCTTATGCTAGCAGGGCTAAGTTAGCCAACTGTTAGCCAGCAGAGAAGAGATAAAACAATCTTTACAGAATTTAGGAAATAAAATGTCTGTTTGGGATCCTATTAATGACTGCAGAGCTTCGGTTTAGGTTATTGTAAGCGTAACTTAGAAGCTGGATAATTAGTTAACTTGCCTAACGCTACAGTCCAAGAACTGGTCATAAGCCATAACGTTAGCTACGTTAGGTGGGCTAAGATTAGCAGAGAAAACTGGCCAGCTAGCTAACTAACATTAGCTGCCTCTGGCTGTGTTTGACGTACCGTGTGTGAAATAAGGAACGAGGCAGTTGCTTTTACAGGTGTTAATATTATATTTGCTACACTTAATTAGTTCTTGAGTGGATTAACGTGGTTTAAATGTGTTCAGTCTGACTGAGTGAGTGAAAAGTTTTATTATAGTGAATGGGAACAGTTGACTAGCTAGTGGTGACATTGACGGGTACAGCACTGCTCAGGAGAGGAACTCGTGCCCAGTGGACAGTGGCTCGGACACCACGGTAAAGTTAGTTTTATTTTCGATATTTTTCTTTTCGGCGCTAATAACATTTGATCGCACTACGGTAGTCAGTAAAGATTTACATATTCATGACAGTCCAACCACAGAGAGTGATGCACACCTGTTCTTTTGCGGGTTGGGTGACATTTAACGTACCGCTATACCATAGAACTGAGACACGTTTTTCAGTCGGAAGGAAAATCATGCACTTCTAGACCACACCTACATCCGTGCACACGCCTCTGTTTTCCTCCGTTTCAGTGCATTTAAATACATATTTTAATTGTTCATGCTAACAAGACACCGCCAGACAATTAAACGTCAATAGCTCCATAAACACTGTGTTCATGCACATCTGATTAATTGTGTTATTTACTCTAAATTATGGTTAGAAACACACACCACTTTAATTTAGAAAAAGGACTTTGAATAAACCTGTAACTAAAATGTACTTGCCAATACTTGTCCTAACAGTACTGAGCATACCTTACCTGTAAAAACTGATATTACCTGTATACTGATATAGCTAGTTAGCTTGATGACGGAGGTTCAGTAATCGATTAGCAGTCTTGAAGGTTCAATAGATCCCTTAACCATCTAAAATATTAGTTTAAAAATGAGAGTGTAGAAAAGAAAACGTCTTATTTAAGTGGATCAAATTGCAAATCAAAAGTTTTTTAAATCCATCAAAAACTCACTGAATCAGATTTAAGTTATTTTTTCCATTTTCAATTTCGACATTTTAGATATTGAACATTTAAAATACTGCTTAGATTCAAAATGCAGCATTCACTGCAATTAATACAGCTGAAATGCTTTTGAAGGTTAAAATACAAATATTAATATAAAGTAATTATTGCAGTACATTCAAAACTCAAAAGTTGTGTATGATTGCTGAAACCTCACTGCACCATACACAATTGTTTTTAGTGTCGGGTGTAATACAGCTGAAATATTATTAAAATTCAAAATATATAAAAATGAATAAAACATAGTTACAGCAATATATCCAAAATCCAAAAGCTGTGCATCATTGCTGACACCTTGGTGCACCAAACACAGCTGTTTCTAATGTTGTAAATAATGCAGCTAAAATATTATTGAAATTCAAAATATATATAAATTAATAAAATGTAGTTACAGCAATATATCCAAAATTCAAAAGCTGTGCATCATTGCTGACACTGCACTGCACCATACACAGCTGTTTTTAATGTTGTAAATAATGCAGCTGAAATATTATTGAAATTCGAAATACATAAAAATTAATTAGTTACAGTAATGTATCAAAAATTTAAAGGCTGTGCGTCATTGCTGACACTATTGAAATTTTGAATTTCAATAATATTTCAGCAGTATTACACCCGACACTAAAAACAATTGTGTATGGTGCAGTGAGGTGTCAGCAATCATGCACAGCCTTTGGATTTTTGATATATTACTGTAATTACTTTTTATAATTTTTTCAGTATTTTGAATTTCAATAATATTTCAGCTAAATTATATACAACATTAAAAACAGCTGTATATGGTGCAGCAAGGTGTCAGCAATGATGCACAGCCTTTGGATTTTTGATATATTGCTGTAACTACGTTTTATTCATTTTTATGTATTTTGAATTTCAATAATATTTCAGATGAATTATATACAACCCTAAAAACAGCTGTGTATGGTGCAGTGCGGTGTCAGCAATGATGCACCATCTTTAAATTTTGGATATATTGATTTAACTTTTAGCAATTTTGAATTTCATTAGCATTTCAGCTGTATTACACCCAATACTACAAACAATTGTGTGTGGTGCAGGTAAGTTACAGCAATCATACACAACTTTTGAGTTTTGAATGTACTGCAATAATTACTTTATATTAATATTTGTATTTTAACCATCAAAAGCATTTCAGCTGCATTAATTGCAGTGAATGCTGCACTTTGAATCTAAGCAGTATTTTAGCTACATTATATCCTCAAGTAAAATTCAAAGTTTGTGTGTCATTACTGCACCAAACACTGCTGATTTAAATGTTCAATGTCTAAAATGTTATCGAAATTCAAAATGAAAAAAATGTACAAGATTTAAAACATCTGACTCACTTGGTGTTTGATGGATTTAAAAAACTTTTGATTTGCAATTTGATCCACTTAAATAAGACATTTTCTTTTCTACACTCTCATTTTTAAACTAATATTTTAGATGGTTAAGGATCTATTGAACCTTCAAGACTGCTAATGTCTGTCGAATACTGAACATCCGTCATCAAGCTAACTAGCTATATCAGTATACAGGTAATATCAGTTTTTACAGGTAAGGTATGCTCAGTACTGTTAGGACAAGTATTGGCAAGTACATTTTAGTTACAGGTTTATTCAAAGTCCTTTTTCTAAATTAAAGTGGTGTGTGTTTCTAACCATAATTTAGAGCAAATAACACAATTATTTAGATGTGCATGGACACAGTGTTTATGGAGCTATTGACGCTTAATTGTCTGGCGGTGTCTATTGTTAGCATGAACAATTAAAATATGTATTTAAATGCACTGAAACGCTTTGGAGGAAAACAGAGGCGTGTGCATGGATGTAGGTGTGGTCTAGAAGTGCATGATTTTCCATCCGACTGAAAAGCTTGTCTCAGTTCTATGGTATTAACACAAAATAGCGGTACGTTAAATGTCACCCAAACCGCAAAAGAACAGGTGTGCATCACTCTCTGTGGTCGTACTGTCATGAATGTGTAGGTCTTTACTGACTACCGTAGTGCGATCAAATGTTATTAGCGCCGAAAAGACGAATATCGAAAATAAAACTAACTTTACCGTGGTGGCTCGGACCTGACCAAAATGCCTTTGGAGTAGATGTTTTGCCATGTATTGTAGCTACCAGCCATATGTTTCAAATGTTTTTTTTACAAATAATTTAGTTTTTTGAAGAATATTTTTTGCTGTTCATCTTCATTTTGAATCAAGTTTAGAAAACACAAGAAGCTGTGGATGCTGTTTCTGCAACTACAGACACTTTTAGGTCGACAGTGTTTTTTTTTGTTTTTTTTTGTATATAGCTATGTGCGTATTTTTAGCATGAAGCACAACGTGTCATAATACATTTTCACCTACAAAATTGTTACAAAATGTGATGAGCTTATCTAATTAATAAAGCATATTTTGGATAAAACCAAAAATTGTATTCGTGTCCCATACCCATGATTTCAGTAACCAAATCAATGGAAAGTTACTGAATTATAAAATTATGTCTTTTCAGTTGAAACTACAACTGTTAATTCAAAGCAAATATAAATAAACACTGTTGCTGGTCAGTCATTATTGTATTTGCTTTTCTATAGCTGTCCAACATTTACATGTCTTTACTGCAACTGACCAAATCACCTGAAATAATGTTTTGTTTTTGGAAAGCCGAACAAACCTACTTTCAGTGGAAACGTTACCAAAGAGCACATTGACAAAAGCAAAGTTAATATCATCCAAGCCATTTTATAAGCCATAAGCATGGCTTATAAACTAACATAATGTGAACAAGGTTTTTAAAACAATTTCATATTCATGTTAAATTCAAATATATTAGACACTGTCAGTCAGAGCTGATGTAATGGGCCATGCTGTTTGTGATTTATACCCAAAAACAGTGAAAATGTCCTCACAGCTTAGAATGTTGTGGCAAAGACAAATTCATTTCTGACTAAAAATTTGAAAATTATACAAACTTTTATAAAGCTCATTATTTGCGTTATCGACTCTGGAACTCATTTTGTTGAGATCCATTATTTTATAAAGAATTGGCTAAAATGTAGTTGCAGAAATACCCAGTTTTAAGTGAATAAGCCCCTTAGGCTAATGCAATGTTGTTGTTCTATGAGCATGTTTCTGTAATGCTGACAGCCTGTTCTTACATATCTGATTTGTGTGTTCACACAAGTGACGGGATTATGATAATTTGCTAAAAGAAATCCTTAAATATAGATCCATAAATGTAAAAATGCATTATACACTTACTGAGCAATTTATTAGGAACACTTTACTAATACTGCATAGGGCCTCCCTTTGCTCTGAAAACAGCCTAAATTTTTCATGGCATGGATTCCACAAAATTTCCACAGATTTTTCAGGTGCACTTTCATGCTGCGAATCTCACATTCTACCACATTCCAAATGATCAGCAACAATACTCAAATAGGCTGTGGCACTCAAGCGATGATTGATTTGATATTAGGCTTAAAGTGTTTCAAGAAAACATTCCCCACACCATTACACCACCATGGATTTATGCTGTTGGCGCTAAATTCTGACTCTGCCATCTCTGTGCTTCAGCAGAAATCGAAATTCATATGCATTTCATCAAGGCTACGTTTTTCCAGTCTTCAGCTGTCCAGTTTTGGTGAGTCTGTGCCCAGTGCAGCATCAGCTTTCTGTTCTTAGCTGACAGACACAGAACCTGACATAGTCTTCTGCTGTTGTAACCCATCCACCTCAAGGTTTGCCATGTTGTCCATTCAGAGATGCTTTTCTGCTCACCACAATTGTGAGTGGTTATCTGAGTTACCGTATCCTTTCTGTCAGTTTGAACCTGTCTGGCCATTCTCTGTTGACCTCTCTCATCAAGAAGGTGTTTCCGTCCGCAGAACTGCCGCTCACTAGATGTTCCTTATTGCACCATTCTGAGTAAACAGTCTGGAGACTGTTGTGTGTGAAAATCCCAGAAGATCAGCAGTTATAGAAATACTTAATTCAGGCGCCAACAATCATGGCACTGTCAAAATCACTGAGATCACAATTTTTCCCCATTCAGATGGTTCATGTGAACATTACCTGAAGTTAGATAATTGCATGATTTGCCAGGTGTGCAGTTGTTCCCAGTAAAGTACTTTTAGTACTTTTATAGACACTTTCTCATCAAGTGTATTCATGGGGAGTGTGTCCTTCCCGCAGAAACAGCCTCTTCCGGGAAGGCTGGGTGAAAGGGTAATGTAATCAGATATCGTTGATGATGGATAAGTAACCTGATGGTGTCGTGTAAGGGGGGATAATTGCCGTTTTGGTAAAAGAACTGAGAGAGAATTAGACAGACAGGTTTGTTAAAAAACTGCCTGTGTTATTTCTCTCTACTACACTCTGTAATGCACAGATTCCCCTTAATTTACTTTACACGAATGGAATCAAGATGAATGCTGACGTGCTTTGGGATCTCAGCCTGCCGCAAAATGACTTGCCGCAGTAAAAAACGAGCTAAAATGACTGGAAGTTAGCATAGAGCAGCTAAGTTACTCTAACCTGAAGAGAAAGTTCCCCTGACCCTCGTCTGTGGCCGGTGTGCAGTGTTTTCCGTTGGTCCCGGTGGTTAGTTGAATTATGAAAAGCTGCTGTAACGACGGAAAACACCTTGTTTTTAATGTGGAAAGCACATGGACATGGCTTTGGAAATCACTTGCAGTCTGAAGTTTCTCTAGCAGGGAGTGCTATCAGCTAGCAAGTCACTGTGAATCTGCGGCAGAAGAAGCTCATGAACGCACGTGTTTGCAGTAACCTTTACTGTAATGACAGATGAAGTTGAATGAAAGATGAAGTTCTCAAAAGATGTTGGGTTACTGAGTATCATATTATTTCATATGTTGATTTTTATTAAAGTTTTTTATTAAAACAGTCAATATTTAAAAAGCATATAGACTAAAATAGATTAGAAAGTAGGTCAAAGCTGCTGCGGACCACGTGTTTAATGTTTTCTGTTTTTTTTTGGCGTGGGCGGATGGGCGGGCGGGGAGGGGGGCAATATTATCAATAATCACAATTTTTAACTAGAAAATATCGTGCTAATTAATTTTAGATATCGCCCAGGTCTACTTTACACTATGTTGGAACATTACTGTGAGGATTTGATTGAACTCCACTACAACACATCCCAAAGACACTGAATAGGTTAGCTTGACACTTGGCAGTGGGCTTGGTGACCTTCGGCTCGTGTGCAGCTGCTCCAGAGTGTTTCATTCTATGATCAGTGCTTTTCTCAGTCAATTGTATACATATCTTGAGATTATGCAAGACATGTATGCAGTTGACTGTGTCAGTAATAGGTGCACTTTTAAGAAGATGAATTCACTAATTAGAAGGAGTCCATAAACTTTTCGATGTTTTGGATATTGTTCATCAAAGCTTTTAGCTTCAAAGCCTGATTCAAACCAAGCATATTAGGCAAAGTATAGAACATCCAGAATTACTTTACCTGACACAGGAGGAACTTGGCCAATAGGTGGCATTCATGTGGAAGTTATTGCAGGTTGCACTTATATACATCAGAGCCTGGTTTTGTACTCTATCATAGAGCTAAGATCAGTACAGTTATATTTTAATGATGATGCTGTGCTGCTTTTTAACCTGACCTAGGTTGATATAAGCAAGAGTAGAATAGCAGAATATGGCTAATTACGTTTGTTACCAATATCATGTGACTCACAGCATCAGGGTTTCCAAAACACACCAGTCACCTGGTGTTCAGTGAGGCTTATCAGCAAACAGAGATCAGATTGGACTAGTAAAACCTTCAGTGGAGGCTCATTTACAGCAAATCAATCAACTGATTGCATGAAGTTGAGATTTTTTTACTAAATCAATGATGAAACTGATGATTCAATAATTAACTGGAATATTAGAATCAGTTATAATTTAATAATATTCAAAGAATGCACTAATTGTATGGCCGAAATAAATGATCTTAGGCTATTTTCAAATGTAGAAATCTCTTTAGAATGCTTGGTAAATTGTTTATTTTAGGGATGCATGATTATATCAAAATCATATTTATGTATTTATTGTAAAACGTCTGCATTTTATTAATTTTACTGCATTTGTAACTATACAGAAATAAATGTTAAATTCCTCTGTAGTGCTAATCCAAGTAGATGCCGTCCTAAGTTCTACATTTTATGAATATTTATATATCAACATCTGCAGTGACAGGTATGTACATGAAAAATACAGGATTGCAGCAACGGCCCAGAAGTGCCATATCCCTAGTTTTCGTTGTCTTTGTTCCTTTAATGTGTAAGTAGTTCCTCCAGTCACATTTGTGTATTTTGTGTAAAGTAAATATTAACAAAATAATCAGATTTAGTCATGGAAACAATTCAGTGCCTGATTGAACATGATGCATTGAATCATTTTCTAAACAACCATAATTTTTCTAATCGAATCACTGTGAGGTCATAGATGTTCACCCCTATTGCCGAACAGTCATATAATCATGCTGTCTTTTTAGGTGGTATGGCGAGGTGACGTGTCATCAGAGTGCAACCAATAGCAGGGCAGTGTGCTGTGTGGAGCCAGTAGGAACACAGGAGCGAGATGACGGAGTGCTTCCTGCCTCCCAGTAGCAGCCCTGCGGAGCAGCGGCGGGCGGAGCACCCTGGAGGCGTGCCTCGCACTCCCAGCTCAGAGGAGATCAGCCCCACTAAATTCCCGGGCCTATACCGCACGGGTGAACCCTCACCCCCCCACGACGGACACCACCATGAGCCCCCCGATGCAGCCTCAGACGACGACAAGGAGCACAGCAAGAAGAAGAACAAGTTCAAGAAGAAGGAGAAACGCAGTAAGCTTGACTACGTCTAGAGGCCTTTGCTTTTCTTCTTTGTCGATTAAGCCTTAGAAGCCACAGCAGTAATAAAAGCATGGTGTAATTAGACGCAAATTATTTCACACTCCAGCAGATAAATTACGTGAGAATTGTGGATTCTAAACTTTCAGTCAGTATGATGTTTGTGTTTATAAGTCGAAGAGGCGATGTTTTATTATGACTTGAATTTGATTAATATTGGTTAATATTGTGCATGAGGTCCTGTTTTGCAAGAAAATACATCAATTTTTGACACATCAAAACAATGTTATGTATGTAATTACATGTAACTACAAAATGACTTAATTATATTTGATTAGTATAACAAAAATAAAAATTATAAGTTTTTAAAGGGTTGAAGTTTAAAAGTAGCCAAGCAGTCAATTGTTGCTCCTGCAAAAGTCATTTGCACTAATTTTAGCAACAGATACAATATTTCAATACTACACTGAATCGAAAACTTTTGCCATTTAATACTGAACTTAAACATGCAAGTAGTCAGTCTTAGCGTCTGTGTGCCATTTCTGGTTTAAGCCACACCCACTTTGCATTTGTAATTGAACAGAATAGAAAAAAGTATCGTTCAGGGATTGGTATTAAAATTGAGGTGATTGATATCGAAAGTTTTAACGAGACTCAAGACGGACGGCCACTTTAAGTTTAAAGGAGTTGTTCGGTCAGTAATGCTATTGCTGCTGACAGTGTATGAAAGTGAATTAGCATAGTGCCAATTGGTGGTTACTAGTTTCACTTTTTTGTTAGTTATATTAGGATGTCTGGTTGAGCTACTCCAGTCTCACGGCCCAGCAGGTGGTATTGTAGAACCTTGGTTACAACATCAAATAGATATATCATAGTGGAACATTGCTGAAAACAAGGCCTATGTCTAATTAGGTAATCTGTTCTGCTTCTAACCAGCAGCTGACAAGCACTACTGTTAAATTTAACCCCTAGAATCTGTCAATACAGAACGCAGAATTGTAGAGTTTTTGTTATACTATTTAATTATGTAATTGCATCATTAATTGTATAGTCATGAAATGAATTATGTTTGCATTCTATTTTAAAAAGTGACATTGTTTTGAGCGCTTTGAGTCTGCACTGCTGACTTTTGCAGTGTCAAAAAAAAAATGTAAATTATGGAAGGCGTGACCATAGACAACAGTAGCATTTTATCAAATTCAAATCGTAATAAAATACTTCTAGTAGTATGCAAAAGTATGGGCGTCCGTGGTCAAATTACATGAGTTACACATCCTCTACAGGGATCACGCTTCTGCACATTTAAATGTACAGTTACTGTTTATTTGCTGAATTTAACATACTGGGGACATAAAATGTGGTCTGTGCAAAAGTTATGGCACATTTTATGTTTTTTTTTCCCCCCAATATATTAAACTTAGCAAATAAATGGAAATTGTGCACTAAAATTACCAGAAGATGCCATAATTTAGTTTTTTCCTTGTAGAGGATGTGTTCACTTATTTTCACTCAAAACATCATTTGACCAGGGTGTTCAAACTTTTGCATGTGACGGTACGAACACAAACGTGGTATTGATTGAAGGTTTAAAATCAACACTTCCGAAAGGATTTCTCCAGTTGATTCTGTGAGCTAAGAGTGAGAAATAATTAAAGGGGAATTCCACCAATTTTTCACAATTTTGGCATAATATAATAGTAAACAGTCATTCAGTGTTATTTGACGTGAAGTGGTTAATTGTAGAGAAACTTAGTGACTCCGATTTCTTTACAGTGGTGGTGATAGGAACCAGGGGTCACGATGTCTACAGCACAAATATAACCATTTTATTTATTATCCAAAACCACCAGTAAACCTACATGTGTCTTTTTTCTATAAGTTTTTCTGTATAATGCTCATGATAGTAAAATAGTGGTGAATCTGAAGAACGTTTTCTTTAGGGACTATTTTACCTTAGCATCCCACATATACCCCTTTAACAAGAATAAATTTGAAACAAAGAACATTTTAGCCCAATAACATATCAAAATGTTTGTTAAACAGCGTCTCAGACGTCAGGCTGCGTGGTCATAACCATTTCGTGTACTAGCTTTCTGTGAGGGAGCTGTTAGAGGCAACTCTTTAGACGTCTGGTTCCTATCACCACCACTGTGAACAGTTCTGACCAGTTCGATCAGTTTCTCCAGAATGGATCATTTGACATCAAACATCTTAATATTTAATATTAATATTTAATATTAAATTACATTTTTAACTTCTAAGGGATAACTTTTAAGGATTAATTGAATAAGGACATTGGTTTAATATTATTCACTGCATACTGGCCAACTGTGTCAGCTTTTACCCTGTATCCCTGCAGCTCCTGAGATAGAGAGTGAAACTATTTTCCACCCAGCAGCTATATTTAGCTGACCTATAGCGGGCAAGCAGGAAGTGATGGACAGTTTGAGGACACACCCTGTCCGTCCCTGTCCTCTGTAGGTGTGCCATAGTGGCAAAACAACATCTCTGCCTTAGCCCAGGGCTCTCCGGGGAAGAAGTGTTTATGACCACTGGCTGATGGGCTTTGGAGCTGCGTTACTGAGCCGCTGATTGCTGTTATGAGCTCAGTTAGTGAGAGCACACTCCGCAAAGTAGGTGTCAAGGCTCCAAAGATGGAGAGTTAAAAAGGGACCTGGTACAATAGCTGCACAGGGAATAGTACTAAATTGTAAGCTGACCTCTTTTGAGCAGTTTTGCTATCTCTCTCTATCTCTGCTTTCTCTCCTTTTTTTTCCAATCTTGCCTAACCTTGAGGTAGATTGGCTGGAGGAATGAGGGAGTGGGACGGGTTATTTCTCAGTTTTGCGGTCTTCTTGAATGCTTTCTTTCAGTGTCAGCTCTGAAGAGGAGGATGTGAGTTCTCTTCTTATGTGCCATTCCTCTTTTATCTTTTCTCTCTTTCTCCTTGCTTCTCTCCGTATCTCTCCCTCTATTTCTCTTTCTCTTCGATTAGCTGAGGGCTACGCTGCCTTCCAGGAGGACAGTTCGGCCGATGAGGCGGAGAGCCCGTCCAAGATGAAGCGCTCCAAAGGTATTCATGTCTTCAAGAAGCCCAGCTTCTCCAAGAAAAAAGAAAAGGACTTCAAAGTGAAGGAGAAAGTGCCCAAAGAGGAGAAAGCCAAGGACAAGAAGTCCAAGGACCTCACTGCGGCTGATGTGGTCAAACAGTGGAAGGAGAAAAAGAAGAAGAAGAAGCCCAGCACCACTGAACAGGAGCCTGTCGCTGTGGAGACACCGGCCACAATCAGGCCAATATTTGGGGCGCCGTTGGCCGAAGCGGTCAGGAGGACGGCTCTGTATGATGGGATCCAACTGCCAGCTATTTTCCGCGAGTGCTTGGACTACATTGAGAGCTATGGCATGAAATGTGAAGGAATCTACCGTGTTTCCGGTAGGATGCTGTATAGTCTCTTTTGCAATGTTTTTGTATGTGTATTTTTAAGTATAAATACAAATACTTTATTGTGTAATTTAACCTCTTAATCCCCATGGGTCAGTTTTGCTCAAATTAAGCCTAATGCTTGAAGAAATGGTGAAATGCCATTGATATTGCAAGTTAGTTTGAGATTAGGCTTAAACCATGTACACAAAATATTTATTCTGTGCTGTGAGCATCTTGATCTCTGATGCTCCAGATGAGTTTCTCTGGGTGTTTTGATAAACCACGGCATTCATTCACATGATGCAACAGACATAAATTAATTTGATCAAATTGACAGCTACACATCCTTTCAGACCCATAGTCTTGAGTTGTCCTCTCACAGTGGAAGGATGAACAGAAACACCTGTGGATTTTTTCAGATTTGAAGCGAGAGTGGAGCTTGATTTTCTCCTCTCTCTGTATCCCCAAAAGTGGATTATTTTATGTCTAATCTCCTCAGAAATGTCTCCTGAAACACAAATAACTCGTGTACAGCACTGTATCTGTAGCAGTGTAACTGCAATGTGGAATTTCATCTGTATTATGCAGCCCCACTTCAGTCCCTCAGTTTTATAATTACATAATTTGCGTATTGGTTTCGTAGTAGTTACTAAATAATAAGTCTTAGGTTTAAAAACTGAATATAAAGCCTAGGGTTCAATGAGTTACATATTAATACACATCTCAATAGTTTTGGCAACCCGATTCTTTCTTTAACTTTGCCTAATCCTGCTCCAGGAAATCAGTTGTTTAGAGTGTAGTTGTAACTCTAACATAACACACCTGCCTCTAATTTTCCTTAAGCAATGGCTCAGCCAAAAAATCAAATTTACACATTTTACAAGTTATAAATTACCCCCAGGTGTAGTTGTAGTTACCCCCAGATGTACTTTTACCAATTTTTTTTATAGATAACAGTGTGTTACACAGTGTCAGAAAGCACATCTCTGTTGGAGATTATTTAAAAAGTATATACATTTTGAGGCAAGTGTGTGATGATTTTGGCATCTTCCTCTGTTAGTTACATTAGCCTCATAGCTCCAGTGCAATACTATTGTAGCAAACTTCAGACACCCATCGTGTCTTGGCTGACCAAGGACATCTGAGATAAGGACACAACTGTGTAAATTAGATTTTTGGTCAAACCATCACTTTAAGACTGCTGTTAACCAGATCAGGTACTTTGAAGCTAAATGCTTCTGGGACATACATCTACACAAGCAGGGGTGCCCTGAACTCCTGTCCTCTCTTCTTTGTCTCTCTGCAGGAATGAAGTCTAAGGTGGATGAGCTGAAGGCAGCGTATGACCGTGAGGAGTGTCCATGCCTGGAGGAGTATGATCCACACACGGTGGCCAGTCTGCTGAAGCAATACCTGCGTGAACTTCCTGACAACCTGCTGGGCCGTGAGCTGGCCCCGCGTTTTGAGGAGGCGTGTGGGCGGCCCAGCGAAGCCGAGAAGCTGCAGGAGTTCCAGCGGCTGCTGACAGAGGTGCCGGCTGGCAGCAGGCTGCTTTTGGCCTGGCTCATCACCCACATGGACCATGTGATCGCCCGCGAGGCTGACACCAAGATGAACATCCAGAACATCTCCATTGTCCTCAATCCCACCGTGCAGGTAAGACACCTTCTCACACTGCACTTGCAGTGCCTTGCAAACGTAACTGTAACAATGATAGCATGCTTAATAATTAAGGCTACAGTTCCTTCATTATCATGAAATAAATTGCTTTAATTATGCTTTGTGAGCTAGTGCATAGTGCATAATTTGGCCTCTTTAATTGGAGTTAGTGCAGTACAACATGTGAAATGTTAAATCAAAATCACTTGACTTAAATCAAATGACTTGAGTGATAATACTTTGTTTTTTAAAGTGGCACCACTGGCTGTTTTTTGGCTTTTCCAACTTAACATGTCAGAAAAATTAAATATTGTTACCTACTGTGTATCATGATAATTTCCTGATGAATCGTGATATATTTTTCCATATTGTCCACACTTGACTACTGCTACTGCTATTAATAGTGATACTTTAAGAAAACTATATGGGGAGAGTTGGGGTGGTCTTTTTTTTATGTAGTGCTCATTGGTACCTCACTGGCATTCATACTTTAATAGCAGCAACATATTCTGGTGCAGTATTTCTGTACTAAGCATCGAAATCAATTATACTTTACATCTTAATTTTCTTATGCTGCTTGACAATGTAGAGAACAAGGACCATATTACAAAAATATCCTAGAAGAAAAACATCCTTCAGTTTGTAGCCATTACAAAAAAAATGTTCCCAAGTACAAAGACAACTTCTGTTTTAAACTTTGTATTCTACTAGGGTTACACCGATAACATAGTGGTATTGGCTACTGAATGATTGTAATACTTGATAAACTCTAATGCTCGAATGACCTAACAACTGCTCATCGAACTGGACTGGATAGTTTAGCATTCCCTAACTTGAGATAAGATGTTTTAAAATAAGATATAGTTCCTGAAGTCAGAAAGGATTTTTGTCTGTTATATGAATTTGTGAAAAATCTTATCTTGAACTAGTTGGATCTTTTTCACTAGTTCAGTGAAAAATCGAATTATTCAAAAATCTGATTATTCAATCGATCAGCCAGTACATGTTTGAAGTCCAAATTTTGCCTTCTTAGAACTGAAGCTACAAGGCTAACATTGCTAACACCAAAACTGAATAGTCACCCAAATAGCCCGAACAGTTTGTGTAAAAATACATGACCAAAACTGTTCTCAGTCTGCATCCAGGTCTTCATTAAGGTTGTGCCGACTTGTCGACGTAGTTTAGGACTACAGTATAACTTACTGCTGACCTAGAATCAGTATTTGTAGCAATGACCGTAATAAATACAGATAAGTCTGCACAGTATGAGCACAGTATGACTTACTCTGAACTATAAAAATAAACAAAACAAAACTACAGGTAGCCATTTCAGACAATACAAAAGCTGGTATTCACATAGCAGGAGTGATCTTGGATCAGATTTCTTTGTATTTACGATAGTCATTGTCATGAATGTACGGTTCTATACCAAACTGTGTCCTAAACCACATCAGCAAGTCTGCACAGTCGTAATAAAGACCTGGATGCAGTTTGGGCGAGCTAAATGAAGTTTTGGTGATGTAGTTTTAAAGAAGCGATTTGAGCTGTTTGGGTGGTTGTGGTTGTAGTGTTTATTAGCAATGTTAGCATCATAGCTCCAGATCTAAACTAAAGAAGCTAAATTTGGACACCAAACATGTCTTGGCTAGTCAACTACATATGTATGTAATTATGTAAATCAGTGAACATTTAAAGTTTTTCACTAAATCGTCATTTAACTTCATTAACTGTTCAGTAAATGAAGTTGTTTGTAAATAAAAAGGGTAAGTTTTATACCTGCCGCATTCAGTTTACTCTGTGATGTGAACCTTTTGTGTGGCTGTGGGCTTTTCATGCTCTGTTCTGTTGACCCTCTCCTTCCCTCCCATGTGCAGATTGGGAACCGGGTCCTCTATGTGTTCTTCACCCACGTTCGGGAGCTGTTTGGCGACGTGGTTCTGAAGCCAGTGGTGCGGCCCCTGCGCTGGTCCAACATGGCCACTATGCCGGCCTTGCCTGAGACCCAGGAGAGCATTAAAGAAGAGATACGGCGACAGGTACAGCTGTGCTATAACTACATGTTGCTTGCCCAGTCGTTCAGACAGTCCTAACCTAGTACAGCCACAGCTGGTAACTTTTGTGACACAAACATATTTCAATTTACATAGTCTTTATTCAGTGCACTAACAACCAAGACACTTGGTTCTCTCAATTACACTGTACACATCAAACCCAGTGGAGTATTTAGGGTGAAAACATTGGCCCTGCCTCACCAGGAAAGAGAAGTGTAGTTTATTTTTGAATCATCACATTTGCATGCTTATATAAGGAAGTTGTGGATCTTTGGTTGGAGCCAAAACCCGATCTCAGGGCAAGGTATGATAGTCAAACAAGGTTGAATGTTTGGTTCGTTTGATTCGTTGTTCAATGTATTATGCAAAAAAGTGTGTGGCAACTGTAGGACAGGAGCATAAACCTGCTGAAGTGTCTACTGAACTGATCAATGCCCATAACCCCCATTGCCCCACAACAGAGGCAGTGTTGGAAAATTTGAAGAGTGATACTGTGCAAAGTCAGAGACCACCCTTTCTTTTATTTAATTCCTAGTCAAAACAGCCATTATTAACCATAAGTAACCATATTTAGCAGAACATTACACAAAAACCTCCAACACTAATTATATCAAATCTATCAGTATTCAGTTTGACCGCTCTTTACCTTTATGCACGCTGCTGACACTTTAACTCTTCCATTCTTCCATCCATCTGAAAACCAGCCAGTTACAGCCATACAAAAGCTGCTCCCAAAGGAGTCACTGACATTATGTTACCATTCAAACACACTAGCATTCACTCAATGTACTACCCAAACACACCTTAGCTGCCCTTGGGTTTCTTTCTTTAAAATGACTAAATGAGAGTTCCTAGAAGATTAGATGTAAGATAATGCACCCTGCTTCACATTCAGTCTTTTATTCATAGTGAAGGATGCTGGTCTAGTTGCTGCTGTACTGAAGCAGTGTATGTCAGTGCACGTGTACATGTGTATGTTTGTCTGCTTCTGCAGGAATTCCTGCTGAACTGCCTCCACAGAGACTTGCAGGCCGGTATAAAGGACCTGTCTAAAGAGGAACGGTTGTGGGAGGTGCAGCGTATCCTCACCGCTCTCAAACGCAAACTCCGTGAGGCCAAGAGACAGGCAAGATTATTCACACACTTCCTCCACTTCACAGCACTGCTGCCTAATAATATTAATAATGTTTATTTATATTGTACCTTATATACATTACAAATGCTGCTTAAAGTGCTTCATGATACAAAGTAAAAACAACAGAGGAAGAAGAGAAAAAAACAATCCGAATTAAAATAACAAATAATAAACAGCAAAGGGGATATATTAATAATAATTACAATAAAAAGCACAAAATAAAAGTATAAATAAAAATGCAACTAACAAGAAAGTAAAAGTAATACTAATATTCCAGTAAAAACAAAAGAAACAAGAAAAAACTTTTAAACACTAAAATAAAGAAATACGTTTTTTACTGTTTTTAAAAACCATTGACAGAAGGAGCCTGATGGATGTTTATTGGTAATGTGTTCCAGATCTTAGGTGCATAAAATCAAAACACTGCCTCTTCACTCTTTTTAAGTTTCACACATGGAATACGGAGAAGGCTCGCACCAGATGATCCTAAAGCTCGATATGGAACATATTCTATCAGGCACTCGAATGTATGAAGGTTCTAAACCATTAAGCGATTTGAAAATTAGTAGTAATATTTATAGTCGATTATAAACGAGACAGGTAGATGGTGGCGTGATGATAAAACTGGTCTAATTAAACTGTCGAACATTTCTATTAGTGACAGTGACTAATCAGACAAGCCAACTGCACCCATGTAGAAGTCTATGCAAAGTCTCTATTGTGTGTGTTTTTTGAGTGTTTGAATACTCGAGTATTTGTTTGTTACTTCGGTATTTGGTTCTTAATTTAGTATTTGGAAGATTTATCGTTTTTCACGCTTTCCACTGGCCATGTAAGCTAAAGTCTAAGCGCCTACAACTGAACCCGATTTGGCCTGTGTGTTACTTTCAGTGCTGCTTTCTATGACTAAAAAAAGACAAGCTAGCCAACTAAAATAACTTCATAAAAAAAGAAAAATGAAAGCAACCAACACTTTCGCAATCTGTGGTAAACAAAAATGATCCAAACCTAATACGTTTGGTCCTATGTACATTTTTCTTCTGAATGTCACTGGATTCTCTTAGTTAGTAGGTGATGAAGGAGACAATGTATGAATTTTGCTATATAAAAGCTAACACTGCTGAGCACTGGCAACTGGCACTGACAGACTGGCAACCACACCAAAATACCCCAAAGAAACCAGCAAGTGTGGTATTTAAGTGGCTTTGGCAGTGATGAAAGTACAGAAGTAGATGTTGTTGAAAGTTGTTAAATAGTAGTAATAGTAGCCTTTTGCATGGTACCGGCTCAACCTAACTACTTGCTTTTTTTGGTTTGCCATTAGAAAAGCCTGGTACCTAGTACTGTTTAGTAGAGTCATTACGTCATCTGAACTCTGAGTAGCATTTTCCAAAGTCTTTTGTCTTGCTGCCATTAGCTTCTTCTGAACAAAATTTGCCTCCTTCTCATCACGGCAGTTTCATGTGTCATGCCAGCTACATTGAGGGAGTACTATATCTGCAGTAAAAAACGAAATAGCAGGTACCGAAAGCGAGTAGAGTCAAGTAGAGCGGAGTCGAAACTGGTACCACACGCAGTGGAAAAGTGATTTTTCAGTGCACAGGAGTGCTGGAGTACTGTTAGCATGGATGTTTGTGTTTTGTTCATATCTGTAATGAGCTCCCTCTCAATTCAGAGGATCCAGTGCCTTTCAGTGGAAAAATGTAGAACGTAGGACAAAATGTTTGGATCCTTTTCATTTACCACAAAGCACGACAGCAGCAGTTTTTCAACAATTACATTTATTTTGGTCATAGAGAAATCTGCTAAGACCGGGAAGTCCTAATACAGGCAATACGTTGAGGACAGGATGACGCACGACTTCACACGTCAATGAAAGGGCATCAAACGGATCATGGGAACACACAGCATGCAAGCAGCTGGGCTTCAGCCTGACTATTAATACACTGTTGCTATCTACTGGATATATTTTGCACTGCAGTAACAAGCATGCATAAAACTACAGTTAATTATAAACATACTTTTTGAGTATAAATGTTTGAGTACTTGTTCAGAAACACTGAGTATTCGAAGCCTATAAAATGCTATTTGGGCCAGTCCTAGGATGTGAATATCTCCTCATGATTTGACCTGCAGGAGTGTGAGAGTAAGATAGCACAAGAGATCGCCAGCCTGTCTAAAGAGGATGTGTCCAAAGAGGAGATGTCTGAGAATGAAGAAGAGGTGCTTAACATCCTCCTGGCTCAGGTGAGACTGAAGTGATGTGCTGCATTTATTGACAAAGGTTTCATTTCCTGTTTGAGAGGACACAGTTTAGCAGTTGGGTTTGGTTAGTCATTTAAGCCTGATTCGGTCTTGGGGTAATTTCCTCTTTCTCGCGGGCTACTCAGGCATTTTACTTTCATCTGGCCATGTCCGTGTTTTTCTCTCTGCTTTCCTGAAAATTGCAGACCGAATTACCTACAGTTCTTCACCAAACGCAGCAGTGGTTTGATAATTTTAGCCTCATCTCTGTGATTTTTCAGGCAGATCATATAAACGAGTTATGACCGCAGCTATTCATATTTAGCTGTACTTGGCCTCCTAGCATCCAAATCCATTTTTAACACTTTCCGAAACACAAAACGATGGATTCTTTGGAAGATTCTCTTAACTATTTACATGGTCTGGATGGTAGAACTTCGTCTCCATCCTCTACATTTGGAGAGCAGTAGCAGCAGGAGAAAGAATATAAAGTATGTCAGAAAAGCTCCCACAAGCTGAATAAATGATAATTATAATGGCAGCTGCAGGTATAAAGCAATACTTCATGCTCACATATGCACAACATCAACTTTTAGCTTTCTAGAAATTATGACAACGCTGACAACTATGAGACCGTATGTGGTGCAAACATCTGGATTTGAAGAAAATTCATCCCACTAGAAACTTGCTCGTCCTGCAGTAATGTAAATGCCCTAAAATTAAAACCCTAAAGCTCTTGCACTGAAATTACTAGAACAGTGCCATATTTAAGTGAGTTCTCTGTAGATAATGTGTTTGTAGCACACTCTGTACTACTCTGGGCTCAGGAAGGACACTGGAGGCAGGGTTGATCGTTGCAGCAGCTATTATTCTTTAATTTTCACACCAAACACAAACAAAGCAAACAAAACCAAAACCTATGCTGGCCAGTTATCAGTGGCTTCAGAACTAGACTTTTCAGTCCTTTTCTGCAAACTAAGCTTTTTAGCTCTTCAGTGTGTTCTGCTGCTGCTGCTGCTCATATCTCTCTGTCTCTCTGTTCCCTTTCTGCTCTTTTTAAAAGGCGCTCACACTAAATCAGCATCAGCTGGCTCTCATTAAGGGCAGCATGAGCACCTGAACTGAGAGGAAAAGAGAGCTTGTTGCTCCGCCTCGCCGTCACCACCCCTGTTCTGCATTTTGTCCGCCTGGGTTGAACATAAGGTGTAGTCTAGCTGCCAGCGGCAGAGCTCGGGACTCATGACCTGCCTTCATGCCTCTCATGGTTGTCGTGTTTGGTGATACTGTATTAATTCTCAAAAACACTGTATTGATTTTTAATTGATAGTTTACACACAAAGATTTGTGACAGACAGTGGTTCATTGTGCTAGATGGCAGTGGTATAATCTATCTTCAGCCATTAGACTCTTCCACTCCAACGTAAACAAGTAGTGTAAGGGCTCCCGCTAAAATTAGCATTAGCAAACCCAGCTGACTAGTAATGCTGCCACCGATGGCTGAATCCAAAAGATTTAGACTGGTGTTCTAACAAAGTCAGCCTGACTTCAAATCTGTCGTATAGTCTTTTGTATTGTCCAGCTTAATATTACTACTTACCCTTTTATAAGGAGATTTAGGCAGAACATCCTACTTATTCTTTTAATGCTAGTAACATTTTCTGATAAGGAGATTTAGTCGAGGCTGAAGTCAGCTTCTTATTCGCCAGCTTCTTGTTCAAATTTTTCCGTTCCACCTTAAATGGTGCAGTAGTTACATTCTGGCGCCTAAGGCATTATAATAGGAAGCTGACTTAAGCTATGTGTGATTTAGGCCATCAAAATGTCTATGGTTTTATGTGAGGAGCTACCTATAAACATGCACTGAGGTAGGACAATTTAACAAGGCAACACAATATGTCAGAACAAGGTTTCCGTAAAACAGTGAAGCCTCATTACACCATACTCTCCTGACAACACATCGCTGACATCACTGTTCCCAAGTTGTACAAGGAGGAATTTAGAATGCATAAATAGTAAAAAAAAAAAAAGAGAGAAAAAAAAGAAATGAGGTTCAGATTTGGTTAAATTTTTTAGGCTAAACTGTAATACAAACTAAACTGTAATACAAACTGAACTGTTTAAAGTGTTTTTGACACCCCCTACAGGAAAACGAGATATTGACAGAGCAAGAGGAGCTGATCTCCCTTGAGCAGGTCTTGCGCAGGCAAATTGCCACAGAGAAGGAAGAGATTGAACGGCTGCGTGCTGAGATTGCTGACATACAGAGGTAAGAGTTCAGAAAACACCTTTAAGCAGGGACAACACCACAGATATTTAAACCTCTTCCTCCACACCTTCCACCTGAAATCTGCTTTGTTGTTCTAAGCCGTTGTACAATACTTGATACTAAAGCAATGAGATATCAGAAGTGTTCGTTGTACGGACTGTGGAATGTAGTACTGATAGTTGGGGCCAGACATCAGCAGGAACATGAAGTTAACAGCCCAAAACCTTATTAAACAAGCCCTACGTGAGAACCCGGTTTGTTTGACTGAGACACTGACAACTATAATTTGTTCATGATGTGTGTGTATATATACAAGCATACAATTCAAAAACATTCAACTTGAATGATTATTCAAGTAGAAGCTGTTGTTTATTGGAAATTAATTAAAATTAAATTCATGTAGCGTTGGTCAGTTATGAATAATTTGTCAGTATGTCCCTATTGTGTACTGTTATTCTGATACATGATGTTGTTAAATGTATTCATAGTGGTATGGTAGGAGCCCCAGGATTAAGTAAACCAGGGCCCCTGACACTCGTAAATACAGCCTTGATTGTGACGCTTTTCACTTTTGAAAGCATCACAATCACATTATAGTGTTTGATTTGTGTGGTGGGAAAATGAGCAACAGGTGTTACCATTCAGCCAAATCTTGTTGTAAAAAGCATGCCACTGACTGTGGTATTTCCTCTGGAAAACTGATAACAGCAGCAAAACAATTATGCCGCACGTCTAACCAATATTTCTTTCATATGTACACAGCCGGCAGCAGGGCCGGAGTGAGACGGAGGAGTACTCGTCCGACAGTGAGAGCGAGAGTGAAGATGAGGAGGAGCTGCAGATGATCCTGGAGGATTTACAGAAACAGAACGAAGAGCTGGAGGTGAGGGGGGGGGGAGTCAGAGACGGAAAATAAGGGTGTACAAGGGGGGGGGAAGGAATGAGAGAGGTGGGTTTAGGTCAGAGCTCGGCAACATGCGGCTCTTTTACTGCCCTGTTGCAGCCCTAAAGCAGAATTAGATTTTTAGATAAAAATAAAAGAATCCTCCTTTGCAGTACAATAAAGCTCCGCTGATCATTCTAACACAGTTTTAACCATAAATGGTTTTAAATGCTGGACTTAATGTTTATCTGCTATCACCAGCCTTTCACCCTGAAGGTTGGCGCGCAGACTGCTTGTCACATAGCAATGCAGACAACAGTCTCTCCTAGCTAGTGGCTAACGAAATGGCAAAGAGAGAGAGTTAAGATGAACATCATTAATTTGGAGACAAATAGACTTATTCATGTTTATAAGCACTCTGGTTTTCTGATACATTTAATCTGCAACGAGAAACTGTCAAACACTAAAAAGATGCGACGCTTAGGTCACCTTCTTATTCGCCAGCTTCTTGTTAGCATTATCCTGTTCCACCTTAAATGGTGCGGCAGTTACATCCTGGCACTACGGGCACCATTTAAGGTGAAACGGGAAAATTCAAAGCTGGTGAACAAAAAGCTGACTTTAGCCTCGTAAAAAGTTGAATGAGAGACATTTTACAAGAAACAATTCTACTTTTGCGGAAAAGTTTCCAGCTGGAGATTTGAGAAAAGCGGCTACAGCTGAGCTAAAACTTAAAACAGAGCCAAGTTTGCACATACTGAAACATATTTACAGCCAAGATGGTAAAATGGATATAAAATGTTGTGGCTGCCAAGTTGGTTTGGTTTTTGTTGAAAGGACAAAATCCCTCTTTTAAACATTTGGGTTGCTGACTTCTGGTTTAGGGCCACAATGATGTGAGCATGAGGATGGATGGAACGTGGAAGAAGCTTTTATTTGTTTGTTTTTCTAGTTTTAGGTCATTCATTGTTAATGAACTGGGGCCTGTCTTACAAAGCATGTTCAACTCGGACAGTTTCACCTTCACAAAACCTACCAAATTTTGCTGCGGTTATTTTATGATGCCAGTTAACAGCTTTCTCTGTTAATTCAGGTTTACATACTCAAGCTATGTTGTTTATGACGAACCGCCAGTCGCATAAAACATGACTTAGAGTCCAGTGGCTTATTTTTCAAATAAGAATGAAGAAATCATACTACAACCCCATCACTACTGCTAACATGTTGGAAAAATAACATATTCTTTATATCCATGTAGCGTTATTTGTTTCCTATACTGGAAAACATTTTTTCCACATGATTGATGCCACATTAAAAAAAAACTAGGAGGGGTTCACCTCGATCAGAAGGCTCTCCCTGATTGTTCAGAAGCTCGTTGTTTAAGGCTAACTCCCAAACTTAAGATGCCCTGGAGCTACTGTGAGATAAAAAATCCAGGGTTACATTGAATTAAGCTTAAAGTTTAGCTGGCTCAGCATAAAGTCCTGCTTCGTAAGACAGGCCCCAGGTCTCAGGTGGCGTGTTGTTAGACACTGCAACATCAAACAATAGTGATAATTTGACCATAAAAAAACATTTTACTCTATGCTCCTTACCACGAATGTGGTGGATGAGCCAAGACATATTTAAGACTAATGTTTCTATCAGTCAACACAAACTTATATCCCACCAATTAGCAGTGGTAAAATCCCCACACTTGCCTCAGTGTTGAGTTGTTAAGCGAGTCTGTTTGAGATTACTTGTGTGATTTCTGTCACTGTATAACATACTGTCATCTAAAATCTAAAGACTAAAGCAAAATGCAGGCCACTACTGTTGAACAAGAGGCAAACTTAAGACACTAAACATTTCTCAGATAATTACATTTGGTGTACATAGTAGGTTGAAAATGTTTATAAATGTAATTTTTTTCATGGACTATCACTTTACAGTTAATGGTATCCTTGCACCCTAATTCAATTCAAGGTTATACCACAAAGTATTCAAAATTTCTACATAATTCAATGGATGAGATGTAAACTTACCGACTCTTCTTTCGATTTCTTTACATTGCCTACATGAATATAGATTTTTTTACTTACTAATCAAACACCACACCTGTCTTCTGAGTTTTTATATGAAATGTTGCTAATGGTAAAATAGTAGTAAATCTGGGGGGCGATTTGGGGACCATTTTTTTCTTGCAGCACCTGCCATGTACCTCCACACCATGAATGGATTTAAAAATACATTCTAGGCCAAAATCTTATTACAAAACTTTTGTTAAACAATGTCTCAGGCATCATGTTCATTACCGTTTCATGTAATAACTTGCTGTGATGTAGCTTTTAGAGGAATTAACTACCACTGCTACTACCACTACTACTACTACTGAAGCACTTGTGTTTGTCATTTCTCTTTGCAGAACAAGAACACCCACCTGAACCAGGCCATCCACGAGGAGCAGGAAGCCATCCTGGAACTCCGCGTTCAGCTCCGCCTACTTCAGAGCCAAAAGCTGCAGCAGGAGCTCACAGCCCCTCCCACAGCAGAACAGGCCCTGCCCATGCAGCCCAGCCCAGAGGAGCGATCCAGGGTTGATGAGCCAATCAAACGCAACGCTTCTGTGGCCATAGCAGTGCCAGGAGATGCCACAGTTGCTGCTTCTGCAGCGCCAGCCAATGGAAAGCCTGGAAAGGACAATTTAAAACCTTCACCTAGCAAAACATACGCGGTCAGTCAAAATCCACCACTCTAGATCAAACGCCCCAGTGGTTTTACACACTGGTGTGACATTAGGGGTGACGTTCAGCCCCTAGCATCACTCACAGGCCTCAGATAAGGTTCGCTGAAGGTGAACTGAATGTTGTTTCCACACTGGGACCACAGTTAGGTGGGTAAGATTGGGGAGTTGGCTTAAAGATAAATTTAAGAAGGCAAAGTAATTAAGTGAGGGGTCAATCAGCAGCTGGTGAGTAGGGGTGCCTTTTTTTTGTTTTTGTTTTTGGGACTGGGGTCATCATGCCCTGAATAATTTTATTCATTCTATATTTTTAATTTAATCCAATATAAGAAGTTTAGCCAAAAAGAAAGTTGCTTTACCAACAGATTTCACCCTTGCCCTAAAACTCTCCCTTAGTTTCGTGTCTCAAGACAACCAGGGAAATCATTTCCACCTGTCTTCAAATAATTTTGAATTAATTTAAAATAGCAGGTTATTTTTAAGAAAAAAGATATTGTTTGAATGGGATGAGAAATATATTGGTCTATTAATTTGTTTTTTTTTCTCTTGGGATCCAAAATGTCATCCTAGCTCTTTCTAGTGAACTGAAGGGGTGTGTGTGTGTGTGTGTGTGTGTGTGTGTGTGTGTGTGAGATGAAACATTGTGCCATATGTGAGTGTAACCATAAGCATAAGTTTTTCAATGAAGAAACTGTTAAGACAAAGAAGTTAAGATGCACCTATATTATATATTTACTGAAATAAATTACAGAGGATTGTTTGTATTAAGTATGCCATTTATTTGGTCATATACAGGACTGTGTAAAAGTCAGAAACCACCGTCATTTATTTAATTTCCAGTCAAAATGGCCATTAAGTACAGGTGCTTCATTTTTCAAGAGATACTTCTGAAAAGATTAGCTATAAGATAATCTACTTGCAAAAGGAAAGAGAAAGTTGAAGTGAAAAAAGAGGAAGTCATAAATTGATCAAAAGATTAAACCGCCAACCATGCAAGAGCTGGTAGACCACCAAAACCGTCACCATCAGATAAACAGCACTTAAAGCTTTCATCTTGGAGAGAGAGGAGAAAATCAAGCTCCACTCTTGCTTCAGATCTGAAAAAAATCCACTGTGCAAAGACAACTCAGCACTATGAATCTGAAAGGATGTGTAGCTGTCAAGAAGCCCTTACTGAGAAATGGAAATTTTGCAAGTCTCCCAAATGCAGAAGCATATAATGTTGTTCATGTTCAGTTAATAAACAGTTGACATCATGTTCTAGAACTGGTAACACTTTTTTTGGAGGGTTTTCATATGTAGCTTTGTTTAAGTTTAGTATTTCAGCTATAACAACTACACTAGCTATATTTTGAAGCACAAACGGAGTATTTTTGATGGATGATGGAAAGCTTTATGTTGCTAAATGGTGAAAAATGGTGTGAAGTTGTGCCACTGTGTGTTTATAAAGTCTTACGAAATGCATAGTAATGTTTTTTGTTTTTAAAATGAGTATACAACTCCAAATTGTTACCAATACTACATGTACCACATGACATTATCTAATTAATATGCAGGATGACTACAGCCCTGTTATGTCATATTAATTGTTTAATTATGAAGTTTTTTTTTCCTTAAATAAATATTACTTATTGTATTGCTTTATTATAGATTGCTTTGGAAGAAAAATCACCCAAAAACATCTTCTACTGGAACACTGAGAATATTGTCTTTCTCTCCAAATGTCACTTCTGCTTAGCCCTGTATGTCATGTTTTTTCCTTTTATCTTTGTGAGCACCCCCCCCCTTTATTGTTCTGAGGCTGTCAGTCGAGATACTGTATAAATCCACTCATGAATACTGCTGACTGTCAACTCCATTGTGTAGGAAAGTTCTTTTTAAAAGATCTTTTCTAATACGACTTATTGCAAAGACAAATCTACTCATTTTACAATTATTTTCATGCTGTTCATATGGCTTTTTGTAGCTCTTTGTCATTGCTAGCAGAATGTTGCTGTACAAAGTGATAAAGTGTCTGAAAATGAACTTTAGTATGAATACAGTGAATATTGTATTGAATACAGTGTAATGAATACAGAATGTATTGAATACTGTAATAAATACAGTGGGTACTGGTATCAGATGTAGTGTAGTAATTTGGATATGACATCCATTTCCCACATTTATTATATTTTACTTAATGTATACTGCTGTTATGGATGCTGATTGCATGATTTGTGAAGGCTAAGAAAAATGCATCAAACAGTGCCACAGTTTCCATACAGAAATCTGATATATGGCAGTATTTGGGTTCAAATATATGACATATTTAAGTACATATGGATTTCCTTTACCTAACTTATTTTTGTCACATATGGACATATATGTGACATATATGCCAACAACAGGCCATTTTCAAATATAGAGCATATATTTCAGCCATATATCAACATATATAAACATATAAACACAACTAAAAATATATGATAGAAAACATTCATATATGGAGGGCATATATTATATATACTAGCTACATATTATAGGGTTTTTACGCATCTTCTGTTTCTTCCACACGTCCTAATGAAGTGAACATTTATATACTAGCTACATAAATAAACTCTAAATACATACACATTATAATCTATGCAGTAAATGCATTAAAACATGAAATTAATGAAAATATTGTTCCCTGACACATTTAAAAAATATTTAACAGCAAATATATAACATAGTAACAATTATAACTGTACTTTTATGTATTCAACCATGTATCAAACATATATCTGTGGTCCATGTATTATGCATTTACACTATATGGACAAAAGTATTAGGAGCTTCACGAAATGGGTTTCCATGGCTGAGCAACTACACACAAACCTAAGATCAAAATGCACAATGCCAAACGTCGGATCGAGTGGTGTAAAGCACGCCGCCACTTGAGCAGTGGAAACGTATTTTGTGAAGTGATAAATCATACTCCTCTATCTGGCAGTCTGATGGACGAGTCTGGGTTTGGCAAATTCCAGGAGAAAGTTACCTGCCTGACTGCATTGTGCCAACTGTAAAGTTTGGTGGAGGTTGCTATGGGGTTGTTTTTCAGGGGTTGGCCTAGGACCCTTTATTTCGGTGAAGGGAAATCTTAACACTTCAGCAGACCAAGACATTTTGGACAATTTCACGCTACCAACTTTGTGGGAACAGTTTGGGGAAGGCCCTTTCTGTTCCAGCATGACTGAGCCCCAGTGCACAAAGCAAGGTCCATAAAGGCATGGCTGGGTGTGTTTAGTGTGGAAGAACTTGACTGGCCTGCACAGAGCACTGACCTCAACCCCTTCAGAAATCTTTGGCATGAATTAGAATGGAGATTGTGAGCCAGGCCCTCTTGTCCAACATCAGTGTCTGACCTCACAAATGCTCTTCTGGATGAATGAGCTAAAATTCCCACAGACACTCCAAAATCTGGTAGAAAGCTTCTCAGAAGAGTGGAAGCTGCTATAGCTGCAAAAGGGGGACAAACTCCATATTAATCCCTATGGATTTAGAACTGGATGTCAAAAAGCTCCTGTAGGTCTAATGTGTAGGTGTCCCAAAACGTTTGTCCATACAGTGTATGTTCAATATTTGATACTTATTTGTACACAACAAACATGCACATATATTTTGAAATATGCCTGACCCTTTATGATATTTGTCCATATATGCCCATATATCAGACTTCTGTATGGGTTTGCAATGTGAGTCACCATCATTATTCAGGTACATTGAGATTAAAGATAAATATATTCATTCAATATATACAGTCATAGGCCTACAGTTATTAACAGCTTTAAAAATGTAATACCCTATTATAACACTAGTATACTGCTTTTATTTAATGTTCTGAAAGTTAATACAGGTTACAGTTCTTTATCCATGAAGTGCTACCACTCAGGCCTACTGCTTGCCTCCTCTTCCTCTTTTTAGCGATTTTCAGCTCATAAACGAATCGGTTCTTTTAAACCGACCATTTTCAATGAATCTTTCGAACCGATTCAGAGCTAAATCGAACTTGCACTGTATATGTCATGTTATAGACTAACGACTTATAATAAAATTCGAGTAATACTTTTAATATGAGTAAGAATAGGAATAATAAGCCTGGAGTTTTGGAGTTTTTTTTCCTGTCACTGTTGTCCTTGGTTTGCTTATTAGCGGTCTGGACACCGGTTCTGTAAATTTCTGCTTTACATTTGTGACAATGACTATTTTAAACAGTGTTGTATAATAAAAAAATAAAACATATAAAATCTATAAATATTATAAACGAAAATGAATACTACTGAATCTGACATTCGATTCGTCGGAACGTACCGTTCGACCGAATCGGTTCGCTACGATGAATCTTTTCTCTAATTCTTTTGGATTTACGTAAAGAGCGACTCAAGCGTCACGTGACCTGAGTGACAGCGCTGTGGTGTCCTGTTGCTCCGGCTCGGTTTCCATTAGCTGTGAGCAGGAGATGGTCAGCGGAGCCCCGGGGAAGGGTTTGGGTTTTATTGAGGAAAAGGCCGCTGTAAGAATGGTGGCAGAGAGAGAGTAATACAGATCATACGGCTGGGAATAATGCTTTGTCGGTCGTAGGCGGTGTGAAATGGCCATTAGGGAGCTGAAAGTGTGTCTTCTGGGGGTAAGTGGAAAAAATAAAGTTCCCTCCTCAGAATCCTCAGCATTCCTCCGTCTGTCTGTCTGCGGTCAGGACGCTCAGAAATCCGGCGAGAGAAACCTGGACGAGCGTCGCGGGGTTTGTTTATCGTATCTGCTCGAGTTGTTCGACAATGGCAGCCTGGAAAGTGTAGAGATGCTAAAAGTGGCCTAGCAGCAGAAAAAAGTTCCCTTCCAGTGATGCGAGGGGTTGTTACTGTTAATGTGCTACACAAATGACTGGGTCCTGACTGTGGGAGCCTATTTTTAGGGATTCGTTTTTCACTCCTGTTGCAGTTTCATGGCTGTAATGCTGGTAGAAGCTGAACTTTGCGAGGAAAACTGATACTTCAGCACAAATTGTGAACCAAAAAAACACATTTCGGGAAAGTCCACAGCTAAATATAAAGTGTACCAGCTATGACGTCATCGTCCGGCTTGAACTAGACAACAAATGCTACCGAATTATCTTTTACACAAAGAAAAATATAGTAAATTTAAACCTTGTGTTATGGGTTTTCTCAGTTTTTTTGCTTAGTCTCGACAGTAAAGGTAACTATGTACTATGTACTATAAACTATATATATGTATATACATGTACATACACAAATTAGGGCTGGGCAATATGACATTACTTATTGTTACTGTGATAAAATACATCACAACATGTCACAAAATGCTTTACTGAGTACTTAAAATCACCTCCCAACTGCATGTTTGATTACAAATACAGCACAATTCGTACTGTTTAATGGGATTTAGTGCAGTGAAATGTAGAATGCAAGTACTTATATTCATAGTTTTTAATAGTAGATTTAAAATATCGCACTACTTTGTCTGTTCTAACTTATCAGATGATAGATTTGACACATAATGTATCATAAAAAACTTGCAGTATTACAATATTACATTTTGCCATATCGCCCACCTCTAGTTCAGATATACCAGATATGAGGATATTAAGGCTGTACAAGTATACAAATATACTCAAGTTATACAATGTACCCAAATGTCTCGTCCAAAAATGCTGGTGTGCGGATAATGTACAAAGAGTCCTGTGCTCATATGCAAGACAACTGAAGAAAAGAAGTTAGTGGAAAACATATAGCTACGTAAACATATGGTACTAATTAAGTAATGGCAAAAAACGTGCATAGAAATGGATCATAATACTGTGCTAATAATGATAATCCAGTGGCCAAAGGCCATTTCTGCTGTTCCATATTTGAAAATTGTGAGTTTAGAAGATCGAAATGTGTTGTTAGTATTTCTTAAATGTTTTGTTTGCTTATTACTGTCGACTGCTTATGTCTCTAATTTATTTTTATAATGTAGATAACCTTAAATGTAGTTTTGTATACATTATTTCAACAAGTCAAGACTAGTCAAGGTGCTTCTTTTCTGTGAGAATGCTATAAAAGATGGGCCTAAATGTTAGAGCTTCTTCTAAATGAACCATAAACAATAATAATTTCAGTATATTTTCTTGACCTGTTTTTCCTTGTAACTATAGGACACAGGAGTTGGGAAGTCCAGTATTGTCTGTAGATTCGTCCAGGACCACTTTGACCACAACATAAGTCCGACCATCGGGTAAGGGCAGGTTTTGTAAAATTTTCAGTACACGCATGTGTGCCGTTAGGGTCTAGAAGGGCTTTTGAACTCCGGAATTACCCGAACCTGGAGTCAGATAAGTTTGATTTAGGACTGGGAGAACTGACCTCATCCTGTCTTCACTGGTGCTGGAATGCATGGCCTCAGTTGTGTTCATGAGTCAACCCGCTGCAGCTGAGTAAGGCACATTTCTGTTGTTTCTTCTCAGACTTGTTTAGATAAGCACTTTTTTAAATTCACAGCTGCTCCCAAACAAGCCACTAAAATAAGCAAATATGAGTTTTGCAAGATGCAGCCATTCTTTTGTGTAGTCCCTCAGCAGCAGGGCACTGTCAGTGAGCTCCACAGCAAGGCTGTAGAGTCCTACACTGAAAAAGAATGAAATTTAATTCATTCAAATGTTTTAGCTTTCGTTTTGCTGACTTTTGGCTCTGACTATGTTGACAATGATTTATTCATAAACACTTTTGAATTAAGTATTACTATTTTCAGTGTACAGTTAGGGGTGGGGGCAAGGTGGCAAAAATACAATACTGTGCAAAAGTCTGAGACCACCCTTCATTTATTGACGACCATCAAGTAGAAGTTATTCATTTTTCAGGAGATATTTCTGAGGAGATTAGATTTAAGATAACTCACTTATATAAGGAAGAGGAAAGTAAAATAAAAGCATATTACGATAATTTATCTCAATTAATGGTAAATATCGTCATATTGCTTACGTCTATGTACAGTAGTTTGGTACAAACATGTATCTTGCCAGCTTTCACCTTGATTCCACCAGAGTTTAAGTGTGGCATTGTCACTGTAATGAACAATTTGAATATTAATGTTAGTCTCAACATCTTCAGCCATTGTTAAGTGTTTAAAGTCTTGTTAAAGCATTTAGTTGTCATCATGAGTGGAAAACACCAATTATTATTCCAGTCTGAATCGAAACAAAGTGAAAGCTTGCATGTTTTTCTCACCATAATAGTGAAACCTATGCATCACCGGTGATGCAGTACAGCTTTTGCATTTTTGAGAATTGATCTACATGGAGTAGCCACACTCGGTCTCTCTCTCTCTGTCTCTGGTTTCATACCAACTGAATGAGTAACCAGCGGTATGTAGTGTGTGGTTTAATATTGTTACTTTAGTCATGTGGAAGGTGCACTGTAGCGATGTCTGTAATGACTGCCACATTTGTTCCTTGGATATGCTGAAATAAAAGTGGAAAGTGCCAATTTTATATAAGCATATGCTCAAAATAAGATCAAAATCACTTGTACTAGTATTAAAGAAAGCGTATAACTGTGGTTTCCAGTCCTGGACCAGGAGACCCCAACTGTGGATTCTTATGGTTTCTCACCTTTAGCATACAGCTAATCTAGCTAATTCATCAGCTAATTACTAAGCCATTTATGAATTAGAGTTATGAATTGGAAATCCTGTTCACAGTGTTCACACCTGTCAAAACTAACGGAACTAATTTAATTAGTCCACGCCAAACAAGGTAGGTGTGAAAGCACCCTGAGTCAAATGTGTTAGAATAGGAAAAGCAGGGGGACTGTATTGAGAGACTCGGTTTACAGAGTTAGTGCTAAATTACAGTGAGGGGAAACGAGTATTCAGACCATTTAATAAACTTCCAGCACACATATCCACTTCAGATTTACACACTTAATATCTTTTAACTTTGCACTTATAAATAGTAACAGAAAAATATGTATTCATTATCATAAGCAAAGTTATGTTTAACATTTGAAAATGATATTTAAAAAAAAACATTCAGACACTGTATTAAAATATACGTATATGTAAAGGTTAAAAATAAAAATCAAGTTCTATGTATTAATTCTGCGAATATAAAACTACAAATATTCTCATGCAGATTGCTTTGGTATCATTATAAAAGAGGTTGGGAAGATTTTGCAAGTAGCAATCATGGAGAAGGTGAAGGAGCTTCCTAAAGTTCTCAGTGACATTATTAAACAACAGTCGAATGGAAAAAGCTACAGAGTCATAGCAAATACCTTAAACATCTCTGTATGATTGGTTCAATAATACTTAAGTGGAAAGTTCATGGAACCATAACTAATCATTCCTGGACAGGTGCACTGTGTAGGATTTCCCTCAGACTAATGATAAGAAAGCTGAGAGAGAAGCCAGCGGTCATTTGAAAAGAGTTGCAGGGTGACCAGAAAGCAGCAGGAACAACAGCTACACAGGGAACAACAAGCACTGAACTGCACCGCGTTCAAAACTCTTCTGCTAAAAAAGAAGCTCAGAGATGCTTAACACACAAACATTTAGACAAATCAGAACTCTTTTGGAACAATGTACGCTGGTCAGATAAAATGAAAATAGAACACTTTGGCAAGTTTGTTTGGAGAAAGAAGGGTTGCGCAGATGATCCCAAGAACACTATACCCACAGTGAAGCATGGAGGTGGTAGTATCTTGATAGGGATGGGCTCCTCTGCAAACAGCATTAGACCATCAAGAGAAACATGAATGAAATGATGTACCAGTACGTATTACAAGAGAATTTGATCTCCTCAGCCAAAAAAGGAGAGAAGATGACTTTTCAACAAGAGGATGGAGGATTTTGCAATTGCAAGTCCATCTGAGAGCTTTGCAATCTTTATGCTTATAAATATGTACTTTTTCGTTCATATTTATTTAAAGTACAAAGACAGAAGTCATTATGTGTGAAGTGGGTATATGCACTGGACGTTTATGAAATAACAAAAACGTATCTGACCTGAATGTAACCATTAGGACTAGATCTACACAATATATCGTTTGTTAATTGGTATTGCAATATTTCACCTTGCAATATGGATATCATCAAAGAATGTTTGCTTATATAACATAAAGGGTTTCATAATGTGTTAAAATATTGCAAGACATCACAACAGCATTGTGTAGCAGTATAATCGCAATCTGCTCTTTTGTACATATCTTGCAGTGCTTATTAGTACAGTTCAACAAGAAGGCCTTTATAGGAGCCTTGTTGGGAGTGATCTTATTTAAGATACATCAGAGGTGGTTCCAGTTACATGCTCAGAATCAAAAGCATCAGTCACAGGATTAGCCAAAAATGCACGAGACTCGGTTTCAGAATAATGCATTTATTTATCTTGTATGTGTGAGATATTTAGTGCACCAACAATGCATGTATAATTTGATTACTGCATGCAGAGGACTGTGATAGATCTGTGTGGAACTGCCCACTTTGTTGCAAATAAAGGGGAATACTAAAAGGCAGACTTGGGTAGTAATGGAATACATGTAACAGTGTTACGTAATCTGGATACAAACAAAAAGATAACAGCATTCTGTTGATCAGATTACAGATGCATTATAAAAACAGGGTGATTACCAGCAGGATTACATTAAAACCACTCATACACACAAAACACAATTTTGTCTTACTAAAAAATGTGGCATAATTTGACTCATCCTCTGTTAATTTTCACAAATTTCACAGCTGACATGAACTCACTCCACTAATCTCTGTTGTCTCTGTGATTAGCATCGCAACAATCATGATTCCTGAATGGTTGCGTCTCTACAGCTTGTAACAAACCTCAAAAGCACAAGTTTGTCTTCTGTTTCGTTATGTGTGTTGTGCATTTCCAAAAGCAACTCAATCTGAGGTGCAGATTTCAGAGCGATGTATGAAAACATTTTTTTCACATTGGAATAACACGGTGAAAATAATCTCTGACACCACAACTGTTTGATTTGATTACAGTTCTTTACGAAGTGATTCAGTGCACCATGAAATCTCAAATTGCATGAAGTCCATTCATGGTGGACTTTAAAATGTCTTAACTTGGTCTCTGATTGAAGTATCTTAAGAATTCAAAAAGCAACATATTTGTAAGCATGTATTCCATTCATGTAAAGTAAATTAAGGGGAATCTGTGCAGTAAAGCTAGCATTAACAGTGTAACAGTGCGTAGCAGAGAGAAATAACACAGGCAGTTTCTTAACAAACCTCTCTCTTTCTCTCTCTCTCTCAAACTGACTACTGGTGTGCGAGCCCGAACTCTTCTTAAACATGAACCCCATGTTTCCCAACGTATTTTTTAAGCTGTTTAATGGTAAATCAGTCCAGTCTAATTCTTTCTCAGTTCTTCTACTAAAAAGGCGATTATCGCCTTTTACACATTTCCATTGGGTTACTTGTCCATCATCAACAACATCATCATTTGTGTATTTCTCACTTCAGTTAATAGAATAGAGAACAATTTTATAGTGTTTAAGGAGGCACCATGTCAGAGATCCGCCCGCTGTCACCTCAACTAAAGCCTTTGTGTCACACTGTGTTCTTACCTGTTTTTATTTCTGTTTATTTTTGCTTATTTTTCAGTGCATCGTTTTTAACCAAGACTGTCCCCTGCGGCAATGAGCTTCACAAGTTCCTGATCTGGGACACGGCGGGGCAGGAGCGGGTAGGTATCTCATTTTTATTCACTCCACACACCTAGCAGTTGACGTTTTGTTGATTATATTACTTTTTCCCCCCGAGTACAGATGTGAATGTTAAGTATGTGCATGTTGTAACAACTGTCTGTCACAGCCTGAGCTGTTCTATTTAGAAGCAGTGTCGGAGCTACTGTATTCAAACATGTCTTGGCCTGATATAATTCTGATGACATTCTGCTGTTCAAACCGTGGTGGAAAACATTACTGTTCTCTGTCTCTCATAAAATGAAGTGACAAGACAACACATCATTAATATGAAATCATAGCAATCATTCAGACTAATCTGCAATATGGGCAAACATACTTGGCACAGTCAAGTTAATTTCACTTTCTAATTTTCTTTTTAAACCAGGTGTAAGCATCAAAAGCTGTTGGGTATATTCCCACAGCTCAGCTTCATTTAAATTTCGTAGAGCTGTGGGGATTTACCCAACAGAAGTTACTGAACCTAAAAAAGACTTCACTTTCTTATTTATATATATGATTAGAGACCATGTCCCTGTGTGTGGAGAGGTGAATGCGTGGCTGTGGTTTGTAGTGCTGGACGATGAATTGTCTATACTAGCATACTGTAATTAGTGGCATGCAACAGTATTGATTTTAGCAGTAGCACTGTTGATACTGAACAAGCATTATAATTATTATAACAGTCTATTCCATTAAGTAGTACCATCCCTGTTGCCAAGCAGTCTTGTTTTGGCTTTTAAAAATTCTATTTTTTGCTGTCCACTCATGATATCCATGACCTGACAGTTAACTACAGTGTATGTAATTTACAAAACAAAACCGTCCACTCTGAGCAACCCATGTCAGGTTTGTAAGACATTCTTCTAGTTTAGAGTAGCAGCACTCACAAAACATGGGTTTATTAACTTAATTAATGCTAAATTAAAACTCATACTGTGATAACATGATGTACAGTACCTCTCTATTTATTTAATTTCCAGTCAAAATGACCAATAAGTACAAGTTATTCATTTTTCAGTAAAAGTCTCTGAGGAGATTAGATATAATAAGATAATCTACTAGCATAACGAAGGGAAGAAAATGAGTAAATAAACAGGGGTTTTCATAAAAAATGATTCACAGATACAGAGAAAATGGGACTAACAATCGTGCATGAGCTGGTAGACCACCAAAACTGTCACCATCAGATAAACAGCACTTAAAACTTTCGTCTTTGAGAGAGAGGAGAAAGTCAAGCTCCACTCTTGCTTCAGATCTGAAAAAATCCACAGGTGTTTCTGTCCATCCTCCCACTATGAGAAGACAACTCAACACTATGAGTCTGAAAGGATGTGCAGCAAAAAATGCAGATCAAACCGAGAAGCTGCTGGTGTTCTCAGAACAATGGACTGACCACTCCAGAGTCCAGACCTCAACATCGCTGAATGTGTTTGAGATTACTTGGATCGTGAGACGCAGAAAATGCAACTAACGTCTAAGACTGAATTTTGGAAGTGTGGAAAAATATCCCTGCAGTTTTTTTGTAAAACTGAAAGCACATCTCCTGAAAAGAATGAAAGCTGTAATTAGGGCTGGACGATATGACAATATTTATTAATATTGTGAAAATTATGTCACAGTATGCTTTTCTGAGTATATTGTGAATATCATTAGTACTTATAGAACAGTATGTATGTTACACTACAAAAAGAGCATATTTAGGCCTGTTTAACTGGGTTTTGTTGCCTGCAGTTTGAGAAATGCTGAGTAAAAATCATCATTTTGCTAGTCACTTTTAAATGTGGTGCCACTGGTTCTTTTTTACAGATTAATAAATATTGTGACATATCATGTACAGTGAAAATTTCTTTAAATATTGTCATATTTTTGCAATATCCCCCATCACTAGCTATAATAAAGTCAAAGGTGGACACACTAAATATTCAAAGATGTAATATTATATTTAATTGTTAAAGCTTTTGTGTAATTTGTGTAATGAAGTTTTTTTTTTTGTTTTTTTTTTTTCAATTTTATTTTTTCCCATGCTAAAAAATAAATAACTTGTACTTAATGGCTATTTTGACTAGAAATTAAACAAATTAAATCATCGGGAAGGGTGCTAAATGGTCTCTGGCTCCTGCCTGGTACTATATACGAAAAATCTATGAATAAAAGTTGAATTAGTCCACTCTCCAGCTAAATATTACACAGTTCTTAGCGTGTTGTGTTATTAAATGCAAACAACACACAACATACTAGAGAATATCCTACTTTTATACATGTTCTAGTATATAAACATGGAAAGCATCAGGCTTGCAGCTAAGATAGATGTCTAAAGTGAGTGTTTTCACCTGCCCTGCACAGTTTCATGTTTTCTCTACCCCCAAGTCACATCATTAGTTAATGATGTTCTTGTGTGTTTGAGCAAGAAAACACAAAATTGTGCAGTGTAGGCGGGCCCACCGGACTGCAGTTGGTAAACATTGATCTAAATAGATGGGAATTACATCAGTAACCGCTGAGGCCAAGATTTATTCTGGGTTGGTCACTGTAGTGATTGGAAACAGCCATGTATTTATCTCCCTACAGACAGTGAGGGTCTCTAAAGCACATCTCTAACAATAAAAGTATGCAAATATGCTCTTCTAGGTTTGAATACAGCGGCTCAGCCAGAGCTTTTTTAATATATAAATCTGTGGCGTTCATTGTAAAATGAACATGAGGTTTGAATCCCTTAGCTAATGGCCCAGTAAGAGTAGTTATAACACGTGGTAGCTATTGCCCCATCTTACCATTGACAAAATACTCAGTTAGTTATAATAGTTTTTAAATGCTGACATTTGGTTTACATTCTGAATCTTCAAGTCTTCAGAATAGAGGTGAACATTTTGGCAAATGTGGAAGTTTCGATCAAAAGCTGACCATCATTAGTAGCTGATAATAGTTAACCAGCAAACCTAAAATCAAGAATGGGACCCATCAGAATATCAGTTATAAAACTGATAGTTCCAGTCCTGAAACCTGTTTGAGTCACATTCGAAACAGTAAAATACTTGATAGATGCACACTTATGAGCACACACACCAACTGAACTGTATTAATGCACTGAGATATTATAAGTGTTCCTTGTATTGACTGTGGAATGTAGTACTGACAGTTGGGGCCAGGCAGAAACATGTTTATGAAGTAAAGAGTCTGAAAACATATTAAACATGCCCTACATTATCACCTGGTTTTGTTTGAACCAAGGATATATCATGCATCATGTTTGAGGAACTATAATATGTACATGATTATATGACTAAAACTAAAAAGATGACAAAATGACTGGAATATATAATGATGGGCTGTAGTCTAAAGTTATATTTATCACTCACTGCCAGGAGGACAGGCACATGGCACAGTGCATTAATTGATTGATGAATTGTAAAACATTAATTGATAATTTCACAAATCACTGATAACCTTGCCTATTCAAAAAGGAATTGTTGTTTATCCGACATAAAATAAATTAATGTTTTTGGTCAAACAGTTGTTGCAATGCAACATTAATGCAATGTTAAGTGATATGAAGGGAATGGCCTTTTTGCTACAGAACAAGACAAATCATCGTAAAATATTTCCTATTTTGCTTACAAAAACAAAAGTGAAATCATTAGAAAATTTAGAATCCACCCTTTCGACTAGGGGTGGGAATCTCTAGGTACCTCACAATTCGATTCGATTACGATTCAAAGGGTTGTGATGTGATTATAAAATGATTATCTCGATGCATCTTTTTTTTTCTATATAGCATTTCTATTTCTATTTCTGTGAGCTCAAGTTTCGACTTCAAGTTTCAAGTTTTGTCATTTGCACAACAAGGACATTTATGCATTGAAATGCTTGTGGTGAGGCTCAGCTAATCACTCTACAGAAAGTAAATAAGTAAAAATAAAAATAAAAGAAAAGACAACTGAAATATATTAAATATACACAAAATATACACAGAATATAGAGACAATATACATTTTAAAGTAACTCTGTGTTATTGTTATTTAAAGTGACTTGGAACTTTTAAAGCAAAGTATTTGTAATGATCCATAATGAATTTACTTCCAATATCTTTTTTAATAAAACAAATGGAAGTGATGTGGCAAGTAAACTAGATGGCTCTCATTCAGTGCTCTTGTTTGGAGCATGAGAAGCTGCTGCCACAAAATACGCAGTTACGGTGAAATTAGATCCAGTGTCAGTGGATCTCCACGCAGCGCGTTACAGCTATTCAAACTGTTTTCTTTAGTGATTTTATAACTTCGGTTTTGGTCTCGTTGTAGAGAGTTGGGGAATCGCTGTGTCAGTAAGGTATCTTTGAGACGGGTCGTGTACAACATAGCGCGAAAGCCCTGTTTCGCAACGACTGAGAACCGGCGTGCAGACTGCAGGTCACATAGCAGCGATGCGTTATTCGCATTCATAAGCAGCACAGTTGGTTTCCTGGTACGTTAAACCTGCAACGAGAGACTGTCTCTCTCTAAAAAGTGGCGAAGCTGAAGTCGCTTCTCTTTCGAATTCTCCCGTTCCACCTTAAATGGTGCCGCATTTACATTCGGCGCCTCAGTTAGAATTTAAGGTGGAACGGGTAAATTCGAACAAGAAGCTGGAGAATAAGAAGCGACTTCAGCCTCGGAAAACAGTTGAATGTTGAGAGACATTTAACTGATCTACTTCTGAGGAAATGTTTTCTGGCGGAGATGGGAGGAAAGCAGCTATAGGCGAAGTTTAAAGCACAGCAAAGTAGATCTGCGTTTACGTTTATATTGTTTAGTCTATACTAGGACATTAACACATACTGAGACATACTGGACATTAAATGTTGTGGCTCCCAAGGTGGTTTGATTTTTGTTGAAAGGACAAAATGTCTCTTCTTATCATTTGTGCTGTGACTCCTGATCTAACCTGGCTTTAATGCAGAGGGAGCCGGTCGGATTTCTCGCTCATCCAGTTGTGTTTTTGTTATGTGCCGCCACAGACTGTCCGGGCTCTGCACTTCCGCACTTCCAAGTTCCGCCTCTTGCGTTCCGTCAACATTACGATATAAATTGAATATTTAGAAAATATTTAGAATATTTGATGTCTGTGCACTGCTGCAAGTCAGGATCGGATATCGGGTTGGATTTTGTAGAACTTTTTGGACCACAGAGAAGAAGGTCCAGCTCGATGGTTGGGTCTTTAATGCAAAAGTAATATTGTACTGATGAAGATATGATGACTGTAGTAGATCATTCACTTCCGAAGCACAACTGACGTTAGAAAATGTTCTTCTGCACATTGTGTGCAATTACACATTTCCATCAAAGAGGTCTCTAAACCCCAGAATTTCCATAGTGTAGCGTTGAATTCCACTTACAATTGCATTGGAAAGCTGGTGAAGTCTAGGAACAGGCTTAATCTGTGAGATTGTTGCTAAATGTCAGCCACTACACAATCATACTCGATTGAAGGCTGTGTCAAAGTTATGTGCCGGTGTCATCCTTGTGTTAGTGTGTCTTCATAAATTGCACCATATCTTAACAGAACTGGTGTATCATCACTATACCCATATACAGAGAGACCACTTAAACACACTAAGGCAGTGTCTGGCTGATTCACAGGCTTGTGTGGAAGTATGTGTGTGTGTATGTGTGTGTGTGAAAGGAAAATGCTGAGCCGGCGTGTTGTCTGCCCTGATGTTGTAAGTGTTAATGTCGTGATTGTGTCCTGTCCCCACTGGAAAAACGTTGCTCACTGTAATAAATTTGGGCAGTGCGGCTATCTTCCCCTTTGTGATGTATTTCCTGTTTTGACAACACATGAACTGAATGACTGAGTGAGAGGTGAAACATGCAGGACTTTGGTTTGGTTTTTCAGGGTTACCATTTTTGTCACCCAATATATTTATATAGAATGTTATCTCTTTTATAAGGAACTGATACTATTATATTAGTGTGTTGATACATACACGGATGAACAATTCAGAATACAAATGTGTAATAAATACTACAAAATAATGCAATAAATTAAGGGCTCGGTTATTATGTAAAGCATGAACACAGTAAGTTATTAACACCACTATTTTTTTAATCAGTTATCGCATTTTCCTCGCTTGACCCTTTATCCCTTGTAGTAGTCCAGGTTGAAGCCCAGCTGCTCACACGCTGTATGTTGCTATGATGGAATCTGAGGTTGTAGCCCTTCCTTATTCAAATACAGCTTTTAAAGTGACCCCCTTAATACCTTCGGCAAACTACACTGGTCAGTTCTTGCAGAGACCTATGGATAAATCAACAAGCAGCGAAGTAACAGAAGCAACAGCAATGTGGAAAGCTCCAGTTCCCTTCGAGAGCCTCCACTGTAACAATAATCCATGAGTATGAACGAGAGCGAAAGGCTGTAGTCACTTTCGTTATGTGTGATATGATATATACATTTATTGTTTGAAACATGCAGCCACTGTTGCTCTCACTGGACATTGATGATGAGAATTAAAAACTGCATTGAGTGCATATACATGCACTCAATAATCCGATCATAATCAGATTTCTGCAGGAATCCGATTATTCAAATGGCCATGTAAACACCATACTCGGATCTAGAAGTCCGATTAAGAAATCCAATAAAAAGAGCTGGATTTTAGCTCAGTAATCAGATTTCTCAGTGCATGTAAACTCATACTCCGATTTCTATCGGATTTCTCAGTCTGCGTAAGAACAGACGGTGGTTGTGAAATAAAGGATTTAAATATTCTTCATCTTCTAGATGATGTAAGTTCATATTTTAAGGTAATGTGTAAAATGTAAGATGTTTAAAAAAAGCTGCGGCATGAAGCTCAAGTTTCACATTACGTTTACGTCACGTCTTCTTCTGCGAGTCTATTGGCTGGTTGCAAAGCAGAAATCCGATTATTGCCTGACTCGTGTAGACCCGGAGTTTCCCGTTATCTGATTACTCAAGTGCATGTAAACATGTTGATTGGATTACTGACAAAATCTGATTTTCTGCAGTTAGCGGATTATTGAGTGCATGTAAACACACTCATTGACTCTATTGAAATCACATGATTTTCATTTTGAGGTTCATAGGAATAAATACATGCTTATTTTTCCCCTCATATACAGTCATATGCAAACGTTCGTTGATGAAAACACATTAACACATCCTCTTCACTAAACAAACTTAAATATGTAATTTTTCTATAAATTTTAGTAATGTTTTGAAAAACACATAAAATATAGAATGTGCCATACCTTTTGTCAACAATTTGTTTTTTTTTCCCCAGTGTGTTAAATTCAGCAACAACATCAAACATTGTTCTCTTTACAAGATTTGTCAACTTATTTTCACTAATTTTCACAAAAAAAAACAAAAAAAAAACAGATCATGCAATTTTACCAGGGGTGCCCAAACTTTTGCATATCACTGTATCTATAACAAAATGCACTGCGTTTAAATAGAAAAAAATATTTTGGGTCAAACTTTATAGAATCAGATTATAATGTGATTAATCGCAATGAACTTAAAAAAGCTCTACAATAAATACAAAGACAGAGTCACAAAGGGTATTACAAATCTACATTATCCAGTATATTTATCCAAATGTACAGGCTTTATACAACAGTATAGATTAGCTTACTCTGTGGATCATGTACTATATTATTAAATAATGTATTGTTCCTTCCCTCCAGTTTCACTCATTGGCCCCCATGTACTACAGAGGATCTGCTGCCGCTGTCATTGTTTATGATATAACCAAACTGGTAAGTTTCTCTGCAATACATTGCGCATAGAGACTAGAAGACTACAGCTCTGAACAAAATGGCTATTGTTTTATTAGCAGTGATTACTTGCCATCTATGGGCAGTAGACATTATCAGTTTGTAGTAGATAAGCTGTTAGAGTAACTTGTACAGCAGAGGTCCTTGCCATGTATTTGATACAATAGCATTGCACATATATTTGTTATTGATGTTTTCTTTTTGCCCTGTGATGGACTGGCGACCTGCCCAGGGTGTTTCCTGCCTTCCTCCCAATAACTGCTGGGATGGGCTCCAGCTCCCCCCACAAGGATAAGCAGCTTAGATCATTTGTGTGTGTTTTCTTTTCTTGATGGATATGCTAGGCCGGGTTTGAATTGAAGAGGGGCGGAGGGGTCCCAGGTGTCCTATAAGAGTAAAGGTATCCCCCATAATGCCGGCCTTACACCAAACGACTTTTCAAGCGATTTCACTGTCGCAGACAAATATCCATGTTGGGATAAAATCATGAGAGTCTTGTTAGAGTTGCGTCGCGCTTGCGTCATCTCGATCGTTTGGTGTAAGGTGGTCAAGATGGTCGTCTTAAGTCAGTCTTTTTCTCGTCCTGACGCTGTGACAAAATCAACCGTGTTGGCTCATGCAAATAGTATCGTGCCAGGGGCGTGTGTGAGTGTTTGAGAGAGAGAGAGAGAGAAAATGCAGGCATTATTGAAGAATCATCAATGTTTTTTTCTGTTTCAGTTGTTTCTTATTTTGTTTGTTTCTTATGGTTTAGTTCATGACACCCAATCAACAATGCTGAATCGCTGCATGTTGTGTTGATGTGTAAATCTTTATATCAAATAAAAAAAGTATCTGCACATTGTACAGGTTAATTAAAATTCTGGGTAATGATCTGCCAGAGTGTACAGTTCTATAGTGAACTAATCTGAGCACCAGATCTTTACACACCCAGCCAACATATCTTCCCATCTGTGCCACTATAGAGTGGAAGGAAAAGTGTTTATCTGCTTCTGAATTTCCACCAGGTGCATGATGGTGAATAATCTCAAAAATCTAGTTGCAGTCTTGTAAATAGTGACACTGCAAGATTACTATTCTTTGCAAAATCATAGTCTGTGACTGAAAAAGGCGACACTGTCTGTAGATGTGAGAGGGTGTCAGACTTTGGTCTTTCAAAAGTCTTTTCAAAGTCTTCTAGTGTATGGTTAGCATAAGCGAGACAAAATTGATCCTTGACAAAATAAATGACTTCACAAGGTGACTGTGTCTTTTTTTATCGTTGTAATCATACAGTATCGTGCATGGAGACACACTTAAAACTGAAGAACATTACAGCCAGTTTCCAGCCATTTTTTAATTATATTTTTATTTGAGTAACTGAGAAAAGGTGGGCTATTAGACGTACTTGCCACACCACTTCTTGTAAGCTTTTAAGTGTAAAAATGTTATGTTTGAAAACTTTAAAGTAAAAACCTTGTTACAAAATAAGGCAACTGTAAAAGTACAGCACTCACTGAAAAACGTTTGTCCATAAGTTCTTACTTCCTCGAATGTCAGGCAGCAAAACCAATAACTAATATTTTGAATTGCCTTTACGAAAGAGGGACCAGGGTATTGCATCATAAAGACGACCCCAAGTGACCTTCATGGTGCAATGCCAAGGGACAGTAGCCCTTTCACAAATTTTGTGAAAAATTTATTTTTTGAGTCAAGGCTACAGTGTTTTACCATGTCAGGTGGTCTGACCTATGAAATGTAGTTATTATAATAATATTTATTTATTTGAAAAAAGTGTATGCATGAGCTCAAGTTCAAGGACGAAAGTTTCTTCAGGTATCTAAGTTGATGTCTGTTGATTGGCAGGATGTTTGCAAAAATAAAAAATAAAAAGAGGAAGGGAAAAAACCTGAAAGTCATCTGTAGTTCATTGTACATACAGTATAATTCCTTACATGTAATGTATATTAATAAATAATATGTTAAAATATATTTTGTAAAATATATCATTCATATTCTGCGGCTATGTATTATTTATTAAATATTATATTTACAGTCTTGAGATCTTACTTGAGTGCTATAACACCACCATACAATACAAAAAGCAACAACGCGAAAGGAAATGAAGAGCTCTTTTGTAGATGGACTTCATCATCCTGTGATTGTGTCGTCTGCCCCTTCTACCTGCAGGACTCTTTCCAGACCCTGAAAAAGTGGGTGAAGGAGCTGAAGGAGCATGGTCCAGAGGATATCGTGGTGGCAATAGCAGGAAATAAGAATGACCTCGGTGATATACGGTTAGCCTCTCTTGTCTGTACCTGCCTGAGGACAGTTAGGAATCTAGAGTTATTGTTGTTTTGCTATACTATTGAATGTAAATAGTAAAATAATAAGGACATTGTAAGCTATACTGTTTCATAGTTAGTAATGAATTGCTTTTTGATTTGATTGATATGCAGTGTGTATCAGCAGGTTCAAGTTTGCACTTCTGACTTTTTTTTCCATTTGTTTCAATGTCAAAAACATTGCAAAAAATGTGAAGGCTGATTTTTTCTTTCTGCAAAACAAGACAACAATAACTTTTCACCAAATTCAGATACTGAAAAATATAACCCTTTGGTTAACGCATTAAGGCAGACATGAAAACATGTTTTGCCATTGAATGTGTTCTCTGTTAATCAAGTGATTTCTCAGCTGTTTTTGCTTTTACTTGATATTTAAAGAACGTGATTTTAACAAAGCCAAAAATCTATAGATTTAATTTAGTTTATCTCACAAACTACTTTTTGGAACAAATAAACACATGGATAGGAATATAAGTCACACATCAGTCATGTATTATCACTATCATTGCTTACTCATCACAGCACATCCACTAATAAAGGAAGTCTTGTGACTGACTCTGAATTAGTACTTTTATAAGTATAAGTTAGACTGATTTACAAAGGGAATTTATCATGTTAAAAGCTATTCTAGAAGGGCTGAGGGATTGTCAATTGTATTGGTAGGTCAGTCCTTAGTCCAGTGGGATTTCTGTGATTTCTGAGTTGTACGTGTGTCTTCTGATTTTGTTCTGGATTATGTATTTACAGGGAAGTCCCCACAAAAGAGGCAAAGGAGTTTGCTGAGTCAATTGCAGCGATATTCATCGAAACCAGTGCTAGAAATGCCGTCAACGTTGAGGAACTCTTTCAAAAAATCAGTAAGTATTACTCAAATCTCATAGGAGATGTCCTGAACTCTTGTTAGGGTACTGATGTACGATAGCTTATTGCAAACCTTAATTATTGGCATTTGTCTGCTGATAGATGTCAGAGTGTAATGTGCATTTGTATGAAAGGGGAACTCCACCCATTTTAGTTTAATTTTCACAGTTTCTACATAATTAAATGGACAAAATTGTAAACAAAGTTATTTAGAGTGGTTCGGTGTGAAATCCTCTAATAAAGAGAAACTTATCGGGTCAGAAGTGTTCACGGTGGTGATGATAGAAACTAGACATCCTAAAACGTTTTGTTCATCCGTTTATTTTAATCCTTTCATGGTGGAGGGGTATATGCAGGGTGTTATAAGGCAAAATAGTCCCCAAAGAAAACTTATTTTTTCAGATGTTCCACTATTTCCACTATCAACATTACCTATAAAAACTCTAAAGATGTGTTCAGGTTCACAGGTGGTTTTGGATAATAAATAAAATGGCTATATTTGTGATATCGACATCATATACCTGTTCATATCACCACCACTGTAAGGAAATCTGAGTTTGTAACTTTCTCTACAATTAATTATTTTACATCAAACCACCCTGAATGACTTCATTTACATAGCAATGACAGAATTATGTAAAAATTTTGAAATATCGGTGGAATTCCCCTTTAAAGCCAATCTTTGTTCTACAGGTCGGCAGATCCCTCCATTGGAGAACGCAGAAGTGGACAGCAACGAGTCATTCAAGATCACACGCCCGCCACCTGCATCATCTAGACGGTGCTGTTAGAGATGTGGGACCTATTACCGCTTTGTCATTGCCAGATGTTTGAGTCAGCTTCATAACCCTCATAAAATATAACATGACATTAACCCGACTTCAGCGTTAACGTACAAAAATCAAAAAAGTGAAGAGATTAGTTGGAGCACACAAGTACAGTAGTACTACATTCAGTATAGTTTAAAGAACTGAAGTACATGACAAATGAAGCAGATGAAACAGTATTTCCTTTGTTCAGTGCAGAACAGTGGAACAGAGTTAGCTGGCTAACTCTGTAAGACAGCTCAGAGGAATAGAAGCATGAGTTCTAAAGCAGGGGTGTCAAACTCCAGGTGCTGAAGCAGAGGTATTAAACAAATTTTGGGGCCCAAATGCAGTCTGTGGGTCCCATTTCCAATCGCTCGTTCAAAACGTTCAAATATATTTTGAGAGTATAGAGTATGGCCAAATTATACCCTCTACGTTCAAAGCTAGTGAAGGTACAGGCAACAAGGTTTTTATCACAAGAAGGGGGGGACTGAACAGAGATTGCTTCCAATTTTTTTGGGATGCCAATTATTTTGCCAATATTTTTTTTAGTTATGACACTAATTACTTACAAATATAAAATTTCTATACCAAAGCTAATTTTTTCATCAGGCCTCTTGAGGGCTGCCTCCATCTAGGGGTCCTGAGTAGTAAGTTCCACAAAAGTCCTTATAGCTAAATCCTCCATGCTTGTAGTTATTTGTCTGCATGTTCATGTCCAGTGAGTATTCAAGTGTGGCCCATTTCTCAAATATGCAAAAAAAACACTAAACACTCACTAAAGGCACACTAAATGCACCCTTTGCCAATCCTCTGTGGGACATCCGTAAGTAGATGTCCCACAAAAATACAATATATATCTGCACACTTGCAGTCTTAATGAATGAATGCACGTTTTTGCTACATTTGGAATTATGTCACACAAGTGTGTTTTTTTTTCCCTGCCTAATTTAGTTGCGGCCAGTTCTACCAGCCAATAAGCCCCCCCCCTTTCACACAATGCTACCAAGCTGGGAGGGTGAATGCTAGCATTTATTCTCCTGTTCAAAGTTCACTCGGTTCTTCAAACAGCCGCTAACATAGTGTGATCGAACAGGCTTGGAGGAGAACGCTAACTGCCAGTTCTGTTACATCAGCTAACAGATGGCTGCTATCTGGTTAAATGCTGAAAGACCTATAAACCTGAATCTTATAGCAAAGCCAATGTTTCAAAAACATACTTTAAAGCTTTCTAAAGAAGAAATTTCTTCTTAAAACCCGCTCATGCTGTTTTCACAAAGATTCTGAAACTCACCAGTGTTTTCTTATTTGGGATTTGTTCTTAGGTAAGAACAGAATCTACGCACGACTCAAGAGCACAAAGGTGCCAACAATTGTGCGGTTTAAGAACACGTCAGGAATCTGACGTAGATTTTTTCTTAGGACTCTTCTCAAGAACAAATTTAAGAAAAAACTAGATATTGGTGAACGAGGCCCAGTGTTCTGGCTACTACACATGCACATATCTCCAAAACAAAGGGGCTTTTCCCACTAATGCCTTATAAGTATTGGCTCCTTTATTGAAGGGTGGGACTTAATACGTTGCCATGTTTTATAAGATATCCTATTTATATTTCAACTAGTGAGCTGTTTCTTCCTCTGAGATTAGGTTTGTTTGACTTAACGTAATGCAGATCAATCGTTGCCTGGCTCGGTAGTTTTTGCATGAGTTATTTTTTGTCCAATTTGCATCGCCGCCACTGGCGTGTCCTAACGATATTTGTCATAATAATCTCACGGGAGTGAAGCAGCTGCAGTTTTCAGAGCCTAGTCCCCATTGTCTAGATGCTTCGCCCATAACCATGCAGATACAAACGGTGGTGAACACAGCACATAGCCTGTTAAAATGTGTAGTGCTTGTGGTTATTAATTTTATATGTGAAATTCAATTTTAAATTCTTCAAGGATATGTTTTATCTTATATCTGAGCGCAACAAGAGCTGCTACCTTTTGTGGGGTGCTGCCAGTTAAACCAGTGCCAGTTTAGGGGGAGCCTGGCCACCGTCTGTTTCTCCAGTTATATCAAAAAGATGACTAAAAACCAGTAGACAGTGTCCACGAGCGAGTCTCAGTGAATGAGGGTGAGTAGGAATAGCTAGAAACGAAAGTCAAACTTGTTTCTCACCATTTCCTTCTTTTCATGTTATTAAGTAGAAGGATACATTCCATTACAAAATCAAAGACAACTTAGCTGTATCTTTCTGTTTTTCTACAGCAAACAGGTTTTTGTTAGTAGAATGCTCATTGGCTGGAGAGCCGATCAGCTCATTGGCAGTTTGCACTCGCTGATGTCATGAACATACAAAAGCACTCAAAAAAATAACAGCAGTGTTGAAATATTATGGGCTGTTCAGTTTTCAGAAAATTCAAACAAAGCTCCATAGGAGCCCATTCATTTTGGACTTGCTTGGGAGTGTTCTCTAGCATTTTAATTGCTCTCTTCTCGACCCAACTACAACTGGCTACTCTCACTGACCACCAAGGTGTGGCACACTTCATTTCAAGCAATCCAATGTCTCTGCTTTCACTATTCCCCGAGCTGCGATGTCCTTGAATAAAAGGGCCACAGTACTGCAGAATTTAGCATGGACCTTGATTTAATATGCCTGATTCTATTGCTAGTTTCCAAACTATTCATGAATTCCATTGAGTGTTAGTAATAAACATTAAATTCTACAGTTGTGGCTCTCCAGGACCTGATTTTGACACCCCTGCTGGTCAAGTATTGACTATCTCTGATCAAAAGTCCTGGTCTAGTTTCAGCTCTGTTCCTTAAAACGAGGACCTGCCCAAGATGGCACGTTTTTTTATTTGGTAAATGAAAAGTAATGTGCCATATATTAATGCAGTTTTTTGTCTGTTTAGACTGGCTATAGCCACAGTATTTTGAACAGGTACTCATTTACCTCAACTCAGCTACAGTATCCACTCTTATAGAATGTAAGCATCATGCCTAATTTGTCAAATGTAAGAGGCCAAGTAGATTTTAAATATCACTGTAAGATTCAATGTTAGAGCCACTTGATTAAAAGAAAAATCCAGCATTTTTCAACCTATATCACTATCTGCCTGCATTTTAGTATAAATCAAAGCACAACTATATGAGATATTTATCTGTGGTAATCAACTAGTAGTCTCACAGGGCCAGACATGTCTCGGAGCAACTTGTTAAACCTTTTGTGCTGGATTCCAGCAACATATGCTGCAACCAAGGGTACACCTCCTCTAAAACCTGCCCCCAAACCCCTCTAGTCTGTGCTCTTTTAACGTCTGGAGTACAGTCACTAACACAAGCAAGACAAACTAGCTAGAGAAATGCTATCACTAGCTCGCAGCAATCAACATGCTTGATTGGAGTTTTTTGGGGAACTCAGCCAAGCTAATTCACATTACATCCATGGGCTAACAACAGGATTCATTAGACAATGTTGACGAGCACATCTTCGCCCCTTACGTTGAGTTCTGCCTTTAAGAGGCGTTGGATTGGTTTAGTAACTTCTCCTTCAGATTGTTCCCACCCTAATACTGGCTTCAAGTTCTCCTTTGAAATTCTTACTTACATCTTCAGGGGGTCTTGAGTATGATTTGATATGTGTTCAAGTGGTTTTGGTCAGAAACAAGACGGATGTGCTGTGAATAATGGCTCTTAAACCTTTATTTTTATGTCATCAAAGAGTGTGTTTATTTTTGCGCTACTGCAACGAAACAAAGAACAGAGGATTTGTGTTACATGAGTGTTTTGTCCAGTTAGAATCATCACATCACTAATGCTAATATCCCTTTTTACAAGAATAGATGAGAGCACGTTAACTAAAAAGATTTTAGCCTGCAGTGCTCATGTGTTATAACACAAGTATCAGTGGCCGCCATAGCTTTTTAAATTAAACTCGGAAAGTTATGGCTTAAATTTAGATTACTACCATACCATATTATACCATATTTCCCACACGACTTGAAGGCTGCATAAATCTAGGTTCCCACCCATATTTAGCCCAAAATTTCTCCCCAGATCACATCTAGCCCTGTGACTCTTCAATAGCAACTATATGCAGTAGATGTGGCAGATAGAGATTAGATTGGAAAACAAAGATATTTCCTATTTCCAGCAATGTTAATTAACTTGCCATTTGATAATATGTAAGTATTGTTCAGTGCTCTGTCAGAAGTAGATGATGGATTGATGACATTTCCTGCTAGGAGTCCAATGCTCAATCACCTTTTGTGCATTATTTCACTTTTTGTGCACTCTCTACATTTGCCACACTTATATTAATATAATAATCGCTCTTGTTTTAGCGTCTTAGAACCTGCCTCCAAGTTTTGGTATCTGTTGGTGTGTGTTGAGCTTGGACATGTCCATGGCCTTTTGCGTGTAACGCACATGTATGATATGTAATATAGTTTTGTCAGATGTCAAGATGTTTGCATGATTGAAAAGCTTTCATTCAGCTGCCATTGTACAAGTTTACACAATGTGCCATTCAACTCCCATAGGCTATTCTAAACATTGCCACTAATGTAGGATTTAGGACAGGTATATCCAAAATATTTTGAATTATTACTAATCACTTAATTGTCTTTAAAAATGTGGTACTGTAACAGATGAATATGCTAGTATGTAGAGTAGTTAGTGTTGTACTTTGAATGTGCCTTATTAGAAAAGTGCCTTAACACAAAGTATTTACAAGTGTTGTAAAAGTTCATTTGGCTTTTACAGTGTGCGTGTAGACGTGTTAGCGTTCAGGGGCATTGACGTTAATATCAAGCAGTATTGAAAACTAAGCAGTATTCCTTTATAGACTAGATAGATTATCGATTGCGCTAAATTTGTAGATTTGTTTTAGTGTTACCTCCACGAGCTGAATGTGGCTATTTATTGATTGTCTCATCCAAGAGTTCATCCAAGTCCGTAGCACTTTGTTTGGGAAAGAACACCATTACAGAACGACCAACAGGGGGCAGTGCAAGCTTGTGCCTTAAACCTAAATACAGCATGTTGTGTCACTGCGTATGTGTTTCAGTGAGTATTAAGTCTTTGGCCTCTCTTAATGTGGCCTTCAGTGTATTGTTGTTGTCAGTTATCACAAAAGCAGCAAAAAGGGCATTGCACAGCCTTTTTTGTGGACTGTTAATGAAGTATGTCTTATTACATTAAAATAGTTTTAGCCTAACAATCCTCCGAAGGCACAAAGCCATTAGGACCACAGTGCGAAATGAGAGTAATTTAGTTTCAGTTGAATTAGCAAATTAATTCTACCGGCCCGGTGAGATATGCCGACTGATTATAGTAACCACACAATTAGGCATTCATTAGTAAGATGAATGCATTCATTTCATAGTAGGATCCACACAAGAATAATATTTTATCTTAATTTACAACTTATCCAGACTATGTAACGACCAAGGCAAACATGTATAGGTTAGCACTTGTTGATTATTAAATAGCATTGCTTAATAATACTGCCTATACTAGCTGCAGCAGCAATGTCCTCATTATTTAGATAAGTTATTAACGTCTGAGTTGACCTACGGCCACCAGAGTAACATTTTGTAGTAAACGATTTGTTAATAAATTTGTATTTGTACTCTTCCATGCCTTTTGTCTTTATTTTGTAATGTTTGCATTCCACCAGTTGAGGACAGTAGAGCTTTACTAGTTTTAGCACTAGCATTGATACGGTATTGCCAGGATCCACAGACACACCATTGTGGAATCGCCACTACTTCCAGAGGGATGTAGGTTACAGCGAATCACAGCTGCATATGTTGCAGTTGAAAAATGAGGCGAGGATTCAAACCCTGCATTTGAATCAATTATTCACGTACTGCTGACTTAGTATTCAATATAACATACATCCAGTCTTTGAAATTTTGATGTGAGCACCTTGTATTTTATGTACTGTACTGTGTAAAAGTCAGAGACCACCTCGTCATTCAATTTCTAATCAAAACAGCTAATAAGTACAAGTTAGTCATTTTACAGAGACAGGAAAAATCAGGAAAAATATATTTAACAAAATCACACAAAGGCATCAAACACTAACATTTAATATCAATTTGCCAGTATTTAATTTGCCCACTCTTTACTTTTGTGCACACTAAAGCCGCTTTAGCTCTTCCATTATTCCAGTCTTAAAATCAGTAAGTTACAGCCATGTCCTCCTAACAAAAACAAAAGACTTTGACAATATGTTCCCTTCAAAGAGACACTAACATTCGCACAAGCAACTACCCAAACACACCTTAGCTGCCTTCAGATTTCTTTCTCATGTTTATCTAAAATGGCAGATGAACATATTTCTGAGGAGATTAGATATCTAACATAATTCACTTGCATAAAAAAGGGGAAAAATAGAAAGAAAAAAGCTACAGATAAATTGGGCTAGGAACAACGATAGAAGAGCTGGTAGACCACCAAAACTGTCCCCATCAGATAAACAGTGCTTAAAGCTTTCATCTTTGAGAGAGAGGAGAAAATCAAGCTCCACTCTTGTTTTAGATCTGTCCATCCTTCCACTGTGAGAAGACAACTCAACACTATGAGTCTGAAAGGATGTGTAGCTTTTTCAGGGGACTGAAAGCAAGTCCTCTGAAAAAGAAAAGAAGCTGTAATAAAGGCAAAGTATAAACACATTATATATACTGAAAATTTTGATACTTATTTGTTGAGGCTTCTGTGTAATTTTCTATTAAATACATGTTCACTACTTTTTTCCTGATGCTGAAAAATGAAAAACATACTTAATGGCTGCTTTGACTTGAAATTAAATAAATAAAAGGGTCTTTAATTTGCGCAGTGCTGTATGTGTCTTACAGCTTAAGGAGTTCCACCATCGTCTTTTGACCAGATGAAGTACAGAACCTGGTTAATTTTTGTGTACTATTTGACTAACACAGTAGTTTTTGAAGTAATATTCAGTCATGCTGTTTAAAACAGAAGTGTGCAATTTTAGATGCAGCACAACAAACAGAGATTTATGTGTTTTTTAATAGCTCCACAGCAGGCAAATACACAACCGCATTGTGGGACCATGCCTCATAGATCAAGCTAAATCTGTTAGTAAACACTTAAAGTGCACCTCATTTGGAAATCGGCAGCCTCAAACAAAGGCACTGAATCTTTTTTATTGAGTTAATTGTAAGTATATGACAATTTGGAAAAGGTCAGACTCAGATTCATTCTTTAATATCTGTCATCCTGGAAGTATTTATGAGAGTAGATGTTCATGCTTCATTGTATCTGCTAAGCGTTTAGCTAGATAGATTATATCATTTGCTACAGTGGCTTATTTGAGGGCCAGACTGTCTGCAAATTTACTTGCATCTTTAACATATTTTATATATTTTATACCTAATACATATATATATTAGGTAATAAAAGTTTGCACTTGTTCAAAACATTTTTGACCAAGTTATGTGCAACATTTTAATTGCATTGAGTTTATCACATTATTGGAAAATTATTACATTGTTAGGTTCCACAAGGTTAGATTTCAATCAAATGTCAGAAAAACAAATACAGAATTAAACATAGCATAATGCAATACAATGCATTTCAATGAGTACTTAGATTAGCGCTCACTTAAGTGCTTCACAAAGAGAGGTGTCTTCAGTTGCATCTATGAGGGGCTTTGCTGTTTGGACGGCCAGTGGAAGTTCATTCCACCACTTTCATTCCACCACTTGGGTCAGAAAAGAGTCTTGATGATTGTCTTCCATATATCGTGCAGGATGGCGGTTAAAGCCAAGCTGCACTTGAAGCTCGAAGGGCTTGTGGAGCAGCCTAAGTTTTCACCCTTTAAATTGGGGAGGGGCTGGTCATTTTTGGCTTTGTAGGCAAGTGTCAGGGTTTTAAATCTGATTCAGGCGCTACAGGAAGCCAGTGAAGGGAGTGCAACAGTTAAGTGACATGAGTGAACTTCAGAAGATTGAAGACAGGCTGTGCTGCTGTATTCTGGATGAGTTGCAAGGGCCTAATGTCCCACATAGGAAGACCAGCCGAGAGCGAGTTGCAGTAGACAACCTTGTGATAACGAGATTGAACAAACAACTTGTTGGTCTCCAGATAGAGAAAGGGTCGAATTCTCTGGATGCTGTGCATCAGGTTCACAATATGAGCTGAGAACGATAACTGGCCATCCAGAATCACACCAAAGCTTCTTGCATCTTCAGACAGAGCGACCAAGTAGTTCTCGAATGAGATGGCAAGATTATGGTGAGGACCATTCGTTCCAGGGATGAATAGCATCTCAGTCTTGCTAGGATTGAGTTTCAGGTGGTGAGCTGCCATCCATTAAGAGATGTCAGTCAGACAAGCAGAGATGTGACTGGAAACCTGAGTATCAGTGGGTGGGAGGGAAAACATTAGTTAAGTAATTAATAACAAAGAAATTTTTTCTTGACCTTTTTTTTTTACCAGTATTTACGAAAGGTACTAATAATTATGCAGTAAACTGTTTATGGTTCAGTAATGGAGCCTCATCAATTTCTAATAAAGATCATTAAATGGAGCTTTGGAATAATTTACGTTTGGGGATGTCCCCACCTGCAGGTTTCCTACTTCCTTTCTAACTTTATTTGGCTAATTTACCACAGCACAACTAAGATTCAAAAATGAGAAATGTATGAAAACCCCCATTCAAAATTGCTGTGATGCAACATACCCCAAAAACTAAAAGAAAACTGAAAGTAAATTGAATTGCAAAAGAAGAATAGATTATAAAATTTGATAGGAAAAGTGTTTTTTTTCACTTTTCACAGGGTTACATGAATATAAAAAGTAAACATAATTAAAAGAATGAATAAAATGTAGCAATTTAATCACAATAGGTCAACATGTTCACACAAATGCACATAACCTCACACGCAAAGGCTTAACTAAGGCAAAAGGAAAATCAGCAGTATAAAATATTGAGAGTCAATAGAGAGAGAGAGAGAGGGGTGGGGGGTGAGAACACCTGCAGGTATCTTCCCCATCTAACACAGACTTAGCCAAAGCAGTAATATCTTTATTCAAATTATATGTAAATTAGACAGTCTACATATACAATTGCTTATTCATCATTACAAATCAAAACTACTATAATGCAGATTTGTATGGGCTCAGAAACAAAACCGAACACAGTGTTATTGGTAAGATTCAGTCAACATGCGACCTCAGCAAGAGTCGTTCTCAATCAGGCCCAAGGCCTTGAAGGTCCCCAAATGGTCACCTTTCACCCTGTTGTACAATGATGGAAATACAGAGTTCCAGCTGCTCCATAGGCTGCCACTATGTCTGGTAGGATAGATCTGAGATGGCCTTAACTGAGTCCTTGTCTTGTGAAACAGTAAATTTCTCAAGGAACAATCACTCTCCAAGAGCCATGATGTCCATGAAGAGCGCAACCACCACACTAGAACACCACAGTCATGATAGAGAATCAAAGCAAAAGAAGTACATTCTTTAGAAAAATATTCTATTTTAAAAAGAGGCTCATTTGATTACAGATACATTTCCTGTGTTTTTGCACTTCATCAACTCCTCATCTCCTTCCTGTTCTTAATCCCTGCCAGTGCTCATCAAGGGAGGGTCCTGGCTTCACGCTTAAACAGGAGCAGGGCCAGAACTTCAGCCCAAGTTCCCCTCCTACCACAACCAAATTATGAAGACATGGTCCAAACCTGCAAAGTGTCCATTTATTTAAAATGACAAATGTTGATAATCCAGATACTAAACACTAAAATGTGTTGCTTGTACACATAAACAATTTGTTTATTAATGTCAACATGTTTTCAGTTTGTAAGCCAAACAACCTTCTTTGGTTCATTTTTTAGAGTGTAAGGGTGTAATGATTCTCCGAATTCATTCATTAATGCAATACAATACAGTGATGTCTCAATTTCATCAATTTTATGATACAGCAAAAATAAGGAATGACTAAAAATGTGTTTTACATGAACATTGAACATTATTGAAGTACAATATTTGAAACAAAACTGTGCTATATAGTGTTCCAAACTAACACTCTAGCTACAGGCTACAATACGATACAATACACTGTTACAGTATTGATCCTTTTTGTTTTGCTGTTTCCCCAAAAAACATTCATGTTCATGGTGTTTTCGGAAGTGTCAGAGAAAGTGTCACACCTTAGATGTATTTTTATATTTTTTGTTCCCAAACATTCCCTCATGCCAGTGCACTGATATTTAATACTGTTGTCTGGACTTTTTCAAATACAGGTCTACAGATGTGCCTAAAGGTGCTGTGTGAAGGAATTTATTTGACAACTTGTGGCGAGTCTCAAGGACTGCTTTGGATTGTCTTGACAGAGTCAATGAAGAACATGAGAGGAAATCGTGTTGAGTCCTAGAATGGAGTTGAAGCACTTGTCCCTGGAGTAATAAGTTTTTTGTTAGGTGTAGATTACTCATCTGCACGAGCTAATGCTCTCTCTGACCTCCCAGCCTTTCTCCTGTCTTGGGTCCAGCGCCTCAATACCCGAAGCGGCTTTCTCCCGGCCCAAGGTGTCTCAGGTTAATGTTAAGCGTGGGTGTGTGTGACAGGCTGGTTTGGGGGGATATTACAGACAACAGGGCATCTCTGGTTCTTTCCATCACTTGCCTGGACCCCCAATGTAAAGGAGAAAAGGAAGACAAGGAGGAGGAAAGAGTTGGACACAGCAATAAGGACCTGTTGCCAAATGTCAGGAAAATGTACTAACTTCAATACTGCGGGAACCGTCTAGGAAGAGCCTGAGGCTAGCCTAGCTAAAGTGTGTTCCTCTTGAAAAATCTGCTCCTCTTAAAGTATCATGTTAAGGTGAGATGTATAAAAAAAGCTGAACATAGGACCCTGGGAACTTAGAACCCTAGAAACATAGGGACCTGAGAATATGAGTACACTTTCCTTTAGTTTCGCACTGGAGCTACGGGGCTAACATATCTAGTAAGTAATGGAAGCTTATGTACGCTAGTTAGCATCGTGCAAAGTGCATTCTTCATCACACACTTGCCTAAAACTGAGTCAAGTTGGTAAGTAATCTTTATATTTATGTTCTTATGTGGTTTCTGACACTGTATGTCATACTGTTGTCTATAAAAATGGATAAAAGAACAGACTAAATCAAGGTTTCAAGGTGGCCAGGATTGTTCTTAGCTGTCCTTTTGTCATTTTTACAGAAGCAGTTTGCATGATGCTAATTGGAGGGTAAGCTTCCATTGCTTGTTAGCTGCATTAGCCTCGTAGCTCCAGTACAAAACCAAAAGACCAGACTTCAGACACCAAACATGTCTTGGCTGAACAACTACATTTGACATAATGGGGAAATTGTGTAAATTAAATACTACACTGAACCATTTTTATGTAACATTTTCATGTTCTTTGTAATTTAGACTAAAACAAGCTAAGTGAGTCACATATTACAGGATTTCTGCTAGTCATTTGGCTAGCCACACCACTGGAACTGGACAGCTCTTGTGTTGACCGTACCACAGGAGCACAGACTTAGACACTTAGCTACTTTCACTTCACACCAAGCTTCCATCTCTTGTTACCATGTAAGCTGTCTAGTACAAACTTATTAGTCTTATGTTTTCCTCATGTTTTAATCAAAATCAATCCCTGGTGTGCCTTTAAGTGTAAGATTTCATGCAAGAAACTACTCCACCTAATTGGAATAATGAATTATTATTAAATGATTTAAGTAGAAATTAAACATTCAGCTGTTATAAAAATGCTAATGCAATTGAATTTTTCATCTTGGGTTGTATGAATTTCAGAACAGCAACATGTCCCCCAGCCTTTCCTTCAGAAAAATAAGCACCGTGTCTTTGCAGATCTAAACCACCTGTTTTTTCCTTTGAACAAAAATAGCTAAGAGGTGCTCATGTAACAGTGGCTGACTGTAGTAGCTTGAGAACTGCATTGTATGGATCATGACGCAAGTATGAATGGGGGAATAAATGTAGGCTACTAAAGGAACACCAGGCAGCAATCATTTCGAGCTATTGTGTTTGATGGGCTGGTTTTGTCCAGGGCTAGATTTCTATAACTGAGTGCTTACTTTCTTTCATTCGTGAACTCTTAGCTCAAATGGCTTGCTTGAGTGCTAAATGTGGGAAGAAGCCACTAGAGACTATTAAACAACCATTTACACCAGTCATTACATTACTGCACTGTGTTCTAATCAAGTCCTGATTACCTCTGCATGGGCGTATGGCCTCATGTCTAGAGTTCTGTTGTTTAAAGATGTACCACATAGTATCATAACCAGAATTCAAGAGTGCTGTTATGACAGTATTTTCCCATTTCAAAACCTTGTATCTCCAAAATAGGAACTTCAGAGGAGAAGGACACAGTCTTAACTTTAATATGCATTAAAGAGCCCATAAGGTCCTCTTATAGCATTTGTGTGATTTTGCACTGTATGGCCAAAAGTATTTGGGCACCTCTCCTAATTACTGAATTCAGATGTTTCAGTCACACCCATTGTGGACACGTGTATAAAATCAAAAATATAGCCATGCAATCACCACAGACAAACACTAGCAGTAGTCAACTGTAAGTGCTGTTATTGTGAAGTGGAAGCATCTAGAAGCAACAGATCAGCCAAGAAGCAGTAGATCACGCAAACTCATAGAATGGGGCTGCCGAGTGCTGAAGCTCGTAGTCCATAAAAATTGCTTATCCTCTGTTGCATCATTCACTGCAGTTCCAAAGTGGCCCTAAAAGCAATATCAACACAAGAAGTGTGCATCGGGTGCTTCACAAACTGGGTTTCCATGGCTGAGCAGCTGCACACAAGCCTAAGATCACTATGTGCAATGCCAACCGTCAGCTGTAATGGTGTAAAGCACACCACCGTTGGACTCAGCGGAGCAGTGTTAACATGTTCTCTGGAGTGATGAAAAAGTAGTAGCCTTTTGCATTACAGATACAGCACAATATCAGGTTCAGCTCAGCTTTTTCAATATTTGTCAGATGAACCTGAACATCGTTTTGTTTGAGTCTATAAAGCATTACACAGTCTGTGTCGTTTGCTGAACAGAATTGAATGGAATTTTGTTCAAATTCCAGTTCAGCAAATTCCAGTTTAGTTGATCCACCATCACAGCTGCTGACTGAAAAGTTTGCTTAGGAGACAATAACAGGTACAGAATTTGATGTCAGTCTGCTGTCATACTCTTCTGTAAAATCTGTCAAATATTATGTTATAGATGTAGAAACCTAGTAACGATTAGCTGCAGCATAAACCGAGTCGTTATCTAGCATCCATTTGTAAATGGAACGATACATTTATTGTGCCATTATCAGAGCCAGTTTAATGGGAAGCCTGGGCACTTTCTACTTCTCCCATTATATCAAAAACTGGCTGCAAAATACTAGAAGGCACCCACAAGTGAGTCCTCAATTAATGAGGATGAATGGAAATGGCTAAAAACTAAAAAATTAAATAGCCATCTATCCAAGAATATCTCTTAGTTTAAAAAAGTAGAATGATGCATTCCATTAAAAACTTACTAGTATTTTTATACAGTAATTTCTACAAGTACTAGGACAGTAGGACACCAGACACCAGCTACTGCTACTGAGTGCTGATTGGTTGGCATGCTGAGCAGCTCGTTGGCCGAATAATGAAGTTCACACTCATTGATGTCATGAATGCACATGACACGATTAGAAAATTCTATAATTTGAGTTCAAAAGCACTGAAAAAGATACCAGCACTGTTTAAATATTTTACGCTATTCTGTGCTGTGAAAACAAATGCATTGTTCTACAATTTTGTACAAAAACTCCACAGGAACCCATTCATTCTGGACTCTCTCAGGTGCACACTCTACACATTACTTAGTGTTTATTCTCTTCACCACAAAATTCTTCTCTGTGTCACAAATAGCACAGGTAGGCAACTTCTTAACCAATCACGTTGTGTCATCGGGACTAACTGTTGCTTAATATTAAAATAATGCATGTGAGTACTCTTAATTTAGGCCCTTGCACAGACCATGGAAGTAGTGTAGGACCGAGAGAGAGTGATTTGCATTAGTGCTTATTCATTTCAATGGGATTTGCTCCGTGGTGCTCTTGCATGCCCTTTCAAACGTTGTCTCCCTGACACCATCTTAAGTGCCGTTTCATTACTGTATTAGTTCAAATGTAGTTAGGTGAGCCTGAGTGAACACCAAGTGCCAATGTTGGCAGGAAAACACATTGAAATCATTGTGTGCAATCATTATCTTAGTTTGATGTCATTTCAATGTATTATGGTCGTTTTCTACATAACAAGCATACAAAATCGCTAATTAATGTAATTTCTTAATGTTGCTTTTGCGTCTATTTGATATGTAAAGAAAGCTGAAAAATTGTAGATTTTTATTTGTAGATTTTTATTTGGTCTCACAAACCACCTTTTTGAACAAGCAAACACATGAATAGGAATATAAATCACACTAGTATTTTATCGTTAGTGTGATAAGCAAGCAATGATAAGCTTGTACCAATCTAAACTGTGCTCTGAATGAGCTCACGCACTCACAAATTACAGTGCAATCCAGCAATAATGGAAAATTTCTAAATCTTTTATGGATCATTCTACTGAATTGGTTCAAAGTTAGAGTTCAAAACACATTTCAGACTTGTAACTGACTTTGACATTAGACTAGACTTTAGACCCTAAACCTTAATTATGTTCATTTTATTAAAACAAATGACCGAACATTCCACTTCAAATTTCAAAATTCCATACCAGATGTTTTGATAGTGACTGTTTTGGTAGTGTCAGTATAGCTAATTTTAAGCATAAATCAAAAACGCTAGCCAGTACATGAGTAGCAAACAGTTTTGAACAGCTGTACACACATAAAATCATATTTTTATTACAACAGAAATTGCAGGAAATACATGTTTCGTTAGCATCAGTTCTTAATGTTACACATTGATTTTCAGACTTTGGGATACATTTACTTTAAAAAAAAGAGATTTAACTGCTCACCATGTGGCCATGGGGGACAGGGATGCAGTCTCACTTCCTGCTCTAAAATGCAGGGGTGTGGCTAAAATAAGGCTCTGCCCATTGACTAAAACTCTATAGTCAGTAGTGACATAAATACATGGGACAAATTTTTTTTTAATAAGGTTTTTGTTTAAAAATTAAATTCATGATAAAAATAAGTCTTTCAACTTTTAAAGAAATCAAAAAGATTTTAAACAGTGCATTACATTTAAAAAATGAAATTTGAAAAGTAGAAATTTATGTGTTAAGGTAACGTAAGGTACTCTATAAATCATAATTTTGTATATATTTGGCTCATCACTGTCCCAAATAATGCATTTGGTTTAATAACATAAATATCATAACATCATCATCATCATAACATTATCCTTGTAAATATCTAAGGTGAGAATACTTGTTTTTTATTAGAAGCAGGTGCAATATGACAATATTTCAAATGTGCTATGATAAATTATGCCACAATATGCTTTTCTAAAAAGCATACCGGTACTTAAAGAGAGAATAATTAGTCCTGTTTATTTGGATTTAGTTCAGTGCAGGATATTAAATGTTGAAGAAAAATAATCATATTCATATTCTTTTTTTAATGTGGCACTACTGGTTAATTTTTTCTGTTTTTAAAAATTTCAAACCACAGAAAAACAAAATTCATGATGTATTTTGGGCATTGTGAAAATGTCTTTTTTATTGCAATGTAATACTTTTTTCCATACCATCCATGCCTAATTGGAAGGACAGGAAGTCTATATTTGCTTCATGGAGACTTTTTTCAGTCTCCAAGATTTGAACAAAGGACATCTCACAAATGTCATATGACTCATATGACTGACCACTCTAGAAATGCAGACAAAATGCTAACACTGCTCACTGGCTAATAGTAGCATCACCTCGGTGGTCATGACAACAGCCAGGCTTGGGCATGAGAACTATGCTCTGCGCTCGTGCATGCGCAAGACTGTAAAAGCCAAAAAGCCAGGATGAATAAACTGTTTTTGTATGTTTTACCTCTAAAACAAACATTCAGTGGACAAAGGAAATAGTATAATAAAGCAAATAATGACTGAAACGTTGTTTGGAAAAAAAATCATCAGGAAAAGAATGTAACTTTCAATGAGAATTTATGTAGAAACATACTTTTTGCCACACACTTGCCAAACCCACAGCTAAGTCTGTCATTTTATTATTGCATAAACGCCTGATCAGAAATATTTAAGCTTGAATCGGGTATGCTTTCATCAGTTGGGTTGAGGCAAACACATGTAAATATTTGAAAGCACATAAAGTTATGGACCTTATGTAAACAACAAAAGTTGTAACTTTTGACTTGGTGCTGTAACACCATTAGAGGGCAGCGGTGAGTAATGTTTGAGCACCCGGGCAGAGAGGGAACGAGAGCTTGTTGCTCCGCCTCCTCGTCACCGCTCCCCGCTCGCAGCTCGTCCGCCTGGATTGAACTTGAGGTGGAGTGGAGCAGCCTCGCTGCAGAACCAGGGGCGGCGCAGCTCGGGACTCGCTCCTTGTCCTCGTGCTTCTTGTGGCCGGCACCGTTGTCGTCGCCCTCCTCCCGCCGTCATTCGCGTCACTCTCATCCCTTGGTGGAGCTCGTGCTTTGTGCTCCGTCCCCCACCCGCTTGCGGCTCTCTCCCCACCGTCCTCGCTGGGGTTCGTCATCGCTCAGTGTTCGGGCTCTGCCTGAACCCTAATGGGGCGGGTGCATGCCACAACCCTAATGGACACTGCTGTTTTTAATAGTTACAGTACTATATAACATTCTCAAGTGCAAAGCTTTGACAAAGTGTGACTCAACTGATTGGCCACAAAATCAATCTTCTGAGGACAGTCCTAACTTCATCTGTCAAACTGAAACCTCCAGCCTAGTTCCGCGCTACTTTGGCTCAGAAACAGCAAAGGGAAAAATAGGTCTTTGTTTTAACAAGACAATACAGCAAAACAGTGTCTGTGCTGCTCCATACAATGAGTTGCCAATTTATTAAAAACATCTACCTCAATGCTGCACCTATTGGCCATTTTATCAGAAACACCTACCAAATAAGTGCACTTTGTAGGATTAAAATTACAGACTGTAGCCCATCTGTTGCGACACACTTTATCAGCACCCCTACCCCATCCTTCCATGGGAAAGATGCCACCGTAGGAGCACTGACCAAGTTTTGGGTGGTGGATCATTCTCAGCACATTCACAGCACATCTGTAACACTGACGTGGTAGCATGGTGTATGTTGTGCTGGTACGAGCATATCTGCCAGAGTGGTGTTGCTGGGGTTTTTAAACACTGTACACACTTCATAGCAGAGGCAAACTGTGACCTTTAGAGCTAGGCCTTCATTTTGGGCAAAAAAGTCAAAATTCAGAAAAGCATGAGGGAAAAAACACCTCTATGATAATGCTGATTTCTGCTAGCATCCCTTTGGGAAAGTAGTTGGTTAGCACTAACGGCAATTCACAAGAACATTTCTTTGCCATTATGGATTAAACACAGATATTTTGAGCTTCTAAAAGACATACTATATTAGTTAAAGCTTATGACAGAAATATTAGCATATATTTTACCTCATAGCAGTGAGTCTTCAGAAGAGAGCCCTGTTTCCATTTTTAACAACCCACTTATTAGGGTGCCGCTCATATTCATTCTCAGTGACGTACCTATGACTTCCAGAAGGCTTAGAGTGACATTTTTTCTCATAAAATTGGTCCTGCCTACTGAAAATTAGAACAGCATTGATTGAATCCTCTGTTGCTTATTACTAATTATAGTGATGGTTGATCTAAGCCTTGGATATGTTGATCTTAGCTATATTTACCTAGATTTCAGAGAAAAACAATTCCTGACTGGCCGATTTTCCACTGGCCGTTTCAAGAATTTAACCCTTTTGTTTCCATCCAAAACTTAACAATGATACAAGAGTAGTACTGTACAATTTATTTTTCATTTTGGCAGATCTGACCTTCCATACCGTAATACCTGTATAGTTTAAATGCCGGCATGATTCTATTGAAACTAAGTCAACTGAAAATTAAAGATATGTATATTTTTGTTTCCAGAAATCAGTTGGCCTTCTCTGAAGGCCTAGAAGGCCCTGAGGGTTCCTCTTTGTTTAATGTCCACTTCATTAGAAACATCCACCTATCTTGTTGGTGCACAGTCATCAGTGGTCAATTTCTGACTAAAGGAACAAGGTGTAAAAAAACCCAGCTACACTACTGTGATACACTCATATCAGCACACTGGGCTGTTTTTAAGAACATGGAAGTAGTGGTGTAGATTACGTTTCAACTTTGGGGGGATGGACTGCTCATACCATCTGACTCATTACACTCATACTTTGCCTCTGAAGCTCATAAAAGGCCTAATATCTGCTTCTTTTCTTCATTACCATTTACACATACAGATCTCGGACTTTAACACAGATTAGTGTAGCCGTCAGACAGAGAGCTGAGATATAGACGCGCAATGACAGGGCTACATCGGCACTTCACTTACTTTGATAAATCGAATACCTTTAGAGTGAGACTCAAGACTTACTTCAAGACTTACTTCAACAAATCGAATGCCTTCAAAGTGAGACTTAACCAGACACTTCAACGTCTGTTCGGCAGATGCAATCAGGCACCAGGTCACAGAGTCAAACTTGACTGCTGATAACCCTATTTAGACATATGTAGGGCCGGCCCTAGCATTTTGGGGGCCCCATCTTGCTAGCTGATGTAAAATTATGTGATACCTGATTATTAATTCTGTGCTAATTTAGACGACCACAAGCTGTCTAAATAATAAAAAGTATAACTGGCTAATTTCTGTATTGCTGTTGACTGGATGTTCGTTTAGGGTTGTAATAAGTTAAAAATAAAATTACAGATAAGCATTTTTACCCCAGGGGTCTGTGTTACGATGCAGTATTTCTTGCCTACTCAGCAAACTTTACGCTGATCAGCTTCCTCTGCTTATCTTCTTTTTTCTCTTGAATTTTTCATCTCCAGATGTGTACATTCTTTTTTAAGGCATGTTTAAACAGTGGCTCTTTTTCCCCTCACTCAAGCATCTTAATGGTCACAACATAATAGTACAGAAATAACCCAAAAGTTGTTTGGAGGTCCCCTGGTGGCTGCGGGTCCCTAAACAGCTGCTTATGTTGCCTATTAGGTAGAGCCGGTGACTAATGACAGGTTTTTACCATTAACTGTAATGGCTCGCATGATAATGAAAACATGCTAATTTGCTAACTCTTCCCGAGGGTCCTGGGGAAGTGGAATCTGGATGGGCATGTGAGATTGGGCTGCACTGCTCATGGTGTCACACAGACACAGAAGTACACGTTTACACGCAGAAGCTTTTTTCAGGTTTAATGGAATAAATAAAACTGCCCAACCTACCAAACAAGCCAGCCAGCTATTGCTAACAAACAAAGCAATGAGGGCAGGTACAGCGTAGGTGTTTCTAATAAACTGGCAACTTAGTGTATATCTGAGAAGTTAGATTTTCGTTATTTACCAGCCTTTTATTACAGGTTGGTCATATAAATGGAAATGGAAAGAGGACATAACTGCTATAGTCATTTTCTGGAATCACTATATGATATGATACGTTATGGTCATGTAACAGAATACAAGTATTGGAAATAGGTATTCAGAATACAGAAAATTAAATATTCAGTCCAAGTTACATTTAGTAATGGCAGTATTCAGAATATAGTTATTTTTTCATTTTTATGAGAATACTTTTAGAACACATACCCACTATATTAAAACATCCTCATTAAACGAATTCTAAAGAGGAGCACAATTAACAGCTTCTTCACAAATACCTAAAGCCTGAGTTGACTGATAAACCAATGTGATGATCAGTTATTAATTTCAGCATTTACTGAGCTCTTTTGAGGGATGATCAAACTAACAATCTCCTCATTAGTGGACATGTTTTCAAGTAATACATTTAGCATCTGTGTTGTACTAGACGCCTGCTTTGGGGATTATGGGAGCAGGAGTGGACTGAAGCAGGCGATGAGAGAGAGAGTTCAGATGATTCAAAAATTCAGAAATTCATTGAAACGATAAGTAAATTTTTCATGAAACGTATTTCAAGAAACAGAATAATTACATGAAGAAAACTGACAACCAGTAACAGCAAGGAGCAGTGTGAATAAAAAAAAAGATTTATTGTAAATTCATTCTAGATGTATTCTGAATACATTACTTTTTATGTATCGTAATGCAATACGTTACTGAATACATTTAGGACAGTGTATTCAGTATTTGGCCATCCCTACTTACTCAAGCTATAATACTAAAAGTATTCTGCCCAACTCTGCTTATGATAACCATCAAAATTCACAAAGCAGCTTTGCAAAAACTGCTCCCCAACATGTCTATAATCAAAGTTCTAAAAATACTGCAGAAATAGATTAAACCAGGAGCCAGACTGATTGTAATAATACCTGTGCACTTCTGGGTTTGCACCATTTCTTTACAGAGTGACTATGACAGAGCAACAACTCTACTTATCCAAAAGTATCCAGACACCCCTTTTAATTAGTCAGCAGCCAGACTGATTGCAATAATACCTGTGCGCCTCTGGGTTTGCACCTTATTTCTTTATAGAGTGACTATGACAGAGCAACAACTCTACATGTCCAAAAGTATCCAGACACCCCTTCTGATTAGTCAGTTTACTTTAAAGTGCACCCATTGCTGACACAGTCATTTTAATTGCACACACGTAGCATGTATAATCTCCATAGAAAAGCACTGCCAATAGAATGGGATGCTCTGGAGCAGCCACACATGAGCCTAATAACACCATGCCCAATGCCAGGTGTCAGCCAGAGGGGTATATTTGGATTAGTGGAACTGCATTCTGGAGTGATGGAGCTCCATCCAATACCTTTGGGATGAACTGGAGACGCGTTTGTGATACACACCATCCATCATCAGTACCTGTCCTAATGCAATCAAACCCTCACAGCAATGTTCCAACATCTAGTGTAAAGCCAGTCCAGAAGAGTAACTGCTGTTTCTGCACAAACTCTCTCTTGATACCTTTGATTTCAGAAGAAATTTTGGGGCCTACACACTTCTGGACTTGTAGTGTGTGTGGCAGAAGTGCTCAGATTTGGTTTGCCAGGCTGAGAGAGGTAGAGGTAGTCGGGGGAAATTAGAATAGATGTGCTCATCACAGCACCTCCACTGCAGTAATGCCACACTCCTCTCCAGGCAATTAGTTAATTGTGTTTTAATGTTAAGCCCATAGCAACAGATGAGAGCACTCTCTTTTCTGCTGGGTTAATGTGATCAGAGAGAGAGAGAGAGAGAGAGAGAGAGAGAGAGAGAGAGAGAGAGAATAATAATACAACCAGGTAACTGAGGAAGCTGTAATAAACATAGACTAATTGTCTAATAAAATCTCGTGTCTTGTGTTGTACTAGAGACAGAGCGCTGGATCGTATGTCTGTATGTGTGGGCCAGAAAAATAAGCTGCTTTATTTTCACTCTCGCATTCAGCCTCTGCCTTTTTTCTCTTCTTTTATTGCCCTGATCAAGTATATGTGGGCGATTTGTGGTCTTCTTTTGCCTTTTCTTCCTTCCCCCAAAGCTCTCTGCTCTCTATCCTTCATCTGGTGTTTGATTCCCGCTCCACCTGCTTTTTCCTGCCTCGCCAAAGAGCACCTGACCGTCCTTCTATTAGTTTGAACGCCTTTTTCTCCTCCACTTAGGTTACACTTACAGTCATTCGTCGCTGCTAAAAGTGTAATAAGTGTGTTAGCATCGCTCGGGCCAAGTTTCCAGGGAAACGGAACAGAGAATCAACTCCATAGCTCAGCGTTTGTTTCTCCGTCTGTGTTTTTTTTTCTGCTCCTCCGCCATAAACTGTTTCAAGATTTTCATGCTAGAAACTCATCAGCACAAAACAACAACCTCTGTTTCTCTGCTATTCTCCAGCAGAAGAATCTCTTAAAGGAGAATTCCTCCATTCTTCTAAATTTCTCTATAAGCAAATGGTTAAGATGGAAACAAAGTCATTCAGAGTGGTTTTGGTGTAAAATGCTCAACTCTAGAGAAACTTACAGAGTCAGAATTGTTCACAGTGGTGATGATAGGAACCAGACGTCTGAAAAGTTTAACGCCTCTAAACTCCCTCAGAAAGGTATCACCTGAAATGGTTATGTATTCAATGCAGGATGCTCAAGATATTGTTCTGTTATAGTTTTGAGATATATTTTGGGGCTTCTATGTACTTTTTAAATACATTAATCGTGGAGGGATATGTGTGGGTGTTATAAGTTGAAGTAGTCCCCAATAAAACTTATTGTTTCTAGATTTTCCACTGTTTTAGCATTATCAACATTACATATAAACACTCCCGAGACACATGTAGGTCCACTGTTTGTTTTGTTAAGTAAATAAAATGTCTATATTTGTGTTGTAGATATTACAACCTCTGGTTTCTATCAGCACCACTGTAAAGAAATATGTAGGTTTCTCTAGAATGAACCCATCAAACCACCCTGAATGACTTTGTTTACATCTCAACGATTTAACTACACATACATTTTGAAAACATCAGTGGAATTCCCCTTTAATGCTAGTTAGCTCTTTCTGTTCACTGAAGACTAAAGTTAACTCATTCAGGTAAAAATATCCCCCACACACACACACATTTCTCTATAGGCTTCCATTTATACTGTACAAATATTAAATATAAGCACAACACTGGGACACTACAGCCCTCTTGTGTTTTAATTCCTCTTTACTTCACTTTGATTCCTGAAAAGCATCATTTTGAGCTGCCTCATTTTCCACAGCCATTGAATCGTTCATTGTTTTTAGGCTAAATGGTGCTACATATGAAACACTCAGAGCTAATGCTAATAGGCTAGGACAATGGTAATTGAATTTTTCAGTAACTCTTGCCAAGTTTCCATGGAAACAGAGCAGCAAATCAATTCCACAGCTCAGCACTTTTGTTTTTTATTAATTAACTCATTTATTTATTTATCTTTCTGTTATTTTAAAGGGCCCATATCATAGAAAACTGAATTATCTATTTTGTTCAAAATAAGAATTTGATATATAATCTTAACACTGTTGAAATCTATCAATGGTGGAGAGATACACGTAGGAATAAGTAAAGTTTCAGAACTCACTATTCACTTCCTGGTCTGTATACTAAGCATCAAAAGTAGCCCGTTGTTTTTATGCCACAACAAACGCAGTTAAATATATCCACCTATTCAGCCCACAACAGCCTTGCTCCGCCCATTCATATTGAATTAATAAGGACTGTTTCAGCCTGAACTTGCTCAATACAAGGCAGCGAATAAGAACACCGTCCATTTACATATGCCTATCTTAAAGGCACAGTAACAAAAACAACCTAATTCCAAATGTATCGATGGAGGGCGTTTTCACACCTGTTCCAAAATACTAAGTCCGCAACCAGGACCAATTCTCATTTGGGGGGGAGGGGCTCATTATCGCTGCTTTGCTTTCACACACAAGAATTCCATCCGAACCATAGGTTGATTGCAAAATTCCATATGTCAGTTTTCTGCTGCAAAATGGTAGATGCTAGCTTCATCTCTTCACTGCTTTTTATTTCTTTTCCTTGGATAGAAACACTCAAGCGACAAAAAACGGCACTTTTTGTCCACAACTTTCCCCACGCCCACAAAACTTGAAAAGAGAAGTATCTATCACATAAAGTCAAAGCAGAACGGCAGATAGCTGAGCTGGTTTATGAGGAGACTGGCCTCTTCCTATTTCCTCCATTATATCAAAAACAGGCCTGCAAAATGCCAGAGGGTGCCAGTGAGTCCTCAGTGAATGGGGATAAATGAGACTAAATGGCTAAAATAAAAAGTTAAAATAGTTTCTAATCATTTGCCCAGAACTTTCTTTTAATTTTAGAAAGCAGAAGCATGTATTTCACCAAAAAAAATATATTTCCTTTTTTTCTACAGCAAACAGGTTTTGGGCAGCAGGATGCTAGCATTACTGCTACTGAGTGCTGATTGGTTGTTGAGCGGAGCAGCTCATTGGCTGTTTGCTCTCACTGACGTCATGAACATACTTGCTCTGGAGCGCCCTCTAGCGTTTGAGAAACCCGGAAGACGTTACAGAGTGATATTTCTCCTCTCTACAAGTTCTCTGTGAATAGCTTCCACATGTGCAGCGGACCACACCAGAGCGGACCCACCGATTTCCGGAGGACCAACAGCTTTCACACCTGACCAAAGTACCAGACTTACAGACTAAGCGGTCCTGGGTCTGGAAACAGCTCTAGAGTGAAAACACAAACAGAGACTGTAAAATTACTTGTTGCTGTTTTTGGCGCACAATTCCTCATAAACGTCAAAGTGGACCTAATGGGGGGATAAATGCAGGATGTGGGCCCTTGCGTGGCTGACCAATTGGGAGCAGACGCGCCGCGTTGCTTAGCAATGCCAATTAAAGCATATGATTATGCTAATTAGCAGGGAGTAGAAGCCTCCTCGCGCCTGTCCTCTGACATCCAGCAGCGCAGGAGGTTTCTGCTGAGGAACCAACAACAAAGACACAAACAAACCAAGAAAAATAACACAAAAATAAAACTGTTCTAACGCTTTTCTGTCATCCAGGTTATTAAATCAACCAGACTCATTTGAGCTGATGAAGTTTTTAACTGATGAGTCCAGTCCAAGTCCAGTCACCTTAACGCGCTACTGCTGGACACAAAGAAACCCGGCTGTAAACGCACAAGCAGAGCTGTAATCCAGACTGGGGATGCCTCGCGATTCTGGAGACGCGCGCGCGGAGCCAGCGCGCCCTTCCATTGGCTGAATTAAGTAAACACGGTTGTGTCTGGGGGGTGGGGGCGGCTGAGATAAAAAGCCGGGAACAGGCGCCCTTCCACGGCATTTAGTATCTGCCTTGGTCCGGAGGAGCAGCAGTCTCTTTAAAGTCGGCTAAAAGCTCCACATTTGCATCGCATGGACAGAAGGGCGAGTGGAGAGCTGTGATCTGCCCGCTCTGCAGCGCCTGGACTCGGCTACACCGCACAGTAAGTTCCGGAACTGCTCAACAGGTGCTCGAGCGCAGCGCCGCTTTCAGCAGTTTGAACGGGTTATTATAGCGTCTTATAGAATAACAATAAACTCACAGTGAGGTGAACTTACAGCACTGCTGAGCCAAAACTTTTAGAAGAAGCAGAAAGAATAATTACTGGGACGATTAAAAGGGATTTACGGTCGTATCGCTTTTTGTTTGTATGTTTTTCTTCCCAACAGCGTCGTATTTTATATACGTCGTATATCATTTGTTTGCTTGTTTGTTTGTTTTGGCTGTGCCAGAAGTAACCGTTTTCATATGGTAGCAAAACATCAAAAATGTTTTTAACTCTTGTTTTGGTTCTAAGCGCTATATTATTTACTTCTTTGTTTATTTATTTGTTTATTTGTTTGTTTGTTTTGGGTTTGCCGTGAGTAACCGCGTTTATATGGTAGCAGTACACGCCTGACTTCTCTCTCTCTCTCTCTGTTTGCCATTTGGGAAACAGCCAATGTTGATGTGTGAGTGTCCAGGAAACATCAGACATATTTACATATCTATCAATTTTTGTATATTGTGTATATATAAATATATGTTGTGTGTGTGTGTATATACTTATCTTTATATAGATTCAGATAGGATGTGGTTTGGAATAAGCTGTTTGCTGAGTGAATGGATAAGTACTTAAAAAATATGGTTCTTCAAGGGTTCTTTAGTAAAGGTTCTATATAGAACCGTTTCATGCATGATGAAATGCTTCTTCAGGTTGATAGAAAATTTGTTGTATATGGTTCTAGATGGCATCAAAAAGGGTTCTGCTATTGTTATAAGCTTGACATTGTGACAATAGCAGAACCCTGTTTGGTTCTATATAGAGCCATTTTCCATAAGTTTCTGTATAGAACCATACACAACACATTCTCCACCAATCTGAAGAACCATTTCACCATGCAAACAACCCTTTAAGCATGAAAAAAGTTCTATATAGAACCATTTCCTTTACTAAAGAGCCCTAGAGGAACCACCTTTTTTAAGTGAGTAGTTGTGGTGATCACTACATCGCTTCTCCTAGCATCCGTAGCAGAGTAACATTTGGCATCTGGACATTGAACATAAACACCACAATGATGTTGAATAAAAAAGAAAGGAAGTGCAAGTTTCTTCTGTGGGCTGAATTAATGTTTGAGTAATGTGTAGAAAGTATTTGAGTAGAGAAAAAAAGTTAATTTCAGCAGATCTAGGCAGGTTCTGAAAGTCCAGACTGTGGAGGAGGATGTCAGTGGAGACATTTCAATGTCTGTATAGAAAGATCAGAATGCTTTAAATTGCTGCTATTGTGCTGAGAAACCTGCCTTCTTCATTATATAATATTGTATTATATTAGATACTGATAAATAAACATGCGTACCCCATTCGTCCTGGTAGGTGAGAATGAGTAAAGACATCAGCCTTCATTTTGTAGCCTGGCAGATAATGTTATACCTCACATACCGTCACTATTGTTAAAAAAGTTGAAACACAGATGCATTGCAACAAGTGCCTTTGATATTTCTGAGAATTGCATCAGAGGAGTTTTCAAAATTCACATTTGAATTCATCTAATTTTCACAAGATGCCAGACTTGACAGCATAACACAGGGTTGTAGGTGTTTGGGAGATAGCTTGTTTTAGTGTATAACAACTGACTCTGCTGTTGTGCTATTTGGAATTGCAGTCACTTGCTATATTGTATTAGTTATTCTATGCACGTCTATATAGAGGCTGCTCTTCTGGACTCTGCATTCTAAGTAGTATAGAAGGTGAATAGATGGATAATGTGTCAGTGTTGGCAATGAAAGGGCATAATGATCTGATGCAGTGTTTCCAAGCCTGGTACTGGAGAGCCCCTGGCTTGTATATGACCTGTATGTTGCTTTAAAAAAAATATGAATATTGACCTATTACAAATCTGTGACAAAAACAGAGGAATTACAAAGAAAATTCAGTAACTACTAAGAGAAAAAAAATACAAATTGACACAAATCCACACTAAAAGACAGGGCAGAATAAATTTATAGAAGTTACTAAATAATAAGTAATCGGCTTGTTAGTGTTTGAGCAACAAAAGCGTCCAAATATTCACAGCATGGGCACTCCAGGATCGAGATTTTAAAGTCACCATAGTAGGTATGAAGTTCTGTAATTAAACTTCAGTCTTGTTTCATGCACAGGTTTTGGCTCCTCACAATTGAGAGGAATGTGGCTTCTGGAGAAGATCCGCGGCTCAGTGGAGGGTAACGTACTCCGAGGGGGTGAGGCTGCGGACAAGCAAGCCAAGGCACCCACCCACAGCAATGTGCTCACGCCTGACAAGATCCCTGACTTTTTCATCCCGCCCAAGCTGGTGTGCTGCCCCCCGGAGGCTGACACGCCCGAGATGAAGCCCAAGAATGGGCTCCACTCGTCCACCTCCGAGCAGACCATCTGCCGCAAGACGCCCCAGAGTGGCTCACGCAGCCCCCGGCTCATCTGCAAGCTGGCTGGGGACACTAAGAACCTGCTTAAGGCTGCCAACCGCCACATCATCCAGATTGAGAGCGCCGATGACTTGGCTGTAGGAGAAGTGGGCGACTTGACTACCAACGCTGACCCACAGTCCCAGACGGCCATGTCCCTGCCCTATGTACCCAAAGCACAAACCTCATATGGGTTTGCTACACTCATGGAAAGCCCCCACACTCGTCGCAAGGAATCCCTCTTCCACAGTGACCCCACCAGCCCCTTAACCTCACCTAACTCTCAGCGCAAGACACAATCAGGCAACCGCCTTGACCCAGGAGACTGCAGCGCCTCGCACCCCAATCCATACCGCTACTTCAGTGGTGGCGAGAGCGACACCTGTTCATCAGCCGAATCTTCACCTTTCAACTCACCCTTGCTGTCCCGCTCAGCCTCCTTGCTCAAGATGTTTACCCACGAGACACAGGCCAAAGTGTCCCGGGCGAAGCGGACATTCGCTCGCCACTCATCACTGTCTACAGATGAGTGCAGCTCAGTGGAGACCAGCCCCAACATCCAGCGCCGCTTTCGCTGCCCTCCTTCACCAGCTGCAGGTGGCCGCAGGGCAGGTGGGAGCAATGTGGAGCGCCTCACCCAGCACACGGTGGTCCTGCACAAGGGTGGTACGCTGCGCCTCTGCACGGACTACGACACAGAAGCAGCACGACTGAGGGTACGTGTGCTGGCCGCTGAAGACCTCTACGATAAGCAGGTGGATGTCAAGAGCATCAACTGCTGCGTGGCACTTTACCTGAACCCTGGCAAGCTTCAGAAACAGCGTAGCAACATCATCAAGAACAGCCGCAACCCTGTCTTCAACGAGGACTTCTTCTTTGACTCTTTGCCTGCCTCTCAGGTGAAGGACCTGGCCATCAAGATGAAAGTGGTAAACAAAGGCACCAGCCTGAAAAGGGACACCCTGCTTGGCGAGAGAGAGGTTCCCCTGAAGGAGCTGCTCACAGGATTCTAGTATGAACCAGCCTTTCCAAGCACAAATGGAGTTATGAAATAACAGAAGTTGGGGGAAGACTATGCCTGAAACTCCTCCTCCTTTTTATCTAACTTCCTACATGCACAGACTTTTCAGTTAATTAGGTACACCTAAGCTTGTATCTAGAGTCACTGGCCATGTTATGAGATACCCCTACTGTATCGATGCACTTTATAGGTACATAGTTACTGACTGTAGCCCCTCTGTGGCTGCACAATTAATCAGTTACACTCTACCCTGTGGAAATGGAAAGGGATCCCCATTGGACCATGTCGACCAGATATTACTTGTGTGGTGAACCAATCTCAGCACACCGACATGGTACCAACATGGTGGCATAATAGTGGATGGAAGTGGAGTAGCCAGAATTATATTTTAGCAAGGTCCTGGTCACATGTTGTGGGTTGGCACCAATGGTCCCAGAGCCATTGCAGAGACATTGCTAAAATGAGGTTGACATCTCAAGCCTACTTCACTGTAGCTAAGTCATTAGAAAAGTACCCCTATTAAAGAATGAAAAAATAAAATTTTACACGCAACACGATTGACTAATTTCACATTTACAGTTACTATAACAACTGACAGCGAGTACTGACTAAGTAACCAGGAGCATACCTTTTACAGCACTATGCGTAGGTGTCTAGGGTGAATTGTTGAAGATTGTGATTTTCTTTTACAGTTTTCACAGCTATTTAAATCAGTAGTAGCCTACACCAGGAACGAGCACAGCACAGCTAAGTTCCTACAATCTGCAAAGAAGGCCAAGCAGGTCAATGCTGTGTTTATATGTTGCCGTTTTATTGTGAGATGCAAGACTTTGGCATCTTGGGGATCATCCTTGCTTCCAGTTGAGGGCCCTCAAGACGCCCCATAGAAACACCCTTGATGGATGTGTAGGATGACTGATAAATTGAGCAGCAACAGATGGGCTACAGTCTGTAATTGTGTACCTACAAAGTGCATCTATATAGGTGTTTCTAAGAACATGGCCAATGAGTGTAGTAGTCCAACCTAATGACCTGGAAGCTATTCCAGGATATTCCATCTCGACTTTCTGATTCCTATAACAAATCAGAAGCTAGAGATGGAATATGCCCCATCTACCCAAATCCTTCCCAAAAGTAAATTCTAAAATATCTGTCAGTCCTGTCTTTCAGATCGTCAAGTGGGGCATCCAGCCTTTTAGTGTAAATCAGAATTATACAGATAACTGCATATTGAAGGAGTGGAACTTTGTAGAAAGTTGTAGTACAGTAGGCTTGGAGTGGGATCCTGGGTACGCAAATTGTTTAGTGTTTTTTTTTTTCCTTCCTGCTGCAAGAGGTCACCTATCCAGTTTGAGGACAGAGCGCGCTGACAGGAAGAATTTAGTGTGTGTGTGTGTGTGTGTGTGTGTGTGTGCGCGCGCGCAACTGTGCAGGGTGTGTGTCAATGTTTGAACGCCTTTGTAAATAGGACTTGCAACCATAAGTGTGCTTTCATAAGCGTGTGTGTATGTGAGTTTCCTCTGTTTCTCGTCTCGGGTTTCTGTGTTTAAGGAGCTCCTCTGGATCACTATGGATACTCACATCTGTCGACAAGTCTGTACAGCTGATACAGACGCTCTGTACCCTGCACATGTACAAAAAGGCTTTGAAGTGCCGTAACAACAGATCCAAATGCATGCTTTATCCTTGGGTTGAAATACTAAACTTGTAAGAGAGACAAAGACTGCATTTTTGGTATCACTGTACTGCCAGATGTTCCCTGTTAGTCTTTTCTTGGACCTTATCACTAGAGCATGCGAGTGATCATGGTATTGAATTGTTCCTGCTTTTAGGATTCGGGTTCTTTGTTGATCGTGCTAATTCCGACTACTTCAGCCGAGTATTTTTACGGAACGAAATCACCCTCCAGCCTTATGAATGACAAACTGCACATATTGACTGATGACTATACAGTATGGACATCTATTAACATCAGGACTTGTAAGCTATTGCTGTAAATACTGAGCTGGTTATGGTGTACATTTGTATGTTGGAACTTCGGTGGACCTATACTTGAGTATTTGTACAATGTTTTGGCATGTTTGTTGGAATTTGTATGTAGGCATATCTGCACGGATAATTGCATACTATATTTTTTTCTTTCGTTCCTTTTTTCTTACCAGATGTTGATCATATTAGCAGTAAGTGAACAGTTATTGGTTAAAACTGTATACATTAGAGCACACATCTATATTACTGTTTTATGCAATTGCATTTCTTTGTCCATAACAAAAGATTTCAATATAGCAGGTTTTAACATCATATGTCATAACAGCACTGGTATAATGGGCCAACAATGGCTAGGACTCCTTGTAGAGCCTCTTATTTCTCATTGATTCGGAAACATCTTCAGTGAGAGCCTTGAGAGCTCTTTAATCAAATTAGCGCTCGAGTGTCTCTACAGTGGGACATTGAGGAAAGCTAAAGCCGCTATTGGCTTAATCCATGGTCTATCAGTAGTTAATGGCATGTCAGTGCTGCTCTTTGTTTGCTTTGGTTAATGCTTGATAACTTGTAGGAGGTATATCAGGATGGGATTCCTGGACCATAGCCTGATTTTGGCTTGTTGTAGTTTACAAGAGAGGGAACTATTAAGCAGGATTGGTAAGAGATACTAAGCAGGCTGCTCACTTTGTAAAATGACTTTGTAAAGTGCTGGATCCATATGCTAAAAACTGTTACTTTTGGTTTAGCATGATCGATAACACTGCTGCCCTTCAACCAGGGCTCAATTCAGGACAAGCACACCATGGTATAGTAACAAGAGTCCTTGTGCAAGACTCCTAGCACTACATTCACTTACCTCTGTAACATGAGGTAAATTATAAGTCATTCTGGGAAAGCACATTTGCCAAATGTATAAATGTAAATGCATTGCACTCTTGGTGCCAAAAAGGGTTCTCTGGAGTGGTACCATAAAAGAAGAACCACTTTTGATTCCGAGTAGAAGTTTCAATTGATAATTCTTTAAAGAACCATTTTTGTCAGAGTTGTTCTAGTGTGAAGAACCTTTTTAAAGCTTAACGTAAAGGCCTTACACCAATTAATGGGTTTTCCTAGAACCTTAAATCCAACTAGTAACCTTTGAGGATCTATTATATTTAAGAGTGTACGAGGTACGCTTGTCAAATAACAAAAACAGCATTTCAAACGAGAGTGACTGAGTCACCCTCCTTGTTACTCAAGTCAGGACCTGCAGGGTCCAGACCATTTAAAATCCATTTCCAGCACTCTCTGCCAGAAACAATTCTTAGTACATAGATGGGCTGAGTTATGTATTTCTAGCTCTATTTTGAGCACTCATTCAAAGCATTCAAATTGCAGGTATTAGATTTCTTATTAGCTCTGTTAAAAGAGCAGAAACTCCCATTCTCCTACGAACAGGGAAAGTGCAATTACACAGAAGGGGAAATTACTTTTTATGACTTGTGATTGGCAGAAATCCCTCAAATTAAAAGGCTGAAAGAAGGGCCTGCATACACGGAAAGTGAAAGAACTCAAAGCGGGGGCGTTAGATTGATATTCATTTCAATATCCATGTTTCCGTAGAAGAGATTAAAGCGTCTTGCACTTGTGTTCGGAATTAATGAAATATGAAGTGCCTATCCATTGAACTTGATGCCTGTCCTTTCGTCCGTCACGAGGTAGGCCTACGTGTGCGACCCTTCTCCTCCCTATTGCATGTGTCCGTACGCATTATCCATGATACCTTCACTCTAGTGGAAATAGATGTTTGGTAAGATTGTTCCTGTGAGTTCTACTGTGTGGGTGTTTCTATATTTTCCTGACATTGAAGGTAGATATTACTGGTTTTGACTGGTTGCGTTCGTCATTGTGGCCTTTTATTGTTTATTTCACCCTGCAAAGATTCCAGCAGTGACTTCATTCTTTGAAGCTTTTTGCCCCCTCCTTTTTGCTCCCAATTTTATATTGATCCTCCAAACCCAAAGTGAAACATGGTATTGACTCGTCTATTTTTGGTGCCTAGTTCAATAAAAGTTGTGTAGATGGTGTGATTTTCCTTGCTGTTTTTTTTCCCTCTAAATATTCTGAGGAGGCCTCTGCATTCTCAGATATAGAAAGATCTTTCTACATTTGACCTTTACAGTGAGCACAGCTTTATTATGAAGTCCTGGTTTGCTTTGCACATAAGCACTTAACATGCCCGTCATAAAAATGAATTAGAGTTCCTTTTTATGGCCATTATCTACAGGCTGCTTGGTTCATGTAGTCATACCTGGCTAAACTAAGATAAGTAAACAGTATGAAATTTGGTGGAAAGTCTGTGCTTGCTACTGTTAGTTTGTAAGACCAGCGAAATCATGGCCACTAGAGAACATTCGCACTTATTGTGAGATGACAAGCCACACTTTTCCCCACTAAGTGAAACTTTTAAAGCTGAGTAGCAAGCAGCACTCCACTGGGATTAAAATGTAAATGGTGAGTGCTGTGAATTAATGCGCCTATTCATTTCAGCAGCTGCTGGCTCACAGCTAATGAAACAAAAGTCTACAAGCTGACATGTTGGTACTAGAGCACTGATATCACTGTGACATGGATCAAAACACCAAAGCTACTTCTATGAGCTCTCATAAGACTATTGGTCCCCCTGGAATAAATACAGAACTTCAATGTGTTTTTGGACATAAGTGAGACATCAGTGGTTATGTGGGTGTTTTATTCCAAATAGCGATGGTAAAACCATAAGTGGCTAATAAGAAAAGCTGCCAACACATATTTCTAGCTCAATTTAAACTGTGATAAAAGTGATAAAACAGTCAGTATTTCTGAGTTTAATTTTACAGTGAGTAAAGTTGGTAAAATAAGTGTCGTTAAGCCTCCTCAGCTACTGCTTGTGACAGATGGAGGCTAGTTGCTAATTGCAGGTCCACACGTAAACAATCTATCAAGACACATTAAAGTAACAACAGGCCAGGCTGAAAATTGGTCCCATTCACCCCAACAGCAGCCAGATATTATGACAAGCTTGTGTTTCCTTACCCTGTCAGTTATCTAGCATGCTAAGCATTCAAATGACAAGCAAAGATGTACCTTGACTGAGCTAGCTTTGCGACTAGCCAAGCTAGCAAGGAAACAACTGGGTTGATACTACAGACCTAATACCAGCTAAGTCAGTTAGCGTGTTTAGATGTACCTAATAATTTGATCATTATCGGGTTTCAGCAGTTATCTGATTATTCTGATTATTAAGTGGTCATGTAAACAGCATACTCCGATTTCTTAGATCGGATTAAGGCCAAGAAATGTTATTAAGAAATCTGATAAAGAGAGATGGATTTTAGCTCAGTAATCAGGTTTTTCAGTGTGTGTATATGCTTACTCTGATTTCTTTCACTTTTCTCAGTCTGTGTATGTGCGAAAACAGAGTGCTATACTGGAAATAGCAAGCAGCGTTTAACACAGCACCCGTGAGATGGATACAAAACACTTTTGGAGCGATTATAAACCAACTTCATACTTGACAAAATGAAGGGTTTAAATATTGTTTACCGTCTAGATGACTTATATTCATATTTTCTGCAAAAGTGACAAGATATTTTAAAAAAAGACAGCATGATGATGAGTTTTACATTACGTTTACATCACTTATTCTTCTGTGAGTTTATTGGCAGTTTGCAAAACAGAAGTCTGATTATTGTCTGACTCATGTAGACCTGGAGTTTTCTCATTATCTGATTATCCAAGTGCATGTATATGTATTGAACTAAACACTGACAAAATATGATTTTTTTTTGCATGTAATAAGTGCATGTAAATGCACTCAGTGTCCTATCTTTTAATGTTCTAGTGCTTCAAATAGCTATAAATAGTTTAGCAAGCTAGTTCCTAGTTGGTATAGTTATTGTAGTTTTGTGCATAAGTTGCTGTTCTGACAATAATAATAATAATAATAATAATAATAGCAACCAGCAAGTAGGAAAACCTTAGGAAAGTGAAATAAGTACATGTATTCAACAGACTCCTTTTAAGCCAGAAAAATAATAAAACTGCTGGGAGATCTCAGCTGTGACTTGGTAAAACAAAACCCCACCTCACAATAAGGTTTGCTTCAAAAAAAAAATAAACAGTCCACAACAATTTTAAGTGCTCTTTCTTACATAACACATATTCATATATATTATATATATTGAGCAATATTTACTTTAATGCAATCCTATGCTTGTAATGCTTGTAACTGGTTGTCAGTGGATCTGCTACTGCAGCATAAGGAAGAGGTATTTATGAACATTAATATTACAACACTTCAGCATACCACATTATGGATTGGGGGTTTGGTCTGGGGTTTCCATGGTAACAAAGGCTAAGATTTATAGTCCACTTCGGGCTCCAGTTGGTAAGATCTGCATTGCAGTCTGGTCTCTGCAGTCATTCTTTATTGAGTCTTTTTTTAATGTCTTTGAAAGTCTTTCTCTCCCTTTATTGCACAACAGGAACTCGAGTCCTGGAGGGTAAAGGCTGCCACACTTTCTCTATTGTCCATGAAACCTGTAATATATCTTCTAAACCAGTGGCCTGCCAGTGGCTTGGTGGAGAATAATAGCCTCCTACCTCAGCAGTTCCCATTCCCAAACATGTGAATTCAATGCCCTGCAAAGTTCTGTGTTGTCAATGTGCAACCCCTTAAATGGTCAGGGCCCACTGGCGGGCCCAAAGTTGTATTATACACTCGTATAACCTAAGAATAGCTCGGCCAGTTTGCATTGAAGTCACTGTATTTACTGAATAATAAGCCTTAGTATGTAATAAACCTGACTGCACATTTTATAATTAGCTTAATATTTATCTGAGGCTTGCACCTGTCATGGTCCAGTATGCTAAAATATGCAGTTTAGAGATTAATAATGTGGTAACTGGGTATTAGGGGGATGGGGTGGGTTGGTCATTAAACCTACCCAAAAGAACCAAAGACTTCAAATATGTCCAAAAACACTGTAGCCTCAGTCATAACCGGCTGCTCCACCAATTCATGTACATGTCTATAATTTATTGTTTATTGTTATTTATTTATTGTTAATACTAGAATCATGTTTGTATTTCAGTTAATAGAGCTATGCAAGCTCTGCAATTGGTTACAACTTCAAGAGCTGAAGAGAGGTCCTGATGCATTAGATTAACTATCAGCATAATCACAAAGTTACAAAGGCAATCAACCAATTACATTTTCATTTCCAATGGGTGGGGCCAATTTCGTGAGAAAATATATCACTCTTCTAGAAGTCCTAAATATGTCACTGACTGAATATGAATGGCACCCTAATCACACTGGGTTGTTAGAAATGGAAAACAGAGGCAGCAGCTCTTTACCACACCTCCATACTGAGTCACTGTGAAACTGCTACTAGGTAAAATATATGGTAATGCGTTTCAAGTAACTTCAAGTATTGTACTGGTTTGTGGAGGGTCTTTTAGAAGCTTTAAATGTCTGTGATTTAATTTCGTGCCAATCAATTTTCTGTTCCACCTTAAATGCTGCAGCAGTTACATTCAGCCACCAGATTGTAACTGCTGTGCTATTTAAGCTGGAATAGAAAATTCAAATAAGAAGCTAACCTCAGCCGCATCTGCTAAGTGCTCCGTGCTAAAAACTAGTAGAATCCCATAGGGACGCTAGTAGAAGTTAGCATTACCTCTGAGATGAAATTTTTTTCTCATGTTCTTACTGCGTTTTGACATGTATGGCCTGCATTGAAGACCTAGCTCACAGTTCACCACTAATCAGAACATTATGGCCACCATACTGTCACATCATTGCTCTTATCTGTGGGAGTGATTGTAATAAAATTTAAGACCACCTCAGAGCAGTCCTAGCAGTATGAGACCATGAAAAATTCATGAAGTCCTAACAGAATGACATGAATAGAACACTTATAATCAATATAACTTGCACTAAAATCAACTGAAAAGCCATCAAAACCTGTTGAGAATGGTACTTGGCAAATTGACCAAGTAAGGAGGAGGAATCAGTAATTATATATTTCACATTTTAAAAACACAGGTAATGAAGCCCCTTACAGAACATATTATAATAAACTAAATAATAAAAAGTTAATAAAATGTAATATAAACAATATATGAGTACATTTTTTCAACAAAACATGAATATATTGCTATTCAAACAGTTGCATACAATAAAACCATATACATACACGTACATAACAAAAAATAATAAACCATAGAATAAAGCCATGTTCCTGTTATCGTTTACATTAGGCTAAGATACCAAACAGGCTTCCATACTCACTTCCTATTGGCTATATGGATTCTGGAACCCACTGAGCAAAACAGTTGATGTGCCACCTTTCCTTTATGTTTCAGCCCAGTGTTATGCCACGACTACCTCAGGATTTCCCATCCTTCTTATGGGGCTGGTGCACTGAGAAGGTCGCGAGCAGGTTACAAAGCGATCCTAGATTAAGAGGGTTGTAAGACCTTTAGGACAGCCATCGTTAGTAACTTCCATGAAGCTTTGAGAATCTGATCCCAAGGTGGTGGGTAGAAGGGGTGGAGCCGTGGTTTCCTTTTTGCATAATCAAGCATATTCATAGGTCTTTGGTGTCTTTATATATAAAGATGCTCATGGGTCATATTTTGTAGATTCTTGTGCTTGTAAGGGAAAAGAAGAACCCCTCCTGCCTAGCCAGTTGTGTTTGCCAAGTGTTTCCAGCCCACTTCAATATATGTTACAGCTGGTATTTAATAGCTATGGAGTCTTGTGCTCAAAGTTCTGGTGATTTTTTTTCTTCCTGATGTACCACTGTGGTATTTAATAATGCCTCAGCTCCAGAAAACTGACATCATTTTGACACTGACTGTTCATCTCAATTCCTTAACTGTGGTCAATGACAGTCATGCTCTCATTCTGATATAAAAAGGGAATAAAAATTGGCAATAAAACCACATCAACTCAGTTAAATACAAAAAGTTCACCAAAGGCAACAATCATCTGTGCCTATTAACTGTTGTGAGGTTGTTGCATGTTAATAAGCTTAAAGAATAGGACAATTCTAGTTAGAGAGGTAGGGCATTTGAAGGATTCAGCTCCTTATTCAAATTAAGTCATTTTGGGGGCACCAAGTTTATTTGCTTACTTATGAGGTTCGCATCTTGTTACCATTCAAGTAGGTGTCATCTCTTTTCTGCAATTACCTCTGCTATCACACAGTCTTCAGGGATCTGAAACTATTGGACTTGGAGGCTTTGACTCTTCTACACCAAATGGCAAACGTTGCTATGGCAACTATGGAACCATTGTCTTACGATGAAAAGGATAAATGAGAGGTCATATGAGTTAAGTTGGCTTATTGTTTCAGGTTATATGCGGCACAGAGAGCTAAGAATTGACTTACCGAACTGCCAGATTATCTGTATTGATGATGCAAGATCCCAGAAGCTTTCCAATTGGCTGCCTTCAGGCTATGATTCCATCATAACTACCGTCTACTATTTGTCTCTTCTTGGAGGTTTCAACTTCAAGCGGTTGGGGGTTTGAACTTTCAAGCAGATTTGTATGCCAAAATAATTTATCCTATCTTAACCACATTGTTAACCACATTTAATAAAGCAACAGTTTAACCAAAGATTATAACAGTGACTGTACTGGTTTTCATTAATAGTTGGCTGTGCTAGTCCTATAAATTAACATATGGAAACATAGGCCTACAGATGGGGAACAAATGAAAGGAAAAGCCTGAATAAATGAGTGGAGAAACATAATGAGTGCAGATGCTTCCAGACAGGTTTACTGCATGCCACAATTAAGCCCTTAACATCCTACCATGCTCTGTGGCGTGTATACAAATGCTGAGCAGGACCAGTTGACCTCGATTTCAGATCAGGTTGGTACAGATGGCAGGTGCTTCAGTCACAAAGACTGATGAACTGGCTGGTGTTGCAATAGGAACAGTGACTAAAGCGACATCTGCATTTAGATGTATGCTTGAGCATTAGTGCAATATGTAAGAAAAACAGAAGAGCAGCTGTTCCTCAAGTGACTGAGAATGTTAATGCATGATGTGATTACACTGTCAGCAAAAACAATCCATACCAAAAAAAAAAAACATATGAAAACCATGTGGAAAAAAGTATGTGTCATTTTTCACCACATTCTCCACAAGTGGGAGATGTGCAGTGTACATCAAGAGAACTGTACAGGCCTGAAAGCTTGACCCCTTCATATGAGGGGGTTCGGCGGATTTGTCATACTGTGGAGGGCATTTTATCCTCGAAATCGATACAAAGTTGTTCTGACTGATCACCTTTATCCTATGCCAAAGTATTTCTCTCTTGATGGGAGTGGTCTCTTCCAAGATAACAGTGCTCCCATCCACAGGGCATGAGAGGTCACTGATGAGAATGAAAAGGATAGAAATAATGTTCTGTGGCCTTAACAGTCACCAGATCTCAGCCCAGTTTAACACCTACGGGAGATTTTGTTAGACAGTGCTGTCCACCACCATCATCAAAGCACAATTTGAGGGAATATCTTTAGGAAGAATGGTGTTCCGTCCCTCCAGTAAAGGTCCAGAGATTGGTCTTTACTAAGACCCATTGAAGCTGTTTTGGCAGTTTAAGATGCTCCAAGACCGAACTAAGAAATGTCGTGTTGGTTTTTCTTTTGTCGCTCATCTGTACATTCCCAAAAAATGAATAATGAATACTTAATATCATGTAATCTTGACATATCATGCTACTGATTGGTTGTCAGCAATTCTGCTTTAGCTCACCATTGATAGTTAGCTTGATAATTAACTCATGTTAATTAATCAGATGTACATTGGTTCTATTGGCTTTCTATTGGCTTTCGTTCAGTGTTGGTAGTCCAAGTCCTGTAAATCAGCATATAGAAATCACAACACATGATATTTGGATTAGAAAGTCGTGATGTGGCAAATTTAATGAAAAGACTTTTTTTGTGAGGATCTAATTACTTATCAAGAATATTAGTGAAACTGTGTTTTACAGATTCAAAATCTGTCTGTGTTTGTGTGGTTTTGCTACTTGCACCTGTTAGCTGAACATATTCCAAGACAACAAATGAGCTTTCTGTAGTGCCAGACTGAGAGTTCTGGTAGTCAGTGTTTCTTTGAAAGCATGTGTAAATTTATGTGCTAACTTTCTGTATCTCTTAAAAGAAGTTTAGAATATTGCTGCTGTCATATCAGAACATATTCTCTCTTGTTTGGTAATGTTTGTACAGTTGCTTACATATTAGGTATTTACCAGGCAAACTTGTGGTACAAACTCCATTTTTCAGGTGCACTTTCATGCTGCAGATCTCCTGTTCTATCACATCCCAAAGGTGTTCTACTGGATTCAGATCCAGTGACTGGGAAGAGCGCTGAAGAACACTGACCTCATTGTCATATTTATGAAACCAGTTTGAAATGAATTTTGCTTTGTGACATAGTTCATTATCATGCTGGAAGCAGCTATTAAAAGATGAGAAACTTTGGTCGTGAAGGGATGCACATGGTCAGCATCAGGACCCCCATGGACCCTTACAGAGCAGGTACTATTTGGGTGGTGGATCATTCTCAGCACTGCAGTAACACTGACATGGTGGTGGTGTGTTAGTGTGTGTTGTGCTGGTATGAGTGGATCAGACACAGCAGTGCTGTCCAGCACTGTCCACTCTATTAGACACCCCTACCTTCTCAGTGCACCTTGTAGATGTGAAGTCATAGATGACAGCTCATCTGCTGCTGCACAGTTTGTGTTGTTCATCCTCTAGTCCTTCATCAGTGGTCACAGGACGCTGCCCACAGGACGGATGTTAGCTGGATATTTTTGGTTGGTGGACTATTCTCAGTCCAGCAGTGACACTGTGGTGTTTAAAAACTCTAGCAGCACTGCTGTGTCTGATCCACTCAGACCAGCGCAACACACACTAACACACCACCACCACGTCAGTGTCACTGCAGTTCCGAGAATGATCCACCACCCAAATAGTACCTGCTGTGTGAGGGTCCATGGGGGTCCTGACCACTGAAGAACAGGGTAAAGGGGGCTAACAATGTATGCAGATAAACAGATGGACTACAGTCTGTAATTGTAGAACTACAAAGTGCACCTCAGAAGACAGCAGGTTCAGTGGTTATTTTGAATACTTAATAAGGTATATTTGTGTTGTAAACATTGTGACCCCTGGTTCCTATCAAGAAATCAAGTTGGCAAGTTTCTATACATTAAACCATTTGACATATTTGTTTACATCTCAACCACAGAATTACACAGGCATTTTGGCAAATCAGTGGACATTTCTCCCTTCTCCTTTAAAGTTCTGTCATTACAGTGATATATATGACTAAAGCACGGATCTGCAACAGTCTGTTTCATTATTTGTTTTAAAAGACATGATTTATACAATGAATGCATTGTCCACATAAGAAATATTAATCTGCCTTATGATGACAAAAAAACAAACAATCTCTGACACAAGACAGAAGATATTTCACGTTTTAGCGAATGAGTCTACTATCACCTTGAATAGGAAAAGAAGTGTTTGATGTCAGCATAAATTACCCGATAAAAGACCCGGAGGCCTTTGAGAAGCATAGCCCACAAGCGAGAAAAGAGAAATGATAATTTCTTCTGAATAAACAGTAACCTACACTCTGTTCCGGTGCCTCATTGAACTCGTCGGCCATTTGTTTGCTAAATTTAAATCAAACATGTGAGGCTGAAAATGAAAAGCGCAGAAGGTAATAATTTGCTGCCGGTAGGAGTGAACAAAGGATGAGGACGTTTTTTTATTCAGCCCATCGTGGAGAGGTAACTGGTGCGCCTTGGAAGTCCAGTTTGATTGGTCTGTGTCCACCTCCCAGAAGGCTTTGAGAATGTAGATGAAAGCCTTTGCTTCGGTGAGCTTTGTTGATTGCAAGGTGACGTGAATGAGAGCGTTATTTTTGTACCAGGGTTATGAATGCAACACAACACATTTACACCAATGTTACAAGAAGTTGACATGAGCTTTGGGGACAGTGTTATCTTTGTTTAGTACCATTTAATCGCCTCACTTTCAACAGCCACGTCTCTTTTTTACAGACTTTTAAACAGTTTACAGCTTTGAGTAACACTTTACAATATGGGTATGTGAACACACTTTAAAGGCAAATTCCACTGATTCTTCAAAATTACTACATAATTCAGTGGTCAAGCTGTAAACAAAGGCATTCCGTGTGGGTTTGATGTGGAATGGTTCATTGTAGAGAAACGTACTGACGTGGTGATAGGAACCAGGGGTCACAATGTCCACAACACAAATATAGCCATTTTATATACTATCTAAACCACCAATGAACTTACATGTCTCTTCTGAGTTTTTATTATGGCCATTGCTAGGCCAATTTTAGGGGGGCTTTAGTATAATAATGAAACAAAAAGTCAAATGATTCTTAACAGCAAAATCAAAGTGTATTATACAACCGTATGGTGCAATCACCAGTTTGTCTTCGGATTTGGCAAAGGCAAAAAGACTCCCTGACTGACATAAAACACAGACAAAACCCAAAACCCAAACAAAATGGCAGCCAAATCCTACACCTGGTGAAGCTAATATACAAAATCTACAAAAAAGTAATCTATATATAAAATATACAACAAGCTAACAGGTTTAAATGGGCAAATTTAAAATTGAGATCAAAACAAAACAGTCAAAAGAGCAGTCAGAGATTAATCATACAGGAAAAAAGTGACCAAAAGCTGTTGGTGGAGCCGAGGAGGCCTCTTTTGTTCTTCCCATCTGATGACATCATAACCAGAACTTAACTGGAGCACGGACTGGAGTATGGACTGGAGCGAGTGGTGATGAGCTGAAAGTATGGACCGGATCATGGAATGAGGCTGCAACTAGGAAGACAGAACAGAGGCACAGCAACAAAATATGGAGCGGAGCGTGACAAATGTACATTACTTGACCAGATCATCTATTCATCTAATCTACTTTATTCTCACAATTTACTGCAATAGCAGGTTGCAACCTGGGGGAGGCGCAGCTACTGCTCTACTACAGCGCTGCCTCTGCAGGGCTACCAGAGATTGACTAACGTAACGTTCAGCCAATCATATCAGACCTCCTACGTTGTAAGCCAATCATATCAGAGCTCGGGGAGGGTCTCTGTTTGTGCACTGCAAAGTCATCGGTAACTGAGGTGAAGACAAGATTTTGGCTAAATACTCACTATAATATACACAGTGGAACAGTGTGAATATATCCACATACACGATGGATTTGGGGCAAATTATGCTCAGTATAGCAGGATATCTGTTTTTTACTTGGTTGCTTGTTAATTCTAGCTGGCTAACTTTAGTTAGCTTTGGGTTTAAGTGAGGTAAAGAAACGAGGTTAGGCTAACACTGACATTAGCTAGCTAGCTAACTATCTGACAAGCTAACTAGTTCAACCTCACTTCGTAGTGAGTGCGAGAGTGTGAACGAGCAAGAGGAACAGAAATAACGTTAATAACAGCTCTTTATATTCTTTTTTTTTTGAGTTCTCTTCAGTATTTGGAAAGTATGGTGCCAGTATTTGCCATGCATTGCTGTTCACAGTAAGTTACTGTCAGTGAAAAGGACGAGGCTGAAGTTGTCTTCCTGTTTGCCAGATTCTTGTTAGAGTTTTCCCGTTGCGAGGCGCCAGAATGAAACTGCTTCAGCATTTAAGGTGGAAAATTCAAACAAGAAGCTGACTTCACTTCAGCTTTGTGTGAAAAGGTCATCATAACACGGTTTTATATCCCTCAATTCCTCAACCTGCAGAGGGAAATTTAGAGGCAGCAGCTCTGTTGTAGGCAAGTCAGATGAGATTTTTACCAGTTAATAGATAGATCGATCTAGAGTGGATCTAGAGTGGAGCTTTTCACATCAGACCACTCTAAAAGAGTGTGTTTACATCTTTATTTACATCTGAATTATGTTTTGAACAGAAGGTTTGGAAAAATGCTGTAATTCCCCTTTATTTAAGACAATGAATTATTCAGTTATTTAATTAAGATGATGAGTTATTAAAGAATAACCCACCATCCCCCATCTTAACCACATTCTCACCCCCATTACCTACAAGGTGCTAACATCGGCCGTATTAGCCTATTTAAATAAGGTTTTAATTTAAGAACTGATACAGGCATTACAATATCATTCATATCATGTTTTATTTAAGCATTAATGTGTATATTAAATCTTTTTATTAATTTGTGTTTGATGCTGGAAAAATATACAAAAAAGTATATTCAAGTGTAGGACAGGAACTACGTTTCTGCACTCTTCCACTCTCAGACTCAGACATTGATCTCTGACACCTTTTGCATGTTAATTGGGATTGTCAGTAGCATTCTGGTTGGTTATCCACACATCCATGTGCACGCACTTCTGAGCAGCGGGTTTATCAGTCCGACGGGACTGAAAGCAGCTGCCCACTCTGTGTGCCGTGCCTGAGCCTTTCGGAGCAAGATAAAGTAGCAGGACTGAAAAAAAAAGATTTGAGAAGTTTGTCGCATCACATCTTTATTCAGCTTATTCAAGAGTGTTCTTTGAAGCATCTGGTAGCTTTTACATAAGATATCCTCCTGTGTTCACCGACATGTACCAATTTATCGCATGTTTGTTACATTTGTTTTGGTTGTAGCCTCGTTTTGAAGATCGCCTGCCCCTTCGTGGTCACACTGCGGCCTGTGATTTGTTATTTGGCACCTCCGTTAAACGGCCCTTTCCTAGCAAAGTTGGCGAATCTTTGTAGTGTACTCTGTGACAATACGCAGAAGTCTGGTGTGCAAGACTAATCAAAAAAACTCTTTGTGAACAGGCCTTGTGGAAATGTCAAAGCAAACATCTAACGTTACTTCAGTGCATTAAAGGTGAGACACTGAACGGACCATGAACATTTTTCATGCCTGCCATGGCAGTATGTTTTTGGCTTTGATGATTAGCTTAGGTTTTTAAATTTACTGTACGGTTTCGTCCACATTTGTACACCTCAGCTGTCTGTTTTTAACTTAGCTAACTTATTTATTTCATCTGGGCAAATGTGTTTGTGGTGAGTGAAGTAGTGAAGGATACTGCAGTATTGGTTTTTACATCAATTTTGATAAAGGTAGTGGATTTAGAATTAAGCAGTAGAACACGAGAGGGAGTGTGTTATCGCAAAATAACATCATGGCTGATTTGGTCATAGATCATCATAGCCGTGACGTTATACGGGATAACACACGGCCTCGAGTGTTCTTTTGCTTTTATACAACAGTTAAATAAATAAAGTAAGAAATAAATAAATTGAGTCATGAACGTGTCATTTAATATGTTTTAATGTTAGCAGTTCCTTCCACTAAATTATAGTTCCTTAACAAGCTGTGATGATGCGACAGAATTCAGACGCTCGCGGATAAAAAATGTCAACAGGGTTTTATCACCGAATCACCGAAGTGATCATAACACTGGGCAGACAAAAACCAAGAGGGTAAACCGAAATCGTCATCAAAAAGCAGGCAACAGGTCAAAACACAAATCCAAATCACAATCAGCAAAGGTACAAAAGGATTAGGCAAAAATCAAGGTCAGTTCAACAAAAGTGGGTCATAACAGGCAAACACAGACAGATCAGAAAAAATGCTCAGTATGTTTGAAAGAAGCAATACCTCGCAATGACTCTAACTAAAGCCCGGGCTAATATACTATTCTACATGAGTCATATGACTACAAACACAGGTGTTCATTGTTAGTATTCTGGTGACTGTGAGCGCTGATAGGTGCGTGAACAATTATCCAAAGTAATGTGATCTCCCGAGGGATTGTGGGCAATGTAGTCCGCTCTGGACTCCGAGTCCGAGAAAAGTTGCTCATCCACGTGATTTCCCATGGCATTCTGGGAAACGTAGTCTGAATCCGCCCGAGGCGTGACAGTACTCCCCCTAAAGAGTCCGGGCGGGTCTCGGACTGAGATCTGCCAGGACGACCACCATGCGCCCCACCAGATCTCCAAACAGGGGCGGACCCAGAACTGCTGAGGCACTGGACCGACGAACCCTGCGGCTGAGACGACCCCAGACGTGTGGGCAGGGAGCAGGACAGCTGCTTCCGTGGATGACCTCTGGGCCAGGGAGCGAGTTTCTGCGGGTAGCGACTGTGAAAGTCCGCTATTAGAGCCGGGTCCAACACGTCCTTAGCAGACACCCAGCATAGTTCTTCCGGACCATACCCCTCCCAGTCCATCAGGTATTGCAGCTGTCCCCCACGTCTCCTGGAGTCCAGCAGCCTACGGACAGCATAGACAGGTCCCCCATCTATCACCTCTGGTGGGGGTGGCGTGACATCAGGCATAACCTCGTCCAAGGGCCCTGTAATGGCAAGTTTTAGAAGAGACACATGAAACGATCGCGAAACTCTAAAGCGAGAGGGTAAGTCTAATCTGTAGATAACATCATTGATACGTTTTACTATTTTAAAAAGCCCAATATATTTGGGCTATAATTTTTTGCAACTTCCCTCGGGAAGTCGGAAAGTCCTTCGTGGACAGCCAGACTCTGTCCCTGGGTTGATACACTGGGGTTGGTCCTCGATGATGGTCTGCTTGTTCCTTGTGCTTCTGGAGTATGGCTTCTAATCGCTGATGAGCCTGCTCCCATACTTGCTCACTCCTAGTCATCCATTCATCAACTGCGGGGATATCCATCTGTACACCAGTCCAAGGGGCTAGCGGTGGCTGGTATCCTAAGAAACACTGGAATGGTGTCATGCCTGTAACAGAACTGGTTAGAGAGTTTTGTGCTATCTCTGCCCAAACCAAATATCTAGCCCAGTCTGATGGGTTGTCATGAGAGAACACCCTCAGAAATTTACCCAGTTCTTGGTTCACTCTTTCGCATTGTCCATTTGCTTGTGGGTGATACCCGGAAGTCAGGCTGACAGAAACCCCTAAATGTTCAAAAAACGCGGCCCATACTTGCGACGTGAATTGGGGTCCTCTGTCAGATACAATGTCTTCAGTGATACCGAAGTAACAAAATAGTTGTTGGAACAAAGTCTCTGCGGTTTGAAATGCACTAGGGAGTGTGGAGAATGGAACAAATCGTACACCTTGTGAAAATCGATCCACCACCGTCAGAATGGTGGTGAATCCTTGGGATTCCGGCAAGTCAGTTATAAAATCAATGGCTATGTGGGACCAGGGTCGGAGTGGTACTGGTAACGGCATGAGTTTACCAGCAGGAAGCGCCTTAGGCGTTTTACACTGGGAACAAATTAAACATGAAGAAACCAATGCATGTATATCTTTACTCATCAATTCCCACCAATACCTTTGTGCGAGGAGTTTGCGCGTTCGTGTCTCTCCCGGATGACCCAATGTTAGAGAGGAATGTGCCCACGTGATAAGTTGCGTGCGAAAGTCTAATGGAACATACAATTTCTCAGGGGGGCACTGAGTAGGGATCTCCAGAGCTCTATTGGCGCATTCAATTTCCTCGTTGATCTCCCATCTAATTGATGAAATGTTCACTTCAGGAGGTAGAATGCGTTCTGGTTGTGCTATTTCTGCGGGGGTGTATTCTCCCTGATGGAGGCGGAACAGGTCTATATGTGATACTGAATCGAAATCTGGAAAAGAACAGAGACCATCGGGCTTGGCGTGCATTTAACCTTTTGGCATTACGGAGGTATTCAAGATTCTTGTGGTCTGTAATTACGGAAAAGGGGTGATTCGCTACTTCCAACCAGTGCCTCCATTCGTCCAATGCTAATTTCACTGCCAGTAGCTCTCTATCTCCTATCCCGTAGTTCTTCTCTGCAGGTGATAACTTATGGGAATAGAAAGCTATGGGGTGCAATTTTTGGGGGGATCCAGTTCTTTGCGACAGAATCGCTCCTACTCCAGTTTCCGAGGCATCCACCTCCACTACAAAGGGTTTTTGTGGGTCGGGGTGCTTCAGAATGGGAGCAGAGGTGAATGCCTCCTTGAGGTTCTGGAAGGCCCTATCTGCCTGCGGATTCCAGTTAATTCTCTTAGGGCTTCCTTTTAACAAAGACGTAAGGGGCGCTGCAATGGTGCTAAAATTATGGATAAACCTGCGGTAGAAATTAGCAAAGTCCAAAAACCTTTGTACGTCTTTTACCATCTTAGGAACAGGCCATTGAATAACTGCATCAACTTTCTGGTCGTCCATCACCACCCCCTGTTGACTTATGACATACCCTAAGGTGGTCACAGACTGTAAGTGAAACTCACATTTTTCCCCTTTCAGATACAGATTATTCTGTAACAGTCGTTGCAGTACTGCTCTAACGTGTCTGACATGGCTTTCGAAATCGGGGGAATACACCAGTATGTCGTATAAGTATGCGATTACGTATTGTCCTAACATGTCCCTGAGCACGTCATTAATGAAAGCTTGGAACACCGAGGGGGCAATAGAGAGCCCAAAAGGCATCACTCTGTATTCATAGTGCCCCCTGGTGGTCAAAAAGGCAGTCTTCCACTCATCTCACTCTTTTACTCTGATGAGATTATAGGCGCTTCGTAAGTCTAATTTGGTAAAATATCTAGCTCCTTGGAGTTGTTCTAGGGCCACAGGGACTAGGGGAAGCGGGTAAGGGTAGGATTTGGGAATCTGATTAAGGGCCCTATAATCAATACAAGGACGAAGGCCCCCGTCTTTTTTCTTAATAAAGAAAAAACTTGAGGCTATGGGTGATGTGGAGGGACGAATGAAGCCTTGACTGAGTGCTTCATGAATGTAGACATCAAGAGCATTCTGCTCCTCTTGAGTGAGGGGATAAATTCTTGCCTTGGGGAAAACAGCGTTTTCTACTAGGTCATTTGCACAGTCATACGGCCTATGAGGGGGCAATTTAGCGGCATTGTGTTTGTTTAAGACTTCTTTTAAGTGAATATATTCAGGAGGGATTTCAAAAGGGGCTTCGGCGTTAGGGCTTTCTACAGAGGTCGAACCAAGAGTTAAAATAGGAGTGTGGAGGCAGGAGTACTTGCAATAGTCAGATCATCTAGTTATGGTGTGCTCGGAGCAGGATATGATCGGGTTATGTTTTTCAAGCCATGGGAGTCCTAGGATGAGTTCAAATTCAGAATGTTCCAGAACTAAAAAGGATAAGGTCTCCAGGTGTAGGGCACTTGTTTGCACTTCCAAGGGATCCGTGACTTGGGAAATCGTGCCAACACCCACTGGTCCTCCATCCAACGCTGCCACCTTAAGCTGGTTCTTGAGACTTTTTACTGGAGCTTGTAACTGCTCGACCATCCGGGCATGGGTGAAATTCCCCTCGGCTCCCGAATTGATCAAGGCTGAAATGACAAGATATTGGGGACGACAGTATATAGTGACTGGTAACATAAAAGATTCTGAAACCAACCCCTTTGTGGGTACACTCACCACAGTAGCACATGGAGTAAACTCCACGTGCTGTCCAGGGGTCGACACCTTGCGTTTTTGGGGTCTGCCTTGGCACTCCCGCACTTGGTGGCCAGCCTTTCCACAGTACAAACAGAGGTTGTTGTCAAAACGATGCTGACGTTCTTCCCATGATAACCGGGAGGAGTCACACTACATGGGTTCGGAAGTTTCATTGTTTTCTGGTCCCAACCTTAGTTTAGCTGGTGCTCTTCTGGGATTCCTGTCACCCTTGTTCTTGTTCCGATGGTGGAGCAGATGATCGAGCTTGATGGCGAACGTGATAAGTTGATCCAGTGTTAAATTATCATCCCTACTCGCCAATTCACTTAATATGTCCGCGTGTAGTCCCTGGCGAAACATAACTAAGAGTGCTGCCTCGTTCCAGCCACTGCTTGCGGCTAAGGTACGAAATTCCAATGAATAATCAACTACCGAGCGATTCCCCTGACGCAAGTTCACCAATAATTCCCTGCTGACTTTCCCTTCGTGGGGATGATCAAACACCATCTTGAAATCTGTTAGAAATTGTTCATATGAAAGGCGGTGTATCAGAGCCCAACTAGCTGTAGCCCATTCAAGAGCCTTACTGGCTAATCGCGATTTTCGCTTGATCGGAGCTAGCAGGGGAATTATCAAAATACACTGAACGCTGGAGGAGGAACCCTCTACATTTATCGGGTTCTCCATCAAACTTATCGGGTTTGCTTACGGGGAAACCAGGCGTGGGTGGTGCAGCCATCACAGTGGAGACTCGGGGGCTTGTGGCTGGTTCAGTCATGTTCATGCTTTGTAGTTGGCCCGTCAATCCTTGTACACTTGTCACTAGTTGGGCCAACTGAGCCTGCTGCTCAGCCTGCTGCTGTGCGATGGAGTCTAGTGACTGCGTTACCCCAGACAGGACCTGTTGGTGACATCCCAGAAGTTGTCCCTGTTCAGTTTAAGCCTTTTGGAAGGCTTCCGGGTCCGCTGTCTGCATACTGGGGGTGAGGTATTCTGTGACGTTGTGACAGATTTCAGATGCTCGCGGATAAAAAAATGTCAACAGGGTTTTATTAACATGTGACAAAGGCGTGGTCAAAAAACAAGCGAGGGTCTTAACCAAAAGGCAACAAAAGATACATAACACTGGGCAGACAAAAACCAAGGGGGTAAACCGAAATCATCATCAAAAAGCAGGCAACAGGTCAAAACAAAAATCCAAATCACAATCAGCAAAGGTACAAAAGGATTAGGCAAAAATCAAGGTCAGTTCAACAAAAGTGGGTCATAACAGGCAAACACAGACAGATCAGAAAAACCGCTCAGTATGTTCGAAAGAAGCAATACCTCGCAATGACTCTAACTAAAGCCCAGGCTAATATATTATTCTACATGAGTCATATGACTACAAACACAGGTGTTCATTGTTAGTATTCTGGTGACTGTGAGCGCTGATAGGTGCGTTGAACGATTGTCCAAAGTCACTGGGGAGGGATTGTGGGCAATGGAGTCCGCTCTGGACTCTGAGTCAGAGAAAAGTTGCTCATCCACGTGATTTCCCATGGCATTCTGGGAAACGTAGTCTGAATCCACCCGAGGTGTGACACAAGCAGCTTGTTGCTACATCAAAGTAACGAACTCTGCTCACTTGCTGCACAGCCAGCAGTTTGCTCTCCAGCTCCTTACACACATTAAACTTGTTTTTTCCTTGCCCGCTTGTTTTCTTCTATTCTATTCTTCTCGTTTTCTTCTATTTCTATTCTTGCTCAGACCAGTTACCTTACTTCTTGGTTCATTATACGATTTATATTTTCGCTGCACTAATTCCTGTCTTACTTTGGTTTTGTGTCAAATAAAACCAGCTTTAGTGCCTTTTACTGTGCTCTCAAAATCCACTTTTTGCTGCTAATTTTTTACTGACAAAAAATTTTAAACTCATAAAATAAAGAAAAATACAAAGTAGAAAATGCATCATGAAAACGTCAAACATTTTATCTAAATGTCCTTTACAATTTTAAAAATCTTGAACCTATTCTCTAGTTCCTCCATGTCACTTTGATGACACTGTTTAAACACTAAGTGCTTTATAAATTACAACATGGAAAGGCAAAAAAAGTTGAAGAAAATGAATCCTAAATGTATTAATTTATTAATCAAATAATCAATAATAATCAGTTATTTCTTGTATATGTTGATCTGTACGCTTCCATTCATTGTGCAGTTGAAGAAAAAAGGCGGCTCTGCTGTGCATGTGCTGTCATCAAACAGCTGGCCTGCTCATTTAACTGGTGGTCCGTGTGTGTCATCAGGGTTAAATAAAAGGCTGGGGCATTGTGCAGCATTTTGCTGAGATATTTTTCTAGTGCTGCAACTGGGCACAGGCTGTCTCCAGGTCTGGCTAACATGAACCCCTGGTAGTTTTCTCGATTTCGCTCCATAATGCCTTTGTGGTTTTTTGTTTCTTCATTGAATGTCAGCGTGCAGTATTTTATACCGTTTTCGTCCATTTTAATAACAAATGAGTCTTTCTTAAGTGCTTTGTTACCCTCTTTACCTCTCGCGCCCAAAATGCAGCTGGATGTCAAACCATACTTTGTTTAGAAGCCCCCTCAGATGATTGGGGTTACATGCGTAAGATTGCTTGATGATTTTTTCATCTGTAGGTAAAAGTGGTGGATGATGACTTGTTTTGTCTCTCCCTTCACGTCTCAGAGTTTTAATAATTCCCAGGAAGACGGTGTTCGCAGGCTTAAACTCCAGATCTTTCTTTAAACACAAGGACCGACTAAGTGGAGGTTCGCTGAGATACCGGTTGAGCCCTGTGCAAAGTCCAAGAAAACCGCTGATGCTGTGAGCCTCACCTTTTGAAGTACGGACTGAGCCATAAAACTGCCACAATATCAAGCAATTTACAGCCCATTTTGTTTGGCGAGTGGTATTAAGTTCATTTCTGGCTAATTCCAGGTTGTTTAGGTGTTCTTTTGTCACAGCTGCTGACTGAAAAGCTTGCTCAGTGGTAATAACAGTTTGGGAATTTAGTGTTCTCATCTTCAGAGTCTGACCAAATCGGGTCAAATCAAATAGTTCAAATATCATCGTAAAAGCATCCATTTTCTGTTTGTGGCAAAGTAAGAAGTAAAAACGTTCAAATGGCTTGAGTGTTTCCTACAGCTCAAAGTCGTTGCTAAGCAACGGCGTCTCAGCAGAGTGATACAGTGTTTGTGAAAAAAACATGATGTTATGGCGAAATAACAGCACAGTAAGAACACTTCTCTGTTGTATAACATTTTGTATCAGCTAACAAACTATTCTCAAACTGTTTTTGAACTACAAGGCATGAGTGATGTGAGTGAGGATGGAAATGGCTTCCTATTTGTGAGGTTTTTATTCTAATTTTCCGTTCCACCATAAATGCTATACAGTAACAGGCGTCAGAATGTAATTGTGGTACTACTTAAGGTGGAACGGAAATTTTGAAAAAGAATCGGGTGAAGCAAACTTCAGCTTTGTTAGGGAATTGACTGCCAGACCAAACATGGCTTTTAGTGATCTGGTTCTGGGTTTAAGCTTGTGCAGTAATGGATGGCCATGCTGGAGTCACAGACTGGTGGCGATCACGTGCACCTTCATTAAAAACAAAGGTTTTGAGTTTTTGAACGCTATGTGTAACTAGACGCATAGGGCTCACAAGCAGGTCAAAGCACCCCTGAACGTCTAAGACAGGGGTCGGCAACCCAAATGTTAAGAAGAGCCATTTTGTCCTTTTAACAAAAATCACACCACCTTGGGAGATCGTTCTAAAATTAAACATGTTAGAACGATCATCAGAGCTTTATTTTACTGCAACGGATGATTATTTCATATTTACCTAAAAATCTAATTCTGCTGTGAAGCCGCAACAGGGCAGTAAAAGAGCTGCGCGTTGCTGACCCCTGGTCTGAGAGGTCTCAACTTTGGAGGTGTAGAAAAATATTCCTGCAGATTTCTTTGGCAAACTGAAAGCAAGTCTCATGAAAAGAATGGAAGCTGTAATAAAGGTAAAGTGTGGACACACTAAAAACTGACAAATCTGATATTATATTTAGTTGTTGAGGCTTCTGGGTAATTTTCTGTTAAATATATGTTTCGAGCTTTGTTCCTGGTGTTGAAAATGAATGAACTTGTGCACGATGGCCATTCGGATTGGAAATTAAATAAATGAAAGGGTTGTCTCTGACTCTCTGACCCTGACTGGTCACAAAAGGTCCATCCTGACTCACTCATTCAACGTTTTGTATCACAGTGCTACTGTATTTTATTTGTAGTCTGTATAGGTTCTGGCTTGTTTCACCACACTGGATTTAAGCACTTTCTTGCTTTATGTAACATACAGTGTTTAGGCGTGTGAGAGAGAGTGTAGAGAGAATATAATGAGGGTGCAAATGTCGCTTTTTTGGTCTTGACATACCACCCAGTCAGTAAGCAATCTCAAAACATGCTTTTTGCTTTTGTGTTGCTGCCATAGCAACATGCAAAACTAGTTGGGGCTGTTTTATTTCCAATTTGGGTGTGCCAAATGCCCTAAATTGGCGTCTTTTGAAGACATCACAGCACAGCAACAGGATCTTCTCTGTGAAAAAAGTGAGAAATATCCAGGCAGAGCTTTTATTACTCACAAGAAACTTCTGAAAAGACATCCACTGAATATCATGGCACCATAACCAGGTTCCGAGCAGTTTATTGTCTTCGGAAATCATGAATATTTCAGTGGCACGGCTCTCTAATTCCCCAGGAACGCTGTGTGGAAGCAGGTGCCATGCTGTTACGTTCCTTTTCATGTCAGTCTCTCACTTCAGTTTATGGAGCCACGCAAGTTCATGATTTTAGCTGATTTACACACAGTACACTGATGTGTGGGAGGGCAGTGCTGGACATTTGGCGAGCATCTCCCTCAACATGTCTCGTTCTGCCGACTCCTTCGCTTGTTGTTGAGGTCAGCTCGTGGAGTGCAAAGTCAGGGAATCATGTCTAACAGAGCGAAATTCAGAGTGTGAGAAAACACCCTCTGCCTCGAATGTCATCTGCATTTTAGTTCTGTTTCGGCACTGAGTGTGGTAATCAAGGGCTTTTGAATGCTGATTATCCAGTGTAGGTCAGTGGGGAGATGGGGTCAGAGCTGAAGACTTACTAGAGGTCCTTGAGAAATGAATTGAGTGCCTCCAATGAAGGAGAACATGCCACAGGATTGATGCTCACTCCTACACTGTTCTTAGTTGTTAAGAAAAAGGGATGAACACTGATTAACGCATTGCAACAGAGCCAATTTCACTAACAGTAAAAAAACAGGGACACAGTAAATGGGGTGTGGAGGGTGCTTTTAGGACTGTTTATCTGTAACTGCGACAAATGTGATAATAAGAATAATAAGAACTTTTAAACCAAATATTTCTCACTGTTTTTAAATAAAACAGTTTGATGTAGTGTGTAAATGCACCCCCCCCCAAACCCCAGAGCAGCCGTGTGGTGTTCAAAAGTTTGGTCAAATGACGTTTTTTGTTGATTTTGTAATGAAACGAAGTTACACATCCTCTGCAGAGAACAGATTTAAATATGGCATTTTTCTGCAAGTTTTATTGCATATTTTTTTTTTCTGAGAATATAAAATGAGCCATAACTTTTGCACAGGCCACATGTTTTTTTCAGTAAATTCAGGAAATAAACGGTAATTGTACATGTTGTCAGTTAGAAAGGAGAACAAGGGTAACCAAACTTTTGCATGAAAATGTACATGGAATATGGGGATTGAAGACACAATCTTCTGATGACAGGGCCAACACTTAGATGGTTGCACCACTCAAACATATGCAAGTCACCTGCGCTCGGGCACTGAGGCACCATAAACCATGCCAGATGCTGGCTTTTGCACCCTTAGCTGATAAAAAGCTGCATGGTCCCTTTCGACTTTGACACAGGGAACTCAACATCCATTTTTCCCCAAAAACAAGCTGAAACGCAACTCATCTGACCACACCACACTTGGGCCCAGAGAACTCGGCAGCATTTCTGCCATACATAGAATTGATGTATGGCTTTCTCCTTGTGTAATAGAGTTTCAAATAGCATTTGTTGATGCAGTGGCAGACTGTGCTAAGTGGCAGCGGTTTTCCGAAGTACTACCAAGCCCATGTGGCTATGTTTAACACAGCAGCATGACAGTTTCTTATGCAATGCTGTCTGAGGGCTCAAAAGTCATGCACATTCAGGCAGTTTCCGACCTTGCCCTGCACAGACTGAGATTTCTCTGGATTCCCTCAATCTTTATTTACAGTAAATGGTGAAAGACCTTTGCAATCTTACATTGAGAAATGTTCTTTTTGAACTGCTTGACAATTTTCTCACACCGTTTGGCACAAAGTGGTGAACCACGACTCATCTTTGCTTGCAAAGACTTTTTGAGAGTTTTTGGTTGATGCTCATTTTATACTCAATCATGATACACTCACCTGTTACAAATTCACCTGCTTATTATAGAATATTTCAAAAAGGTGTAACTTGAATATTCTATAAACCTTTCCCTCTTATTTTGTTCTGTTCCTTTTTTGTGTGTGTGTTGCAAGCCTCACATTCAAAAATTGTTCATATGTATAAAATATTAGTTAAATAAGGGTAACAAATCACATTTTGTTTTTATTGCACTTTACAAACATTTTTCATTTGTACATTGGGTACAGAAAAAAAAATTCAAGCTTTAGCCCAGACTGCTTTTCGAATGAGGCACAAAACAGGGTAGCCAATCAGAATAGAGATCATTTCCATATTACTCTTAAAAGCACAATAACAAAGCAGCCTGTTTAGTTCTAAGGAATATTAGCTGGACAATGGTCATGTAAAAATGAATTACCACACAGATCAGCAGTCTTTATAAAGACTGAAATAAGAGCATGTAGCCATTGCAAAAAAAGTCCTTAGAAGGACATCCATCTGTATGTTACGTAGCTGACAGGTTGGTTAAAGAACGTTAACTTAAAACACTTTCCTCCCATCCCTGAGTAAAAATCTATAAAGTACCAGAAGAAAGGCCTCAGTCATCATACAAACTACACAGATAAACAAGGAAGGATTTTTTTCTTACGAAAAAATAGCACTGTTGCAAGACAGCAGTAAGACAAGCAGTTGATAGCGTATGAAATTTTGATTGAAACTGGTTACTGCTTCACTATAATTATAACAAATACAAACTCAGATGGGTGCAAAATCACTTCGCCAATTCTGAAAGTGTCTTAACTGACGTGCTATGTAATGAAAATGAGATCTTAAATCCCTTTCCGGCTGTAAATGCAGAGCAATAATATCAATGTTTCCTGAAAAAGAGTGTCAGTATTCCTGTAATTTTAATAATCTCTCCCGCTGGAGAGCCATGAATCAACAGGAGGCATAATGAACGGCCACACTGTGTTTCACAAGTGATACTTCAGCATTTTCCCCAGCGATGAGAAAATGTCACATTCCCTTCTCCAAAAATGACTGTAATTTTGGAAGAACAATCATCTATAAGATTTCTGGAGTTCATTTTTTTGTTTCACTGTTGTTACACTTGTGCAGGCAACAGTGGGCGTTTGTGTATTAATATAAATGAATGTTCATATGAATGTGTGTATTTGCTTTTATATTCAGTTGATGTGTAACATGTCTTTAAGATGTATAATTTTTTTTTCTAACTTTGTGACCTGAGACAATGAATGTTTGTGTGGATTGGGAGGTGGGGTGGGGGAGTTATATATATTCATAGTACTCAATGATTTTATTTTAAAAAATCCCCTTGCCATCTTGGCTGGCCAGCTGTAACTCTGATAGAGCTCGTCTTGTCACTGTTGATTCAGCTACAACCTCTCAGGTGGATGAAAACCAAGCAAAACAGACCAGCATGACCATGAAAAAGATTAAAAGATATGTGGACGCTTTAGATGCACACTTTAGATGCATAGACTGGATCTGTATAACCTCCATATCTCCAAAGTCCAGAAAGTTCCTATGTATGAGATTTTACAAAAAGTAATAAACATGGGTACAAAAACTGGAAACTCGTGTGTGTGGGTGTGGGTGCAATACATATATATATATATATACATATATATATATATATATATATATATATATATATATATATATATATATATATATATATGTGTGTGTGTGTGTGTATATTAGGGATATATACGTGTGTGTGTATATTAGGGATGTCCCGATCAAGTTTTTCTGCCCCTGATCCCGATCCGAGTCATTTGATATTGACCATCTTCCGATATCGAGTCTGGATCTGATACTTATATTTTCCTAGGTAATACTATTGCACAGTGCACAATTCAAGTACATTACATTTATTACAAATCAATCCAATGTATATGCTTCACAACTGAATAGCTCTGCAGTGCATTAAGAAAAAAATTGCCTGCATCTGAGCTTTTTTTTTATAATTTTTACAAAATAACAAAGATCACTAAAAATAACACTAAATCACTAAAAATAACACTTCAAAAATAAGATTTAAACTGAGTATTCGAAAAAAAAGTTTTACTGCCTTTGCTGGATCAGTTATGGCTTTGTTATCTCATTACAATGAGACACAGCACTGCTACCAAAATGGTAGGAGTGCGATTGTGACGTCATCTGAACATAATCCATAGAGATAAAGGTGACCTTTAATCTGATGAAGAGAACTTTCACTTGAAATGTCACATCACTGTGGTGAGCATTAAATCACTGTGATGACAGCAGGAGTGTGTTCACATACTCACTAATAATCCCATGCTTTTCTGAATTCCAGAGTTACCTAATTATACAAGCGGCCTTGTAAACCCCATACAACATCACGTAACGAAGTAAAGCCATTATTGGATTTCAGCAAAACTAAAAAAAAAAAAAGGATTCAGTATTTCAATGTACACATTGTCATACGCATTACCATCAAAATATATTTCATCAATGTTATTGACATTAAAAAAAAAATGCATCCTTCAACTGAGAAACTAGTCTCATTGAGCCAGATGTGATCTTGCAGTGAGACCGGCTGGGGACCCCATGAGAATTTGGGTTAAACGTAGGTGGCAACACAGATTTATTAGGGTGGAAACACAAACTGAATGTGAGTCAATGACAGTATATATAAACTGGACCAAGTCATCCCACTGTTTTGAACCAGATGAGGTCAATCTTGTCACTTCCTGATTGGCTTCTCATGCTGTGGATATCGGAAATGCGCCGTAATGACGCAAATCTGCAGCATGCAGTGCAAATAACCAAGCTGTTTGTAGCAGCTTTCCAACAACATTTTGTGAACGTGTTGAAGGGGACAGAAACCATCACAACCATTCAGGATATCAGTACACTTTCACCATATAATGAATTTTAGTTACTACTTCCTCCATCATTTGTTGTTTGTGTAAAATATACAGTAGAATTAGAGGTGAGAACAACACAGAGCAAGAGAATGACAACAAAGTGAGTACGTTTACATGCACTCAGTAATCCGATCATAATCAGATTTCTGCATTTCTTAAATCAGAGTCTAGAAGAGGTCTAGAAATTCAATAAAGAATTAAGAAATTCGGTTGAGAGAGCTGGATTTTAGCTCAGTAATCAGATTTCTCAGTGCATATAAACTCTTACTCAGATTTCTTTCGGATTTCTCAGTCTTCGCATGGGCAAAACAGACTACTGTACTGGAAATAAGCAAGCAGCGCTGCCGTGAGATGGCAGCAAAACACCTTTGGAGCAACGGAATGAAAGATTTAAATATTCTTCATCTTCTAGATGATGTTTGTTCATATTTTCAGGTAAAGTGGTGCAATGTTTTTAAAAAAAGCCGCAGCATGAAGTTTCGAGTTTTACGTTTACGTTTACGTCACGTCTTCTTCTGTGAGTTTATTGGCCGGTTTCAAAGCAGAAAGCCGATTACTGTCTGACTCATGTAGACCCAGAGTTTCCCCATTATCTGATAATTCAAGTTCATGTAAACACATTGATCGGATTACTGACAAAATCAGATGTTTTGCAGTTATTGGATTATTAAGTGCATGTAAACACACTTAGTGTAAACAAACAGCCCCAACCAAAAATGTATTATATAATGATCCTTATAAAATAACAAATACTATTAATAATAGTCTAATAATAATAATTATTATTAGTAGTAGTAGTAGTAGTAGTAGCATTAGTAGTAGTAGTAGTAGTGGTGTTGTTGTTGTTATTGTTGTTATCATTATTATTATTAGTAGTAGTAGTAGTAGCATTAGTAGTAGTAGTAGTAGTGGTGTTGTTGTTGTTGTTATTGTTGTTATCATTATTATTATTATTAGTAGTAGTAGTATTAGTAGTAGTATTTTGCAATCAAAATAAAGCATAAATAAAAAACAAATTATTATAAATTATTATATAAAAACAAAGCTAAAATACAGAGGGATCTCCTCCAAAACAAATAGAAAAAGCAACTTAAGGGAACCCAACACTTTAAGGCAGCCTGGTTAACTTTTGTTTTAAGTGAATAACAAACAATAAACAACAACTCATTGATTTTTCTACATCTACTCCTGTGTACAAACTACACCTGCACCTGCACATCCAACACATCAAAAACATTCTATTGTGTATTAGATTTGACATATTTGGCATTTGTTGTCTTTCCTTGGTGGGTTTATTGGAGCAAATGGCAGGTATTTAGAAAGCAGACTACTAACTGCTGCGTGTAGATATGGAGTTGTCTCATTATCAGTGCATGTAAATGTGTTGGATGAAATATTGGCAAAAACATATTTTCTGCAGTTAACCAGATCATTATGTGCATGTAATAATACTCTGCATGCTTCCCTTGTTTGTTAGTTTTTGTTCAGTTGTCTTTTGTCTGAGCACCTCTGTATATGTTTTGAGGAGCATTTATGTCTTACTCTCTTATTAATATGCTTCATTTTGGCATTTAAAAACTTCAGGAGTTGAAGGGAGATTTTAATAGGGGAATAAACTAAGCTCTTTAGCTTCTTCTTTTTTCTTTTGACCTTTCAAAGTGAAATTTTAGAAGAGAATTTCAGGGTCATTTAATGACCACAGCTCTGCATGAAGCTAATAATCTGCTCTCTGGCAAATGGTGCAAATATTTGCAGCTGGTAATAAGTTATGTTTTAATTGTGGGTAGTCTCTTTCTCAGGGTTTTAATAAGGCTTTGGCAGGATTTCTTGTCAGAGTTAGTCTGTCAGGTTAGGCAAGTTTGTGCTTACCGGAACTTCTCCAGCTGAGTTCTGTGGAGCTACCTCTTCCACTGAAAACTGATCTTATAAATTGCAATGACATGCCCCTCTAGCCACATTATACTGTGAAAAGGATATCACATTTCAAACAGTCAATGAGCAAACTAACTTTTCTTCACTTTATTTTTTGATGCTATATTATACTGTTTTTAAAGATCACTGTTCAATCGCATGTTTGGTTTTCACACAGTGCTCATTCAAGCACATAGGAAATAAATGGTGTAATGTTGAGAAAATTGAAATCTGACTGCCACAAGTGATGTCACGCAGGACATTTGTCACACTGCACCTCATAGACATTACATACTGACTCACATGCATACTAGCACACATACATACACACATATTAGCTCTGGGATACCTAGAAACACCTTAGCAACCACTTGGAAAAACACAGCAATGGCATAGCAACACCTTAGCAACCACATGGGATACCATAGCAACAGCCTAGCCACACACTTAGCAACCACCTGGGATGCCGTAGCAGTAGCCTAGCAACACCTTAGCAACCACCTTGGATAACACAGCAACGGCCTAGCCACACACTTAGCATCCACCTGGGATGCCATAGCAACAGCCTAGCAACATTTTAGCCAACACCTGGGATAACACAGCAATGGCCTAGCCACACTTAGCAACCACCTGGCATACCATAGCAACAGCCTAGCAACACTTTAGCAACCACCTGGGATATTGTAATGGCCTGGTAAAACCTTAGCAACCACCTGGGATACCATATCAATAGCCTAGTAACATCTTAACAAACACCTGGAATACCATAGCAACAACCTAGCAACATCTTAACAACCACCTGGGATAACACAGCAACAGCCTAGCAACACCTTAGCAGCCACCTGGGATAATACAGCAGTGGCCTAGCCATGCAATTAGCAACCTCCTGGGATGCCATAGCAACAACCTGGAATTTCATAGCATGGCTTTCTTAAGCCAACTTAAAGTTTGCTCACAAATTTTCCTCTCTAGTTTTCTTAACCACTCGAAATGACCAGTGAACCTACATGTGTCCTCTATTTTTTTAACATGGAGTGTTGATAATTATGCATCAAAAAAAGTTTTATTTTTTGCCTCACAATGATCAGTTTTAAGACAAAACCTTCTCCCAAAACAAAAATCATAAAACAGTGTCTCGGGCATCAGGCAACATATTTGCAACCTTTTCAGATCCTTCTGTGATGTCGCTTTTAGAGGCATTAAACTCTTAAGACGTCAGGTTCCTGTCAACACCACTGTGAACAATACTGACTTTATAAGTTTCCTTAGAATGGAGGATTTCACACCAAACCACTCTGAATGACTTTATTTACATCTTAACCATTGTTGAAAAATCTGTGGAAGGTGTGTCTTTTGTAAATAAGATATGCAATATGAAGAACCTTCTTCAATCTCTGTAATGTCAATGTTCTCTTGTAGTTCTGGGAAAAACCTCTTAGGTTTTTTCTTAGAACTGTACATCCAAGCCAATAACCTTTAGGAGCTTTTGTTTTAAAAAAAATGGGCCTTGATAGGAAACCCCACAAAAGGCAAATTGACTGACGCACACCATTTGGTGACAGTGTGTTTTAGCAACATATATTTAAAATTAATTCCCACACTGGAGATGCTAAGAGCCCATTTGAACATATACGAAATGGAGCGGGATTCCAGCTTTGTTGTCATGGTAACATGCAGAAGCAAACACCTGTGAATAAGCAGTAGAAGGTGGCAGCACTGTGCAGGAAATGCTTTAATTAGAGATAGAGTGAGAGAGGCAAGAGGACAAAAGCACTCCGTTACTTCAACCCCCAATTAACACACACCATCTATCAAAGAGAATTAGCTCCCAGCTGAAGGTTCACCAGAGAGCGAGAGACATGAGCGGGACACAGAGAGAGAGAAAGAGAGAGAGAGTAATTGTGCTCTGCAGATGCACGCCAAAACTTTCCCTTTTCTCCAGAAGTTTCATTGTTAAGTGTTCGTCTCTGATGATTGTGGGTTCGCACCCAGCCATAGATCTAGTTTGCATTATGAAGCTTTTCATATCAAACCCCCCGCCACAGCTGAAAAAACACGCTGAGCTCCCACTAGGTGCTCATGAGGAAAGAAAGTGCTTCCATGGACTGAATGACATCAGAGGGTTTTTGACAGGAAGTTGCTTGAAATAGACTCATAGCAGCAAGCGTGGAGTACTGTAGAGAAGTCAGAGAATACCCTGTAATTGACTTAATTTCCCATCAAAACAGCCATAAGGCAAAAGTTATTCATTTTTCAGTGTAAGAAAAAAGAAAGGTTTCAGTATTTAGTGTCTCTAGCTTTCATTGTTTTCAGGAGACTTAGAAGTTGAATGCATTTTCTACATAATCCAAAACACACTGATTGCTGTTGAGGTCTGGACTCTGAGGTGGTCAGCCCATTGTTCTGAGAACACCAGCAGCTTTTCTCCTTTTTAATCTATTTCCTTTTCTCAGCAAAGGCTTCTTGAAGGCTACACATCCTTTCAGACTCATAGTGCTGAGTTGTCTTCTCACAGCGGAAAAACGTGAAATATTGAATAACATTTTTTGAGATTACCTTCTGGTTTTTAGCTTATAATGTTTCAGTCTACACTGTGTGAGGTAACAAAAGTTATTACTATGACAACTGACTCCTAATTTCAACGTTTGAAAAACAGACACCTGGCAACTGTAGAATTTTTAGACCCCTCTTCCTTCATCAGAACCAGGACCAGGAGGCCAGCCTTCTGTATCATTGGTCTTTATTTCTTTGTTGTGCGCACGGTATACAGACGCCGTGCTGACCCACTCAACGTAGAAAATGGCCGTGTTTATATAGGCTGCCTCAGGCACACTGTTGCCTGAACCATTGTAAAATTAGGGATAGAAGCAACAGTTCTTAACCTATACATAGACAGCTAGAAATAACTGTTCAGAAGGTCCTCCCATTGTTCTTTTAGGTACAGCTTACAGCACAGATGACATTCATAATACATAATACTGAACATAATATTACACATAAGCCATATAATACAGCAGATCCTTCACAACCTTAGGTAAACATATACAGGTGTCATGCAGAAACAAAGGGATACTTTTAGATGTAGAAGTTGTTTTTCTAGGCTCAGCGAAGTAAAGAAATCTGCTAGACCTACCAAACAAACTAGCTAGGTATTGCTAACAAAGAAGGCGACAGCATTAGCCTGTTTAATCCAGAGTAAAGCTACAGCCTGTGGTAGATAATAAGCTGGCAGTGTCGCACAGTATCACAGGTAGGCTGCCTAGTTTACCTCACTTTTAAGCATCCTCAAGTTTCAAGTCTCAAGTTTCAGTACCTTATTGCCGTATTAGTCACTATTTGATGTACAGTATACAATATTGTCACTTAAACTGATATGTCCAGCATGAGATACTTTAAAATAGGGGTGTCAGACTCAACCCCTAAAAGGGCCATATTAAAAAATCTCAATAAATCTGTGGGCCAGAGAACATCTATGTTTTTTTCAAACTGTCCACTGTTTATTGAAAATATGCCAAAACATTAACAGCAAACGCTTGTAGCAGACATTGAAATATTGAATTTAATTTGAATGAATTTAAAAGGTAGTGCTAGGTGTGAGCTATCCACATAGATTTATTACTTTCTTTTCCAATCTTCTGGCAGATATAGAGGCAACAGATGGAAGTGACCAATGATTTTGCAGGCAGTATGCCCCACTTTCTCTAACTGCTCCCTCTCATATGCTGTTGTATTACCATACCAGACACATATGGAGAAGGTCAACACACTTAGCACAACAGCTCTATAAAAGTGTATCATATAGTCTGTAGTCACACCAGATTTCTTAAGTTGGCTTATAAAGAAAAGCCTGCGATGAGCTGTGATGAGTAAGACAGCAGTGTTGATCTCCCACTTAAGAGATTTGCTGATGGTCATTGTCCCCAGGAACTTCAGAGTCAACCCTCTCCACCTCCTTACTCTGATGCTCAGAGAAGGTAGGTCCACCTTCTGTCTCCTGAACTCCTTTGTCTTTTTATATCCAGGTGTAAGATATTCACCCTGCTTCACTCCACTAAGGCTCTGACCATGTACTTGTATGCTGTTTCACCATCATTAGACACCAATCCCACTAATGCTGTATTATCTGCAAACCCCTGAACATTGAAAGAGTGGTACCTGGCTCAGTCTGGTGCACCTTAAAAAGGTGGTTCTTTAAGGGTTCTTTAGTAAAGGGAATGGTTCTATTTAGAACCATGAGTTTTATATAGAACCACTTCATGTTTAAATGGCCCTTTGCGTGGTGAAATTGTTCTTTGAATTGATGAAAAAAACATACAACACATTCTGTATCAATCTGAAGAACCATTTCACCATGCAGAGAACCATTTAAGCTTACAGGTGGTTCTTTGAGTGTTCAGGGTTCTATATAGAATCATTGTCTTTACTAAAGAACCCTTGAACAACCATCTTTTTTAAGAGTGTCGAACTCATGGTTCTAAATGGTACCATTCCCTTTACTAAAGAACCCTTTAAGAACCACCTTTTTTAAGTGTGTACAGTAAAGGAGCATGCTGACTATATATGCACTGCATTTCTTAGGAGTCTGTACACAGGGACATAACGACATGATGGACTTAAAGGACATGTTTTGGTCAATTTAACATCTGAAAGCAACACACCACGAAGTTATGCTGAGCTGTGTTTTCAGTGTTAGCTTGTTTTACTAAAGCTGTGCATAAGAATACAATGAACACAAAGCATTTTGGAGGTAAAATTAGAGTGTGTTGTCCTTCAGGTTTGCAGGACATGAAGAGAATGTTCTGTGACGCTGTGGCTCAAGCATCTGATCAGCTGCATGCTGATCTTACAATGGGTGACTGGCCCACTCAGACTAGCGATGAATCAACCACAGACAAGCACATGTCCATCTCCACTTTCACTGCACTTCTGTTCAGAGTGTGCGTCATTTGTACTGTACAGTCGCTTTTTTTACCCTTCCAGTATAGTAGGCTGTCTGTCAGTGTCACAGCTGAATGCCTAGAAAACAACAGTCCTGCAGACTGTTCCCTAATATGAGGACAAAATAGCATCCAGTCCAGTCTAGAACAGTTTTAGAAGGGTTTAGTGAGAGCTTGAGAATGATCATTCTCTTTAGAGTTCCTCACATGAACCCTAAAAATGAAGTAGTATCTCAAACTGAAAACTTCCACAGTGTACTGGCTAATTTTAGTTAGAGTAACATTCACTAAAAGTCACACTGGGAAATGCAGCAGGGTTTAGTGTACCGTTAATACCCAGATGATGCTCTAACATCACTTGTGCAGTATAGGCAGGGGAGTAACACAAAAATTTGGGACCCAGTAATAACAACAAAAAATAAAGGAAAGGGAAAAAAATGGATGTATTTATTAAATTGTATTTCTTTATGAGCTGCACTGAATCAAATCCAGTGCTTCTTTATGAACATGGGTCTTTGTTTCAAATGACTGCAAATGTAGCTAATAACAATTGCAAGTTAGCTAGCTAGCTTACATTACTGCAGCATATTTTCTGTTTGGCACTTTAGGCTCACATGTTTCCTGAAAGAGGGTCAGAAGTTGTTTACTCATTTATTGCTTTCTCTCGCTCCACTCCTTCCATTTCTGAAATTCTGAGTTTGGTTTCATTTTAACCAGGTCAGAATTGGCAGACAGCCACTAAAGATAGACGTGCATGCCAGAGGATCAAACCACTTTTGCTTTGAGGCAGGGAGTCAGGGGTTGTGGCTTCAAAGAACCAACAGTAGATAAGTAGAACTTAGCATGAAAGATGCAGTCGTGTATTGTTTATTTTTTATTGTAACAGAGTTTCAATACTGGAAACCAAAATCAGTTTATTTCTGGGATTTTTGAAAGGCCCCCCATCCAGAGTCAGGTCCGTCATTAATGGTGGTCCAATTCAGGGAATGTAGGCATATAGTTCATAATATGTAGAGGAAGAATATAGTATAGTATATAGTTTTACAATATAGCACAGAGTGTTTAGTGTAAGAGTATGACATGTTGTTGCTGTTGGGAGTATACACATATATACGCTGTATATAGCCTTTTTTAACCAGGTTTTCTGTATACTGACAAAAGATGTGTTTTTACGTATACTCACTTATATTTGTATTCCAAGATCATATACCAAGATGCCTGACAAGTCAGGGAGAAGAAAAACATCGCATGCGAGTTTCACGAAGCACAATGAGATTGGTCAGTTCCATGATTTAATAAATAATTTTGATTGGTTAGTTTTTTGTCCATTTCTATGGATAACACCATGGGATGCCACCATGCTTCTGTCTTCTGCAGTCACTCACAGACATGCTGGTTTGAGGTAAAATTGACAGTTCCACTCAGACCAGCGCAACACACACTAACACACCACCACCACATCAGTGTTACTGCAGTGCTGAGAATGATCCACCACCCAAATAGTACCTGCTCTGTGAGGGTCCGTGGGGGTCCTGACCACTGAAGAACAGGGTAAAAGGGGGCTAACAAAGTATGCAGATAAACAGATGGACTACAGTCTGTAATTGTAGAACTACAAAGTACACCTGTAAAGTAAGTGGAGCTGATAAAATGGACAATGAGCATAGAAACAAGGAGGTGGTCATAATGTTATGCCTGATCGGTGTACGTTACTGTGCAAAAGGTATTACTTTTCAGCATCATGGAAAAAAGCAGAAAACATATTCAACAGGAAATTACACAGAACCTTAAACAACTCCATCCATGTTGGTTGGTGTACTGTGGTGGGTAACACCTCTGCTCTCTACACTGTAGACTGGGGTTCAATCCACCACATGGGCAAGCACTCTGCTCTATGCCAATAAGAGTCCTTGGGCAAGACTCCTAACATTTTCTTTACTAACCTGTGTAAAATGATCAAAGTGTAAGTTTCTCTGGATAAGAGAGTCTGTCAAATGCTGTGAAGGTATATCTCATTTTTTGTGTGTACACTCTGCCTTATTACAGCTTCCATTCTGTTCAGTAGACTTGCTTTCAGTTTGTCAAAGAAATCTGCAGGGATATCCACACCTGTGGATTTTTTCAGATCTGAATCAAGAGTGGAGCTTGATTTTCTCCTATCTCTCAAAGATGAAAGCTTTAAGTACTGTTTATCTGATGGGAACAGTTCTGGTGGTCTGTCAGGTGTTGCAGGTGGTTGTTAGGGGGCTCATTTTCTCTGTATCTTTTAATCATTTTTCAAACTCCTGTTTCGGAAACTCCTGTATTTTCACTCATTTTGCTTTGACGTTCCTCTTCCTTATGAAACTGGGTTATCTTATATCTAATCTCCTCAGAAATGTCTCCTGAAAAATGAATAATTTATACTTAATGGACATTAAGTTTCAAAGTAAATGGTTTCTTCAGCTCTCGGTTTACTCCTTCAATTTAAGACTATAATTACCTTAATGCAGCTAAATTCTCTTCTCATTCATGCAGTGTGAAATAATACATTGCCTTAACTTAATGTTCTCAGTGTATTAAAGTTGAAAATAACTTGTAATTGAGAGTTTCTTCATTTGTGGTAATGGACTGATTGTGTGTTGTAGTTTCATGTCTAGAGTGCACCATTGACCGGGGTAGTCATGAGGGAAAGGAAAAGCATGCACTCTAAGCTTAGGCTCTTGTCTCTAGCTATTATTTTAGCTCAGTGTGTGGTGCTCTAGTCACAAACTCTGTTATTTTTGGCCTTCATTTTATGTTATATTGACTTTCAAAACACAAAAATAAGACAAATACATGTGTGTGTGTGTGTGTGTGAGGGTGTGTGCATGTTTGTATGTGCTTACACACATGCAGTGCAGTACATAATTGGACAGTGGCTCTGTCCAATTTACAGACCTACGGACTGCACACATGAGTCAAAGACACCGTTTTGCAATTACAATGACAGCGTCTTCCCTTTTACCTTTTTTCTGCTAAACATTTATCAGATAGTCTATGTATTAGCATTAAGAAACAGAATAAATGTGTCACCTCTCTACAGCAAATGAATGCCCAATTTAGAGCCGCTGTTTTTAAACTTTTGTGCCTTTTTAATTAACATGCGATGAGTAAGCGAGTATTAGGAATGTACCTCCTGCAGAGAGCTTTTGCCTGGAGATGTTGACAGGAGATATGAAAAAAAAATGTATATATATCCACCAATATTGGATCAAGCTGTGAGAATGGATCTCTGTTGCTATGGCTGCTTCTTATTGGCATAAGTAAACTCTGCTACCTGAAAAAAAAACTCACAAGACTAACAACTTCTTCAGTGTGATGTGAATATCATCAGCAACCGTGATGAATGTATGATGAGATAAATTGGCAGAAGATGCCCTTCCCTAAAGATAGAAATCATCCGTGACATATTTTCATGATGAGTATTTGAAAAATGAATCAGCCGTCACCAAATGTTGAATTTATTTTTAGCTGGATTGCCCGCTGAAATTATTAATAGGTGCAACATCACAGTCAGCGAATCTAATCAGAAGCCAGTTTCTGTATCTTTTCAAGATGCTGTTCAAGCAAGTTCTCTAAAGTAGTAGCTAATTTACATCTTCAAAATGTGGGGAAAGGTTAGGATTATACTAAAATAGATCAGGCTAACTAGATAAAATGTTAACAATGTGGGAAAACGTTCGGAAGATACTAAAATTAATAAGTTAATTGATCAGTAACTATCTTACATATACCAAATAGATCAGGCTAACATTTTTATATGGTGGGTGGGTCGGAGGTTTGTAAGGTGTGATGCTTCCATTTAAAAATAATCTTTGCAATAAAAGAAGCCCACGTTAGTTAACTAGCTGGCTAACCCTGCTTCTGATGACAAAAACTAAAATATAAAATATAGAAGTGAAATATACAGGTTAGCAAACTAGATAGCATTTGTACAATGGGGGAAAAGCTAGAATAATACCAAAACAGATTAGTCTAACATTTTTGCTTTGTACTACTTTGTGTCTACAAGCCTTGTCCATTTTATCAGCTCCACTTACCATATAGGTGCACTTTATAGTTTTACAGTTACAGACTGTAGTCCATCTGTTTCTCTACAATTACAGACTGTGCTGAGAATGATCCTTTGGGCAGCATCCTGTGGCCACTGCTGAAGGACGAGAGGATGACCAACACAAACTATGCAGCAACAGATGACCTACCGTCTCTGACTTTACCTCTACAAGGTGAACCAAGAAGGTAGGAGTGTCTAATAGAGTGGACAGTGAGTGGACACAGTGTTTAAAAACTCCAGCTGCACTGCTGTGTCTGATCCACTCATACCAGTGCAACACACACTAACACATCACCACCCCATCAGTGTTACTGCAGTGCTGAGAATGATCCACCCCCCAAATAGTACCTGTACTGTGGTGGTCCTGTGGGGCTCCTGACCTTTGAAAACCAGTGTAGAAGTGGGTGAACAAAGTATGCAGAGAAACAGATGGACTACAGTCTGTAATTGTAGAATTAAAAAGTGCATCAATATGGTAAGTGGAGCTGATAAAATGGACAGTGTGTGTGGATACAAGGACATGTACCTAATAAGGTGCTCAGTGAGTGAATGTCAATAATAAATTGCAAAAACAATATTATTAATAGGAATAATATCATACACATTCAATATAGAGACTAAATTTTGTTGCTTATTACAATGACATTTTTTCTTTAGATTGTGCCCATAAAATTCTAAGACTGAGCTGCATGTTGTTATAATTTTTTAGCCCAATACCCCAATAATGATAAATAAGATAATTAGATACTCAGTACAGTAAAAAGTGTTGACAAATGGGGCCCCTTTTTCTCCTTCTTCTCTGAGTTCAAGCAGTTTGACGTTACCAGTATATCACAGTAATTAATTTAATTGTTAATCTTATCTTTTTTGTTGTTTTTTATTTTATTATTAATTTATTATTATAATTTTTTTTCCTGTTAATATATAGTTGTGCATATGTTTCTATATATATATTATGTAGGTATACATGTGGGTATGTATACGTGTATGTGTATTTTCCATTTATTTACTCATTTGACACTCAGTGTTGTCTGGTGTGGTGACACATGTGACGGGGTGGAAGTGGGTGGACGTGGGTGGATTTGGGTTGGGGGGTGGCTGGTATGGGTTTAGTTGGTTTGGGGGATTTGGGATGGCTTATTCGGTTAATTCTCGGGAATAACCAACAAAATCTGTGCATGTATCTTGTCTCAGCTTTGTAAGCCTTTTCCTTCTTTCATACTCAGAATGGTTAAAAAAAAAAAAACTCATAAACAGAATGGTTAAAAAAAAAAGTGTTGACAACGATTCCTGGACAGGTTACTGGCTATAACTAAATAAAACAACAAAGCCTTTTGGGTTTAATTATTATTATATAATGACTGACATCTGACCTTTCTTTTGCAACTCAGTCTGTACTTTTGTAAAGTATGTACTTCTATTTCACATGACCCTCAACAATATCTTGTGTAATTTAAAAAAGTGGATAGGACATGACACACCCCCCCACCAAATAATGTCACAAAAACACTATGTATAATTTGCCTCTGGCTCCTTATGTCCAGACTGCCTGTGTGGTTTTGTCAAAAAATAATTGCATTGTAAATTATGGATTTAGCTTGAAATGCCCCTGCAGCCCTTTATATTGTTGCTCTGAGGAAGCCGATGAATGATTTAGAGGGTTTGAGGTCTGTGAAGTGCAATAACAGTGATTAGCACAAAAAAGACTACGTATACATATTAATTCTCCTAGCTGGTTGGTAGAACACTGTGCATAGCATAGTGGAACAGGCTGTTTTAAAAGAAACATCCATTTTGCGAGACCTAGAGATGCTGTTAATACATTTTCAAAGACTGATATAAATACATTAAAGCCACTTTCTGGGCTCTTGAATATGAACCTTTACTCTTTAACAGTCATCAAAACTATTTACAGCAGCTGCTTTAAGAGCTCAGGAAAACCCTCTTGCTGTGCTATTAGCTTATATACGTAGATTTTTTGAATCATTTGATTACAAACAATAAGAGCACAAACAAAGCAATCAGAGCTTTAAACCTGTTTCATGTGGTTAATGGCTCCTGACCTTTGCATTTAAATGTATGCATGGAAGACATTTCCAGGAAATAAGCAGGAGCACACATAGGCCTCAGGTTCTTGAGCCCCTGCCCTTTTACCCTCAGGCTGTACAAGTGGCCACTTGCTTGGTGTAATTTTGTATATAATATTGTATTTAACGTGGCCGTTCCTCAAGATTTCTCTCAGCGAGGCGAGGTTCAGCCTCAGCCCAGGAATAGATGGTCGGTACTTCACCAGAGAGGGCGCCCAACAGTGCCCAAGAGCTTTATCTCTAAAAAAGCCTCACATTACATGAAGAGGTTTTTTTGATCCATACACAAACAAATGTCAGGCTGTTTTGCGCAGCTTAGTTTCCACCTATGGATTGTACAGACTAGAAAGTGAACAATGAACGTGAACTTTAACAACATTTACATACTACAACAAGGTTATTTGAAAAAAGCGAGAAAAAAAGTTTTTTCTTTACTTTATATGAACCATTTTAAGGCCAGAGCACACCAGCATTCCAAAGTTGCGAGTTGGCTACATATGGTTCCAGAATAAAAACTGACAGGTCAACTAAACCAGTGTTTATAAGGATAACATTGTAGGACAACATGAATGGAGAAGAAGAATCTACAACAGTGTGAATGGGAGGAGAGAATTTTAGAACAACATGAATGAGGAAGAGGATTTCACAACAGTCTGAATGTGATGAGAACATTCTAGAATGTTCTGGAAGGAGAACATTTTTGAACAGCGTGAATGAGGGATAACATTTCAGATTAGGCAAGGACAGAAAAACATTCTAGAACATTGTGAATGGGAGGAGAACATTTTAGAACAGTGTAGATGAGGGTGAACATTCTAGAACAGTGTAAATGTGGAAAAAATTTCATAACAGTGTGAATGGGAGGAGAATGTTCTAGAACAGTGTGAATGAGAGGAGAATGTTCTAGAACAGTGTGAATGAGAGGAGAATGTTTAGAACAGTGTGAATGGGAGGAGAATGTTCTAGAACAGTGTGAATGGGAGGAGAGCATTTTAGAACAATGTAAATAACGAAGAAGATTTCACAACAGTCTGCATGTGCTGAGAATGTTCTGGAAGGAGAACATTTTAGAATAGCATGAATGAGGGATAACATTTCAGATTAGTTAATGAGGGAAAAACATTCTAGAACGTTGTGAATGGGAGGAAAACATTTTAGAACACTGTGAATGAGGGTAAACATTCTAGAACAGTGTAAATGTGGAAAAGGTTTCATAACAGTGTGAATGGGAGGAGAATATTCTAGAACAGTGAATTGGAGGAGAGCGTTTTAGAACAATGTAAATAACGAAGGTTTCACAACATTTCAGATTAGATAATGAGGGAAAAACATTCTAGAACATTGTGAATCGGAGGAGAACATTTTAGAATGGTGAATGGGGAGAACATTATGGAACAGTGCGAATAAGAGGACAGCATTCTAGAGCAGTGTAAATGTGAGAGAACATTCTAAAATTGCGTGAATGATGGAGAACACTTCAGAACAATTTGAGTGTGGGGAGCATAGCAGAGGTATAGCAGACCAGTGTCGTGATATGGTTTGTTAGTGTTTGTCTGAAATAGGAACTGACAGTATAACATATTAGAACAGTGTGAATTGAGGAGAACACTGTAGAACACTAAGAAAGGAGGAGAACATTCCAGAAGAGTGAACAAGAAATGTCGTAAAATTGTGTCGATGCGCTTTGGCCTTTATAAATAACAACTTCAGTGAATGTTTTGTAAGGGCTGCTGTTAATTATGATGTGACTGAAGCTTTTCTGTTTATCAACACATTCATGTGATTCTCTCTGCACTTGCCAATGCTGGCAGGTGTCAGCTACTGGCTGGTGTCTTTCCTGGGTAAATAAAGAACAGTGGAGTCAGCAGTTTCTCAGCAAGGCCTAGCACAAGCAGGCAACCATGCATAATTTAAAAACTGTGCTCCAAATTGTTTTTAAAGCTCCTGTCTACTCATTTGGATGATTTTCATCTTTTATCTATAGTTTTTGTGGAGTTTTTACTGTGAACTGGCAGAGAAAAAGTGCTGTTGATCTTTTCTGTTGAGAGATTTTTGAATTTACTTTTTCTGCTATTTTCTTTTGTTCGATTAGAGTTGTTTGGGACTAAATTTGGTGTAGGTGATTTCAGATCTGCCGAAGTACCAATCAGAGTAAGCAATATGTATACATCAGCTACTTGCCTACCTCTACTTACCATAAAGTGACTGCTCTCATGCTGCTCCGAGTCGCAGCCAAAATTCTCAGCAAGTAGCTTATTTAATATTTTATGAATTTGTTAACGTTGAGTGCCATGAAGGTTTATTACACCATTGTTTGTAGTGTACCTAGATGTAGTTTCCTATTGGCATTTGCCACCTGCTACAGGATCCTACTATTAGCAATTAACTTCATTTATGGGAGCACGATAGCTAGCGGTCCACCTTAACTATAGCAATGAATATATATTAGCTACCTCCTTAACATCAAGGCTCACAGTGTTTCCCTGCAATTGTAATGTGGTGCACAATAAGGCACATACGAAACTTCTCCACAGTGTCCACAAATATGACCGTGCTAACTCATCACTGCAGCTAGTGTGACCTCAGGTACAGAAGCACAGCCCAGCAGTTAGCTAGATAGCTATAGGATATGGATATAGGCTAACGATAATGCTGAGTGTTCAGATATCAGACATGATATGTCCTAGATCTGCCCATCGTAAGATGAAAGCTTGAGTTTTCTAACATTAAATATAAAATTTAGTTAGATCTCTAAAATGATCGTTAGACAGCTTGTTCTCCATTTTTGTGCTATTTACTAATCATTCAGAGACCAGCTGAGAAGAGTGGTGTATTTTCCTGCAGGGGAAGGTGGGTGCGGGTGGGGGATTGGCTATGCCACTCACCACTGCCACTAGAGCCAGGTTATTTACATTGCCTTGGAGACACCACTGTCAATCATTTTGCTTTCTGACATGCCCACGCAGTTGTGAGCATGCAGCAGCTTAGAATTTTTGGAGCATTTATCCACTATTAAATTGTATTAATTTATATATATATTTCTTGAATATAACACTGGTAAACACCTTTCCCACAGCTTATTTTTGCTATTGATTCCAAAATGTAAACATTTGAAACCATGTTGATTAGGGCTTAAAATATGATTTTTGAACATCTTTGTACATGTCACAGCTGCAAAGAGCTCTCTTCCAAGTGGATAATCCTGTGAGCGATTTGATAAACTGTTGAATTAAATTACACAGCTGCACAACTCCAGCTTTCGTTGATTAAAAACACTCTGAAGTGGCAAGTGGTGGTCTTCTGTGAAGGCAAGCATGCTAACTAGCTAGTTACTGCCAGTCTGTGTGTGTTTTAGATCAGTGGGGGCAAAACCGACATCTGTTATAAGGGATGTCTACACAACAACATCACTTCTTCAATGCGTAAGCTTCACTCAGCGTACCCGCCCAAAATACTAATGAATTTTACTGAAGAGTTTTTCATGGTCAGAGTCCAGATTTAAATCCTGTAAAGAATATTTGGTCTCACATTAAGCATAAACTAGTTCTGCACTGTTTTTCAACTGTTTGAAGCCTTCAGTGGAACAATACTGACTCTTCTTTCTGTAAAAGGTTGTCTGCATGTTCACCCACAAGACAAGAAATCAGAGTGAAACGCTATTCCAGACTAATTTACTTTACCTTTTTTGCAATGATTTGTTGTTAAGATCTTTAAAAGCTTAATGTTTTACCATTCTGTGCTTGGCTCATTTTTTTGCACAGGAGTGTTTGTAAGAGGATAGAGAACAGCCTTCACTAAACACACACCGAATGGATGAGAACTGAAGGAAAATGAAAAGGTAAATAATGAGGCTTGATCAGTAAACAAAACATGATCAATAGCAAGACAGTTCTTAAATAAAATGATTGTAAACCCACAAGCAACAAATAGCAGCATAGTATATTGCTGCTGTCAGAGCAAAATCTCATATCTCCAAAATGGTAACTTTACAGGAAAAGGAAAAAACATACAATCCCATTTCCAAAAAAGTTGGGTGCTGTGCAAAATGTAAAAAAAACAAAATGCAATGATGTGCAGATCATTTAAATATTTCATTAAAATAGTACAAAGACAGCATATCAAATGTTGAAACTAAGAAATTCTTTTGTTTTTTGAAAAATATATGCCCACTTTGAATTTGATGCCAACAACACGTTCCAAATAAGTTGGGACGGGGGCAACAGACGGCTGGTAAAGTTGTGTAATGCTAAGAAAAACACCTGGTGGTTAATTGGCAACAGGTCAGTAACATGATTGGTTATAAAAAGAGCATCTCAGAGAGACTGAGTCTTTCAGAAGTAAAGATGAGGAGGGGTTCACCACTCTGTGAAAGACTGCTTAAGCAAATAGTGCAACAATTCAAGAATAATGTTTCTCAACGTAAAATAGCGAAGAACATTTGTTTTTCATCTTCTACGGTACATAATAACATTAATAGATTCAGAGAATCTGGAGAAATCTCTGTATGCAAGGGACAAGGCCAAAAACCAGTATTTGCTGGCCGTGTTCTTTGGGCCCTCAGGCAGCACTGTATTAAAAACAGACATGATTCTGTAGTGGAAATCAGTGCATGGGCTCAGCAACACTTCTGAAAACCACTGTCTGTGAACACAGTTTGTTCAAACCACATTCTGCATGTGTCACAAAAGCACGGCTCCATATAAAAAGAGTCCAGTGCTAAACTGACCTGCCTGTAGTCCAGACCTGTCACCACTGAAAACATTTGGCACATTATGAAATGAACAATACAACAAAGGAGACCCCAAATTGTTGAGAAGCTGAAATCCTATATCAAACAAGAGAAGGAAAACATTTCACCTTTAAAACTACAGCAGCTGGATTCCTCAGTTCCCAAAAGCTTATGGAGTGCTGTTAAAAGAAGAGGTGATGAAACACAGTGGTAAACATGCCCCTGTCCCAACTTTTTTGGAACGTGTTGTTGGCATTAAATTCAAAATGGGCATATATTTTTCAAAAATGATAAAAATTTCTGTTTCAACATTTGATATGTTGTCTTTGTGGTATTTTCCTTTAAAAATATGGTTTACATGATTTGCGCATCATTGCATTCTGTTTTTATTTACATTCTGCAGAGTGTCCCAACTTTTTTGGAATTGGGTTGTACTTTACTTTTAATGTAAGTCAATGAAACCAGACTTTTTTCCAATGTAAAGGGCCACATGCATTTTCAAATTATGTCAAAAACTGAAAAATGACAAACATGAAGATATGATATTTTGTTCCGACAGCAGTGATATACTGCAAAATCAACACAGTTCTGACATGTAATTTCCAGAGTATGTAAATGGAGTTGAGTGGCAGACGTCTCCACTCCTCGCTCATATCACTTCGCTCCAACTCTGTTCTGGGTTTTCTATTTTCTGCTCCTCATGACGTCAGAGATAACCTGCTTCATATGATTCCTGCTTATGATATTTTTTTGATATTATTATTATTTGATGATGATATTAATTTGTGTAATGTTGATGATGTTAAAATAGTGGTAAATCTTGGGGGAAAAAAAAGTTTCTTTTGGGACTATTTTGCCTTATAGCACCATGCATGTACCTCTCCACCATAATTGAATTTAAACATAAATAATTAATTGATAACCTTATATAAAACTTCAATAAAACATTGTCTCACGTATCAGGCAGTGTATTTGTTACCACTTCATGTAATAGCTCTCTGCGAGGGAGCTTTTAGAGACATCTAACTCTGGTTCCTGTCACCACCACTGTGAACAATTTTGAGTCAGTCAGTTTCTCTAGAACAGAGCATTTCACATCAAACCCCTCTGAATGATTTTTGACATCTCAATGACTATATTATGCAGATATTTTTAAAAAAATCAGTGTTCCCCATAAAATAAGCCACTTCCACCACCGACTGGATGTGAATTATAACCAACCTTTATGTTTACCAACCTTCTGAGTTGGTCTATATTAGGTTCTTAATTTCCCTTTCAATGTGGAGTTTACCTGCTCACTTTGTGCTAATATCTGTCTGGACTGAGTGAAAATACAGTGATAATGTTTCACTTTAAATCAGTGGCTTCATTTAAATAAATTCAAACAACAGGTTCATTTGCATCTGGACATGTCTCATTAACAAGTAAAATTTGCATGGTTGCATGATTTTTTTGCATGAATATGTTCATGGAAGTCCATCACAGTTACCTGTTAGGCCTGCTAGGAGTTAGCACAGAAAACCTGTACTGCTTTTGTGCCGCATAACTTGAATTTTCCTCAGAATACCATATAAGTTCTCTCTCACGATTTAATCTCTCTGTAACTGGGTCCTGGCTGCTATTGCCGTTACTTGTGTTTGTTCCTGTGTGCTCGGGTGTTTGCCTTGTCTGTTTGCCTGCTTGCGAAGCTGTCTGCTGGGTTTTTGTGCCATGCTACCTTAGACAACCTGCAGCATAACTCTATCACCAGGGCAGCAGAGCTACATTTCCCAGTGCTCTGCAAACCTACTGTCTGTGTTCCTCAAACCACACTATCGCCTCTGTTTCCCCTGTTAGCACTCTGTGTATCCACACCTATCCACCTCCAGCCTTCCAGTGCTGGCTTTCATCGATCATGAATGTGATTTGCTATCTGCCAAAAGAGCCAAAGTGTACTGTTACGTAATGAGAAAATGCCCATTTAATACTCATGGAACTCGGTGTAGACTAACTGTTATCACACAGATCCTTTGTTTGTTCTGTGAGGTTTAACGTACCATTGTTAATATGCCCCAACTATGACTACCTGTTGGGTATTTCATACATCATAAATTGTTATTATTGCACCCGATCTCAGAATGCAATGATTTGCAAATCTCATAGACCCATATTTTATTTACAATAGAACATAGAACACATATCTGATGTTGAAAGTGAGACATTTTACCATTTCATGAAAAACATTAACTCATTTAGAACTTGATGGCAGCAACGCATCTCAAAAAAGTTGGGACAGGGGCAACAAAAGGCTGGAAAAGTAAGTGGTACTAATAAAAAGCTTGAGGAGAAATTTGCAACTAACTCACATGACTGGGTATAAAAAAGAGCATTTTGGAGAGGCAGAGTCTCTCGGAAGCAAAAAAAAAGCTTGAGGAGCAATTTGCAACTAACTCACATGACTGGGTATAAAAAAGAGCATTTTGGAGAGGCAGAATCTCTCGGAAGCAAAAATGTCCCTCAATGTAAAATTGCGAAGACTTTGGATATCCCACCCTCTACAGTACATAACAGCATCAAAAGATTCAGAGAATCTGGAGAAATCCCTGTACGCGAAGGATAAGGCCTACGGTTAATATTGGATGCTCATGATCTTTGAGTCCTCAGGCATTGAAAACAGGCTGTACTGGAAATCACAGCATGGGCTCAGAAACACCTCCAGAAATCATTGTCTGTGAATACAGTTCACCATGCAATCCACAAATACAAGTTAAAGCTGTATCATGCAAAGAAGAAGCCATATGTTAACACGATCAAGAAACACCGCCGTCTTCTCTGGGCCAAAGTTATTTCCTTATTTCTCCTTATTTTCTAAAAAGTTATCATTTCAGAGATTTAAGGTTTTGTACAACATCACTGTTATATTTTCAGGTTATAAATGTGTTATAAGCTGTCTGTGATGTTAGCCACCATTGTAGTTCACAGGCTGGGTTTCTGTAAAGTAAAGGAATGAACTATATTTCCCTTAATGTAGTTCTTACGTCGTAGCTTTTTCTTTACATTTCCCCTAATAAAAAAACTACATTTCCTTTAATGCAAAAAAGAACCATGTTTGCCTACATGTAAATAAAGAACTACACTCCCATTAAAGTACAAAAAGGACTACATTTCCCTTAATGCAAAGAAAGAACTACATTTCCCTTCATATAAAAATAACTACTTTTCCCTTAATGTAAAGAAACTTAATTTCTCTTTATCCTCTTATAGTTCTATTTTCTATTTTTGGCTTTGTGTTGTGAACTTGGAGTAAAATCATCAGTGTTGAATAAACTTTTGCAAATGTTTTGTTTGATCAGTTGATCACTCAATCATGGAGAAATCAGAGCAAGTCATCCCACCTTAAACATTCTTCAAGTTGTCGAAATTCACTTCAGCGTAGCAGTTTTAAGATTGACTTCCTATTTTATTCCTACACAGACAATTTGGAGCATTTTTGGTTATGCTAACACGCTAACTGAAGCTAGGCTCATCCCTGTGTTCCCAGGGTCTTTTATTTTCTCTTTGAAATGCCTAGGAAACTGCCTTATGTTCCCAAGCTGTGTTTTTCCTCTGTAATTTTGGAAATAGTGCTGGTTTCTGGACTCACATGTTCCTTCACTGACATTTTCTAGCAAACACCTCTGTTTCCATGGCTCCATGTTTTAGCCCCAAGTTGCCTCAATCATGTTCCCTCAAGTTCTTCAACAGCAAAGTGTCATTTGATTTGCCATTTTCAAACTGGGCCTAATGTTGTAAACTACTCAATCTATTATACATTCCTGCTGATGTAAGTTTGTTACTTTAATCTGATAACTCACTAGTTATCTAAGGGCTACAACAAAAAAGAAGAGCAGTGCACCACACTTAAACTAGAGAAAGCAATTATTCAAAAGGAATAATGTCACTGTCTCCAACAAAAAAGATCCAAGTAATGTGCAAATACTTGGAAAAAAAATCTTCCATTATCTTCCACTCAAAGTTAACAATGTTTTTTTCCTCCAATAAAGTTGCCGTTTTGGAGATATGACACCCTGCATATACCTCTCCACCGTGAAAGGACTTAAAAAAAAAATACATTTCAGATCAAAAGCATGTCTCAGAATATTTCATAAAACAATGGCTCAGACATCAGACAGCGTATATGTTGCCAATGCATGCAATTATTTACTGTGAGGAAGCTTTTAGATACATTTAACACTTCAGATGTCTGGTTCCCATCACCACCACTGTGAACAGTTCTCACTGTGTTAGTTTCTCTAGAACGGAGCATTTCACACCAAACCACACTGAATTACTTAAATCTTAGGCATTTAATTATGCAGACATTTTGTACAATTGGTGGAATTTCCCTTTAGTGAATGCGATTCACATAATCTTAAAGCCCTATACCAGGGCCCGGCAACCCAAATGTTAAGAAGAGCCATTTTGTCCTTGCAACAAAAATCAAACCATCTTGGAAGCCACAACATTTTAAGTCTATTTAAACATCTTGGCTGTAAATATGTCTCAGTATGTGCTAATACTTTGTTCTGTTTTAAGCTTTAGCTCAGCTGTAGCTGCTTTTCTTGCATCTCCAGCAGTAAACATTTCCACAAAAGTAGAATAATTTTGTATAAAATGTCTCTCAGTGTTCAACTTTTTACGAGGCTTCGCAACTTTTTAGTGTTTGAGAGTTTCTCACAAGGGCTTTCCTAGAACCATCTATCCAAGGCAAGAACCTTTATTTCTGAGATTGTGGGTTGACAGTGCTTTGTTTTCTACTGCAGTTGCTTGTATGCATCTCTCATTATTTTTTCATTTCTGTCCTTATTCTCATGTACCTTTTCTTATCTGTAGACTTCAAAAACCCAAAGAAGTGCCTTTGCTTTAAGTGCCTTTTTGCTCTTCTCACTTTTATTGTCAGCAAGTCAAACTGACATGTTTGATTGGATTCTCCTCCTATCAGCCGTCGTGCTCCTTTTCTCCCACTCCCCCCCTGACATTTCCTTTGATGCAGCAGCTCATCTGCGGCGCACGAGGGGCGAAATACTGCGGAGCATTGTGCCGGGATTTGTCACAGTTGTAATTTCTCTTTCACGTCTCCTCAGGCAGCCAGGCGGGACGCGGCTTAATAACAATACTGGGGAGGACGCAAGGAACCGATTTGTCATAAAAAACAGACAAATAATGTGCGCGTTCATTCATTCTTCAATTTGCTACATTAATCCTGGACGTGCTGACTCAGTTGTAGGTTGAGGCTGAGGAGCTGGATGATGGAAGGCAGAAGTTGTATTTATAAATTGCTTTTAAATCTAATGGATGTGCAGTGCATGCTGGAGTGCTGACGTATGTGTCTGAGCGAGTCTTCAGCTTTCTTCCCTTCCTCATTCTGACTTCCTCTCAGTCCTGTGGCATTTCTGCGGTGCGTCATTTTCTCCATCTCCTCCACCTGCGCTCCTCTGCTCTTCACCAACATCATCATCATCATCACAACACAACTTCCACAGTGTTCTCTCTTTATCTCTTTTTCTCCCTCCCCCTTTCGCAGTGACTGCCTGTATCTCTCTTTCTGTCGCACTTTACTTTTTTCTCTCCCTCTTTTCTCTCCCTTGTCTTCTTTCTCTTTCTCCCTATCTCTCTGTGCCTTTCTCCTTTTCTCCTTCTTTCTCTCACTTTTTGACTTGCTCATTCTCCTTCTGTTTTCCTAAATGTTTTTCTTTCTCTCTCTCTCTCTGTCTCCTTTCACTACGTTTCTCTTTATGTTTCTCTCTCTCTCTCTCTCTCTCTTTCTTTCTTAATTCAGTTCAGTTCAAGAAAGCTCTATTGGCACAACTGTATCACATGGTAGTGTGAAACACACTTCAGCCTATTAATGTTTAATGTATGTATTTCATACATTCAGTTCCAGATATATTAACAGTATTTTATGCTATATGTATTAAAATTTATATATATTTAACTACTGCATTCCATTTCACTGCTGGTGCCACCCAGGGATGTTTCTAGACTACTTGATGGGGCACAACTGTGCATCTGGTAAAATGCATGTTAAACACTAAATAGATTAAGTGATTTAACACTGAAGTGGGAGTTTCTCTGCCATGGATGAGAAGTAAAGAACAAATTAACCTTTAATTAATCTTTATTACATTTTTTTCTGATGCTCCTTTCCCTTTTCCTCTTTCCCTTCCTTACTTTTTAGGACACTCAAGGCTTTTGGATTGGGCCCAAGATTTTTTTCACAGATTAAACTGTTGTATACTGATGTATACAGCTTACTGAAAATGGGAGCCTTACTAGGCCTTTTAGGGGGATACACCAAGGCTGTGGTCTCTCTGGACTGTTATACACCATTGCTGGTAGTGGCTTTCCGAAAGCACCTTTGCCGAGTCTCAGCCCAATGACCCAGCACTGGGAAGTTACAGTTATCACTGGAGAAGAGAGTGATGTGAAGAGTGTACACGAGTGCTTTGGAAAATTCCAGGAAGCCACATCTGCACGGATAAACTGGAGTAAAAGCATAGCTTTGTTATTAGGGCAGTGGCTTCAGGAGGGTCCACCTTGGCTCCCTCAGCAGTGCTCCTGGAATCTGGAGGGGTTTAAAGTACTGGGTGTTTTTTTGGTACAGATGTATATATGCAGAAGATCTGGGAGAAACTGAGAACAGATTCTGAAGACACTCCAGCGGTGGAAACTGACTCTTCCTCAGTTATCATACCAGGGAAGAGTGCTGGTGATCAACAGTCTTGCAGCCTCAATGAGGCTGGCACAGGTTAACTGTATTAGACCCTCCAGTGGATTTACTACATCATGTTCAGAAGGTTTTCGTAGACTTCTTTTGGGATGAATAACCCTGCCACTGTACCTGCCACTGGTTGAAGGAGGCCAGGGGCTAATACAGGTTTTGGCCAGAGTGAAGGCCATGCAGCTACAAACTGCACAGGGAAGGCAGCACTCCTTGGATTAGCTTTGGTTTAGCATTGCTTTGGAAACTTGATGGACTGGACTATAACAAACACCTTTTTCTCTTGCCATGGAATGTTGTAAAGCAAATAGCTGGTTGTAGTTTTTATGGTTCAGTTTTAAATGCATGGGGGCTTTTTAAAGTGACAATGACAATGATGTACATTATGGTCTGGACAAGCCTTTATTTTCTAACCCCTTTCTACTTTGTCAAGTCCACCAGTTTAGTATAATCGCTACAACATAACGTAACTGTAACATGCAGCCGACATTTGATTGATTTGAGGGAGGGAGAGTGGTGATCAGCTGGAGTTTAAACACAGCAGATTGGTTTTAAATCAGAGATAGTGATTAGGGGTTTAATCAGTCCTTTAAAGCTTCTTTGTCTTCACCCTTAAAGGCTTTTGTGACCGGTGCTCTGGCTGGTGGATTGGCTCAATTGTCCTTTTCACAGTTATTTGTCAGCCCTTCTGTCTCCAAACCTAGGCAAGGGGCAACTTCTGTCCTTGAGTGGGTTGCAAAAGTCGCCTTTCTCAACAGCTGGTAAGAAGGCATTGTACCAGAGCTGTATTAAATCCTTTCATTTCCATGAACTACTAAACGTTCAGGAGCCCTTCAGTGGATGATCCTTTACTATGCTGTACCTACGAATGGCTTTTTGTTTAACCCTGCTGTTCTGCCACTTTGCATTTTTTGTAATAACTCTGATACTGTTTTCCTTGCATTTTCTGACTGTCAGAGGGCTGGGTCCTCTATTCGAGCTCCTGGACAGAGCGCTCAGAGGGCTGGGTCCTCTATTCGAGCTCCTGGACAGAGCGCTCAGAGAGCTGGGTCCTCTATTCGAGCTCCTGGACAGAGCGCTCAGAGGGCTGGGTCCTCTATTCGAGCTCCTGGACAGACCGCTCAGAGGGCTGAGTGCTCTATTCGAGCTCCTGGACAGACCGCTCAGAGGGCTGGGTCCTCTATTCGAGCTCCTGGACAGAGCGCTCAGAGGGCTGGGTCCTCTATTCGAGCTCCTGGACAGAGCGCTCAGAGGGCTGGGTCCTCTATTTGAGCTCCTGGACAGAGCGCTCAGAGGGCTGGGTCCTCTATTCGAGCTCCTGGACAGAGCGCTCACAGGGCTGGGTCCTCTATTCGAGCTCCTGGACAGACCGCTCACAGGGCTGGGTCCTCTTTTTGAGCTCCTGGACAGAGCGCTCAGAGGGCTGGGTCCTCTATTCGAGCTCCTGGACAGAGCACTCACAGGGCTGGGTCCTCTTTTTGAGCTCCTGGACAGACCGCTCAGAGGGCTGGGTCCTCTTTTTGAGCTCCTGGACAGACCACTCAGAGGGCTGGGTCCTCTTTTTGAGCTCCTGGACAGACCGCTCAGTGGGCTTGGTCTGTCATGTTGCTTTTTCTTCCTCCCTCTCTCTCTCACTGTCTGTCTTACGCTCTATCTCCCTCTCTTTTTCTCTTTTTCTATTCCGCTCAATTTTCTGTTTTCTCTCTCCATCTTCACATCTGCCTTTTCTTTGTCTTGATCTCTCTCCTCTCTCTCTTTTCCTTCCCTCTATCTTTCTTCCATTCTTTTTTTCTCTCTCCCTCTTTCGTTCTTCATTTCTTCTTCTTTCTCTCTATTCTAGCGTTTTTATCTTCTCACCTCTCTTTCAGCTTCCCTCTCTCTCATTCTGTCTCTCTCTCCCCCCTTTTCACCCGTTTCTCCTCTCTTCCACTGTCCCTCTTCTCTCTCACCTTCTTTTCTCTCTCTCCTTGTCTCTCTTTCCCCCTCTTTTTTCTCTCTTCTCTCTTTCGCCCTCCCTCTCTCCTTTTTCTCTCTCTCTTGCTGTCCCTGTCCTTTGTGTTTCTCAATTTCTCCTTTTCTCTCTTTTTCTCTCCTCTCAGTGCAGCTGAAATCAGTCTGAATTAAGGATTGTAAGGTTTTGGGGAATATTAAAGAACAGTGTAGTGGGATGACAGCACATTACAGTCAGTGCAGATGGAAGAAGAAAAAAGAAACTAGGATGGTCTAAAATAAACGAATAGGGTTTAGTTTAACCACTCATTTTCAGTCTCTCACCCTTACTCTCACCCACTGTACATCACATCCCACTCTCTCCATCATCTCCACTCATTAGACTCATTTCTCCTTGGGGAGTTGGGGGGAGTTTGACGGGGTGCAGTAATCCCACCCAGCATGGCGCCCTCAGCCTGTTAGCTCAGCTACAGCTACATCTCTACACTGCTGTAGGTATTGAGTGGAAATAATACTGGAGACCCATAAAGCAGCTCAGAAGGACCCTGCCTTTCTTTATTACAGGCTCTAATCAATATATGAGGTCATTTGAGATGTTCCAGTCAGTTATTGATGTTTTGTCCATAGCCGTGTTATAGTAAAGGCCTTTATTTAATGAAGAATGTCATGTTTGTCACTTTTTCTCCAGATGCTGAGCCCCTGGTCACAGAGCACCTACACCGAATGTTCATTTCCCCACCTGCAGCAGCAGCAGAGCTCTCTGATTCAGTCTGTTAAAACACAGTCGTTCATACTGTTTAGGTTTTACTTTCAGTCTCTTTTTCTCCGTCTGTCTACATCCTTCTGTCTTTGTTTCTCTTTCTATATATATTCTTCTGTCCTTCTTTCTGTTTCTCTTTGTGCTTTTCTCCATCTCTCTATCCTTTTTTCTTTCTGTGTCTCTCTGTCTCTCTATTCTTCTATATTTCTCTGTGTCTCTATTGGTCTGTCTGTCTCTATCCTTTTGTCTTTCTCACACTTTCTATCCATCTCTCTTTCAGTCTCTTCATCCTTCTCTATCCTTCTCTTTCTGTCGCTCTCTTTATCCTTTTTCTGTCTTTATTCTTCTCTCTGTCTTTCTTTTTCTGTCTCTTTGTTACTCTTTCTGTCTCTATTGTTCTCTCTTTCTCTGTCTCTTTCTTTTTCTGTCTCTCTTTATCCTTCTTTCTTTTTGTCTCTGCTTTTTCTCTTATCCTTCTCTCTTTATCCCTCTATTTCCCTCTTTTTTCTCTCTTTATCCTTCTCTCTGTCTCTCTCTTTGTCTTTCTCTCTCTATCCTTCTCTCTCTCTTTCTTTTTCTGTCTCTTTATCCTTCCCTCTTTTTCTTTCTCTTTATCCTTCCCTGTTTTTCTGTCTCTTTTTCCTCCTCTCTTTCTGTCTCTCTTTGTCTGTCTCTTTATCCTCTCTTTCTGTGTTTCTTACTCTTTCTATCTCTCTTTATTCTTCTTTCTTTCTCTCTCTTTATCATTCTCTCTGTCTGTTTTTCTGTCTCTTTATCCTGCTCTTTCTGTCTCTCTCCATCCTTCTTTCTTTCTGTCTTTTTTGTCTCTGTCCTTTTTCTCTATCCTTCTCTTTCTGTCTCTCTTTATCTTTCTCTGTATCTCTTTTTCTGTGTCTGTTGATCCTTCTCTCTTTTCCTCTCTTTCTCTCTTTCTGCCTCTCTTTATGCTTCTCCATTTCTGCTCAGGCAGTAAAGTATGTATATGCTAACTGTACTCTGTTTTGATGGAAACGAGCCATGATTCAGTTTTATATGATTTTACATGACTTTATTTATTTCTCTTATGAATGTCGAAAAGAGTCTTTTCTGTAGACATAAGAAGACACGTTGGGCCTCATTCACCGACCATTCTTAAGAAGAAATTTCTTCTTACAACCCACTTTCGCAGTTGTCATGTAGATTCTGATATTCACCAATGTTTTCTTATTTGGCATTTCTTCTTAGGTAAGAACAGAATCTACACACACTCAAGAGCACAAAGGTGTGATCAGTTATGCGCTTTAAGAACACAACATGAATCTGACAGACTTTTTCTTAGGACCTTTTTCTAGAACAGATTTAAGAACAAACCTAGGAGCGTATTGGTGAATGAGGGCCAATATGCTTATTTTATTAAAAAATCAAAATAGCTAAATTTAAACCAAACAAAGGCTGTATGACATCATTTCCAAACAGAAATGCAGAACTTGTCATAATGCCTCCTAATGAAGTCGGTTAAAAGGCGTAACACAACATTAGGTGATCATCTATGTTTTGTAATTGCCTTAAACACAGTTATAATGGGCCGTCCTATTTCAGACATCAACACCAAAAATAGAACACAGCCTAAAGCACTCAAAGCAGCACGTTCACATTGCCAAACCATCAGAGTACACACAGTTCACTTTTCAGATCAACTCGCAGAAACACGGCATGAATCAAGTGGCTAATCAGCCGAGTGGGGCCTCGCGCTAAAAGCCGCGTTTCCGAAAGCACCTCCAGCGGCCGTATGTTATTAGGGAGGCCGGCGTGAGTCACAGCACTGCTGGACCGGACTGCTCGCCGATGATTGGCAGTATTTATAGCAGTCCATCAGGGTGAAACTGCCTAAGCCTCATCAGATGAAGTGAGGAGAGCAGGGGACAATATATTGGCACCCTCTCCACTCCATTATGTTAAAAGGCAAAAACAGTAACAGTTAGAACTGAAGGTGTTGACTTTCATTGAGGCTTCTACCATCTTGTTTTGCTTTTCTTTCATTTTCTTTCTTTTTCTTTTCATGTTGCTTATTCTTTCATTTTTCCTAGTATGTATAAGCCTGGGATTGTAAGGGGTTAGCCATGGGGTTTAAAGCCAGTCTAACAGAACTACAACTGTTATATTTAACTCATTAGCTTTTTACCAAACTCTCAGTGAACTCAAACTACTAAGGATGGGCTCACTGTTTTTCAACCCAGAGCTAATTAAAATTGTTTCATGTTCCATCATTTATAATCACAACCTTACCGATAGCTTTAGCACTAAGAATCATCATGGTCTCTGCAGCATCTCACTGAGCTTCAATGCAATCCAATGGAGCAATCATTTAAGCCTTTGAAAACCTAGATAAACCTCCTTTTTGAAAACACGCTAGCAAGCAATTGCCACAACATGGCATTACCAAATTACCAACGATAACATCTTTGTTTAAAAGTTCAGAGGAAGAGGGAGTTGGCGAAGCACTCCATTGTCACCAACAGAGTAGCAGCTAGCGTTAGCAAGCACAACTCTTTCAGACAGCTACTGACAAAACTGCCCAGACAGCTGACTACACAAAGCCAATTTTAAGTTCTGTTCATTACTGCAGTCAACATATGTCTAGTGGGCAGGAATGATGTGTTAACAGTGTAACTGGTTATAGTGTAAGTGTTGTCTGATGCTAATAGGCTTAGCCTAATGTAGCCTACCTAGCAGTGTTCGGATAAGGATCACTATATTTACAATCACTTTGAACACCCATGTCTAATTACATGTTTTGTTTATTTTTTTAAAGAGAAAGTAAATTACCACATACGCTATAGGGACACACTACAGTACGGTATTTTTCTGTAAATGTAAGTGCACAATTTCTATTTATTTACTGAGTTTAACCCCTTGAATGGCCAGGGCCCACAGCAGGCCCAAAGTTTTATTACACACTTCTATATCCAAAGACTAGCTTAGCCAGTTTGCACTGAAGTCCCTGTAGTCAGTGAATATTAGACCTTAGTATGTAATAAGCCTGGGATTTTAAGGTGTTAGCACATTGGGGAAAAAATGGCATGTCATTTAAGCAGGTGTGCCCAAACTTTCACATACAACTGTATATATTTGAGATGATTCATCAAAATTGTGCCTCCATGGTATACCAACCTCTTACTGCAAAGTGATGGCGTTGAGCGGTTTCTTATCATTCAGTGGCCATGTGGAAAGCTGTACAGCTTGCTCTGCTCTGTTGCGAGGTGACGTGGATGCCTGGCGTGAAGTTATGATGCACTCAGCTATTTATTTTTAACATTTTCCCAATATTACCAATAACTGATCGATCTAAAGGCCTTTGCTGAGTGAATGAATTACAGTTTAGGCTACATTTTGTGGCTTGAAAAAGAAGCTTCCAAATACTAAATACAGAAACAAATACCAACATAACAAATCAACACGTAGAATAAGACGCGAAACATTGTGCTTTAAAGGCGAATGTTCTTTTATTTTAACAGGCAGCAAGGGAGAACCACCATTTAGCGCTGCTTTGCATGGCCATGCCCCCACACTTCCACAACAGTGCAAGCCAGTAGCAGCATGCTCCAATATATAAATTTGATGATAACACGATCTAAAATTGTCAACATAAAATACAATTTGTTTCAGTCCCAGAGGGGAAAGAACAGGTCTAAAACTGATCACTGTTTTTGCGGGGGCTCCAGAGTTTTGCGCTACTGTTTTGTAGAAAGGCAGTACAGGTGTAGTCACTAAAGGTAAGCCAGATACTAAACTCTGGCACTTCAGCAGGTACAGGTTTAGGTGCTATTACTGTGTTTATCATTCATAGAGTGTCTTGGAGATGACACTTGGTTTCTCCACTTCACCTACTCATTCACTCAGGTAAAACGGTCCTTTTTCAGCCCTCCTGTCGCAATGTCTGTCACCTCGCACAAAGAAGCATCTTCTCTCTGTCTCGGGCACCCCAGAGAGGCTGTGTCCACTGGAATAACTGACCACTCAGAGTGAAAAGAGCCCCTGGGAGCAGGCCAGTACAGCTCACTGAGCTACAGAGGCTTTCAGGATGCTTCTGGAGCTGTTTACCTTAAGGAACGAACTCTCATTGTCTTGCCAAGTGCTACCTGTCAAGTAGGTGCTTAAATCGCCAACTGTTTAAATAGCAAGACGGTCCATTTTCACAAAAAGGGAGCAGGTAGAGAATACAGCATATAAACTACATAGATAAAAGTGTTGGCACCTCCTAATTATTGAGTTCAGGTATTTCAGCCACACCCATTGCTAAGCAAATAGTCTTGCAGTCTCGATAGACAAATACTGGCAGTAGAATGGGTCGTACTGTTGAGCTCAGTGACTTTAAACATGGTACTGTCATAGGATGCCACCTCTGCCACAAGCCAGTGTGTGAAATTTCTGCCCTGCTAGATCTGCTCCAATCAACTGTAAGTGCTATTATTGTGAAATGGGAGCACCTAGGAGCAACAACAGCTTAGCCACGAAGCGGTAAACCACGCAAACTCACAGAGTGGGACAGGCAAGTGCTGAAGTGCACAGTACCTATCCTCTGTTGAGTCACGCACTAAAGGGTTCCAAACTGCCTCTGGAAGAACATCAGCAACAGAACTGTCACAAGCCTAAGTCCAAAATCCACAATACCTGCTGAGGGGGCTTCAGCAGACCAAGACATTTTGGACAATTCTATGCTTCCAACTTTGTGGGAAGACCCTTTTCTGCTCCAGCATGACTGAGCCCCAGCGTACAAAGCAAGGTCCACAAAGGAATGGCTGGGTGAGTTTGGTGTGGAAGAACTTGACTGGCCTGCACAGAGCCCTGACCTCAACCCCATCAAACACCTTTGGGATAAACTAGAACAGAGATTGTGAGCCAGGTCCTCTTTTCCAACATCAGTGTCTGACCTCACAAATGCTCTTCTGGATGAATAAGCAAAAATTCCCACAGAAACACAAAATCTGGTAGAAAGTCTTCCCAGAAGAGTGGAAGCTGTTATAGCTGCAAAGTGGAGGACCAAATGCATATTATTGCGTATGGATTTAGAATGGGATGTCATAAAAGCTCCTGTGGGTGTAATGTGTAGGTGTCCCAATACTTTTGTCCATATAGCGTATATTGGACACTTTGTTGCTGCAATAAAAACAGACTTACTTAGTACTGTAGTATAGTACAGCAATTCCTGATTCAGGCTTTCACATTTTTTTCTTGACTGCATGGTTTTGCCTTATGGCAACAAGTACTTTATTTCAATTTTAATAGTTTATTCCAGTTATAAAAGTTATTTGTTTCTTTTTGTTTAGGAAACTGAAGCCTTTATGTGCGTAATCGTACACTTTTTTTCTGATCACATGCCTTCCTGTACAGTCTGTACTTCCTTCTTTCCACACATCTCACAGGCTAAGACCTGGAGTCTGAAGCGTTCTTGAAGTGTTAGTGCAGTTCAGTATTTTTGCACAACTTTAATATAATCTGAGGGAAGTAACAATTTCTTTTTCATAACTGAAACCACTACTTTAGATGCTTTTAGTTACGTATCAAATGAAAGCATGTAGTTGTTGCCATATGGCAACAACATGAGACAATGGAACTGCAACGTGCAATGCATATGCAATGCATCAATACAATTTTTTCATGCTTTCAACATGCATATATGGCTGTTATGCACTTGTTTTTTCCATGCCTGATGTGTCCTATGGCAGGATACTGGTTTATTCCCACTATGTGCATATTGCAGTTCCATTGTTGCATGATGATTTTTCTGCTGTAACACACCCACTTCAGCTCAGGAAGGGCTTGCTAATGAAAAGAATCATGAAAACTTTTTTTAAATGTATACTTTGTAATTAATGCAGCAAATGGTTTATTTTGGTAGAACATTATATCAATGGTCTACTGTAAACGCACTGTAGAAGCTCACTTTGTCTTTAACTGACACTCAACTAAACATCCAAGTTCTAACCTTTACCTTAACCTCAAGCCACATCCTAAACTAAGCTCAACACTGAATCCTTGCTGTAACCATAGTCTTAATCCTAGCCCTGACCCTGATGCTGTTGGTAGTCAGCTGGTCCCTTATAGCTTACCTACAGATAACCTAACAATCTGTAGGTGAGTAAAATAAAAGTCTTTTTTCCATTCTAATGCAAAATACTGCTGACATATTTTACACTGATTGCATTATACATATACGAGTACATATAAATATATTTTATTACAGCGTTCTCCTTACGTCATGTATATTCATCCATGAAGATCCAGAAGTCAAAATCTCTGCCATATACTCACTTGTTTTTTCTTCTGTATTAGTCCACTGTTTTTGAGTGTGAATGTTAAGGTGTTTATTATTTTTGTACCTTTTTCTCATTGTATCCACCACCAAAATATCCAGAAGTAAGAAACATTGTACCTCATTGACACTTTTGAGTTGGTTTTGATTGCTTACGTAGTCTAACATGAGTGAATTTCAGTTTCCCATGTTTATCATGAACTTTTGCCTTGAGATACAAAAATCTTTGACTGTCCAACCTCCAGCACTAGGCCATATTTCCTCAGTGCTAGTACGGCTAAATGAGGCAAGTTAGGGCTAGAAAACAACACTGATTTAAATCATTGTTACATGGAATTCACATTTACAACATACTCAAAATGATTCTTCCATATGCCGTTATAATTATGACACAAACAAGGCCCCATGTTGGGTGTGTGAAAGGTGACTGGGTTTGCAGAGAGCATTAGTGGGATTATAATGAGGCCAACGGTAGAAATGCCCATTGCTCTACCTGTGGCTTCCAGCCTAATGAATCAAGCTGAGCTACACAGAGAGGTAATCTGATCATGGGTATGCACCCATCAGCCTCCTCTCAGGACGAGCATTGCACTGCTAATCAGGTTGCTAATGCTAGTGACGTCAGCAGCGGAAGCATTGGGAACATTGTATGCCCAAGTTCTGGAAATTTCATTTGAAGATCTGTTTGATTATAGGTCTACATTTTACAAAGCAGGATTTCACAATTAAAGGGATACATTAAAAAATCTGCTTACTAAGAAATCAAATTTAAAATATTACCAGAAACTCACTGTTGCTGACAGGGACGGCTCTAGCTTTTGGGTTCCCTATGCAGGATTTTTTGGGGCCCCCATCCTGCTAGCTGACATACTGTAAAATTATGTGTTGACTAATAACAACGACCACCACAAGCTGTCTAAATTGCAGAAATATATAACAGGCTATTTTGTGTATTGCTGATGACTGGATGCTCATTTGGGGTTCTAATAAGTTACAATTTAAATTACAGATCTTAGCACTCTCAATCCAGGGGTCTGTCTCACTACGCATTATTTCTTGTTTACCCAGCTAACCTTATGCCTAGTTTGATTTAACCCTGGTAGCAGTTGCATCACTGTTGCTTTTTGTATAGACAGTTAAAATGCAAAGTACGCAATCGTAATATGGTAATGGATAGGAAAATGGATGGGTAATTTTCTAACAGTTTAGCTACAATAAAGGCTAGTTGGTGGTTTTTGTGCCCCTACAGCTTTGGGATATAATGCTTGCCATCTGGAACCCCAACCTGTAACCAGGCCCCCTAAAATGTAATGGCCACACAACTGAAGAGTTTACTTTCATGTCAACATGAATCAGAAATCATTATCATCTTTTATCCAGACAATGACACTTTTCAGAGTGAAACAGGTGGGATGTGGTGAGGTGAAACCCCACTATGGCACCATGATGTAACCAAAAATCAGAAGACGTTTTAGCAGTGGCAAACTGTGACTGTTAGAGCTAGGCCATCAGTTTGTGTCATAAATTTCAGAACTTTCCAAAACACATCTACGACTTCTGCTAGGCAAACATCACTATATTTTGATGGAAAATTAAGAATTTTGTCTTTTAAAGCATATGATATGATGCATGTTTTGTGCTTCGTCTGACCAGGGACATGAATTAACAAAAAAAAAAAGTCTGTAGTGATTTACGGGTTGACTTTAAACATTGAAAAGGTCCTTCACATACTCACACATCTCATTTGCAAAAATGGTTCTTTAGAGAACCATCCATTAAAGATTCAGATATTTCCTGTGGGGCAACCTGGGAAATACAGCCCATATTAAATTGTGCAGACATGAAGTACAGGCACTGGAAAGTGTGCAGGCTTGCAAACTACTATTATAATAAATAATAACTGACATAACTACAGTGTAACTGCTGTGCAGTGGCATTTAACAGTGCTTGGCACAGAAAGAGACTGGTGGTAATCAGTGAATACAGATATACTGTCTAGAAGTGGTAATAACAGCATGTAATTGAAAATAAAGCCTCAAACGTTATGCAGTTATTCAGGTTTGAGAAGTGGCAGTGATAAAAATTGGCACAAAACCTATCCAAAGCATAATGAATGACAATTAATAGAATAGAAGAAGGAGCAGCATGGAACTGAATAAACATTGTAACAGCTGTGCAAATTAGCAAGCTACAGTGTAGCTCAGAAAACTACGGAGCCCCGCTGGTGACATCCTGTATAAATAAAAATAATGTGTGGCCATGACTTACTAAGGCATGGGAACAAAATAATTAAGTCATGGCCACGACTTAGTAAGGCGTAGGGATGAAATCCTAATGCGTGGACATGATTAGTAAGGCGTGGGAATGAGATAATTAAGTCGTGGCCACAACTTAGTAAGGTGTGGGAACAAGATTATGTCTTACTAAGTCATGGCCTTTAGAATCTTGTTCCCACACCTTACTAAGTTGTGGCCATGACTTAATTATCTTGTTCCCACGCCTTACTAATCATGTCCATGCATTAGGATTTCATCGCTAGGCCTTACTAAGTCGTAGCCATGACTGAATTATCTTGTTCCCATGCCTTAGTAAATGCCACGCATTACTTTTATTTATACAGGATGTCACCAGCGGGGCTCCGTATAAAACAGCTCAGAGATGGAGAGGTGTAATAGGGAAAGGTGAGTTAGCGGGACGTGTTGAGAACAAGACTGATTCAGGGAAGAAACTATGACTACCAGGGCCAATCTTTGTGATGGCAGTTTGGTGAAGAGGTATGGACAGATGTCAGAAGTTACAGTACTTATCCATATTACTACGCCAACCCTTCTGTGTCCTGTCTAAAGCATGAAATATTTGTCTGAAGTATTTGACAAAATGACACCCAAATCCGCCCAAACCTGACGTGAATAATCGGGTCTCATTGAATTCAGACAAATATTTCAAGCTGTGGCATGCAGATCCTCTAAGCTTGCTTCCTTATTTTGGAAAAGTACAAGGCTGTAACAGAGGAAGATGGCAGCCAGAGACCTTCTCAGCAGAGCAAACAAACTAGGCCCTAAACTGAGTGTAAGCAGACAATGGCAGAGCTTCCTGAGATAAAAGGAAGAACAAGAATGAGAATAAGAACAGCGCATGTTGAGCTTTTCTGTGACAATGGTGGAAATAATATTATCTCACTTTAGGGTGTTGCAGATGGTGAGCCCCAGGAAGTTGAGTGATTCAACCATATTCCCAGCTGTGCCATTTCCTTCCAGGGGAAAGCATGCAGGTGGCTGTTTATGGAAGTACTCCTTCATTTCAACTGTTTTGAGTGTGTTGCGCTGCAGGTCGTTGTGCGCACTTCATGACACAAGATGCGTCATTTTTCTCTCAAAGATACATTTTGGCCCACCATGGATGTGCTGGGTCATTGGAGCAGCAGGCATTAATGTATTGTGAGAAGTGGGGGGGGGCTTAGCACACAGCCTTGAGGTTCACCTGTGCTTCTGCATAGGGGTTTTCAGAGAGGTGAGGACCCTGAACAAAACCATAAAGTATTAAAGTTAGTACTTAAAAGTACACACTCCTTCCTTTTTTTCAAGAAATCGGACATCCATTGAGAAGTTGTGACCGATTTGTCCCAGACTTGTAAGCTTGCCCCTTTGCTTGTCAGTTCCTTGGTGAGGGATGGTTTGTTATTTTTGGACCTCATCTGTGATCGTTTTTGGAAGACAGACCTCTCCACAGAAGGAGATGTAAGAGGTTACAGTAAGACAAGGGGAGCGTGAAGCATTTTTTTTAAGTACAGCAATATTATGTAACAAATTTACTGTAAAATAATAGCATTAGAATAATTTTGATGGTACACTGACTTACAGTGGGGAGAATGGCATCTCTGTCATTGCCACTCTGGGCCTGGAAGGCCTGCTATAGCGCTATGTAACTTTGGAGGAGCAGGCATGAGAACTCCTGCAAGAACTGTGTAATGCTTTATGGCACCACGTCACACACCAACAAGTATGAGTCTTCAGCTAGCAATAAGAACAAGCTAGTTCAGTATTTCCAGTATGGACATCATGGCAAAGGCTGTGAAGAGACATTATCTGAGGAAGCAAGTGACCAAGCAAGAGACTGGCAAGAGCTAAAGGAGATAAAAGGGTGATAACAGATGCCAAGCTGGCCTTCTTCCTGTTGGACTAGTAAGTATTAACTTACTAAATGGCTTACTTGTCTTGTGTTGTTGCGTATATATGATATTTGCTGTGTTAGCAAAGTTGTCAACTCACTAATGTTCATCTTCAATGTCACAATAAATGAAACTATGTAGAGTCATATTTTGTGTAAAATCCTGTAATATTACTTTACCTTGTCAATCAACATGGTTCTTTCACTTCTGGTGTTGTCTTTGTCAGTTCTGTATCCTTCAGCTTGTCAATAAATGCACATGTGCAGCTGTCCTCAAAGCACAATTTGTGTTTACGGCAGCGGTGTAAAAGTGAATTACACTCCACACTGTGCAAAGACCCCAGTAGCAAAAACTATCATATCTCACAAAATGCCGCTTTAAACAGGTTCAAGTAGAACGTTTCTGTCATCTTCTCGTATTCCCTTAGAAATTCACAGTGAAGACTAACTAACTAACTAACTAATAGACTGTTTTTCTATTACATAAATAACGTTTTTCAGTCACTGTGTGGTGTGCAAAGTCTCTGAATCCATTATTTTAATCACTCTTGTGTAATATGTAATATAGCAGGATTTTACCTATAAACAACTCACAGCGAGAGCTATCCTGGCTAAAGTACCGCCTCTGCAATGGGGGTTAGTTTTAACACAGCGCTACAACTAAGCCTCTTAAAGTAAACAATAAGAGGCATCCCCATAAAAATTCAAGGCAGTTCATTTATATATATATAAAGTATATGTATATATTTTTATACAATTTTTATACACATATCATATTTACATTGCACATATTTATATATTTTAGTTGGTATGCTCATCTGGCTCAAACGATGATTGAAATGTGCTGAATTAATTGTATTGTCATGAATTTACTCAATTTTTCTTTTACAACTAGCCTCTCAGTCAGTGGTGTAACTTTTGTGTACTGCTCTAGTTTGGAGAATGTGAGACAGCAGGTGAGATAATGCGCTGTTATAGTCATTTGGAATCCACTCCCCTTGACCTCCACACATCACAAGTTAATGCAATCTTTTCTGCTGTACTCAAAGATTCCTCAAGTTTAAGCTTCACTTCCCTGTAGAGCTTGGGTACAGCTGCATCAGTGAAAACAAAGTCACATGCCTGGGTTCCAGTGTCTAGAGCATGTAACAAAAGCATTCGTTTTCCACAATGTTATATGCATGCAGGTCTTTGCATATGAAGCAGGTCATGGATTAGAATTGGAAAGTAGCTGATTTTTTTTTGGTGGAACTGATTTTATGTTGGCTTTGCTGGCAATAAATTTTTTCTAATTTTCATGTTCCCCTTAAATGGTGCAGCAGTCATATTCTGGTGCCTGAGGCATTCCATGCAAATCGCATGTGTCATATCAGTGTCCTTTTTCCATCTGTTTACTGTCACCTCCGCTGACCTTACCAGAAAAAAACTTCTGGTAGACTGAAAAAACAGTTGATTCTATTATTCTAGTACCAAAAAGATTCATTTGTATTTGCAATTTATTTAATAAAATATCTATACTTGGCATCCGTATATCGATACAATATTGGCATGCAAAATATTGTGATATGCTGTACCTATAAGTGGGGTAATCTTAATCGTAAAATTATTTAGAAAAAACAAAACGTGTTAGGACGTGCCCTGTTCTCCCAAACTCATCTATACTGCCACCCAAACCTGTCATGGTTGTCCAGTCCTATCAAAACGCTTCTGCAGCTCCTCCGTTGCTTCAGTAGTCGTCCACCAGCTGATGCATTTAGTAGTTTAGCCTCTCAGTGGGTACAAGCATGATCACTGCACATTCAGAATTCTCAACGGGTGCACAGGGCTAAGAATGTAATTCTCCTTTAATGGTGGTAGAGAGATGGCCCAAGGCTTTCTGACAGCTGATCAGTTGGTGATACTTTGGTCAATTATCTTTAGTTTTCCACAACGAAAGATATGGGGATTCATTCTGAATCCCCCTCAGTGAAAATATTGTATTAGGGGATTTGTTCTCAAGTTCATGAATATTATTAGCCACCAGCCTGTGGGCAGATTGTGCTCTGGACTGGGGAACAATATACACACCAGCAAGAATCGCTTAATGAAATCCACTGGGCAAACAGAATGGCTTATATTCAATGAAGAGCAATTCCACATCAAGAAAGCAAGAAGAGTAAATGGTGGGAGCATCGGTACACCAGCTGTTGTAGATAAAAACACATTAAATAATAAAGGTTCCTAAATTGTTTTTGCCTTTGGTTTTAATTAGTTTAGAAGAGTCATGAGTTTTCCATCAGCCTCCTTTATGCAAAAAAAAAAAAATCTGGAAATATCATAAGTTTTTGTGCTTGGTTGAAGTGAAAATGTTGGTTCATTGGTAAATGTGAAATGCAAAATTGGGAAGGAAACTTATTTAGATTAAGCGATGACTTAGGAATGAAAGTGACAATGTTTGAGCTCCATCTACTGATAAATGTAACTCCACTCAGCATCTCTGAACTGTTAAGGCTACAGCTACGTGCAGTTGACAGAGGGCCATCAAAACTGAGTGCTAATAAAGGTTCAAATCCTTCCACGCATGGTGAGCAAAACTGAAGTGAGCTAAAACCACATGTTTATTCACATGTTAAATTCATGTGACTTTTCTGTAAGGATATAGGTGTGGTTCTAAACTCTGATTGGCTGAGACATTCTTGAAACCACTGTAAAATAGAGCAAATACTAAATAAAATACTAAACAAAATAAATTTGAGCTTTTTTGTTTACATTGAGAGTCAGATGCAGAGGAATTGTGAGCATGTTATGCAAAAACGTTTTAATGAAGAGTGGTACTGACTACAGACTGCAGGAAGGTGGAGCTTGGCATTGCAGGCTTTAAAGGGGGCCTGTTATCCCTTTCCTTTAGAGTGTTATATAGCTTTTGTGTATGTAAATGGTCTGCAAAGTCACAAATACACACCAGGGGGGAGGAACTCGCTCCCACAGAAACTTTTCTCAACTCCTGCCTCGTTGGAATTCCAGGAAGCTCCTTCTCTCTGTTACATGGTGACATCAGCTCGTAACACAGTCCTTATTGGCTGTCTACTCACACAACGCAACTACTGCAGGCTCAGGCAGTTAAGCAATCAGAACAGAGTGGGCAAGCTGACCAATCAGAGAACACTGGGCTCACTCAAAGGCAGGGCTTAAAGACACCAGAGTTCTAACAGAGCATTTCAGATAGAGGGTAAATAGAAATGTACAATATGAACAACAGTGTTTTTGGAATATTGAAGCATGTAAATCCATTCTAGTAGACCCCAAAAATAAAACTATGAACATTGAAAATGAGCATAATACGTCCTCTTTAAAGCCCAAATGGACAACACGTCTAGGGGCAATTCAGGGCATGTAATATGTCACAACATGTTTGACAGGGAATCACAGATAGGCTGTGTGAATCGGCAGCTAGGGCTAGATGATAATTTTTTTTTTTGTTGGTGCTAAAGTTCATGGGTTCACAGAAATAGGGCCCAAAGAAATCCAAATTAATCAGCTTCTAGTCAACTAATAAGTGCAAGTAAAACAGTGAGGGTACCAAAAATGAAACCTTATTTTTACACTTTGTCTTGGAAAGAGAGAGGGCTTAGCCACATTAGCACTTTTATAGTAGCCACCCAGGTGCTAACTACACTGCCAGAAAAAAAGAGTACAGTTTTAGTAGATTTTAGTCTGCTAACGTAGAAAGAATGTAAATGTACCCTCAAAGGTACAACAAGGTCCTTATAAGGGCCAAATGTGTATCCTAAATAATGTTTAAAGGAAAAGGGTCATATTTGTACCATTTCATAACTTAACATTTTTAAGTAGGACCATAAAATCAACAGCCTGGAGTCAAAACAAGGAGTAAGGACTCAGTACCCTAACTACTGATACTGAAGACATAGGGTACCACCATAATGACAGTATGTGTACCCTAAAAAAGTCTTTCCTAAGACTGTACTGTCTGTCATGAGCGACAGTTCTGCATGCCTTTTTCACTTGGTGTCAGGAACACTTTTGATCAGTCAGTCACTCAGTCACTCAGTCACTCAGCCAGTCAGTCACTCAGTCACTCAGTCACTGACTCAGTGAGAGAAAGTGAGTTGTAGGTTATTAAAAAAAAAAAGTCCTTCACTCACACATGCCATCTTAAAATGGTAAAATGGTTCTTTAGAGAACCATCTATTGATGCCATCACTCCGAAAAACCCTTTGGCCCCTTTTTATGGTCTGTAGAAGAGTCAGTAGTCTCAGTCGGATTTCGCTCATACAAGGTTAAAAAGGGATGCTTGCTTGGAGGCAGACATGAAGACTGTGAGTTAGCAAGAAAGCAAGCATTAAAGAGAGAGACAGAAAGAGAGGGACTTTGATCCTCATGTAAGAACATTCAGACCTGATGCTAAAGGCAGGTAAACTAATGACTGCATCTGAATGCTTTACAGATATGTGATGTTTTTAGGCATCTCATCGAGGGCCAAGCTGATGGCTTGTGCCCTTGCAGGCTACAGTGCGGCAATAATTCCCTCCCCAGCTGTGGACAGTACATTGAGTCAATGGGCACGGCTCTCGGCTGGCTAATTTAATCCAGGCCAGGGAGACTACTGTCAATTACGCTCAGTTACAGCCATCTCTACCGCTTCACTGACTGTCTGAGCAGAGGAAAAGGAGCATGAAACATGTGCACATCAGCCAGCCAGAAGCAGAGAGAATGAGAGAGGGAGAGGAAGACAAAAGAAGCGACCTAGAGAGAGTTAGGAGTATGTCATATGTAGTAAAATAGAAGTAACTGTGTTAGGAACAAATTTTGTTAGGAGCAAAGTGTTTTTGGCTGACCCTTCACGAGGATATAATCGGCTAAATGTTCAAAATAGTTCAAAATGTTCATCTCAAAATAGTGGAATGTGAGGGAAATTATGTTTGAGCTTTTGGCCGTCGTCTAGCATGAACCTTTTAACCTCTTAGACACACAGGAAGAACAACTCTTATTTCTGCCTGTTAAGTGACTCTTGTTATTAAATACAAAAGCTCTAACTGTATTTGCAGCTTGCTCGCCGCTAATGACATAGCTTGAACTTCCAGAAGACCTGGGGTGACATTTTTACACATAAAATTGATGCCACTCGCTGTAAATCAGGACATGATAGGTTGATTTCACTTTAAGTTCTTAATTATGTTTGTAGTGAAGGCCTTCTGTCCAGCTCCTGAAGGTCTAACCAAAGGGAGAATTCACTTAACTCTATCTACCTAGATCAGGGGTGTCCCACCATTTTTTAAAGAGGGCCAGAATATATCAAAATACCCGAGGACTGAAATGTTCTACATTAAAATCTAAGTTTTCAAAATATCAAAAAAAATTTTAAAATATCAGAAATACAGCAATGTAGAGCAGTTAATCGAGACATTCTGAGAATTTGGTGATGACCCCTTAAACATCTATAAATCTCCCACCAAAGGAATTATGGCTTGTGCATGTTCGCACTGGTCAGAGTGAAATGCATCGGCATTTAGAATCAGAATTTTTGTGTACCACGGTGTTTCCTATCACTGTATGAAAGATGCATAAGACTTCTTTTATTGTTGGATTGCTCATTCAAAGGTTTTTGGATCATTGATTTGTTTATTCAGAGTAAAAATAAAATGTGACTAACGTATTAAGTATATTCCTATTCAAGTGCTTACCTGTTCAAAAATATAATTTGTTAGACAAACCAAGTAAAATCTATACATTTTCAGTTTTGTTAGATCTTTACATATCAGATAAATGCAAGAACAGCATTCAGAAATCATTTTATAAAATGAGAAGAGCAGATTAAATGGCATAAATAGACGCTTTCTGTTAAGCCTTAAAGGGCTAATATTTACTGAGAGAGAGAGAGAGAGAGAGAGAGAGAGAGAGAGAGGCTCTCACGGGCCACTTTATTAAGTACACCTACCTTGTAGCTACACTGTGTCCATTTTTATCAGGTCCACTTGCCCTTTGTTGTGAATTTGCTCTGATAAGATGTTGCTTTGAGACCCAGGTAGCTTTCATTTGCTTTAGTTTCTCTGCTCTTTCCTCCCCTCAGTATTTATTCTAACGTTCATGCTTTGTTTCATGTCTACTGGTATTAAATTCAAAGTCTTTTGACATATAAGGCACAAGTATTTGCTGTGGCTCGCAACAAAAAAGCACTCAAATATCCATCTCGCCAAAATTCGCCACTTCTCAATGTCAAGTTTGTGCTTTATGGCTGTAGTCTTGAATGAAGGCCACCATCAGGTGAAAGGAAAAACTGCAACATATTAGCTTCCGGGCTGCTTATAACACACTCTAAAACAGAAGCCACGAGCCACTTAAAATCTGTTTGCAGGCCACATTTGGTCCTGGGGCCAGACTTTGGACCCCCCTGACCTAGATGCTATCCTGATTAGATAGTGTTCCCTCAGTGTTTCAAGATTGTAACATTTTTGTGTCCAATCAAAAAGTAATGAAATAAGAGTATTAATACAATGTGTACAGTTTCAAAATCATTTTAACAACCATGATAAAAACATTAAATAACAATGAACCAAAAATTACAGACATATTTTTTAGTTCCCAGAAATTATGAGGCCCTCTCTGAAGATGCAGAAGACCCTGAGATTTCCCTTTTTGTATTGGTCTCCAACATAAGGCCCTTTGCGTCACAACCACTAGGGTCTGTGTTAAAGACTTTTTCTTAAATTATATATGCCAGCATCTACTCCACTAGTCGGCGTTCATAAAGATGCTATCATTTATGGATCCATCAGACTTCCTTGCCTTACTTCTACAACTTAATCCATTAATATCCATATCTAACAATTTGGTTTTTCCTCGGTCCATATGTTCTCTGAGCATGTCTGACCACTAATCTGTATTGTTTTCCCAAAACTATCAAACCATTTAGCCACAAAGTGAATTTTTATCACTTCATTTATCATATTAATGTCTTCTAGTCATGCATCACAATACAAAGTTTAATTGTGAATAAATACAGGAATATTATCTATAATCCAAAAAAGTCAAGTTGGTACAAGTAGATGTTTATTTAAGGTATAGCTATACAAAATCCAGATTTGTACCCCAATCAGAACAAGTTCTTTGGCAATTTTTATCATACTGAATGCAGCTGTTGGTCATGAATAGGTTATTAATAACTACATCTTTTTTCCATGTATTTACTGACTAATTAGCCTTAGGATGTGGACATGCAAAGAAACTTAAAAGATTAAGCAAATAATGTAGATTCATCCACCCAGCACTATCTACTATGCTGTTAAAAACAGAGACATACAAAATAGTCAGGGAAGTGGCTCAAAACAAAGCAGAAAGTATGCTTTGGTTTCTATTGTTATGGGTGCGATTAAAATGGCACAGTGTCCTGTAACCAGCAGCACCAAATCAAAGGCAGTGAATCCAGCATCGAACACGGTGCCTTCAATCCCCGAGCTCCATCAGCAGTGCCATTAGCATGCCTCCTATGACCATCCCTGCATCCACTGATTAAAGTCATGGCTCTATTACGGAGAGACACTTGCTCTTTTTCTCCAGACATCATATTCGTTCCTCATGCTTCGTAGCGATAATTGGAGACAATGTCTTTTTTTCCATATTCTATCACAGAATCAGCAGTATTAAAGTGAAGGGCAGTGAAGTGAGAGTGTTATTATAGACTAGTGAGAGCGATCAGGTTTCATTTTTGTAGCAAACTGTAGTGATATGGATATAAATGAGTTATTGATCCGAGGTATAGAAAACATAGCAAGACCATATCAGTGTAAACACGTGTGATGAACCATTTTACTGTATGGAACATATACTAGCACATCAAGTATGCTACTAGCAGTTGCTTTCACTAGAATAGTGATGTAAACTGGCTCAGTTTGAATTACATCAGATGCATTAATTAGCCAAGTCGCTTTCATGGTTATCTGTCAAGTTACATGAGCTGAAAAGCTAGTAGTTTTTTTTTTTTTTCATGTTTGGACCCACGCTCAGCCACGCTCCGCTGATGCATTCTTCTTCTTTCGACAAAAACTGTAGACAGTTTTGGCATCCTGCACAGCCGAAGTACTTGCACAGAGAAAGACAAAAACAGAGAGAGCGAGAGGGAGAGAGAGAGAGAGAGAGAGAGAGAGAGAGAGAGTGGTGGAGAAGTATCACTGTGAAAAACAGTCTTATTAGCAGAGTAATTACAAAAGTTACACCCCCACACACTCCACACGCGACTGGCCGCAAGTGCTAGAGAGAAGAGAGAGATGAGAATTTCAGCTCGTGGCATCAGGTGGGGACTTGCTCTTGTCATTAGTAACACGATGAAACAAAGCTCATTATCAAAAAAGGACCAATTTTCAGCTCAGCCTTATCTTCATTCAGGATTCAATCTAGGCACAGTAATACTGTCTACCACTTTACCACCACATATTGTATGCATGTGGTCTACATCTGAACAGTGGGATCTCTTAAATGCAAACTCTGTTCCAAAAAGGTTGGGACAGTAGGTTAAACGCAAATAAAAACAAAACGACTTCGAAACTGTCTTTTACAGGTAGATTTGCAAACTGCCTTTAATAGATATTTAATTGAAAACAGCAACAAGATATTTGATATTTTATCAACTTTGATTTTTGTAAATATACGTACACTAATCTAAGTTTGATACCTGCAACACATTGCAAAAAAAGTTGGGACAGGGGAAATGTATGACTGTGATGTTTGTGGAATGATTAAAAAACACCTGTTTTGGAACTTTGCACAAGTAAACAGGTAACAATTGATGCTATCATGATTAGGTATGAAAGGAGCATTCAGAAAAGGCTCAGTTGAAAAACTGTGTGAACAAATAGTCCAACAGTTTAACAACAACACTTCTCAACACATGATTGCAAGGAATTTAAGGATTACATCATCTACATCAAATTATTATTAGATTCTTATTAAGATTAAAAGAAATCGCTGCGGATAAAGGGAAAGGCCGAAAAACAATATTGAATGCCCATAACCGTTGATCTCTCAGGCAGCACTGCATCAAAAACTGACGTGTTTCTGTAATGAATATAACCACATAGGTTCGAGAAAACGTAGGAAAATGCTTGTCAGTTCGTTGCTGCATCTACAAATGCACCGTGCTATGTAAAGTGGAAGCCAAATATCAACAACATCCAGAAACACCGCCAACTTCTCTGGGCAAAAGTTCATTTGAGGTGGACTGATACAAAGTGGAAACATGATGTGGTCCAATAAGTCCACTTTTCAAAAGTTCCAAAGCCAGCGTCTGGTATGGTACAGGGCATATTAGTGCCAATGGAATGTGTAACTTGCACATCTGAGCAGGCACCATTAATGCTGAGGGATGCATATACTGCCGTGTAGATGATTTCTTCTTCAGGGACATCTCTGCTTGTTTCAGCAAAACCATGTTCTACATGTGTTACAACAGCATGACTTCATAGTAAGAGAGGGCAGGTGCTGAACTGGCTTGCCTGCAGTCCAGACATGTCTCTCACTGAAGATGTGGGACACATTATGAAGCACAGTACATAACAATAAAGACCCTGGACTGTTGGGCAGATGAAGTGTTATATTAAGTGCGACTGGGAAAAATTCTACTTTCACAGCTACAACAGGGGGTATCCTCAGTTCCCCAATGATTCCTGAACACTGATAAAGGGAAAGGTTATGTAACACAGTGGCAAGAAATGGCAGTTAAGGGGAACTGTGGAAGTCAAGGCAAGATCTGGAAGACCAAGAAAACTCTCAGGAAGAACTGCTCGTATGCTATTGCCAGAAAGGCAAAGCAAAACCCCCATAAGACAGCAAAGGACCTGCAGGAAGGTTTGGCTGACACAGGAGTGGTGGTGCACTGTTCTACTGTGCAGCATTGCTTGCACAAACATGATCTGCATGAAAAAGTCATCAGAAGGAAACCTCACCTGCGACCTCATCACAAAAGCGTCTTAAGTATGCAAAACAACATCTTGATGAAAAAAGGAGGGACAAAGCAGAAGCAGCACTTGATGAAAAAAACACACTTGATGAAAAAAACACATTGGACCTGTAATTGTAGAACCACACATCAGTGTCACTGCAGTGCTGAGAGTGACTCACCTTCCAAATAATACCTGCTCTGTGGTGGTGCGGTAGGGGTCCTGACCATTGAAGAACAGACTAAAACAGGGCTAACAAAGTATGCAAGAAACAGATGGACTACAGCTTGTAACTGTAAAAATACAAAGTGCACCTACATGGCAAGATTACATGGACAATGAGTGTACATTGCCTTGAAAATGTATTCTCCCTTTCCTGATTTCCTGTTTTTGCATAGTTGTCACACTAAACGGTTTCAGAACCTCAAGCAGAACATGAAGACACTTAAAATAGTTTTTAAATGTTAATTTCATTTCATTTCATTTATTAAAGAAAATTACTGTGGTCTCAATTGAAAGTTTACAACCTGTACTTTGCAGTACCTTTGTTATCCATGTGAAAAAGCAACTGCTCCCCTAAACTTGATAACTGATTGGAATTCTGTTCCACTCTTCTTTGCAGAATGGCTTTAATGCAGCCACATTGGATGGCTTTTGAACATTAACTGTCCATTTAAGGTTCTGCCACAGCATCTCCATGGGGTTCAAATCAGAACTTTGATTAGGCCACTACAAAACCTTCACTTTGTTTCTTTTGAGCCATTCAGAGGTGGACTTGCTCCTGTGCTTCTGATTGTTGTCTTGCTGCATAACCCAAATGAGCCTGAGCTTCAGGTCACAAATTGATGACCAAACATTCTCCAGCACAATTTTCTAGCAAAGAGCAGAATCTATGGTTCCATCAGTTGTGACAAGTTGTCCAGGCCCTGAAGCAGCAAAGCATCCCCTCACCATTACACTACTATTGATACAGTGTTCTTATTGTGAAATGCTGTGTTAGCTTTATGTCAGATTAACAAGACCCCTGTCTTCCAAAAACTTTCATTTTTGGGTTGGCAGTCCACAGAATATTATTCCAAAATGTTTGAGGCACATTTAGGAGTTTTTTGGCAAATGGTAGACAAGACGTTATGTTCCTTTTGGTTAGAAGTCGTTTTTACCTCACAACTCTTCCATTGATATCGTTTTTGTCCATTCTCCTTCTAATGGTAGAGTCATGAACACTGACTTTGAGCCTAGCGAGGCCTGCAATTGCTTAAATTCGTATTTGGGTTCTTTCATGACTCTGGATGAGTCGTCGCTGCGCTCCTGGAGGAATTTGGGTAGGCCGGGAAGATTCACTACTGTTCCAAGTTTTCTCTCTTTGGAGACGACTCTCACTGTGGTTCGCTGGAGTCCCAGAACACTAGAAATGGCTTTATAACCCTTTGACTCATATATTTCAGTAACTTTCTTCCAGAATTCCTTTTGATTGCAGCATAGTGTGCTGTTTACTGAAACCTTTTAGCTTAGTTCACATTGCTGTAAAGCAAAGATTTGATGCTAATTATTAACTAACTGATTAACTAGGGCACAGTTACTTTTTCCATACAGGGCCAGTTGGTGTTGTAACTTTCTTCCTTCAATAAATGAAACAATCATTTACAAACTATATTTTGTGTTTACTCAGGTTGTCTCTGTCTAATATGAATTTAGTTTGAAACAATTAAGTGTGACAAACATTCAAAATGCTACTCCTCCTATAGCTTTCAAGCTTGAAACCATGAAACTTTGCAGGATCGTAGAGCCTATATCAGGGGTCAGCAACATGTGGCTCCAGAGCTGCATGCGTCGCTTTTAATGTCCTGTTGTGGCACGTAAACTGCTGGTCACCATAGCAACGCAGAAATCTCGCCTAGCTTGTAGATAATGAAAAGGCAAAGAGAGAGATTTGGAGATGAATGGACTTATTTGTGTATTTAATCACTCCAGCTGGTTTCTTGATATGTTTAATCTGCAACGAGAAACTGTCAAACACTAAAAAGTCCCAAAGCTGAAGTCATCTTGTCATTTACATGAGAATATTCCCGTTCCACCTTTAATGGTGCAGCAGTTACATACTGGCATGTCAGGTGCCATTTAAGGTGTAACAAGAAAATTAGAACAAGAAGCTGGCGAAAAAGTAGCTGATTTCAGCCTTTTATTTTTAGCCTATACTAGTACATCAGCACATACTGACACATATTTACAGCCAAAATGGTAAAACTGACATAATATGTTGTGGCTCCTCCCAAGGTGGTTTGCTTTTTATTGAAAGGACAAAATGGCTCTCCTTAACATTTGGGTTGCTGACCCCTGGCCTATACCCTAATGGTCACGGTCGCTTGTGCTTTTTTAGCTGTTTCATACAGAGTTTGTTCAAACACTGTTTTTTCCCCATAAGAATTAATGGGGGAATTCTCAACGTCCTGAAATTGACTCATTTGCCTTATATAATATATAATGCTTACATCTCTACCACTTGCACCACAGTCTGTATACACTCTGTATCCAAATGTTTATGGACTGTTCTCTTTTATCATGATCATATGAGTATGCTAGCAACTCCTTAGCAACCACCTAACAACCACCAAGCAGCACCCAAACAACAAGCTGGAATACCATAGCAACCAAAAACAGCACTGTTCTGCAACTGCTTTAACTTTTGAAGTGTTATTAGCTGACTTTGCCAACTTAAAGTTCGTTCTTAAACTTTGTCTTTCTAATTATATAATTATTCATGCAGTTGTGGAATTACATTTGAATAGTGCAGCAAAATGACAGCAAAAACTCTCAAAGTGGAAGTGGACTAAAGAACGTCGGTGCAGATTTCAGAGCGCTGCATCCTACAGCCGTACCTGAACGACAGCAGCTCATTTTCATTTGCTTGGTTTCATTCTGGCACTTGATGTGCCTTCAAACCAGTTGAGCATATGGCCGCTGTGAAAGTCTTTCTAAATGACTGGATCAGTTGTTGTTTGCAGATTCTTCCTAACGCTGAGGCTTCGGCTTGTCATTATCATCCTAGCCAGCCCCGTACTTCATCAGAAAACACACACACACACTGGTCTGGCTAATTGAGGGTCTGCCCAGTCACTTGCTCTTGCCAACAAGTCTTGGGCTCAACTTGCCACACCACCATTTGGACAGTAGAAAAATCTAGTGTCAGGGGTCCAAAATTGCCAGCGTTCTCTTCCATGTAATTATTTACCATCAACATTTGTTGATTTAGACTGAGACACAGAACAGTATTTCTCTTGAGAAAGCAACAAAGCAGAAAGTGATTCCAGAAGCATCTTCCTTCACCCTCATTGATCGCTGGATCTATTTATTGTTGTCTTGCTTTCGTAAAGACAGATGGGCTTTGAAAGGCGTTCCTCGCTAGCTTGCTGCACACTTGTTGTCTCTGGGATGGCAAAAATAGATCTTGGAGACACTATGGCAATGATGATGAGTTTCACCCACACATTTCTCTCACATCTCTCTCTTCAACCCCTCTCACACTATTCCCATTGCATTACTATGTTCTGCAAGATAAATCAACAGTGAACCTCTGGTGTCCAAAGAAAATTACAGATGTGCTGTTTAAATTAAAGGTGAATGTAATTGATTGTTATTTAGTGAAACTTGCTATCTAGGTTGTTTGGAGTGATTCCATACAACTGTGGGTTCCCTAAAGAACCATACTTTTGAAAACCACTCTTGTAAATGAGATATGTAAGTGTAAGGAACATTTTTAAAAACTTTAAAAAACCTTCATATAATAAAGTTTTATGTATTTTATGTTTAATGTATAAACCTTTATATTAAAGAGTATAGAAGCTACATTTATATAGTTGCATGTACTTAAAGGGAATTCCACAGATTTTTCTACATTTCTCCATAACTAAATGGTTAAAATGTAAACAAAGTTATTCAGGGTGGTCTTATACGAAATGCGCTGTTCTAGAATAACTTAGCAAGTCAGAGTTGTTCACAGTGGTGGTGATAAGAACCAGACGTCTGAAGTGTTTATTGCCTCTGAAACTTACATCACATGGAGCTATTAAATGAAGTGGTTACAGCTGTGTTGCATGATGCATGATACATTGTTTTATGTTAGTTTTAAGATAATACGCCTAATACGTAATTTAAAAAAAATCCATTCATGGCAGAGAGAGATACATGCAGGGTGTAAGGCAAAACAACACACCTTTATCACTGTTTTTATCATTACCAACATTACATTTAAACCTCAGAAGACACGCGTAGGTTCATTGTTTGTGTTGGATAGTCAAAAAATGTCTATATTTGAATTGTAGACGTCACAACCCCTGGTTCCTCTCACCACCACTGTAAAGTAAGTGTACACATTTCACATCAAACCACTCTGAAAGAATTAATTCACATCTCAATGACAGAACTATGCAGAAAGTTTGATAATCAGTGGAAAATTTGATAGAGTTGCACCTCTTTTACTTCTTCTCATGTTTACAGTACTGTGCAAGAGTTAGAGCCCACCCTTCATTTCTTTAATTTCCAGTCAAAGCAGTGATTAAGTACAAGTTCTTTCTGAGGTGATTAGATCTACTTGCATATGGAAAGGAAGAGTCAAAGGAAAAGAAGTGTAAAAAAGTTTGAAGTGGAGTTGGGGGCTCTAAATAACCATGCAAGACCACCAACAGATAAAGCAGTACCTAAAGCCCCTGTCAACATGGTTTCAAAAGTTTAAAATGTTGTTTTAATAGTAAAGATATGCCATGCGTTTATCAGTGTTATGTTCAAGAAATATATAACAATTAATATCATTCAATAGTAGATAAATGCTCCAAAACCAGCCCAGCTCCAGTGGCAGTGGAGAGTGACACTGCCAACGAATGGCACATACAGCAGGCGAGATTGGGGTGCTCCAAAATGACACATTTGATTTTGAAGAACAAGAGTCCCCTGCATGAAAATAGACCACTCTTCTCAGGCAGTGGCTAAGCTAACATATCAGTTGGTTGACCGCTAGTTAGCATGCTCTCGTAACTGAAGTACATTGCTTACAGTAGGATCCTGCAACAGGTGGCTAAGGCAAATAGGAATCAGCGACTGTGCTACAAACAACAGTGTAATATACCTTCAAAATAAGCACTATTAACTAATGTAGAACCAGCTTAAATGACCTACTTGCTGGGATTTTTGGCTGCAACTAAGAGCAGTGGAAGATCAGTCACTTTATATGAGGGAGATGAAATAGCTGCTGTATACATACTGCTAACTCTGGTACTTTGGCAGATCTGACATCACCTACACCAAATTTAGTTCCACCCAACTCAACTGAAAATTAAAAAAATGGCAGGATTTAAAAAATCTCTCAACAGAAAAAAAAACAGCATTCTTTCTCTGCCAGGTCACAGTAAAAACACCACAAAAAGTAAAGATAATAATTAGAAAATTACAAAAATCATGAGTAGACAGTGGCTTTAAAGCTTTCATCTTTGAGAGAGAGGACAAAATCAAGTTCCACTCTTGCTTCAGATCTAAAATAATCCACAGGTGTTTCTGTCCATCCTTCCACTGTGAGAAGACAACCCAACACTATGCGTCTAAAAGGATGTGTAGCTGTCAAGAAGCCCTTACTGAGAAAAGGAAACAGACAAAAAAGAAGAACATTTCTAAATCAAAGAAAGAAGCTGCTGGTTGGATCACGAGTTAAGTTGAGTCACCTTTATTTCTGTAGTAAAATACAACAAGTGTCAGCCATAGCGCTGCACAATAAAATCTAACTAAAAACAACCATGAGATGAAGAAAATGCAACCAACTCTAAGACTAATCTTTGCAGATGTAGAAAAATATCCCTGTTGATTTCTTTGAAAAAAAAATAATAAAAGCAAGTCTCTTAAAAAGAATGGAAGCTGTAACAAAGGCAAAGAGTGGACACACTATGTACTACAAATTTGATATTAACTGAAAAATGAATAACTTGCTCTTAATGGCAGTTTTGACTGGAAATTAAATAAATAAACAGTGATCTCTAAGTAATCCAGTTCCATTTTAGCCATTTACATTGTATTACTAATTCTCTTTTTTGGGTTTAATTCAACTCTTGGACTATTTTGCTCTTTCCCAAAACCTCTTATTTTGTAGCTTTAGTATTTTATTTTTCACTAAGAGGACGCCAAAAAGAGAAGAACAGCACCTAAAGCTCTTCAATGTCAATGCTCATAAATGCTGGATGTTCTGCACTGCAGTACTATAGGAAACTCAGTACTTGAGTATGTTTTGACCTGATACTTTCTACTCCAGCTCAGGCTGTTTTTATTAGGCTACTTTTACTTTTACTTGAGTTATTATTTCGCAAAGTGACAGTACTTTTACTTGGGTGTGGGTTTAGGCTGCTCTACCCACTGCTGTTTGAGAAGCCATCTTATCAGAGAATGCCTAAAAAGGAACAAGAATCGGGTCAGTTGCTTTTAAAAGCTTCTTTTTGCTGTAATTTGTATGCTCAATACGTTTCTGAAGTAAGAAAATGAAAATGACATCTGTATTGCTCCTCCAGTATCTCATTTACCAGATTGTAGATACTGTTTCTTTGCATAAGCCTGAGGAACCGAGTTAAAAGGTACTTTTTTAATGATAGATTAAGTGAAGTAATGATTCAAATCGATTCACATCACTCTATTCAACACAGTCAACCTTAGTCACGACTGTCAGCCACGACCTGTCATTATACACTGTTGTTCTCTCTCTCTCTTTCTCTCTTTCTCCCCGGGTCTCGGCCACTCTTCAAAGCGCACAGTCGTGGAGAGTATAATGAGATACCTGCATCACCTGAAGAGTGGTGGGGGAAATGTTGGGTCCTCACTATATTCTTTAACAAAGTGAAGATTTTTATCCTTCTTTTGAAGGTAGGGAGACACAGCGGTTTTGTGTCAGCATGTTTTCAATCCCCTCAAGCAGTGGGGAGGGAATTACACAGTGGTGCTCCATGTGCCAGTGGCTTGGGTGACAAGCCCTCAGCTACTAATGCCACTGCAGTTCCACTAGGAGTTTAGGCTTTAAGGTAATTTTAACTGCGTGATACAGGAAAGCATACAATGAAAAATATAACAGCAATTACCACTGGAAACAGAGAGTGAATGCGAGAAAATGGCCAACATAGCCACAAAGGAGAACATGATGCATGTAAAATTGCAGGGGCCTGTATCATTAAACTGAAATATCCTTACATTTTTTAAATAAGAGTTTGGTGTACTCCTATGGTGGCACATTCCAGACTTTCAAATTCAAATGCACATTTGAAAATTCAAATGAAAATTTGAAAATGCTAATTCAACTGTGTCAATCCTGTTTGCCATTTCCTTTTTTACTGTCAACAAGGCACTCCTGTCAAACGCTGTGGGCGAGACATCAGGAGGAGCTTTCTAGTACAGAGTGTGTTTTCAGAGGAAGCAAAGAGTCTAAACTCTGGTGGTGCTGGTGCAGAGCTAGATTCATGTTTAATATAATACAGAGCTAACAAACAGCTACCACCACGTGACATTTTAACACTCGCTAACCAGGCCGAGAATAATTCTGTCCAAAGCAATTTTTGTGTGGAAGTGATTCTTGACCGACTAGGAGAGCTTGTGACGCTGTGATCGCTGTTCTGACGAGTTGTGCTACTTTGCCGAAATGTCCTGAACACAGCTTTTTATTCCAATTTTGTCTTTCCACCTTAAGTCGTGCAGCAGTTACACTGAGGTGTCTGAAAATGCAATTGTAAATACACAACTGAACTCCAGAAGTCTGGAATATGCTGCCATAGTACTCCACATATCTAAAGAGAAATCTTCAAGTAATCTTCTTAAAAACATTTTTCTTGCTTTTAATTTTTTTCCCTGATACCCACTTACAATGTTCTTGGTATTTTTATATACCAAAAACAGTAATAATTCGACCATTTTCCAACCTCTTTTCACCTCTTAGAATTAAGCAGGTTGTTTTTTTTCTATGCCTTTAAGACTGATATAGGTCATTGACCTTGCTTCTGAGTGCCTGTCATGTATTGTTTCTCAAAAACAGATTGGGCTGAAACACTCTTTATAACGTCAGCATGGAGCGGAGCTAAACTACTAAAAGTTGAATAGGTTGATGTTGTATACAGTTGTATGCAAAAGTATGCAAAACACCCATGGTCAAATTACATGTTTTGTTGATTTTCTTAGTGCAAATACGTGCACATCCTCTGAAGACAACAGCACAATTTCTATTTATTTACATAAAATCATACAATTATAAAATATGAAGTGTGCCATAAGTTTTGCACCTGCCACACTTTGTTTCATTTTTTCCGCAATTAAAAAACTTAAATTCAGCAAATAAACAGTAATTGTGTGTTAGAATCTGCAGAAATGTGTTCTCTGTAGAGGATGTCTGTGAATGGGGCGCCCAAAATTTTGCATACGACTATATAAGTAAATGTGCTGACTTTTGTGACATCAAAAAACAATGACTTCAAAACAAGCTGTTTTTCAGATTACTTTCTATATGTGGACTGTATGTACAGAGGAGTGAATAGTTTTGAAACATTAGCATTGTTTATATACTACCTCAAAGTCTTTTATTTCAAAAAAGAGAGGAAAATTCAGTTTTGCTTTATATGGTACTTTCTCCAGTTTTTAAAATTGAATATCCTAAAAGGGCACTGGGGAGATACATACTGTAAAATTGAAAATTTAAAAAGAAGAAAAAGCTCAGAGTTGTGTTATTTGAGCCCTAATGTGTGAAATCAGAAAAGCAGGTACTATTTATACTAAGTGCAAATTGAATGATGTTGCTATGCACACTTGGTGGAAATAGTATGATGTTACTATCAAAGTCATGAAGTGTCGAAAATTAATATCATGCTATTTACACTTATATGCTATTTTACACTACGGCTTTGTACTGATCCAGCAGTATTAGCCTATATTTCAGCAATAAAATTATTCTGCTTTTCTTCCAAGCTGTACTGGAGGTCATTCTTACGAACCACTCTCTTTTCCTCTCTCTTGGGGTTACTGTCTCTGTTTGATTTGTTACTGCTATTGCTTATACACTATATGGACAAAAGTATTGGGATGCCTAGACATTACACCTACAGGAGCTATTATGACATCCCCCTCTAAATCCAAAGGTATTATTATGGAGTTGGTCCCTCCTGTGCAGCTATCCTAGCGTTGGATGAGAGGGTCTGGTGCGCAATCTCAGGTCTAGTTCATCCCAAAGGTGTCTGATGGGGTTGGGGTCAGGACTCTGTGTGGGCCGTTTGAAGTCTTTTACACCAAACTCACCAGCCATGCCTTTGTTTTGTGCACTGGGGCTTTGTGCACAGTCATGCTGGAACAGAAAAGGGCCTTCCCCAAACTGTTCCCACAGAGTTGGAAGCATACACATGTGCAAAATGTCCTGGTCTGCTGAAGCATTAAGATTTCCCTTCACTGGAAATAAGGGGCCTAGGCCAACCCCTGAAAAACAACCCCATAGCACAGGGGTGTTCAATCTTATCCACAAAGGGCCGGTGTGGCTGCAGGTTTTTGTTGCAACAAAGCAGGGGCACACATGATCAGTTGTTTAATGACTGTGGAATCAGGTGTGCTCTTGTTGTTTGGAACAAAAAGCTGCACCAACACCGGCCCTTTGTGGATAAGATTGCACCCCCCGCCATAGCATTATCCCTCCTCCACCAAATTTTATAGTTGGCACAATGCAGTCAGGCAGGTAATGTTCTCCTGGCATTCGCCAAACCCAGACTCCTCCATCAGACTGCCAGAGAGTGAAATGTGCTTTGTCACTCCACAGAATACGTTTCCACTGCTCCAGAGTCCAGTGGCGGCGCTTTACACCACTCCATTCGACGCTTGTTGTTGTGCTCGGCCATGGAAAGCCATGTCATGAAGCTCCCGGTGCTCCCGGTGCTCCCGGTGCTTTTTGTGCTGATGTTAATGACAGAGGAGGTTTGGAACTCTGCAGTTATTGATCAGCAGAGTGTTGGTGACTTTTATGCACTATGCGCCTCAGCACTCCTTGGCCGCTCTGTAACTTTACGTGGTCTGACACTTCATGGCTGAGTTGCTGTGGTTCCTAAACGCTTCACAAACACTTCCACCTTTCAAAATTACCACTCACAGTTGATCGTGGAATATCTAGGAGGGAAGAAATTTCGCGAACTGTCTCGTTGCAACAGTGGCATCCTGTTACAGTAGCACGCTCAAATTCAGTGAGCTCTTTATAATGACCCGTTCTCTTACAAGTATTTGTAAAGACAGACTGCATGGCTAGGTGCTTGATTTTATACACCTGTGGCAATGAGACTGAATGAATATCTGAATTCAGTGATTAAGAGTTGTGTAACAGTACTTTTGTCCATATAGTGTATCTACACTTGCTTACAAAAATCTAATTTGTCCATATGACTATTAAAGCTACATTTTTAGTTTGATTGCAACAATTTAAGTTTATCTGAAGGATTATTTTTTATTTAAGACTATAATAATGGTTATAAAAATAAAAATAGGTTAAAACATGAGAAGAGCACACAAACATAATCTCCTGACTTGAACTCTTTTTAATTAAAATGTTGAAAAGCATCAACTGCCAACCTGTAATGCCAAAGCGATAAAGGAGCAGTGGTGTTATCCTTTGTACTATACCAACTTGTATTATTCTGTTGTCCCAGACACCTTAACAGTTGTTACTGTTGAATTTATATTTGAAATTTATTTAATACTTATGTGGAGTGAATGAAAAATTGCAGTCACGTATGTTCTGGTTAATACTAAATAACCGTATTCTTCAATTTTCCCCTGAACACAACTTCTCCTAATGCTGCATCATTTTGTTCATTGAAAGTATGAAAATTAGGCATTTTGGTGTGCTATAGTCACATGATTTACCAGGCAGACTTAGCGCAAATAGGCATCCTGTGTGGTTGATACTATTTTCACTTAGTGTATACAGACACTGCCAATAAAGAAAATAAATATATTTTTTTAATGTGTTCTTATGTTCTTACCCAAGCACTGGGTGTGCTGAAGCCACAGACCACACAACTGAAGCCATATTAGCAGCTACTGCACTGCTTTGGCGGAAGGCTTTGAGACCCTCAGATTAAAGCTCGGTCCCAGCGCTTTTGGATGGCCTTCAGCATGCACGAAGACTCAAACTGTGAGCCGCAGCACTCCCGCTGAGTTTTGTGCAAGTGATCACGCTCAGTTTCGACACCAACCGCCACGTGCTCTGTTACTAAGCTCATCAAACGCTGCACCTCTAGCTGATGACAGGATACAAGCTTTCTGTATTTTGTAGCTCCATGTGGCCATAGCTTGTTGCACACCGGGTGTGGGGTTTTTAATCACTCAAACAGGTGCAGAAGCGAATCCGTAACTCGACGCTGGGAAGAACGACAGGCAGAGCACGAAGAGGCGACAAGGCGTAGAGAGAGAGAGAGAGGGAGAGTGCTGCGAACACAGTCAGGTAGCCAGGCCTGCTGAGACAATTACTCCAAATCGTTCCCCTTCCCGTCAAATAAATTAATGTTTTCTTTCAGCTAATTGTAGCTTCCTGTCATGGCAAAATGTAAAATGCCCTCACGGAGGAGTTTGCAGAACGAGTCGCTGTTTTGCAATGTAACTTCATTATAACAAAACAATTAAAGGGTTTGTAGTGTACAATTATAAACTGTATGCTGCAAATTTTGGGTGCTAGCAAAGTAAGTATGAGTTTTGGAACCCTATCCATGCTTTACTAAATGTTACTGGAACATATAATTACAAATAGTTCAGTGAAAAATTAATTTTTCCCAATTTTGCTCCTTTCCACATGTAGTCGCTCAGCCAAGACTACACTCTCAGAAAAAAAAGTACTGGGGCAGTACCCCTCTTCTCACTGGGGTGGTACCCTCAGGGGTACATCTCAGTACCTTTATTTAGGAAACGTAACTGTACCATAATCCATTTAAATTCTATTTTCTAAGTTGCATTGACTCCACACACCCCGTTTTGTGTCCGGGCTTTTTAATGTATTGTTCTGTTTTAAAACATCAGGTTATGAAAAGGTACAAATACATTATGTACCGTAATGTACCTGCACAGTACCTTTATTTCTAACAGTGTAGGGTACCAGACGTCCTCGTTTTCTAGGGATGGTCCGTGCTTTGGTGGTCCGTCCCCAGCAGGACCTCTCCCCAGCAATGTCCCATTTTTAACTGTGAATTAAAAACACACAGGAAAGTCCTAAGAAAGACCTGGCAGCAGAGCAGACGTGCAGACGTCTCATGTTGTGCTTGTTTTGGCCAACAGTGGGGGCTGGCTGATGCTATCTACTAACCACTTCTACAACTTGCTTACCTAGTTTTACAGAATATTGCTGTGTAAAACTCGACAGGTGATAGGTAGGCTCTGATTTGAACAGGCATACAGTCTACTTGAATGTGGGCTACCATGCAATCTTCAAATAGTGCATCATTTTTCTAAAACTGCATAACTTTTTCAGCCACCCATATATGACATATGGCATATGTTGACAGCAGCCTCCTCTGTCTCTCCAGACTGGAACTAGCCCAGGGGTGTGTTTAGGGGCTGGCTATTGAGCTATAGCCATGGGCCTCTTTTTACTGCCAAAATATTTAATATGAATATGAATTATGAGCTCATACAATCACTGAATCTTTTGTGGTAAACTTATCCCTACCTCATCCCGGCCTAGGTGGCTAGACTTGGTGACTTTTGTGACCTTTTTTATTTAGCAACTTTATTTCTATGACTTTCTGGCACGGTTTATAACGTTACTTAATTAGTAAAAAATTCATAAAATTGAAACTGCCCCTCCTTTTTTATTTCATGGATAAAAACATTGGATATTTTAACCAAACTGAAAATGTCCCAGTTTTCATTTCAGAAAGACATGTTTGATTCTTTAATTTTCAATTGGAGCCACAAAGCTAATATTGATAACAAGTCCACTACTTAGCAATGAGCAAGCTGCCCACCTAAATCATCACACATTTGCTTCAAACCATGCAGAGTTGTTAAGTAATCAGAAACAGATTTGCTTATGTGGGTTCTGACACTCTATGACACATTGTTATGTACAAAACTGCACAATAGTATGGGCTTCTAGATGGCTGCTACTGTTTTTACAGATGTGACTTACTTTTGACCACTTTAATTGATGTCAGTGTTGGAAATCACATAAACAAGTCTAGTTGATGTTACCTAACAATTCAACACTGTTAGAGTCAAGCGTATTGTGATTTTGCATGCTAATGCTGGTATATTAGCTTACTAATACTGGTGTGTTAGCTATATTATTAGCCAAGCAGGTAGCTCTGGTGTAAAACCAAAGCATATGTCAGAGAACAGATGTGTCTTGTGTGGTCAACTACAGTTAAGGTGAGGTGAAAATTGTGTAATAGTGGTTTAACTTGATTATATAAAGACTATAGCCACTAAAGACGTTTCATTTTATGTGCAACATATTTGCATGCAGGTTGTAGAGCTCATAGCCCCCCATTCAGGAAGGGCTGTGTGCTCGTTACAAAACCAGTGAGCTTCGAATTTGCTTCTGTGCCTCTTCCCCTGTTGTCACTTTGTGTCCTTTTTGGCTTTATTTGCCATGCCTACAGTAACATGGTGAGAAATCTGAGCGCGCAGCGCATGCCTGTTCTCAGCAGGGGGAGGAAGGGGGGGTCCATGTTCTCTCTGATTCATCCCCTCTCTAATTGGCCACAGTTTGCGCGTGGTATTTCTCAGGGCTAATAATGCGAGACACATAGCAGCACAGCTAAAATCTGATTTGTGGGCCCAGGCCGAATGTGTGTGTGTGTGTGTGCGAGAACAATAAGGGACACGAGACCTGCTGGGAGGGAGCTGAAAAATGAGTTTGGGAATCTGAAAGTCAATGTGAAACAGAATCAAAACCCTTATTCGAGATTCGAGACATTGGGGAATACAACAAAAGCACTGATTTTTCTCTGTGCTTGGCCTTTTGGCTTTAACAACTTTTACATTTACATTTCATTGTCATACCAAAGCTATGTACCTCCTTTTTTATTTGGTTTTTATTGTTTTTTTACTACATTTTAAAACACTAATCACCCTTTCAGTGGTGTGAACATTTCATGCAGAATCAGGGTTGGCTGTAGCCTTTTGGGGGCCCTAAGCAGGATTTTTTGCCCCCACCCCCAAACAAAAATTTATTAACAGCTGTGGGTGTTTTATTGATTCTGTATGACCCAAAACAAATACAAAGACAAAAGTAAAAAGAATACAGCATGGCATAAAGTCTCTGACATTTTTTGTGTTCCTGGTGAGTTAAAAGACAACATTTAATCATAAATATAGCAGGCTAATACATGATAGTCTATGTACCTAGCCAACATATGCTGAACTATTTTAGTTTATGAGAATAGCCTCATAAATGGAAAATAGAATTAATTTCTGATCACTTGAGCGTCTTCAACAATAAATGATTAGGCGTCTTAGACAATTATACACTAATAACTCAGAAGTTATTAGAAGGGCCTCCTGGCAGCTGTGGGGTCCTAGGCAGCTGCTTATGTTGCTTGTTAGGTAGAACAAGCACTGTGAGGAATGGAAGAAGACATTTTCATTTCAAAAGCACAAAAGACTTTTTATTATGTTAACTTACATTAAGGTTAAAAGGAACACCAGTTTTTCCAAAAATTTTGCGTAATTTTTGGACAGTACTATATATGTGTTATTTATCCCCAGATTCAGCACAACCTCAGATAATAAAACACCATTCAATAACTATTTCTACACACTATATTTGTGAACTAGTCAATAAAACGTCAGTAGAACAAAAAAAAGACCTTATGTTTTTGCAGTTTATAATGAAAAAAGTTAAACCATGATATCAGAAGAACATTTTGACATAACAAAACTGGACAAAACCCTTTGACCTAAAAGGCAAGTTATTTAAAGTTTTACTTCTTTTTGTTTTGAATTTATGCCCTTTTTGTGGGCAGTGTCCCTCTGCATTTTATGGAACATTGCTTATATATTGTAGCACCTCGCTACTGGCTCGGGCTGCTGTAGAGGCTCTGGAGGTGTGGCCGTGCAGAGGGCCATTGGAGGCTCAGTGGAGGCGTGCACTCCCCATAAAAAGGGACATTTATGTTGTTTTATGTTGTCATTCTTTGGTTTAAGGTGTGTGTATGTGTTATTCATGTTACTCTGTGTTGGGGTGTGGGTTTATGTGAGTTTGTGTGTTAACCGTGAAGTGGGAGTGTATGGCTGGTGGTGACCTCCCCCACCATTTTGTGCTTCTGTATGTGCCTTTCTGCTGGTGTTTCAACAAAAGAGCACTATTTACAGCACAGTCATGGCTTCTTCTGTGTCTCCTTCTACGTCAATGCCACAATATGAAAGTTCTCTTGAAAGTTTCTGTCCAGTTATGAAAAAAACACTTTGCAAATCTACATAAGAAAGGGGTCAGGTTTTTTGTTTTTCTACACAGTCTGTATCATCTGCATTGTGATGCCAATATTGGAAAGGGTTTGTATGTTTTCTACAAATTTACACTGTAGGTCTTCTTAGGAAGCAAACAACCCACAGTGACAGACTTGGGCATATATTTTAGCACTGTTCAATCAGATTCATTGTTTAATTTTGGGCCTCTTATTATGCATGCTGTGGAAATTGCCCGTTTAGGTTTAGCAATATTATTTAAAGATTTTGTTTGGGGTGGTTCCTGTTGTTTTTGTGTTCTTCTTTCCCTTAACTGCATGGTTTTATGTTTATTTCCAGGAATTGGGAGGAGAGGTGGGTATTATGTAATATGTTTGCTTCAAGATGTGTCTGAATGTCTTTGCATTCATCCTCACTTGCTGCACTTGCTAACTCTTTGCTTCTGTTCTCATTCTCAAAGCATCTACAGCCTTTCCTAACTGCCATTATCTGGATCATTTCATGGGCTTCTTCTGAATGCAAATTGCCAGTTGAAACCTTTACTAAATAGCATTGGCTAAATGATCCTGGCACGTTTGTGGTATTTGGAAAAAAGTCTCTGTTTTGTCATAACAGCAAAAAAATTCTCAGAATGTAGATAGAGCATCACTGAAAGTGGTCAACATAAAACTTAAACTGAAAACTCATTTCAAAAGGCTGAGTTTCCTTAAAGCATTGCCATGTAAAGCTCCACATTCACACAGAGGCAACAGCACAAGACAATGTCTTTGTACTGGTTAATTTTTCTATGAATTCCTTCTTTAAAGCTACACTTTGTGTGATTTTTTGTTAAAATTGCAAGAAGTAGCATTACTCAGTAATTTAAAGGTCAGATGTATCAGGCTCAGACGGTCCGACTTGATGTTTAGGACTCAAATGCAAAATCAACATAATATTTCAATATGATGACAAAAGTAGATAAATCACTTACATCCTCTACATGACTACGTCTTCACAAAATTTTGACCAAGTTCTTTTTTAATACTCTTTCGACACACTCGCAGAGAAGGGGTCTGTGCTTCGTACTGCATATATGGCTTTTAGATCACCTCTGTGTCTCAATAAGTCATTTAAGATAGAGATTTACAACTTTTAAGACTGTGTTCATGTATAATAAAAAAAAAACTGCCCAGCTGTTGACTAAAATTTCAGTACACCAGAACAGCTCAGATCCTAACCCAAATCAGGACTGTTGGTTATAAATTTTGAATGTGTCCTGTAAATAATGCCATTCGTTTGCAACTGGTCACTTACCTCTGTGAGCAGGTTCAACCTCAAACAAAAGCAGCTCATAGAGTAGCTGTCAACTTTAAGCAGCATCAAAGCTACACTGTGTAATTTTCGGGGATCTGGAGACCTCTCTGGTGGAAATGTGTAAATAGAACTCAGTCAAAACCTGGCTGAAGGAGATGTCTTCTGAGGATGTAAATGAATTATCTACTATTATAATCATATCGCTGCTGTCAGAACAAAACTTCATATCTCCAAAATGGTAACTTTAAAGGAGAAGAAAAAAACATACTTTACTTCTAATGTAAGTCAATGGAACCAGACTTTTTTCTGAGTAATTTTGCGTCATTTCTTTTGGTCCATTCTTCACGAATTTCACCCACAATGTAAAGGACAACAGCCGTTTTCCAATTATGTCAAAAACTGAAAAACGACAAAAAGGAGATACAAGGTTTTGTTCCAACAACAGCGATATCTTCGTCAGTATGTTAATTTTGCATTCGAGACCTCAACATCAAAACGGACCTCCTTTATGAGCCCGTGCAAGTGAAGTTAAGGTGTAAAGACATATGACGTGGTCCAAAAAACTCCCACCAAATCCAACCCAATGTCTCTGACGTTTAAATTATTATTTCAGGCTACTGTTATTTTACAACCCCATTTCCAAAAAAAGTTGGGATGCTGGGCAAAACGCAAATAAAAACAAAATGCAATGATGTGCAGATCATTTAAACACTATATTTCATTGAAAATAGCACAAAGACAACACATCAAAAGTTGAAACTGAGAAATTTCATTGTTTTTTGAAAAATATATGCCCAAAATATAAAAGTTGGGAGGGGGCAGCAAAAGGCTGTGTAATGCTAAAAAAAAACACCTAGTGGTTGATTGACAACAGGTCAGTAACATGACTGGGTATAAAAAAGCATCCCAGAGAGGCTGAGTCTTTCAGAAGTAAAGATGGGGAGGGGTTCACCACTCTGTGAAAGACTGCATGATCAAATAGTGGAACAATTCAAGAATAACGTTTCTCAATGTAAAACAGCAAAAAAACTGTTGCTTTTCTTCATCTACATACATAATAACATTAAAATATTCAGAGAATCTGGAGAAATCTCTGTGCGCAAGGGACAAGGCCAAAAAACAGTATTTGCTGGCCATGATCTTTAGGCCCTCAGGCGGCACTGCATTAAAAACAGACATGATTCTGTAGTGGAAATCACTTCTGAAAACCACTGTCCATGAAAACAGTTCATCGCTGCATCCACAAATGCAAGTTAAAACTCTTAAACGCAAAGAAGAAAACATATATATAAACAGGGTCCAGAAATGCTGCCACCTTCTCTCGGCCTGAGCTCATTGAAACTGGACTGAGGGGAAGTGGAAAACCGTCCTGTGGTCTGATGAATCAAAGTTTAAAATTGAAAAGCCAGTATTCATGATGGCAGCGTTAATGCTGAATGATAGATACATGTTTTGGCAACATATGCTGCCATCCAGACGACATCGTTTTCAGGGAAGGCCTTGATTATTTAAGACAATGCCACACCACCACATTCTGCATGTATTACAAAAGCATGGCTCCATATTAAAAGAGTCCGGGTGCTAAACTGGCCTGCCTGCAGTCCAGACCTATCACCACTGAAAACATTTGGCACTTATGAAATGAAAAATACGACAAAGGAGACCCCAAATTGTTGAGAAACTGAAATCCTATATCAAACAAGAATGGGAAAACATTTCACTTTCAAAACTACAGCAATTGGTCTCCTCAGTTCCCAAACACTGACAGAGCGTTGTTCAAAGAAGAGGTGATGAAACACAGTGGTAAACATGCCCCCATCCCAACTGGAACGTGTTGCTGGCATCAAATTCAAAATGTGCATATATTTTCCAAAAAACAATAAAATTTCCCAGTTTCAACATTTGATATGTTGTCTTTGTACTATTTCTCCTTTAAAAATATGGTTTACATGATTTGCACATCATTGCATTCTATTTTTATTTACATTCTGCACAGCGTCCTAACTTTTTTATAAATGGGGTTGTACTATTATTTCACAGAGTAACTTGCAACAGTGCACGCACACCATATTTCTGAGTGTTTTTTCCTTCTCCTGACTATGTAATACTACTTCTTTCAACAAAATCTTACATGGTGCAGCTTTAAAGAAACACTTTTGCAAATAAGATGTCTGAGTATGAAGAACCTTTTTAAAGTTTAAAGATCCTTCACATACTGTAAAGACTGAATCCATTTTTTTCCTCTAGAACTACATGTTCAAGCCAATAATCGTTGAGGAATCTTTAAGAGCACAGAATAAAAATGTGGACTGCCTGGGCGTCCCCAAGAAATGGAATAGCCTTGGCTTATTGGCAGCAGGGGACAAGTGTTGGAGCTAGATTTATTGCGCCCACAAGCAGTGATCAAATCCTGCATGGCTCTGATCTCCGACACACTTCACAAACAACATCTCAGTCTGGCTCATATCTTCTCCAAGTCGAGGAGTCCTGTCAACAACAGAAGTGGCATATGTTACAGCAGATTGGTATCCAGGATACACCGTGCCGCTGATTGCCGTTTGATTGACATGCGGGGCCCTGCGCAGGGGTCATGGCGCATGTTGTAGATGATTAAAACTCTTTTTTTCCCCCAGTGGATCTGCTTAGCTCCTGAGGTCACCGTTTATAATACCATCTTAATAAACAGCTCCCTCTCCGTCCTCAATCAATCCCAACAAATGCCACGCCGCGTAGGAGAAGCTTTATAGTTTAAAACATAGGAGCTTTCCTGGCTCTCCAGGAGAGAAGAAAATGATCAATACTCTCTCTTTTCATCTAAATTCTCGTTGGTCAATGGTGTGCTAAATATCAGAGAGGAAGGCCTCGCTCCACTAATGGCAGGTATTGCGACTCCAGCGTTGAAGTCGATTAGGGAAACAAAAGCGGCTCCAAAATGGCGCTTCGGTCGCCATTGATTTGCTCGACACTCGTACAACAGAGTGCCTTCTCCAGCTGCACTCGCCGGGAAGAGAGCTCGCTGCCTCTGCATTTCTCTCTCAGTATGTACGTGTTTGTGTGAGCCTGCTCAGCAGGGAGAACTGGAGAGACACAGAATATCACATTTCACCAGCAGACGCCTCCCCTTCGCGAGGCTGATATGCAATTTACCACAGCAGCAAATTGCAAAATAAATTACCTGCTCGACTTTGTCATACTGTTTCTGGAGAGTTTTTACCATGCGGTCTTTAAAAAAAGGAAATAGCTGTCGGTGGAGGTCATTACACATGTTGATGTCCAACATGTACAAGTACTTCTCTCCGTTACGATGAAAAGTTCCTTTAATTTCCATTTTATGAGACCTGAATAGATTCAGGGAGAGACTTCGGTATGTTGAGGCTGTTGTTCTAGCTGGAGGGGAGCAGGGGCAATAATGGGCATAGCCTAGGCATGAGGTGTTATAACTGCTCTAATGGCCTACTGTGTGCATAGACTGTCACTCATAGCAACAGCTCTCTATCGCAGCAGTCAACCAGAAAAAGAGAGAGATGGGTATGAGCTGGAGGAGAATGCACAGAGGCTTCATGGGAGGGAACAGTTTACAGATGTCATGATTTCACTCTTGAAATGCACTTCTGTCCTCTTTACTTCAAATGTGTTTATTTCTTACTCTACTGATGTCATCATTGATGCCTGGAGGTTAACCAAACGTTAATGCTTGCAATGCAGTAAAAAAGTCCATCGTTTTTATGGGTAAACAGTCTGTACAATTCAATTTTTTCCCCTTTGAAGTGAAACTGAAATCAGGGTTCCCAAGTGGTGCAAATGTCTAACCATACATTCACATTTGCATATTATTAATAGAAAGTCTTATGCCACTCTGTTTGTTACGCCCATATTAGCAAATTCCAAACCTGATACATTTTGCCCAACATATATTTTTCCTACAACTCGTCTACTCTAACAGGTCATGAAAATCATCACTCACTCTGTCACCTGCTAATGCAGAAAGCATAATTGGCCTTGCTGTCCCTGGGTGGGCAGGATGTTCCTCCCTTTCCCTTCAGCATAATGGTAGTTACAGAGGGGTCTGTTAGCTGAAGTAACAAAATTGGCAGTTAGTGTTCTCCTCCAAGTATGTTGAGGTGTCTAATGATTTTGCATTAGCAGCAGTTATATTCCGCAGACAACGCTCTCTCTGACAGCACGCACAAGTAGGCTCTTGGTAGCTGCACTAGCTATCTGCGAGTAATTGTTCTCATTCACCTTCCGCCAATACAGGAGATCCAAGTGAGAGGGCATGCACATGTCCTCACAGTAGTTGTGAAGTTCTGCTTGAGTCCATTTCTCTGTTTTTGTGTTGTAATTCTCGCTGAACAGGTCCGCCATGCCAGACACGTTGTGGTTTTGTGCTTTCTTGGCCACCAATTCAGTTGTTTTGCTCGGTTCAGCTTCAGGACTCCCGTCTACATTAGCTGCTGCGGAAAGTTAAAAGAAGGTCTCACACTTTTGCTTGTACAGCATGTTTGTGCCTTGGGTCAAAAAATGATGCGGTGTTTTGTTTTGTTTTTTTTTAAACGACTACAGCCTCTGACCAAAACGTTTATGGTGCCCTCTGATGGAGAATGGAGTTCACATATGTCAAAATACTTAAATATGAGAACAAGAAACATTTAGAAAAGCTAATTTGCATATAAACATCCTAAGTTAGTATTTGATTTTTTAAACTTTTGTGACTATTCGAATGTTTAAATATTATGACTCATCCCTAAACTTCACCCTCCCAGCTTGATAACATCATGTGATGGGGCAGAAGTAGCTAGCGAGTGTAATCAGCAAAGGCTAAATTGGGGAGAAAACTGCATTTTAAAAAACTTGAAAATTTACTTTTTTCACCTTGTTAGTTTATGTCACTGGTTATGAACTAATTCTGGTTTTCCTGCAGACTTTGACTGAAGTGTAATGACTTTTCCTACCTTGATATTGTCTCCTGAGTTTTGATTACATCACCAGGCACCAGCAGGGGAGGGAAAAATAATATTAACCAATAATATCATGTTTCATCTCCCCCTTCCACCACCCCACCTACTGTTGAGCGAAAACGCTCAGCTAGCTCAGAGACCCTCCCTGATAATGTGAAAATGCATCACGATATGGCATGCCCTCGATGCACAGAACATGTACTGTTATTTAACAGAGTTTTTTGTCAACGTAGTGAAGACATTTTCTATTTATAGGTAATGTACTGGTATTTATTTATTATTTTTTTTTAACAGTGTAGTCACTATAAGATCTGGTTCTGTTCTTATTAGTGGTGAAACCGTCTTGAAACTGAACACTCACCATTAGTCATTTTAATGATGCTGGAGTCATAACAGCAGGATCAATGATCGACCAACTGCAGTGCCTTGTTGGTCATCATTATTAAAATTCCCTCCTGGGTACTTAATCACTGTCTTAATTGGATCAGAGAGCAAGTCTTTTAAAGATAGAAAAATCCAGAGGCACAGTCTAGCAGCCATTGGTTAAAAGAACTGGGTATAAATAATAGATTAAAGAAACTTACATATGCAATTAAAAAGAAGTTATATATCGCAGAAAACATGGAAAATGCTCTTACCTTTCTGAAAGACATAGGGTGTTGGTTGATGCTATAGTGAATTATCTGTGGCTATGTACATACTGTGTTTTATTCTCAAAATGTTAATAAAGATAATTTCAAAAAGATGAAATATTAGAGGGTAAACAGCATAGATCTTAGAGGCTTAGAGTGAACTGTTAGAGGAAGCTGAGCTAATGTATGACGTAGCTGTGGCCAACAACAGCTGGTTAATAAAGCACCACGATTTGTGCAGAAGTTGTATGTCCTTTAATAGCGGAGAACGTTAAAATATGTTTTAGATGCTGGTGTGCTGGTCAGCAACAATGGAAGTTAATATGCTGATCATCAGCAAAACTAGCATATCGCTGCTGTCGGAAGAAAACCTTACATACATACATACATCATCTAAACCGCTTATCCTTCTGGGTCGCGGTGGGGTGCTGGAGCCTATCCCAGCTGTCATTGGGCGGAAGGCAAGATACACCCTGGACAGGTCGCCAGTCCATCGCAGGGCCGGGAGAAAACCTTGTATCTCCATTTTTGTTGTTTTTTTAGTTTTTGATATAATTTGAAAATGTCTGTTGGCCTTTACATTGTGTGTAAATTTCATGAAGAATGGACCAAAAGAAACGACCCAAAATGACTTGGAAAAAAGGCTGTTTTCACTGACTTGCATTAAAAGTAAAGTAGGTTTTTTTTTCCTTTTCCTGTAAAGTTATCATTTTGGAGATACAAGGTTTTCTTCCGACAACAGCGATATGTTGTGTTTTGGATGCTGGTATGCTGGTCAACCAGCATGACTATGTTGGGTGGCCAGCTAAGCCAGAACTAGCTCCCTCTCTCTCTCCCTCAGAGCAGCAACAGACCAGCACAAAGCAGCTTAGACCAGCATGGAATTCATGGCATGTTGCCGAGTACAAAATGACATCAGCATTTCAGAGGTCTGTTTTGGTGCGTTAGGTCGTTGGCTGCCATCTTAAATTTGAGTTGAATATTCAAGCTTATAAAATAATTCAATTCCTTACTACTACACCGATATATCGAACTATCACAAAACTCCATCAAACTCTGGGCTTTTTCCAACACACTGATATATTAAACTACCACTGAACTCCATCATGCCGCAGCGCTCTTCTAGCCCAGGTTCTGATCACAGCGTTCAGTCTTAGCGCTGAACTGCACTGGCCTTCTCTCCCACCCTGTGCTGTACAGTAAGATCCTCGCGCTCCCGCTGCGCGTCAGATGGCGCGAAGAACACGCTTTTATGGTTGCCACTGGCAACAGAAGTGCTGCTGCTGCCCGGATAAGACAAAAGGCGAAAGGCTCGTGTTTAAGCATCAAACCTAAAGCAGATTTTGTGTGTTCACAGGCAGCGCAGAGGTTAAAGAGAGAGCTGCTGCAGAGCTTCATATCCCAGTCCATCATCTTATTAATGCTATTTATAGCGTTTACCTTTATAAACGTCTGCCAGAAAAGGTAAGGCATTGTTTATGCTTCAAAGCTTATACACTCTCTCTCACTCTTTTCACCCTTTCTGTATCTCTCTATCTCCCCTCCTCTGTCTCTCTCTCTCTGTCTCTCTCTCTGTCTTTCTCTCCACCCCCCTGCGCTCTCTCTAAGGAGAAGGCTGTAATTGACAAAATAAAGTTTAGTAGTGTAAAGTAAAATGTAGAAGCATACCGAGGTTTACATTTAAAAACATTTTATTATCCAAAAATAATTTGACTTTACAAGATGTTAAGTGCAGACATCAAGCCCATTATTTAAAACCATTTATCTTAGCAGTAAGCATGTTGCCAGTAAAATCACTATATATATAAATATATAATATATATAAATACAATAAAAAGTAACACATTTTGGAAAAAGTAATTGATATTTTGCCATCGCATGAATTTATTATAGGATTTATTAAATTTCATCACCACCACACCTGCACCAGCACTGGTTAGCCAAACCAGGTACTGAAGGACAAAGACAGTTAATACTGGACTGCCACTAGGAGACGTTCGGAAATGGTTAAACGAACACACTGACATACATAAAATCACTATTTACTGTATTAATATTACTTGTATTTATTCTAATATTAGTGCTTTTCTGGACAAACACTTGCAGCCCTGCTAAATAAATTTTTAAATCTAAATTTCTTAGATGCATAAAACATTTGCACAATGTTGTACATGTTTGAGGAATGACAAAATAATAAATAAATGTAAGTTAGACCAATTTACAACAACAAAACAATTCTGGAAATCATATTCTCATATTGTCAATCAAACCAAGAAAAACCCTTAACATCAGTGGATGTTAAATCGGTAGGCAACTGAAGCTGCCCTTTCAGATGAGCAAATGCTACAGCTAACACTGGATTTAAGATATTGCATCGTAACATATTCTGTACTATTGTTTGTAATTAGACATCATTTAAAATGATGCAACAGTAACCTATATAAAATTTAGCTTATCGTAGAGCCTGTTAATGCTTTTGCCTTTGAGCTGTGAGTGTGGTCTTCCGCACAGATAAATCCAAAACTTTTTCAGCTTCAGGAATGAACTAAAAACAGCTCCATTCTTCAGATGATCAGGATAGAGAGTGTTTTAAAATCAAAAGTTACTCAGTAACAACTTTTCATGTCCCTTATCTTAATAATTCAGACTAATTTATTGCCACCACCATTCTCACTGCAGGTTTGTTTCTTCACAGGACAGAGGACGCAGTGCTTAGAGACAACTGTGAACGGATGAGACACATCAATTGTTATTTTGCAAACCCTCGGTTGGCCTTGCATTATGAGTGCAAAACTGTGGTTTTGCCTCTCTCTCTCTCTCTCTCTGTCTCTCTCTCTCTCTCTCTCCCCTGCTGTCAGTCACCAGGCCCTCTGTTCGCAGCTTGGCTCGCAGGCTCACAGCCATATGAAGAACCCCATATTGCATGAGAGGAAGCCTGAGCTGAAGAAGAGCAATGGACTCAAAAAGCATTTTTTTAAACCACAGATCAACTTACACAGTAACATATGCATGATGACTGTAACATATACCTTGCTTAATCCTTGCTTACGATGTGATCCAACAGGAGTGTAAATAGCACATTACAATACATAGTAAATGGGAGAATTTGACTTCTAAGAGTTATTTAATTGGCCCTCTTTGGACCATTTATTTGTGCTGCAGCCTGCTTTCATGACTAAATTTAAATAGAATCATACTACAGTCTGGCAGCACCCTCTGTTGTACACTGAAGGAATGACATACTGTTGTTTACTTACAGCAGTTTGTCTCCATCTGCTGGGGTGGAATGCTGCAAGTTCTGACTTTTTTAGTCAGGGTCAATTCTGAACGTTTGGGGGCCCTGAGCAGTGCTGTGCAACAACTGTTACAGTTACTAATTACTTCTTTCAAAAGTAATTTAATTATTTTACCAATTACTGCATATGAATAAGTAATTAGTTACTAGGGATAGTTACTTTTGCATTACTTCTAAATGTTGACATTCTAACCGTTGACGTAGGTTGCATGTCTTCGACAACATATCTGGCAATCAGTCTGTTTAGTTCTGCCTGCCTTACAGACTGTGCAGACGAATTTATGGGTTTAAAATCAAGCCTTGGGTCTTTGGATGGAGTGGGTCCTGGGTCAGCAGCACTAACACTGGGGCCTTTTGTGATAAGCTTTGAAGAAGCATGTTGTTTTACCAGGTCATTAAGAATTTTAGAATTACTATTCTTCAATGTGGGTAAAGTTCTCGCACGTTATTTTGTAATACATTACTTTGTAATATCTTACTTCCAGCACTGGCCCTAATCAACATCTAACTTTAGGGGCCTCATACCCACACCATTATTTTATATGCCAAAATGAAAAAGAAATACTACTTCTTTCTCCATCCCACTGGGGGTGACCATGTTATATAAGGCTTCTGCTTGACTACTATGTCTGGTAAAATCCTAATTTGCTCTGGTTGACACACCAAGCAGGTGTTCAGAAAAATAATAGGAAAATACGTGCCTTGTTCCAGTGTTGGCTGTGTTTCTGATTCTGATTCAAGCTGGAACACGTCTGTTAGGAAGAAGATATGGATGCTTTCCAATAAGCATTTGTTGATAAATAAAATCAAGATTTCTTCCAAGCTTATCCATCAAATTTATCCACTAAAATCCCTTTTGGCATCAAGATTTAAGGTGCCCATTGATGTAAACTGTACTTTTTGTGATGGACAGGCAGAAACCCTTTTTAATCTATTTTGGCTTTGCGACCACACTCGAAGGTTATGGCAAAATATATGTAGCTTTATTTTGTACTTTATTCATAGTGAATTTGCACTTTAATTTTATTTGGATTTACAGCTTATGGAAATGAATTAAAAAAAAGAATATATTTTATGTAATTTAAGGACTTCATTAGCAGAGTATTATAAAGTGCAAAAGAGTACACCTCTATCAGTGAAGTGTTATTTGAAATCTTTATCTACCTCCTGCAATAAGAAAACTGGAACCTATGCTCAAATTTTGGCATTTTTATACCTACATTCTCTTATCTACTTTCTTTTATTTATATTTCTGTTTGTTTATTTCGTTATTTCTGTTTAATAAAAGCTGATCTACACGTATAACGCTAATGACTAATGCCTCTATTATTGTTACTTTGTGCAAATTTAATCATTTAAAAATCATGAAAAAAATACAAAAAAGGTGTATTTTTCCAAATAAAGCTTCATTTGACTCTTTAAAAAATATCATTCATTTTGATCAGGGAAAGACGTAATAAAGCAAAATAAACATATAGGCCTAATCCCATTTCTTACCCCTACCCCTTATTTTTGAGGATCAGGAAAACTCAGGACACCCTACACCCTAGGGGTAAATAGGCAAAACGAAGGGGTAGGGCTAAGTGGTAGGGGTGTGGGTGAAATGGGATTGGGTCATAGTCTACTACAAAGGTGAACAATATCTTTTAAGAACTGCATTGTTTATATAAATCAATAAATAAACACAGATAAAGGACTATTTTTGTCAGTTTGATCATTTTCTGACAATGTACTGCTCCTATTGCTTATAGCAAGAAACGACTGATACTAATAATTTAAAGGAAACAAGACAAGGCAGGCCTGGTTTTGCCAAACTGCCAGGCCACACGCGCTCCCTCTGCAACTTTTGGTAAATAACACCAGGGTGAAGCAGCCATTTTATGTATGTGCCTGACTTTTTGTGAACTTGAATATATTCATAAACAAACACAATAAAGCTACACTCTTAAAAGAGATGGTTCTTCAAGGGTTCTCTAGTAAAGAAAATGGTTCTATATGGAACCATGAACACTCATGGAACTATCTGCATGATTAAAGTTTTTTTTGCATCGTTTTTCAGACTGCAGATTGCTGTAGTTGGTCCTATATGGAACCTTTTTAAAAAAGGGCTCTATATAGCAACTAATAGGGTTCTGTTATTGTTAGGATGGTAAGCATGTAACAGTAGAAGAACGCTTTTTGGTTCTATATAGAACAGTTTTCAATCTACACTCGTAAAATGATGGTTCTTCAAGGGGTTCTTTAGTAAAGACAATGGTTCTGTATCTATATAAAACACTCAAAGAACCCTTTGCATGATAAAGGGTACTTCAAGTCATGAAAGGGTTTGATGGAGAATGTGTTGTACAAGGTTCTATACAGAATCATTTTGAAAACGGTTCTATACAGCAACAAAAAAAAGGTTCTGCTGTTGTTACGATACAAGCTTGTGACAACAGAAGAACACTTTTTGGTGCAGTATAGAACTATTTTCAAAATGGTTCTATACATAACCATCTAGAGCACTTCTGAATCAATCTGAAGAACACTTTTGAGATGCAAAGAGTTCTTTGAGTGTTCATGGTCCTTTATAGAACCATTTTCTTTACTAAAGAACCCTTGAAGAACAGTCTTTTCTAAGAGTGTACAGCACATTCTCCATCAATCTGAAGAATGCTTTCATGATGCAAAGTATCCTTTAACTATGCAAAGGGTTCTTTGATTGTTCATGGATCTATACAGAACCATTTTCTTTTCAAAAGAACTCTTGAAGAACCTTTTTTAAGTGTGTATCACACAAGTTTTACAGTTAACTGTAATGTCTTAAATGATCATTAAAACGTGCTGACCTGCTCATTCTGACCCGAGGGTCCTTGGGAAGTGAAATTAGGACGGGGATGCGAGGTTGAGCTTCACTCAAAACTATCTTAGAACAATTTCTCAGCTAGCAAAATCTCAGGTAACGTATTCATAAACATTTCATGTAATAACTTTCTGTGAGGCAAAATTTAGAACAGGGGTCATAAAGTTTATCCACGAACGGCCAGCGTGGCTGCAGGTTTTCATTCGTATCAAGCAGAACGACACCTCATTCCTCTGACCTCTGTTTACATCTTAACGATCGTTAAGTGCCACACCAGCAACTCACACAACCCTGAGTCGTTTGAAAAATCTAGCTGTGGCCCAGAGCAGCCCGGATCTCATAGTCAGCAGTCTAAATAGAGTTCTTTGCTAGGGTTTTCAGGGTTTTATTCTAGTGATGGTTAAGGTGAGTTCACATAGCTAATCGGTCCAGCGCATCAGCACTGCTTCAGCCGCGCGCACAGTCAGCCTCACCGTCTCAAATTCAAACTTCAACGGATCAGCGCGAGCCCCGCCCAGCGGTTCGTTAAACATGTAGCTACGTCTGAGGAAAATAACGTTAGCTTAGCTCTTTTAGTTCTCGTAGTTATTGTCATGACACGTGAACCTGTTTTATAATGTGTTATTATAAGTGTGATTAATTAACAGTGAGCTGATAATCAACTTAAGCTCATGTTATTGTGACCTAGCTACAAACATTCAAACCAGCTAACCTAGCTAGCTTAGCCAGTTTAGCGGAGGTTAATCCTGCAGAATTCAGCACTGAAGTTTAAACAGAAGGTAAGTAGTTATTTTTTCGTTTGAGTGATTGAAGCAGATTGGTGTAGTACAAGCCAGAGTAATTTCATGTAAATTTCGTCAATCTCTCATGTTGCTAACCTAAATTAGCGTGTTAGCCAGGGACGTAGCTACAACGTTTACAATGGGGTGGCCAGGTTAGACCCAGTATTTTCAGAGGTGTGGCAGACTGCTTGGAAAAAATGAAATGAAACGGGAGTGAATAACATTGGGCGTCATTTTCCAACTGTTCATCATTTCATCATGCAAAGAACCCTTTAAGCATGCAAATGGTTCTTTGAGTGCTCATTGGTCTGTATAGAACCATTGGGTCACATTCACCAACCGTTCTCAAGAAGAAATGTATTCTTAAAACTCACTCATTTTTACAAAGATTTACTAATGTTTTCTTATCTGGGATGTGTTCTATGGTGAGAACAGAATCTATCATTACAACACTTCCTGAATCTGACAGACCTTTTCTTGGGACATTTCTCAAGAAAAAATTTAAGAAAAACTTGGGAAGATATTGGTGAATGAGGCCCATTTTTCTATCCTTATGCTAGACCTATAATACTAAAATAACTACTTTTTAATTAACTGGTTAACCACATTTTTAAAAACAGCTGAAACCAGTATTGAAAAAGGGCTGTATCTGATGGCAGTTAAAAAATTTACTTTAAACACACTGTTTGCAAAATTCTGAGGAAGCCCTGCCAAACGTATAAGAAGGCCAGTTATTAGCAAACAAGAATGGATGGAAAGTACAGCTGTGTCTGAAACTGTGCCCTACTAACTATATAGTGCACTATTTTTGGGTTCTGCCATTTTGTAATGGTGTCTGAAAACAGTGCAGAAGATTCAGTGTGTTCAGACAATCCCACAATGCACCACGTTAGTGTATAATAGTAAGTGTACAACCAGTGTACCCTAGAAGATTGGACAAACTCAGCAGTTTTAGTGGACTGGTGGCATGACATTTATAGTGTTTATGTGATGGACTCTGCTGTCACACGGTAATGAACAAACCCGTATGATATAGTGTCCGAAATCGTTTACTACCGTTACAAATTCTGTTTTTTATAATAGTGTTTTATATATTGATCCAGATTTTCAAATGTAGGGTATAGTGATAAGGGTACCATGTTCACATTAATCAAAGCAGGGAAAGCTTTAAGTCACTCAGAGTTAAAGCAGGAGATTTTCATGTCTAACAAGAAGAAGGTTTTATCAAATGAACCTACTGCTAAATGCTAAAGCTAACAGTGGAGCTAGTCAGAGCAATATTATATCATGAGGAGGAGTCATTGTCTTGGGAATGTGACAGGGTTAGTCGGACAGGGATGATTCAGTTTAGTTGAATGAATCATCCTTTCCTACCTGCTTTGCTTGATTTTAGCTGTTCTTAGGCCCGTAGACCAGACATGTCAAACCGGGGCCATCTGGACCAAAGGGCTGCGGAGATTAGCCTTTACCCTCATCTAACGCTCTGAATTCAGTTCATGAAGGCCTTGCTAATTAGCTGATGAGCTGAAGTCTGCAGTGTTTTGGCTCACGAGGACTGGATCCTGGCACGTGCCTTAGACTCACTTAATACATTTGCAGAGCTGACTAGCATGTGGGTCTACATGACTGCCTAATCAAAGACCAGAGCAAGATCAAGGAAAGGAGATAGAAAAGAAAGTTTCATTCAGCTACTCTGACACCACTCTAGTTAAGGAGCACATATAAGGAGCACATAGGAAGCATTGCAGTGAGAGTGTAGATAAACCTCAAGCTCAAGCTTATTTTATAGATCTATTCATATAGATTTAATGGAATAAAACTTTCAACATCATTTAGTGGGTTTATCATGTTTGGATAACTTGCGCTTCACAAATGCCTCATGGGCACCAGAATGTAACTACTGTAGCATGTAAGGTGGAACTGAATAAGAAGCTGGTGAATAAGAAGTAAATCTCAGTTTTGTGGTGAGGTATGCTTTGATACTACCACTACCAATCAACAAATCTAATGTGATATCTTTCAAACAGGCTGTTTTCCAGCTAAAATGTACAAGGTGAAGTAAGTTTTTCTGTGATTATGCTAGTAATGTTAGCTTAGGTGTCAGGTGTTGAGCATTTATCTGTTTCTCTTAAAGGCTTTGGATTGGCTGGCCCTTCAGTGTGAGCTTAAGCCATGTGAGATCTCATATTCATTTTTGTGGTGCTTAATGTTGTGCGATACAGTAATGTTGTCTTTAGTTTGCTAATTAGCCAGACAGGCAGTGTTTGCTCAGTGGCTATCTACAGTGGAATATTCTTAAAATGGAGTTAAATCTGCCAGTAGCTAAATGGAGTAACCATTAGTAAACTGTACATTAGCTTCCAGTGTCTTTCTGAATTCTGAATTACTTAAAAGAACAGGCTCTTTAACAAACCAACTAGCAAATAAAACTGTGAATGAAAGAGGTGGTAACATTAGCATATCCATATCCTTATTCTACTCTTTGTTTTGGGATCAATACGGCTAATTTTATCATTATATTGTTGTTTGGCATCCCTGTGGAGCTGGTTAAGATACATTTTCATCTGATTCAATTTTAAGCATGACAAGCCTGAAACAACACAAAAAACAGTAATCTCTTTAAGCTCTCAGTGAATATGGGTATTTGCAGCATGTAAACAAAGAGAAAAACCCTGCCAATAAGGTAGAATGATCCCATAATGATCCCATAACGCAATATGACGTCCATTCACAAGCCCTATGCAAGGTCTTTCAGCAAACTTTAATGAAACAATACAAAGACTACTGTATGTATGCTTTAAAATATATTTTTATACACAATGTTTTATTCACAAATGTGGGTGCTGTTCAGTCCTGTTCAATCTGACTGATTAATAAAGATAACTGTCAGTAGCTAGGTTAAAAAAAGCAAACTGATCTTAATATTTTTATGTAACATAATTATAGTTAGACATATAAAAATTATTTTTGGCTGTTACAATAGCCCTTACTTTAGTGCCAGCATAAGTCTGTCTGTTAATAGCTTCGACATTGAGCTGCGAGTTTAATCCGAAACTCAGGCGTTATATGTTCCTCAGTAACATGTTTCCACCATTTCTTCGTCTAGTAGTTTGGATTATTTTACTTATTTTATTTCTTTAATTCTGACTATTAGGCACCTGTAATTTTGTCAGTGGTCAATTCATGCATTAGCAGATAAGATGGAGCACTAGACCTGTCACAGTCGGTTTTGAGATGATTGCAGTTATTTTCCACAGTTGTTAGGTTTCATTGTGCTGCATCAAATAATATAATGTCAGGTTTAAGCAAATAAATATAAATAAAAGAAAATAGTGTAAATGTATTTATTCAGACATCATTGGGCTCATGAAAACCAAAAAAAGTTCTAACTTCTGACTTGGTGCTATAACATGTTTAGAGGGCAACACTGAGTTTGTTTATTAGTTAGCTATGTAGCTAATTCTAATTTTATATATATATACTAGCGAAATGAGTGTTTCTTTGCTTATATTTTCACTCTTGATTCTGTGTAACTGTAGACATTTGCGTGAGTGTGCATGCAGTATTGATTTGACAGTACAACCACTGTAACTGGTAATCATAGCTAGCAAGTAAGGTGGCTAATCAGCCAATTTGGGGCTTGTCTTAGGCTTGCATTTTAATAGTTGCAAACAGTGAACAAAAAAAGACAAATTGTTATCGCAGTTATTAGTAAGACAATCAATCACCAGCTAAAATTTCATGATCATGACAGGCCTGTGCAGCAGCACAAAGACTAAAATGTTGCCTACTGCTGTAACATTAACCTTAAAATAAGCAAACACAGTTGTGTAGTTCGTTGCTCAATGAACGCTGAATCGTCAATCTAACAACAATAGCTAAATGTTATACAACGTTAGCTGGGATGGTACAGTGGAGCCGGTTGTGTTTGTGCCACCTAACAGCTCCACACCCCACAGGACGTATCTTTTGTTGTTAATTGTGTATAAGGCATTCACAAGTCAAGCTAACTTTATCATCTCCTCTATACAGCAAGACTCAGTCAGAGGTAGTTTAGGGGGATCCTGCCCACTGCTTCTTCATACCATTATTATACCAAAAACAGTACTGCAAAACACTAGAGCTTGCAGGCTGTTAACCACATTAGTGGTAAGTTGACATAGAAATATTCCAAATCGCATATAACATGATGCATGAACTTAACTGAAACCATGAATGGCTGAAACTGTGAACTATGACTCAGCTTTGAGCAAACAAAGGTGTCTTTGGTTAAGGTGTGTGTGTGTGTGTGTTTAGCTGATGGTGAGGTTAACCAAAGCTGATGTTTTTTTTCTTTTTGACTGTGTAAGTGGGAAGAAAACTACACCCTGTATTCTGTTAGGGTACTGAGTGGCTTGGCACACTGTTTGATCATATCTGGTGCTTCAATGCTGGTGCTCTGCTAAATAACTGAAAGCTTGACCGAGGTAATAGTGGATATCAGCAGTTGCTAAGAAGTAACTGAAGGGCTGAAAAATGAGGCCATTCATGCAGTGATAAGAAGCATAGGTGATTGTGCATTCATAACATTAGAAGAGGCCCCCAAAAAATGTAGCAATTGTCTTTAGAATGATAGTTTATTTTGTTCTTGTTTGTATTAACTATTAATCGAGTTCAGAATTGAATTATTTGACAGTTTATTAGATGTGTAACTGAAATTTGACAGTGTTGCAATTTTTAAATACTGTCATAATTTTCAAATAGCCTACCTTGGAGTACCATGACCATTATACCAACAAACTCTATTACATGCCATTACTTTGTGTTTACAAACACACCAAAGGCTGGCTATTCAATATTCTAAGCTAGCAAAGAATTTGACTGTTTAGGATTAGGCTTTCTGCATGTTCTGCTAAAAGGAGATGTGCATAACTCTATAAATGATCTTTGAGGAGAGGTTTGAGGAGATATTTGCAAGCTTTCTCTTAACAGAGCAGAATCTAATTTACACATTTTTGCTTCTATATGTTTGCACTGAAGCTACAAGGCTAATGTAGCTAACAAGTAAGCTTACACCTTCTATTATGTATCAGCATCATGCAAACCTGATGCATAAATCATCACACAAACCACATCAAAAATGATTTTCTCTTCTAAGTGACATGGTCGTCCAAGTGTTGGCCCTATCATCAGGAGATCGCAAGTTCGACCCCTGGTGATGCTACAGCCATCCGTGGCGTGGAGTCCAAGAGAGCACAGTTTGATCTCTTTGGGTCGGTAGGATTGCCCTTCCTCCCCCCCCATCACTCAGCCGGTGCTAGCCAACACAAGCATCTGTTAGCTGCAGAACAGAACTGGTGGTTAGCATTCTCCTCTAAGCATGTTCAATGACATTGCGTTAGCAGCAGTTCAAAATAATAACAATGCTCCACGACCAGGTCCTGAGAAAGCTAGCCGAGGTGCTAGAGGGGTGTCGAAAGGGCAGCAAAGGGCTACCACCAGCAAGGAACCAGAACCACATGAGCTTCATTACGGAAGGTGGGGGAGGAGAAACATCAGGCCAAGAGAAACACCTAGGCCGTTTTCCCCCAATCAGGAGTGGAACATAAGAGTCGACCTCGACAGGCAGCTCCGTTTCCCGGTCGAGATCACTGCTACATCTCTCCGACCTGACATAGTGGTATGGTCCACCAAGGCAAAGTCCGTGCTCCTCATTGAGCTCACAATACCAGTGGAGGAGGGGATGGAGGCTGCCTATGAACGCACGAAGGCCAAGTACTCAGAACTGGCTGCTGAGTGCCGGGAGGCTGGCTGGAAGACTACCATCTATCCAGTGGAGGTTGGATGCCGAGGCTATGTGGGGCTGTCAACCATACGCCTTTTGAGGGATGCAGGAGTGACTAGAGGGAACCTAAAGAAGGCAACCAAAGAGCTAGCGGGGGTGGCTGAGGGGGGGAGCTTTTGGCTCTGGCTGAGGAGGAGAGACAAGTGCTGGGGAAAGAACAACTAACCCCGACAACAGCCACGGAGGGTAACACCTATCAGCTGTAGGGGGTGACAGGGAGACGTCCCTGTCACTGTTCCGCCACCAGGAGACGTTCCAGGGTTAAAGGAGTGAAACGTTAATGAAGGGTGGTTCCTGGCTGATGACCCTGCAGCTGACCCGTGGGCACCGGAGGAGGTGCGACTGGCAGCAATGCCTAGCAGGTGTTCCATCTTCCTGTACATTTACTGAATGTGGTGGCTGGCTACATATGACTTGGAAGAAACTTGTGTTTGCCTTTGCCCTCCTAGTGCTGGTGGTATTGTGTGATTAGGGAAGTCATAACTAGTGGGTGGACTTAGATAACTAAATTGGGAAAAAAAATTTTGAAAAAACCCACCAAAACATTGTTCTCATTTTATCTGGTACATCTATCAGTTGTTGACTAAAATACTCAGTAGTGAGCTTTAGGCATACATTTTGCTCAGCGTCAGATTTTAACATTTACAGTTTTACATATATTAATCTGATCCTGCAAGAATGTTGTGTCAGTGTTTGACAGTGTTAAGTTTTCTTGTTACACCAAAAATCAAGCCATAATTTCATCATTCATCATTATTGTACAAGAATCAATGGTGCTCAAAAAAGAATTAATCTTTGATGATAAGGAAGAGGAGATTTTGATTTAAAAAAAATATATAATAACAGACTTGCACTTGCAGCTTCATGTCTTGAAGCTTTGAAACAGATATATATTGGGAAATTCCCAATATATATCTGCGTTGTTCACATAAATACCTAATATGTTATGTTATGTTATGTATCCATACCTAGCTACCTAGCAACTATACGATACACGAAATTTCATCACAGCTTTGTTAGGGTACCTGCTGGCTAAAGCACCAAAAATGGTTCTGCTATTGTTACAGTGTCAAGCTTTTAACAATAGAAGAACCCTTTTCAAAAAGGTGCTGTATAGAACCGTATACAACACATTCTCCAACAATCTGAAGAACGATTTTACCATGCAAAGAACCTTTTAAGCGTGCAGATGGTTCCTAAGTGCTCATGGGTCTATATAGAACCATCAAGCCTCATTCACCAACTGTTCTTCAGAAGAAATTTATTCTTAAAACCCACTTGCACAGTTTCCATGAAGATTCTGATATTCACCAGTGTTTTCTTATTTGGGATTTGTTCACGTTTCAAACGTGAAAGAAATCATAATTTGACATTTATCGCGATATGTATCGATATCGAACGATGTGAATTTTGTTTATCGTGATAACGTTTTTGGCCATATCGCCCAGCTCTACTTAGGACCTTTCTCAAGAACAAATTTAAGCAAAAACTTAGGAAGATATTGGTGAATGAGGTCAGTTGTCTTTACAAAAGAACCCTTGGAGACCTATCTTTTTTAAGTGGTGTATGGTGGTGTAATGGTTTACCCCCCTCCCCAGTTAACTTACAACCACTTCGATAAATCATTCGATTTCTGCGGTGTACACACACTTTATTTATATTCTAAGTGAAGCTTGTGTCCAGACAATTCAGCCTATCTAGAGTATGTTGCTTTGGAATTAACTTTGTTGGAATTAACTCCTTTACTGAAGGAATTTGACCAGATCAATTTTTGCCTGAGAAGTATTATAATTGAATTTGAGTTGAATTGAGTTTCTGAATTGAATGTCTGACTTAAATCGCTGACTCAAATCACTGTGTAATTAAATCGAAATGAATCATTCTTAATTTACAAAAATTGCTTTTCAATTTCATTTAAATTGTGAATTGTGAACAAGGTTATGGTCAGTTCAAACGTCTATTGGTACAGTAGAGCAAGCATTTACAGTATCTGTGACTTTTTTTTTCTTGGGTAGATAATGTAAAATACTGAAAGTTTTAGTTTAGTATAATTTCATTTGTTCCTATACAATAAAGATATACAATTCTGTTTTGTAATGTTTTTCTACTGTATTCATTCTTTGTAAAAATGGTCTGTAAGTTCAACTTTTCAAAAAACATTCACACTGTAACAAGCATTGTAACCAGTTTTATTCACCTAATAAATGCTTTCTGTGAAACAGTGCAAAGCAAAATTTTAGTTTAGATGAACAAAATCAATATTTTACAACAGTTCAAACCTTCTATTGTAGTGTAATTCTATTTACATACAATAATGAATCTAAATTCATGCTAACAGTTGTTAGTGTTTCTGAAGTGACTAAGTATTCCTGTGTAAGTTTTGGGGGCATACATTTATTTTGAGATGTTCCTCAGTGTTTTGGTTGCTGTAGAACATTCAGAATCTAAAATGAACTGTTGTGCTGTGCTGCAAGTTTTGAAAAACTTGGCACTGAAAAATGCTTCCTAGCGAATGTCAAAAACTATAGTAGGAGACTTGCGCTCTCTAGTGGCCAACAGTTACTTTTTTCTACCATACAAACTGTGGGCAGTAGGTGTCAGCAGAGATCTGTCATTTATAGAATCTGGGTCCCTGTTGTCTCCCAGTATACTCACTGGACAGAGTTATGCTTTTAGTAATACCTTGACCTGAATTGTGTCTTGTGCAAATCATGAGCCAAATTCACAGAAGCAAGTTCTCGTGTTTCAAAACGTTCAAAAAAGTGTTCAAGAGATAAATTGCTATTCTTTTCTAAACTGATATCCCCAGTTTCTGAAATTTTCTAACGGAGCTGTTGATGTAGATCGCTCATTCACTTCCAGAGTTTTGGTCTGCAGTTATTGGACACAGTCATTTGTGTATGCCCTCAGCATTTGCATTTAATGGCACTCTTGAGTAAAGTTTTTTCATCAGACACTAATTGGGCATATTTTTTCTTAAATGCTTTTTAAACAACTGCCTCTTTACATTGTTAAAGTTTCATAATGAACCGATCAATACAAATAGCACAAAACAATCTTTTTACATTAACTTCAATTATAAGTTAAGAAAGTTTTTTCCTCCTTCTGTAAAGTTACAATTTTTTGTTGTGACAGCAACAATGATCTTGTTATGCCATCAGAATACTGAGCTCCTTTATCGACCAGATTAGTGAAGAAAAGAAAGACTTGATTAAATACTGCTGTACAACTTCATGTCACACAGTGCAACTAGCATTAAATTAATGGTTAATAATAGTTTCAGGTTTAAGTTGTTTATCTCTGGTAAGTATAAATGTTTTTGAAAACTGTCAGTACCCTGTGATAAATACAAATGTTTCAAAGTCAATATATTTTATCCTGTGTACATTTTTTGAATGTTTCTAGCAGGGATTCCCGACTGTCTGAATCATATCGGTTTTGGCAGATTTGATTATGTATTTATTGTACTCCAGAAAAGCAGAATTTTTAAGAATAGTTGGGCTACTGTATCTTACTGCCTTTGTAATTCTAGACAAATAGATGTTTTTTAAGGCTAATCCAGGTGAATCCAGCTCCAGTTTCTACATTTTTAAAATGTTTATGTATTGGCATTGGCAGGTATGTACATGGAAAATATCATATGTCAGCTTTAGCCCAAAATCCCCTTATCCGTGCATCGCTAGTTTCTAGGTCTTCTGAATTACGAGGTTTTTAAGGAGTTGAAATATGAACATTGCTACATACAAGCTGACACTCCTGCGCATTGACTGTCAACCTCACCAAAAGACCCTATGCAAACCAGCAAGGTTTGTCAAGCACAATAATCTGTCAAGTGACTTTGGTAGAAGTAGCCTGCAATTTTAGTCACCGGTGTTATGTAATTGTCTTGAAGTATAGTATTATACATATGCGCAGCTTGCTTGTACCATGTATGTAACATCATTGGTATTTTGACTCTTAAATGACCTTGTAATTCAGAGGACCTAGTTATATAAGGAAGGGGTGAGTATAGGCTTTGGAAGATCTTTGTTTACCACAATTTTTTAAAAATGTTTTGCACAGACGGAAACAGCTTAGACCCGCAATGCCTTATTGGGGCAAAATGACACTCAGACTTGGAGGCCTACAGAAGAGTGATCCTACTATTCCTTACTGTTGTGAACTGCCTCATCCTCAAACCTGAAATCCACCTGTAGACAACACCTCTGTCCAGCTAAACTGTGCCTTTACTGGGAGCACTCTGAGAAACATATGCCAAAGTGGCAGTTTTTTTAATCTGCCTTCAGACTATCTCTCTGCATGACCTACACTAGTGCACTTTAAGCGTATAATCCAAGACTTTAAGAAAAGGCGTGCATTTGACTTTGTCCTGACTCTATGATCTGTACGTCATATGTTGTCAGTATTACCGGGAAATAATGATTTGAAGATCAGCTGATCTGAAATCTGCGTTAATCACTGATTGAGTCATAGTGGATGTTTAGGACCTTTAAGTACATTTGGGCTGCAGCTATAGGGAGAGAAGCTGTCATGTGCTGAATGTAGCATAATTGTAATAGGCTGTCCTTTATCTATTTCTTCCAAAGCCTCTGTGTGCATTCGGACCTGACTCGTTTCTAATTGTGCTAATTCATGTGGTGGACTAAGGATCGAGTCTTTGTTCGCTGATCAGGCGCTGCAGTCACTGTTTTTTTCCTTTTGCAGGTCATCGTTTCACCATTAGCAGGGTGGAGAGAAAGAGAGAGAGAGGGGGCTGGCGAAATCGAAGCGCTCACGGATGTCGCGCCTGTCTGTCCAGCCTGCTGCCCCGCTTTCCCGGGCGCTACTAGTGAAGCACTGAAGACGGCGAGCGAGTCGAGCCGCTGGGGGAGTGTCACACGTACAGCAGGATAATTTTTCTGCCCTGGATTTTTCTATCATTCGCAAGAAACCAAGGCTCCCAGACGGCGCAGCCAGTGAAGGCTCAGGGCCTCCTCCTCCTCCTCCTCCACCACCACCACCACCTCCTCCTCCTCCTCCTCCTCCTTCTTCTTCTTCACCGCCGCCGCCGCCTCCGCTTCCACGCCGCTTCCCCTCCTCCTTCAGCCGCTCCGTTTCCTCCGCGACAGTGATCCGAGATCCTAGCGGCCGAGGACGGAGACCTTTCCCGGTGAGAGGGGACTACTTGATCGCCTGGCTCCCCACCACCAGCCCCCCTCCTCCTCCCCCATCTCCCTTCCAGTTTCCTCCAATTCGCCTCTTTTTGCCCCTACTATTTTCAACAGGGATTGAGGATTTTCTGTTGGTTTTCCCACGACCATATTCCGAAGATCCGCGGCCAGTCCCGACGAGGCCGGGCTCCAAAAGTAGGGGGGATGACTTTAGACTCTATGATGGCTTGCTGCCTGAGCGAAGAGGCGAAGGAGTCGAAACGGATCAACGCCGAGATCGACAAGCAACTTCGCCGAGACAAGCGAGACGCGAGGAGGGAATTAAAGCTGCTCCTTCTCGGTGGGTCCGTCGTTAACATGTTAACGTTTTAGCCACCCAACAGGTTTGACCCAGGTTTAACCGCTAGCTGCTGCTGTAACGCGCTTAAGGCTTTGCGCCCAAATCAATGAAACCCTAGCAAAGCTGACATTTTCCACAGCCAGACTTGCTCTTGTGACCTGGTTATGCAGACAGCTAATGGTTATGCTCTAATGTCATGTTTTATACGGCTAGTTTGCTAACTCGACGTCTGTGTCCAGATTAATTTAGCGAGTAGCCATCGTGCTAACCCCTAGCAAGGTAGCTAGCTAGCATTTGTGGGCCGAAACAGAGAGGGCCGTGAGTTGAGACAACACAGAAATCTGAATGAACTTATTAGATAGAGATTTATATCGTAGTGTATTCGCTGTTTATGTCTTGGCTGGTGTCGGAGAAATGGTAGCCAGTATTACAAAGAACTGACAGTCTTGCTGGAATGCTAACGTAGCCTAGGTCTTGAAAGCATATTGTTTTTTTTTCAGCAGCTGGGCAAAGGCTATCAAGCTAGCTGAGCACATTAATGCGGACGACGATTCCCAGCCAACATGCCGTCTGTAGATCTTCTAAATTATCTCCAAGTTATTGTCAAAAATAATCTTAATCGTCTAGCGTTTTTTCTCTCCGTTTCTGTATCGGAAAACTGTAGGCCTTATGTGTTGTACAGCTGTGATTTTAATGCATTTTATTGCCTGCAGTAGGCAGGGATTGTACAAAGGCGAAGGATCAGTGGAGAGATCTTTGGCTGTGCGTGCACTTCAGGGTGGATTTGCGCTGGAGTCACCCAAGCTAGTGTTTTGGTAACTTGCAGAGTTAAAACTGCTTTCTTTTGTGTCGTGATTAACATTAGCGCTTTCACATATTACCCTCCTATTAGTTGCCAAGTTATTTATTCAGGTTTCGTTTAATGATCATGCTTTTTCTCTGTGTGATGCAGTACAAGTAATTTAGTTCCTCAGAATTATTTAATCAAACCTCAAATATTTGATAACATTCACATCCTATGGGTGTTCACACCATTCTGTCAGTGATGAGTGACAGGTATCGTTTATGTTTGTCAGATTTAGGCTATGGCTGCAGTCCACACCAGCACACTAGACAATTTGAGGTCGTCATCATCACTCACTTCCATACTGCGTCTTAATAGACTGCATTATTTTAAAATGATGGCCAAGCCTGGTGATACAGCAGTAGGCGTAAGAGCGGACTGTACACCCTGCTCTGGATATCCTTAAGGAAAGAAAAATGGGTGCTTTATCAAGCCTAGGAGGTTTGTCTCAAGAGCCGGATGTATTTGTTCTATGACTTGGTGAGTTTGTTAGTGATATCTGACACGGACACACTCTGCATTCATTTCCTATTAGCAGGACCTCCTTTCCGCTCCCAACCACAAAGCTTGGTACATTAAAATAGGAATCGATGTTTGGTAATAAGTGCCTAGATGGAGAATGAGAAAGAAGAGGGCAAAAGACAGAAATGGGAGATGTGGCCAACTGCTTAATACTAGATATACAGGGAAATGGCCCTTTTGTGGACTGTCAAGTGCATCTGGTTATGTAAGCAGTGTAAATGTTAAGTTATTAAGAAAAACTCTTTATGGTCATATAATGTTTGTGGATCTATTCATGTAGTAGGTTATGTTTCCATTACTTAATCTTGTTTTTTAAGTTCTATTAAGTATTAACTAATAAGTACATTTCTTATTTTTAGTAATTGTTTTCTTTTTTTTCTCTCCTTCATTAACCGTAGCATTTCTTTTTCCATTCCCTTCCTCAGCTCAACCAAGCAGTAATGAGAAAGAAAGCTGGTTGGTGCTCAGCCATCCTACTAATAGCCAATCCTAAATGAGTTAAAACTGTCAGCATAACCCTGGATAAGTCTCTGCTAGTCTGGATTATCCACATCCTTAATAGGCTTTGTGAAACAAGTCTTTGCTTCCAAGGTAGACTCCACAGCTGTGCTGCACTAGTCCAGTACTGTCCCTCACCAAGCAGAATAGCGAACTGGTATGAGAATTATCACTACATCATCAGCCAGAATTAGCTGACCTGTACCTGTTTGAGGGTTACGTAAGAGACATTGGCCTACATCTTCCACTTAATAAGCGAACATCTTTTCAGTCAAAACCTTTTTAAGTCTTGACTAAATTGTGATGAGTAAATAGCTATTCATCCAACTGTGCACTACACGACGATGGCCCAGTAGATGCTGATTAGTCAAAATTAGGTTTGTATATCCAGAATAGGCAGCAGTGTAATTGGTGCAGATAGTTGAGTTGTTTTGCTAGTCAGTTGTTTTTTGCCAAATATTTCCGTCTCTAGAAATGTTATCCCAGATGTGGGACAATCTGCATGCGTCGGTCTGTCCTTTGACTGGCATCAATCCCCGGTGACAGTTTGGTAACATTGCATAATAGCATGCGTTGTCAGTCAGAAGGGAACACAAAGTATTGATCATGCGTTTTCATTCTTAGTGTGCAGTGTGATATACTGGTTCATTTTGGCATCCACACAGTCCCACACAGAAGATTTTGAGGTACTTGGAAATGTCACCTAAAATCTGGTGTGTTTAAATTCTGCGAATGCTGTTGCGCAACTTCATGTGATGGTTCAAAAGTTTATTTTTTCTTTAAATTGTAAAAGTTGTGTAGTTTTATTTCTTTATAAGGTCAATTTTAAAAGAAGCAACAAAGTTAGCATTAACACACAAAAATGGTTTGCATGGGCCCACTATGAATGTAGAATGTTAGGACTTTATGAGATGGGGACTTTAATTGCATCACTCTGTCCTCTAAAAAGATGGACAGATGTTTGGGCAAAAATTCAGGCTTCAAAATGTCACCTGCTATTGTGTTTAGCTGTCCAATGTACCTTTTGTCTATTTTTTGTAGACAAGTGTATGCCATATGGTGATATTAGCTTTCATTACTTGTTAGATACATTAGACTCATAGCTCCAGCAATATAAAGAAGCAATAATCAAACCTATGTTGGCTGATTGACAACATTTGGGCTAAAAGCAAAATTGTATAAATTGCATCATTTTAAGCTGTGCCTCGCTGTCTTTTACTTTGCCCCAATATAAGTGGGGATTACTGTGACCAGTTCTCCCATGCTTTAGCAGAGTGGGGGCTTGACTTGCTGCCAACAGCGTTCATTTCTGCCCGCCTCACTGCCCTCCATGCCCATCACTCCGCGCCTTTCCCTAGAGCAAAGAATCTTGCCACTGCCCTCGGCCCGCTCCCAAGGCCTTATCAGGCTGTGGAGGAGCCTGGCTTGACGAACCTTACCATTGACTGTACTTGGTCAAAACATAGCCCAGTCTGCATGTTTTCTTTGAAATGAAATATTCCCTGTTTGGGTGAGATCTGATGAAGGCTTGATTCTGCTATCACGTGGCAGAGATCTCATCAGTCAAAAGGAAACAAAGGCCTTTATCCTTTGCAAGCTTCATCAAAAATGTTGGTAAAAAATTAATATGGCATGGTTAAAAATGGTCCTGCATTATTTTTACTAAAATTATTTACATCTGTTGAATGACATGAATGCCTTGATCCGTCCGAACACCTATAAGCGCTCATCTGGAACTGTGATCCTCGCCAGAATTCTTACAGCGCACAATATATCACAAATGTAAAGGCCAGTATTGTGGTAGCAGTTAATAAATATGTTGTGTGATCCTCACATTTAGATTGGTATCTATTTTATGAGTGACACACTTGCATTCCAAAGGGTCAAGATGGGTTTAGGGTTTTAGTGCTGATGCTGTTGCCAACTTCCAGCTTTATTTATTAGGATGTAGACGAAGCAAGTAGGCACCTCAGTTCTAGGAACAGTTTTTGCATATCTACCAATAGTTTACACACAAATTATGATGGTCCACATAACTGAAATTTAGTCAGTGTTTGACACACTTCATGAACAACAACCACTTATCATTTAGCTGTGTTTATGTTTAAAAAAAACAGCTTGGCTCTTTGTTTTTTTGAATGAATTTTGCAGGCAGCTTGGTGGAGTTGGCATGCAGTTCCTGGCAGTTGCCAACCTACTGAAGATTAAGTGTGTTCGGAGTGTAGTTTGGTGGTTCAGTAATACTTTCAGGAGGGACCCTGCCATCCAAAGACACTTTCACTTTCAGTTCTGAAATATGTGTCCATGTTATGTTCATTCAAGTGGGTTTGGACAGTCCTTTTTTCTTTTGCCCTAACCTAGGATCAGCAATTAGGCAGCCAAACCTTAACTTGCACCAATGATGGAAAAAAAGTTCAGCTGTTTGCAGATCAGCAGAAAAAGGGCGAGTTCCGCCAGCACCTCCCACTTCAAAGCCTTAAGACGGTCACCGTTGACAGTGCAAACAAGGTTTCTGGACTTTGGACTTTTCATTGAGGAGGTGACGAAACACTCAGGCGCTGTTTGCGTCAGGTGTGTGCCCTGTAATGGGCCTGTGGAGATTGTTTTCGATTGTAGCTTGCTGACTGTGGAGCCTAATGGGAATCAGAGCTCAGGGCTCATGCAGTTCACCTCCTACATCCGTTATGATCAAATAAGGCAATGTGGTCATGACTGCACTGCTGTGATGGCCTGCTTTTGACAGCTATGCCACTGGCCTGATCTAGTGCCAAAGGAGTGTCCCCCATCACTGCTCTCTCTGCTGGTTTCCTGTGAATGAGTTACAAACTCACCTGCTGTTTGAAACAGATTCTTTTCGAATAGCCTCTGACAGAAGAAGCAAGGATGCACAATGATTTCAGAATCATATCCATATCAGCAGACATTTGCCTCACATAGTCAGATTTAGTGTGGATAACCTTGGTTATATGGTTGTTAGTACTATTTTTAATCGAGTAGGATCTGCTATTATTTTTACACTTGTCACTCTTTTGGACGCATGCCGATTGTATAATCATTAAAGGTTTAATGAAAGTATATCCTTTTTATTGCTGCTTTTATTGATGCATTAGATCCCCTTCTGATAGTTTAAGCTAGCCTTGTCTCTTGCTGCCATGTAACAAATATATACTTCTTTCTGTGTTATATAGTTTGAATGATACATTGCAAATGAAGGGAGAAAATCATTTGTTTAGTTATTGCAACTAATAATAAGGATGCACAATGATTTTAGAATCATATCCATATCAGCAGACATTTGCCACAGCTTTAGACATATGTTTACATTTGACTGATAATTCAGATATTTGATGATATTTGATGATGTATTTATTGTACTCCAGAAAAAGCAGAATGTTTGTGATATTGGACCACTGTGCTGAATTCTCTGCATTATCTTATTCATTTTACTGTGTTTGTAACCTTTCAGAAATAAATGTCACATTTCTCTGTAATACTAATCCAAATGGATCTAGTCCCAATTTCATTTTATAAATGTTTGTGTGTCTGCATTGGCAGATACACTGAAGTGCCAAAAGTCATGGGATAGCAGTATGTAAATTGATTATGGAGTGGCATTACCTCAGGAGATGGCTTGGGAGCGCCCACACCTGTATAAGTTGTGAAGTGTTATCTTGTGAGTGAGGTTGAACACTGGTCAGCATGCTCATGGCAAGGTAACGTGAATTATCGGAGTTTGACGAGGCATGATAGTGGGTGCCAGACAGATGGGCCATTCCATTTTCGAAGTTGTGCGGGCGTTTAACATTCCTCGATCCACAGTGTCACGTGTGTAACGGGAATACATCATAGAAGGCATTACCACCTACAGTGGACAGCACAGTGGCCGCCCACAGGTGCTTAACGATCACGACCAGCAGTTTTTGTGTTTGATGTATGTTAAATTCTTGTTAAAAATGATTTTTCTCTTTATTTAATTAAACATCTTTGATTAAAGACAAGTAATCCAAAAGTAACGGAAAGTAATCAGATTGCATTAATTTAATATAGTAACCCTTTGGATTAGGTTACGGTTACAATTTTTTTAACAGGTATTCAGTGATCTGTAGTAGAATACATTTTAAAGTAGCCTTCCCAACCCTGGTTCTCTGTAATTTCTCACCATTACTGAGAACTAATTTATCCAGGTAATCTGCACTATCCGAGCTACCTAGGGTTTCAGTGAAATCTCTGCCAGCCATTTCCTCACTGTCCCAGACCTAACAAGCTCATAAGTGTTGCTCAAACGGCTGAACAAGTCATATTTACTGGTAAACTAGTAAACTTGGGATTCTAGATGATACATGAGTATCACAACCTTGAACTTTTTACGAGTGAAAAACGCAAAACTTGCAGTGAATGTAAAAAAATATATATAACTAACGTGCTTCTACATCATCAGCCCAAAAACTCCAAATCGGTCCATCCTTGGTACATATCACCTGTAGACAGTATTACCACCTGGGGTTGCCATGCTCTTACACATGCACGCATACTTGCTCTAGTGTCCTAGAGCAAGTATGTGTGCAGAGAAAGAAAGTGTTTAGTGTGGTCTTGTGCACTCTGCTTTTGCGTATTTGACAAATGGGACACATTTGGATATTTGCAGGAATGCACATGAACGTGCATACAAGTACACCACACTGCAAGTGTGAACTTTGGGACAGAAGGTTTGTGCCTAAAGCTAAATGGAGTTATGTGGAGACAGATGGAGGAATATGAACAAAGAGGAGGAGATGGAAGTTGTGAGGTCGTGGGCCAAATTCCTGCTGCTCGCTCCCTACAGATGCACCAGATCAAATGTGAGATACTGGAGCAGTATGTTTTTGTCTCTGTCTCACTGCAGCACTGAATACCGTGTTGCCCACTTTTAGGTTTTTTTGTTTGTTTTTCACCATAAAGTTTCAGAACTATTTCAGAATTAAGTCAGTTTGCTCAAATTAACCATTTTTTTTTAATCCTTTACAGCGGGGATGCACAGCTCCAGTCCTGGAGGGCCATTGTCCAGCACAGTTTGGTAATTCTCCTGCTCAAACATACCCATTAAACCTGGCAATTAACAGATGAGTCAAATCAGGTCTGCTTGAGCACAAAAGCCACCAAACTGTACTGGACACTGGCCCTCCAGGATCAGAGTTGCGCATCCCTACTTTACAAGCTCATAACACACCTGATTCAGGTCATCAAGCCTTCAGGAGCATCTGAATGTGAGGAATCAGATAAATCTGATTAGAGCTGCAATAAAACTCGCTGCAAGAGAATCACCAGGAGTGAAACAAACAAAAGCATCAGTTAATTGGATCCTCTGCAGACATGTAATTTAAAACCTTAGTTACATGTTCATAAACATACATGTCTGTATATGTCTAAAAGTTTGTAGACGCTTCCTCATCCATTGGTTCTTCTGAAATGAAGAGTATTAATAGGGTTTTTTTCCCCTCTACTCTTTTGAGAAGGCTGTACACATGATGTTGGTACATTGCTGTGAGAATTTACTTTCACACCCCAGGGCTTTATACCCCTTTAGCAGACATTTGGCATTGAGCATGGTGGCCTTAGGCTCAAGTGCGACTGCACTCATTTTATTGGCAATGCACTGCGATAATACATGCAGTGTATGCACAATTGAATGCCTGTGTCAGCAATGGGTGCAGTAGCTGAATTCACTAATTGGAAGATGTGTCTGGATACTGTATTCTGTAGTGTATGATGCTCCATCATCTCTTGACAAAAATGTCATGTTTACAGTTTGTGTTGCTTATAAACATTTGGTCTGTAGTGAAGTTGTACGCATTTTTATGGGATGTAGAGCGGAAGAGTTCTCTCTCTTTCACTCTGTTTCTCTCTGTTTGTGCGTCTCTTCATCTCTCTGTGTCTGTGACACACATTCTCTGTTCTCCTTGATGGAATGCTTCAAGGTGGCTGAATGACCCGGCTTGGGCTGCCTGCTCCCCCTGTGGCTGTATAAATAGAACAGGTGCCACTCTACAGCCTTACAAAAAATAAGACCTGCAGGGATAGATGAACCTCTCTTTCTCACTCTCTCTCTATCTCTTTTATTTCTTTTGTCTCATTGTCTGTCTTTGTTCTTTTCCCTACTTTTTGTTCCCTTTTTTATCTCAACATTTCACTTTCATCTGTCTTCTTCCTCCTGTCTCTTCCTCTCCCTGTCCTCCCTACTTCTTTGTTTTTCTCCTGTCTGTGACTGTGCTGTCTGGTTAAGTGCAACCCCTTTGCCCTAGTGTAGGTCCAGCACCTAATGCCCAGATCATTCTAAGACTTTGAATGACTGTCACTGGAGAAGTTGTGTTGAAAGCGTAGATTCAGAAATTTGAATCCATATCATTTTTGTAAGTAGAAGAGGGGATATTTTATGAATTTGATGAAAACTTACTGTTGTGTCTACAGGAAGAAAACATTCTATACGTGTTTATCATGTTTTGTCATTTTTAATTAACAAAACAAACTGGAAAAAAGTCAGGTGTCCATATTCCAATACAGGATGTAGACACAGGATGTAGATGCAATTTGTTATGTAACTGTGCTTATATAATTACATTTAAATAGAATTGTAAAGGCAAAAGTAATTTTAGCGGACAGAGGGTTAAGGAGCCCACTCTGCAAATCACAGGTGTTCTCTGACAGGTTGGTACAGCTGCTCAGGTGCTACCCCCCACCCACCCCCAGAGGAGCTACCATGTCTAGTGACCTCAGTTGTGTAATTTGAGTTCACCGGCAAGAGAGCAAAAAGGAAGAGTTAAAAACAATGATTTGATGAAGCTCAGCATGGTAACCGTGTTGCTAATTTTACATCCAGGGCCTCAGATGGCTCCACTCGGCAGCCATGTTGCACACTTGCACTCTTCCCTTTTCTGCCTCTCCATATCCTTGACACATTTAACAAATCCATTTTTTAATACAAACTAGGCCATAAAAGAGCTGAACGTTGGGGAAGATTTTAGTGTGGAGGTTTTTGGGCAGGAGCTGCGGCTTCTTTTCCCCCTCTGCATATCAGAGATGACACAGAATGCTGGTTCTTACCGTGTCACTGGTAGCAAGTGTTGGACTTCCAGCACAGCAAAACACCTAGTCGTAGTACTGTTGCAGATTTTGAGTTTCTCTCTTTCAAATACCCACAAACATATTAACATTTATAACTAAGCTTGGATATCTAAATTCAGATTTAGACAGACACGATTATTGTCAGCAGAATTATCACAAGTGAGCGATGCAGAGCCTTAGCCTGTATTATTTTCTCTGATCTTAATATAATTACCAACTGGGCTAGCTTTTAATATCACTTAATTTATAATGATAACTGTTGTCTACACAGATGGTGTGTAACACTTTCATTTGATTGGAAACAAAAATATTGCCAAACTGGAATGTTGGCACCCTTCTACTAGACAAGCTTGTCCATTTTACTCTCTATCAGAGAATAGATTTCATGTACTGGAGTTTTGCTTTAATGTAGTTTTTGCATATACCTCAACCATCTTTGCATTCTACATTATAGTCTTTCCAGTCAGCATTCAGAGTAGGGGTGCGCAATATGACGACAGTTTATTGTGATCACTTTTGTTATTGTTGGGCACAATATTAACTAGATTGAGTGCAGTATGTGAAATGTGGAGTTATAATCATTGCAGTAGCAGTTTTTAAATGTGAGAATACTAACACTTTGTCTTTCAACATATTGTGATACATGTGGTGTATTGTGAAAATGTCTAAGTATTGTGATGTCCTGTTATTTCCATATCACCCACTCCTAGTTTAAAGTATGTATGTATGTATGTACGTAGCTAGCTACTTAGCTGATGTTCTGTTTGTGTAGCCTATAATTAAGTGGAATATGTTAGATCATATACATTTTTAAACTAACCATAGATTACAATGAATATACAAAGAAAAAGCATGTGATGTGAAACCGAACGAAAAGAACAGTTATTCGCGTAATACCGATACTTATTTAAATTAGTTATATTTTACAATATAAAAATTATTGGTCCAAGGCCCGGTACCAACTCTTACAGCACTATTTTACCCAGCATTTGTGAGATTTTGTTTGGACAGCACATTAAACTGTTGCCTTTTTCAGTATTGCTGTCATAAAATTCTGTGATATTCAAATTTAATAACCCACCACTGTTTTTTCATTGCAATGCTGCAAGCATCCTCCTGAACAATGCTGGACAGATGTTTGGTTGACCAGTTTTGGTCAAAAATCCCAATCTTTAACCTTGTTTCATCATGGTGTTTTTATTATATTGCAATTATATTTTCCAAATTGTGCAGCCCTAGATCTAGCCTAGTAACTCCCTCTGTTACTATGTTACTATATGCTTTTCACTTGCTCAGTTTAGCATGTAGGCTGTATTCTGTATTATGAAACATCTTTTTTTTTCATCACTGTAATTGTTTTTGGCCGTTTGTATTTAGTATTTCCTGTGTCAGCGCTCTGTTGTATGTGTCTCCCAGGGCAGTGTGTCCTTCAGTCACTCACAGCGAACGCTTTATCAGTTTGATGCTTGTTGATACAGACAAATGGGAGCCATGCGCTTACACTCGACAAATCATCACTCCTTAACACTGCATTCCTCTGAGACGCCTCTGGCATTAGCTACTACAAGCTACAAGGCGCCCAGAGTGATGAATCTGATTCTTACGGGATGGGGGGGGGAGGGTGGTGATGGACATTTCTGAAGTAAAAAGTTATATGCAACTATAAAATGTTCTCTGGGTCTATTATATAACCTTTTTAAACAGACATGCAGGCATTTATGTGGTTGTGGAGTCTTCTCAAAAGTTAAATGCAGCTGTATATTAAAGAAGGATTATGGGGTCAGGTTTGAAGCACTTGCCTTTGGAGAATGCCATATTTTACTGAGAGAAGTTTATTTGATTGTCAAACAGTATTGTAATCAATGATAGAGTGCTAGTTGAAAGGTACCAGCCACATCTAGACCTAGTTTAAGTCCTTAACTGGAGCTTAGTGCAGACAAGATGAGCTGACCATAGTGAGGGAGACCAGAAGGAATATTGGAATCATGATTTTCATAGTTATTAAGCCCATTAGTAGCAAAATAGTTTTATTTACTGTATCATTAATTGCTTTATCTTTCTGATATATCATTACATGTTTAAGTTTTGTTGTTTTTATGAGTCAAAGTGAGACTGGTCTGTAATAACATTGATTGAGTATATCTTTTAAATGCTAAAAAAGTAGAATTGGATATAATATGAAATCTAGTAAGACAGGTTAAAATTCTAAAGGTGGTTCATAGATTAATGTATATCCATGACCCAGAAACACAATTCCAAAAAAGTTGGGACAGTATGTGAAATCTGATAAACACAGAAAGCAGTGATTTAGTGAATTCTGTTAGACCTGTATCAAAATAAAATACTTCCAAAAAACAGGTATTGGCCTGATACTATGCTCATTTACTCATAATCAACCTCATAAAAAATGCCCAGATACTAATATCAGATACTGTGTGATGTAAGCAGAGTTTACACTGCTGTGCTTATTGTCAAACTCGGTGACTCAAGCTGGCAGCGAACGAGGTTCTGTTCACACAGAGAAGTGTTTCTAACCCTGTGGTGGTTGGACACTAATTCACTGGCCATTTTAAAAATGCCACCTTAGCATATACCTGCCAGGCATACACCGGACACACAGACACAATCATAGCCGCTTCCACAATGCAGGTGGAGACGTGGCCTAGCAAAACAAGGCGAAAAAGAAGACTCTGTTTGCCTGAATAGAATTACGAGGTGTAAATGTTAACACGTTTTTTTTGTTTTTGTTTTGTGTTTTTTTTTGTTGTTGTTTTTTTTTAACTTATATAGGCTGTAGAGAGACCATATTGTCCTACTGTGTATATTTCAGTGTGCAGCTCCTGTAGCACAGTAGCACATGAAGAGTGGAGAGCAAAACTACTACTTACTACTAATACTTACAACTGTACAGAGGTGCTTTTCTGACATGGAACAAAACCCACTACTTTTTACTGCAACACTACTCTATCCAAGGTGGCTAATGTGTGTCATGGAAAATCGGCTAGATTTTAATCATTTCATCATTAAGGTACATTGCACTCATTCACACTAACAACTCCTTAATTAAGTACGTAATTAATTATGGTATTGGAGATGGTATTACGTACTCGTACTCGGTCTGAAACAAATGATATTGATGCATCCCTAACTAAAACACATCATTTTATGCTTTACTTTATGAATTTCATTGTTTTTATTAATATAAGAAACAAGCATGGGTGTCTTTGAAAAGGATGTTGTCTAGACGGCAGAGTATGGTGCTCCAAAATGTGTTCAGTGTCAGTGGTGACTTCACAGATTTACAAGTTACCCACTAATAATCCCCCTGCCCCCCCATACCATGACAAACCCTGGCTTTTGAACTTTATGCTAGTAACAATATGGATGGTCCTTTATTCCTGTGGCCCAGACAGTATGGTGTGCACTATTTCCAAAAACACCTGAAAGGTTGACTCGTCAGAGCACAGTACATGCCACTGCATCAGTCCATGTCAAATGTTAAGGCAAGTCTGTAAGTCTTTCATATAATTATGTTCACTTTTGTGTTTTTGCTGTTTATGGTAGACGTGTTAGCCACCTTGCAGATTGCTACGTTAGACCCCTGGCTAAACACAGCTGCTCACAAGTCATCTCACTGCCACCAACCATGCCAGTTATTCACACTTTTTTGCTATACATCTGCATTATACTCAAGTGAGCGTATTTTATTTATAGATTTTGTTCACTTTTGTGTTGTTACTGTTTATGGTTAGTGAGTAGGCTAGCTTGGTAACTGCACCAACAGAGAGTCAGATATAAGCACCCATTACTCAAGTATTTGGGAAAGCAAACGTGAAAGTCTGAGATACTAAACATGCAAGCAGTCATGAAATTAATAGAAAAACAAATGTTTAGTTGTCACAGAGAAGAGGATGTTTTTGTCAAAGATGCACAACACATTTGACCATCATTTAGCCTTTCAGGCAATTATTTAGCACCTATGGCTGAATGAAATGGGGAAAATATCTAATTGTAGTTTCTCTGACAAGAATTTAAATTGTGATTATTTTCTATAAATTAAGGTTCAGGCCTGTGTTTTTAGCCAAGAAGACCACAAAATCCACCTTTCAACCTTGAGGTTTGGCCGCTGAATGAAGTGTACCCGGCTGCCAGTTAGTTGTGGTTGTGATCTCACACAAAATTGGTGTTTGGTTACCTCTGATTGATCTAACTCATCTGGGTGGGTCACAAGCTTTAGGTTATCAGGTCAAATTTCCGAGGTTGTCAAGACAATGCTGTTGATAATGTAGGCCATAATGAAATTTCACCTCTTGCGATTTGAAAATTGGACTCCTTAAAATTGCTATTTCAGTATAAAAATAATCATTCAGCCTTAGCACCATCTGTATTGGCCTGAAGCCAATGAACTTTTTTGTGGTTAGAGTTTGTTTGCATCACCTTTTTTTATCAACTGGCAAAATATTTAAATCAAGCCTATCTGTAGTTCTGAAAAAAATGAATGTTAAGGATGCGTAATAATATCCGAATCATATTGGCAACAGACAGATTTTTAGATTTGACCGTTTTTAAAAACTCATATTTGATGAAGTGTTTATTGCACTCTGGACGAGCAAAACGTTCAGGTGATGCTGGGCTTCTACGCTGGAGTGTCTGCATTTTATTTCTTGTTACTCCATTTGTAACTGTACAGAAATAAGTTATATTTGTTTGTAACGGTAGTCCAGATAGATGTATTCTGTATTTAACTTTCTGCATTTTATAAATGTTTACGTATCAGCATTAGCAGATATATACATGAAAAATGTAGGATTTTGGCATTGGCCCACTATAATTATATTTGTGCTTCCCTAATAAATATTGCTCAACCCTAGCAAAATAAGAATGTAGACCTACATATTTGTGGATGATGTAAGTAGGCTATGTCAGTACAGGCGTGAGACTTTCACATAACAAGTGTGCTTGTGCAAGTGTGTTACCTTGTAGAAGAAGCAGGTCCTCTCCAGGCTGGTGCCATCTACTCCTGTGTTCTTGTGTAAGTGTGAAGCCTCTAAAGCTTCAGTGCCTAGGGCACTCTGAGCTGCTTTAAAAAAGGGATATTCTCGGTAAGGGAGCTAAACAGAGGAGTAAAAAGTAAATGTTTCAGAAATGGAGATACATCACTAGGCCACAGTTTGACCTGACGTTTTACTGTCTGTACGTTTAAAACCAGAGAACTGAGAACACACCATTGTTTTTGAAGCGCAGTGCTGAGAACCTTTTGAAATCTTCTCAAAGTGTGAGAAATAATGAGACGGCAAATTGCTGTTGTTTTTAGAAGAATTTACAATATTCCAAGGTGCCAGGTTATTGAATTTTGTACGCCTTGTAAAAGTGTCATGGCATTCAGTTATACCATCCTGCACAAAAACTTCTAACTGATTTCCGGTAAAACAGCTTATGGTCTGCTAGGAGCAAGAGTGTGATTCTGTAGTGTGCAATGACAGAAATATCCACTTTCCTCCATCAGTGGGGAGAACCACTACCATGGGTTTGTGGGACCAGATATTTTGTGTGTGTGTGTGTGTGTGTGTGTGTGAGTGTGTGTGTGTGTGTGTGTATATACACCGATCAGGCATAACGTTATGACCACCTCCTTGTTTCTATGCTCATTATCCATTTTATCAGCTCCACTTACTATATAGGTGCACTTTGTAGTTCTACAATTACAGACTGTAGTCCATCTGTTTCTCTGCATACTTTGTTAGCCCCCATTTACCCTGTTCTTCAGTGGTCAGGACCCCCATGGACCCTCACAGAGCAGGTACTATTTGGGTGGTGGATCATTCTCAGCACTGCAGTAACACTGACGTGGTGGTGGTGTGTTACTGTGTGTTGTGCTGGTATGAGTGGATCAGACACAGCAGTGCTGCTGGAGTTTTTAAACACCTCATCCTAATCGTAAGAGAGATGGGTCACAGGTTCAAATCCCAGGACTGACTGAGTACTTCCTGGTTGTGACCTTGGGCAAAGTATGCAAACTTCCACCTTCCCAGGTGGCCATTGCTCTGTTGGCGACACTATGCTGCTCCCTGACTGTGCGTAGTGAGACAGCAGAATGACAGATTTCTGTTGTAAAATGCAGTGTTTTGAAATGATGACATGCAGATATTGAAATGTAACTGACAAGCTAACATTTGCTTGCCAGTAAAGAGGCACTAGCATCTAGCTAAAGTACGCTTTTATCACAGAATTCCAAATTCATATATTGGTTTTATTGAAATATGGTATTAATAAAAGAAAAACTCAAGCATTGTGTATCATCTTTGCCATTTTATGATGCGAAAACCAGCAATGGATTGGATGTTTGCAGATACAAGCAATCACTTTCCTTTAGCATTCTTCAAGCCCTAATAGTCAAATGCTAATCTATTTGGGCTTTGTTATAGACTTAACAGTCCAAGCAGTGTTTAATGTCAGTTTAAGAAACTGTTATCACTGTTCTTATACATTGCTGGAGAAATAGATGCAAGTAATTTTTTGGCCTAGTATGACCTGTAAAGTTTGATCGCACATGATTTGTTCTGACAACACTGCTGGCTTGAAGAGACTATCTGGCCTAAAACAATCTAGGGGAACCACTGAAATCAGTCAAAGAGTAATTTAGCTTAACTTAAACCTAATTATTTCTCATTTGGTGACACTGTGCACAATATATATGACTTGAAATCAAGAACATTTGGTGACATTGAATTATTTCATTGTCATCTTCTTTTACAAGTGTGGCTCATGCAAATCCATGGTGTAGTTTATCTGATATGGCAACCTCAAGCAGTTTAGTGAGGTTAGACCTCAATGCAAATTTGAGTCTGGCTGATTTTCATGTGTTTAAGAGGCAGCTCAGTGTAAACGTCAAGCGTGCTTAGAGCTCACATGGTTCAGAGTTATGTGTAGTGTTAGAAAGCGTAACTGACCACTACTCTGTGTGAATGAGGTAATCAGACTATGTTTTAAGTGGCTGCGTGTTCAGTGTTTGTCAGGTGGCAGTGTGTGGGCTGCGTAGCCTTTTTCAAAAAGCAGGAAAGCAGATGCTCTGTGGAAAACAAGGCTTGAGTGTGGATTTTGGCCCATGCATTTCCCTGTAATTGTATTACTGCATCGTTTAAGATCACCTCTCTCTCTCTCTCACACTCTCTCACACTCTCTCTCTCTCTCTCTCTCTCTCTCTCTCTCTCTCTCTCTCTCTCTGCCCCCAGTAAGGTGCCTCAGCTGTACAGAAGCTGACACACTAAGGAAGGGGGGTTGTAGGCCCGTCACTACGGCAACAACACAGATTTTAAGCATCGTCCGCCCACGTGGTGCTCAGTGTATGTCTGAGCTTGCGTGTGTGTGTATGTGGGAGCCTGTACACACACGCACACAAACATTGTGGCCTCTTTACCCCCCCTCACGCACAGCAGTGTCGTTCCAGCCTGCTCTCTGCTCGAGACTCCAGCAGGACTTGAGGGACAGTAGTAGCCTAGATTGGAGTGATTTTTCTGGCCCACGCTTTCCACTGCTGCTACTCTCTGTCACTATGGAGGCCACTCGTGCAGGGCTCGTGCCCGAGGCGCTGCCGTATCCTACATTTCATGAGGGCAACGCAAACTACTTTCTCTGTGCGAATTCACTTGCTTTTTTCTGACCTTTTTGTAATATTGAGGTTGTTCTTTTTTTTCCCCCTCTGTCTTCTTTGAACTCTTACTGTCACAAAATGGTCCATGGGGGTCGATATCCTAAATGATCATTGGGATTAATGATAATTGGCAACTGATTGCAGTGAGTTTAGAGATTGTTTCACCTAGATTCTTGTTCTTTTGCAGTCCAATTTTGTCCTTTTTTGTTGTGTTTAGGGGTCCAAGATGGTCTTGAAACTCTGCCTTTTTTAATAATATGTAATATCTTGCCACATATTACACATTACACCACAATCAGTCTGAAGTGTCCTGTGTTTGCCCTTTTTGCCATATTTAGGGGCCCAGTCATAGAGACAGGAAAATGGTATAGCTGATATGGCAAAAATACAACATCACAATACTTTAAGAAATTTGTGACATCTGATACGTTGCAAAGGCAAAAAAGACCTAGTGATGACACGTTGCACTACTCTAAATCCGATTAAACTAGGCTACTTATGCTCTCTTTGTGATGTAACATGCAGTTGGTCAGTGTGCTACTTTATGCAGTATGCTCAGAAAAGCATATTGTGGAATAATTTGTCACCATAGCAGTAAATATTGTGAGGTTGGCCAGCCCTACCATCATCCCTGTTGTGGCTTTTGTAATATAATGCCACGTATTGGAACTCTGTTGGAAAGGAGAGAGGGAGCACATTCTGAGAAGTAGCCTGGGGTGATTTCCTAAATTTCTGATGGGGCACATATGTGCAACTTTTTGCTCCTAGATCTAGATCTGCAGTTCCTCCACAAAGCCTCCATTTCCCCTCTCCTCAGTGCTTCCGTCTAAACCCACTCCTGTTGACAGACCTCTTTATCAAAGACAGAAGAGGCTGAATGTATCATCCTTTTGGTCTTTTTTTTTTGGAAAATTGGTTTTTCCCTTCTCCTGCTTTCGTTGTGCAGAAGAAGGGAAAAATTAAGCGTGAGTGATAGGACATGCGCTGCACCCGGCACATACTATAATAGCTGCCCTCCTATTTCTAGGTCGTGTCAAAAAATAGAATGGAGAAATATGCGAGTTATGAATACCCTGAATTTTTGGTATAGGAAAGCTTTATTAAGAGTTGCATTTAAACAGTTCAGTATTTCAGAGGGAATTGGAGAGAGAGAGAGAGAGAGAGGGAGAGAGAGAGAGAGAGACGCTGTCAATCCTGTTTCGTAAAGTTAAAGAAAGAGCACTGAAGGAAAAGCAGGAGGCAGCTGGAAGGGGGGGCGGGGGTTAATCTTGTGACAGGGTCACGCGAAATAAATCAGACATTTGAATAATTCTATTCCTTTTACTCAACTCATCTGGTGAGGGGTTTGGCTGCTGCATGAGGAAAGACAGACAGAAGGAGAAGTCTGAGGAGAGAGGCAGGTCTGTGGAGTTGTCCTGAAACAAGAAATGTATTAATGTATTAATCTACATAGTTGTTGTATATCTATATATCTATACACACACACACACACACACACGGAAAGTCAAAGGCCACCCTTCATTTATTTAATTTCTAGTAATTTCTTTTATTTATAAGATGTTTTCTATGAACTGAGCTAAGGGCCTTTTTTTGTGGCTAAGAAGACCAGCATACACTTTTTCTGGCTTGAGGCTCGAACACTTAATACAGTGTGCCAGCCTGCCAGTGGTTGTGCAGTCACAGTTTAGTTCCTTATGATTAGTCAAATGCATCTAAAAGCAGTTCACAAGCTCAGTGTAATTAAGTTACTTAAAACTTGAAATGTATCCACATTGACTGTAATAGAAATTGCAACTCTTGTACTTTGAAAATTGAACTTCCTGTAGAAGAGCTAAATATCTGAAAGAAATTCTGTTGTATTTTTTATGTTATATTTCTTTATGTTTATCTAAAATGTATATAAAAAGGGCAAAGCAGAGATATTGTGCAAAATATATTATAGCATAATAGGATAAATATAGCAAAATGGCATAAAATGCTTGAACGGAACAATAACATGTAGACAAAGAAAAGACTGTTTTTGCAGCAATAAAACTGCCCTGCAAGTTTTTGGGCTTACATACTGAAATTACTGTGGAAAACTAACACCATAGAACAACATTCTCTGTTCTATCAGGAGAGAGGTTTGTGAAAAAAAAAGTTTAGTCTTTACTGTCTACAGTATTTCAAGGACTTAAAACGAGTGCTATGTTTTTCTATACTTTTTTTTCTTCAGGCTGCGAAAGTTTGAAGTACAAGCCATTTTTTAGCTCGTTATTTCTAAAGAAGCTTGTCTTTTATGTGTTACCAAGGCCATTAGGGATTTTTCTCCTTTCCCACAGACAGTAATCTGTCTTGTTGTTCATTCATAAAATATCTAGTCCATGCACCTAGAGAGAGAGCGAACGAGAGAGAAAGACAGACAGGGAGAGGGAGAGAAGGAAATCAAATTCATATTTAACATCCTCCATAAAACAAACAGAAGAAGGGGGAATGTTGCTATGACAACTGAAGAAAGGATTGCCACTTTGCACAACTGAATGTCTGTATGCTTTCTGTTTCTTTTCTTTTCTTTTTTTTTTGAATGCTTAGCAAATATTTGTGATCAGTGGTTTCTCTCTTTCTTTCTTTCATTTCCAGTGCATGAGCATTCAGCTGTGGTCTGAATGGTTTATGGGATTTTTAAGACCTGTTGTTCCAGTCAGATGAAACTTCTCCAGCAGAGCGAAAGAGTTTGAACACGGAAATCCCCTTTTAATAGACTTTGAGTGTGTGTGTGTGTGTGTGTGTGTGTGTGTGTGTGTGTGTGTGTGTGTGTGTGTGTTTTGTTCTGTTTTGTTTGTTTTTTTTTCCTTTGTCGGGTGACAAAACAAAGTATATTTGAAGAGTTCATTTGCAAAAAACGATAAATGCCATCCTTTAAAAAACAAGCTGACTGTTGTGAGTTATTCTTAACACAAAGTGCATTCTGAACCATAAATATGTTTTGTCACAAAAGCCTGTATTGTCCAGTGTTAAGACATTGCAAGTTCACGTTTTACAGCAGAAACGATCGAATGCCAGCACTGTTCTCAAGCAGAACCTGATAAATCCCTTTAGCGAATCTTCACACAGTATTTGGGTTAGGAACACTGCTGCAAACTCTTTTAGGCGGACACTCAAATGGCTCTTTTTTCACTTCAATGTACTGTATGTACGTCTTAAAATAATGGCTTCTGCATCTAAACAGTGCACAGTCTGTCTAACAAAAACACTTTGAATTTGGCCATGTGTGTACAGTTCCATACTGGGCGTAAAGTGCAGTATTTGGATGTAAAAGCTAAAATTTTGTAACTCACATAGTGCACTATATAGGGAGCAGTGAGCAATTTCCGATTAAGCTTTAGGATTTCCGAGGTACGATCTGATATTGCCCTTTAATGGGCTGTTTTTGTTGCAATTTTCAGCACTTTACCTACTTGTTTTATGTTAAAGAATGTTAAATATTGCACTTTAAAGAAACTTGTATCATTTGCATGGCTTTGTTTACCTCTTGAAACATGAAACATTGAAAAATGACCCTTGGAGTTATCTACTTTTGCCAGAAAACAAAATTTAATTTAAAAAAAAAAGTCAAGAAAGTTTAATTTTGTAAGTTCCTTGTATTTTTTTTCCTAAATTACTTTTACCTAATCAAAACAACCCAACTGCAGTTTATCACCTGGACTGCACAATAGAAAAGACATGGTTTATATAAAAAAAACATTAAAATGATTAAATAAATAAACTCTTCATTTATTGTAGCATGCTGTAGACTGACTGAAAGTAACAACTACAGTTGCTTATGTTACACACAGGTTTTTGGACCAAGTCACACATCCTTACATATTAACATCACATTCGCAGGCTCAAAAAGAAGATCTGAAATGCAAAACCAACGTTATATTGGTACAATGAAGGTATGATGTGAAGATAATTCATTTGTATCCTCAAAAGACACGTCCTTCACCAAGATTTGACTGAGTTCTCTTTCAACATGCTTGCAGCCATCAGTTTCACCAGGGAAGGGATTCTGCAGCACTACCAATATTACCAAATGTTCTTCTGCATGATGCATGCAATTACATTTTTCTCCAGAGAGGTCTCCAAATCCCCAAAACTTACGTAGTATAGCTTTGTTAGTTTGAAGCAACAATAATGGACATCAGATCATCGATAAACATAATTCAAAAAAAAAAAATCAGCTATCCAAAATTCCATTCAAGCACATTCCAAAAGTTTTTATTCTGGATAAACTTAACATAATTTGTTGTTCTCATGCTCGCCTCGTGGACTTCAGTTGGACTATGCTGCAACATGCGTAACTCCAGAGTGGCAGATTAAAAACTGTTTTAAGGTCATTAAAGCTGGGAGGAAGGTCACCATGCCCAGTTCTAGAATAGACTGGAGTTTCCCATAGCATGGACCTCTATTCAATACTTTTGGGATGAGTTAGAGTGGCGTTTATGATCCAGAACTAATCATCCAACATCAGTACCTGACCTTAGTAATGCTCTTGTGCCTGCAATCAGATTCTCACAGCTATGTTCCAACATCTGGCATAAAGCCTTCCCAGAAGTGTAGAGGCTGTTACTGCAGCAAAAAGGGACAAACTTTCTATTAATACTTTGATTTCAGAAGAAACACTGAATAAGCCAGTGTCTACAAACTTGTGGACATAGAGTATATAAAAACAACAAAGATTTAGGTTGAGGCAAATCTTTCAAGTTCTGCTGTACTTATTACCTCAGTGAAGGCGCAGAAATTTCAAATCAAGCGAAGAATCACTTGCTGTACTTGCTAAGGCGTAATGTGGTAGGGCCCATTTGGTGAGAGCCTTTACCCTGTCTGGTCTAGTCAGTTTACAGTGTAAATACATCAGATGTTTCTAGTTCAAATCTATAGCACACAGCAGTTGTATATCTCATTGTTTCGATTTAAAGGGCCCATATCTTGAAAAAACTAAATTCTGTTGGAATTTGGAACCTTTTTCTGTGGAAACTATACTGCAAGAACAGCCTATTTAATTTTTTTGCGATGTCATGAAAACCAACTCATTTACATAAATCCACCTATTCAGCTTACAGTGGTTTAACTCTGTCCATTCATACTGAAGTTCTAAAGAGTGTTTCACCTCTATGTGCTTTTTACATGAAGGCAAAACACAGGGCAGCCAATCAGAACAGAGCTCATGTATCTTACAATGATCTTAAAGACACAGTAACAAAAACAGCCTGTTTAATTCTAAGGGCTAAAGAGGGGTTGGAAAATGGCCATGTGAATGAATTATGGCTGTTATTGGTACTTAAAACAGACCTGGGCCCTTTGATAAATCCCTTGATGTTGTGGTGCTGGTTCTCTGGCCAAGTAACGGCTCTGACTTCAGTGTTGCCCCATTGGAGGAGTTTTCTAGGAATTAGGCTAAACTTTGTCACAGGGGCTTTTTCATTCACATTGCGCTAGAGGGGAAAAAGGGAATCATTCAGGAATTCCCCAGCCACAGTAATCAATTGATTTTTCCATGAAGCAACTTATGATACTCATTAGCATCATAAATCGGAATATTTGTGCAAGATGCTAACACTGGACAGGAACGCACGTAGTCTTTGTGTGTTGGTGGTCACATGTCTCAAATCTTGAAAAATCTAAGTGATCATGTTAACGAAATGAAGTGCATGGCATTATGCCAAGTTTTCTTTTTGAAGAGAAAAGCATTAATATTTTCAGTTTCCATCGGGTGAGGTGTCTTCACACTCTAAAAAAGGATGGAGTGCTTTAACTGATGGTGTTTCATGCAGCAATGCTGGGATTATGTGTATGGACCTTGCCATGGGCAAACACACAGTGTAATTACTTCTTTCATTGTCCCGTTATTACTTGACAACAAAAAATCCAAAACAAATACAAAACTTGCTGATTTAGACCCAGTGGAAAAAGACTTTCTGTTTTGGCTGGGAGGCATGGTGTTATTTTGGTTAGACAGATACTGACATCGCTCAAAAATAATGTATTACTGCATTTGATAGCATTACTTGCTTAGTAGCTGGACAGATTCTATCAAGGCTCAGTAATGATCTCTGTTATTCTGAGGGCATCAAGGAGAGGTCAAGGCTAAAACTAGGCTAATACAGTCATGGAATCAGGTCAGTGTGATGTTATGCAAGATCAAAGCCCAGGAAAAGAGAATACGCATGCTCAGTTTATATATATATATAATGGGCCCATATGATAGAAAACCACTTTTGTTTGTTTTGTTTTTTTTTGTCTTTTTATTTTGTTTTGTTTTTTTAAATAAAGTTTGTTGCTATATGTAAACATTCCTAAAATTTTAAACCATACAAATCATTCCCCAGTCCAAACACTACATGAGTGGATACTATGCTACAACAGTGGCCGTTTTGGATTGATGTCACAAAAACCAAGGCATTTACATACAGTCGTGTGCAAATGTTTGTGCCTCTCTGATTAAATTATAGGTTTTGCTGAAGTGCAAAGAAGGACGCATCCTCTAAAGAGAACACTCAAATAAAAAGACACCGTTTCTTTACTAAATTTAACATATTGGGTTAAAAAAAAAAAAATGGCCTCTGCAAATGTTATGGCATATTTAATATAATTTTTTTTTTATAAGATTTTTTATTTTTATTGCAAAAAAGTGGTATATTTAAGTTTGTTCCCTGTTAGAGAATATTTTCACTTAGAAAATCAGCAAAACATGATATTAGACTGGGGATGTTCAAACTTTTGCATCCTGAGCTGCTGTTTGAATCAGGCACAATACAGGGCAGCCGATCAGAACAGAGCTCATTGATATATCAGTTTTAAAGGCACTGTTACAAAAATCCACTAAAATATTAAGTGGCCCTTAGGGGAACAATTAAATCCCTGGCAAAACGTAGGATGTGGACCTTTTTCGTTGCTTTTAACATTAGTATCATGAATTATACTTTGTGCACAGCACCTCACACCGGTAACTGATCATAACAACTGATAATAGCGCTAACACTGGGCTTGCGAATAAACAAGATGCAAAAATGAGTTTCAGTTACTGTTTTAACCAGTGACTGGAGATAAGCTTTCAGTTGTACACAACATCAATGATATCATGATGATCTAGAGTAGTAGCGAGGAACCTCGTCTGGAACTTGCCCAATAAGATCATCTTTATTTGCTTGTAAACCTGATTTTCAGTTGCTTCCAGATACCATCGGTAAAGGCAGTAGTTCATGTATCAGTTTCACACAGAGCCTTATTCTGTACCTCAGTCAGTGCTCTTAGTGTCTGAGAAATCTACCAGTTATGTTGATTGTTCATTCAGCAACTCCAAAATTTTAAAAAGGGCCAAACAGTAAAAGCTGATTTAACTGAACAAAGACAAACCATGCATAGGATGTAAAAGATTACGCAATACTTAACTAGAAAAAAAGTCAGGAAGCCTCCATTAAAAAAAGGTAGGAATCCTTTACGTAAAAGCCAGTCCTGAGGTGTAATGTACATATTTGCAGCATTTTTATCATCTTCCTTTTTTTTCCAGCTATCATTGCCGTTCTATGTCTGTCTTTGTGTCTGTTTATGTGTATACCACCCAACAAACCATCTCCTGTATTATTTTTTCTCTATTGATAGGGTGAAATAAATGGTTTGAAAGTGTGTAGTTTGATGTGATCACATAATGCCTTTCTGCCATTTTGATTGGCTGTTTCATGAAACTTGTTTCACATAGTTGACACTTGTAACTGTTGTGGCCGAGTTTAAATTACTGTTTACCATATGGACGCCTTTAAGGACGCTTTGCGATATGCAACCCAAGTGCAATTTAGTGTCATGTAGGTTTCAAGCAACTAAGGTTACATGGAAGTTTAACTGTGTAAAGCCAGCGTTAGAGTAGTGAAGTTTTTGTTCTCAGGTCAGCAGCAGGACAGGCTCTGGTTGGATTGACATTTTTGGAAAATCATGGAGAACTGCATTATGATCAGAGAGAGATTTTTTTGGTCATGGATGGGAGAAAAGCAAAATGAAGAGTGTGTGTGTGTGTGTGAGAGAGAGAGAGATCAGGAGAGAGCGTTTGAAGAGAGTAGAGCATATTGTGACATTTTGAGAAGTAATATGTAACGATAATGATAAATATTGTCAAATTGCCCATCCCTAACATATCATTCTTTGCTAGTCTGAAACACAAGTGCCTGAATGAGAGCACATTGCCAGTCATGCGCTGTTAAGGTGTGACTGAGATGAGAAAGAGCACTAAAGTTATACTAAAGTTAAAACATGTTTTTCTGTGTACTGCTATGCTGTCACCTAAAAAAGTAAGCTTACAGCCCTGCGTTAATTGCCCTTCTTTTGGGCCATTGTTTTTCCCTCTCTATGGTTAACCCATTATGTATTAATTGACTTTTCCAGGTGCTTGAATATCTAAAATAGGATAGCACATTCCTAATATGGAGATGCCATTTCAGTTGATTTTAAGTTTTAGTGCTTATAGATGCACTAATGGGGTGGACTGGATAGGTACTTGCACTGATACTGACCTTACTAAATTAATCGGGTATCGGCCAGATGTAACCGATCCACCATTGCTACTGGCAATTTACTTAAGGAGATGAAAAGAGTAATTCTTTGCAAGTGTGAAATGCACCATGTTTCTCAACAAAATGCTGCAGCATGTCAAAGTAAAAGCCCCTCTTAACACAGGGTCACACACGTCCGAATTAAAGGAGGACTTTTCTAATTTTATTGTGCTTCACACTAGCTTCATCACCAAATATCTGCATCAGACCTTTACATTTTTATCAGTATGTAGGGCCCATGTTATGCAAAACAAACTATTCCTTTATTTTTTCTGATGTTTTCACACATATCTGCCAATTCAGCCTATAGCAGTTTAGCTAAGTTAGGTTGTCAGATTTTTGAGTGGTTTTAAGATAACAAGGTGACAGATAAGTTGTCTCCAGTGATCACTTAGACTTAAGTGACTTAAGACTTTTGCCCTAAAATGAAATAAAGGAATATGGTTGAATATGAAATCCTCACCTAGTGTGAATCAATTTTAAAAATCTTTAATTACCAAAATTTCTTAAAAATAGATGTTGCTTTGGCATTAACTCAGCATTTTATGCTGGTATACAGATTTTAAATTGAGGAAGAATGTACAGCACTGTTATCAGATTGGTACTGGGGAGAGAACTGGTCCATCTCTGCTACTGATATTGTTAGATAACACAAACCTAATTGCAGTGTCCGTGGTGCTTCAGACGCTTTTAAAAGTATTACTAAACAATCAGCGAGTTTCATTTCTGCACATCTCTTTGGTTTGTACAACAGTTTGTACAGTTCACTTTAGTATGATTTTAAGAAAACAGGAACATGATATTAAATCTTATCTATAACACTCAGCACTAAGAAAGTGAGAAACTGAGAGATGACGTTGCGCTTTTTGATTTCCTGATAGATTAGTGTGTTTCATGTGGTTGTGGTGTACTTCCTGTGGTTGTGGTGAAGCTAAAGGAGGAGCTGATTCATTACCTCTGTTCTCTCTCTCTCTCTCTCTCTCTCTCTCTCTCTCTGTCTCTCTCTCTCTCTCTCTCTCTCTCTCTCTCTGTCTCTCTCTCTCTCTCTCTCTCTCTCTCTGTGAGCACGAGCTTGTGTATCTGTGGAGGCGTCTGAAAACCTGTGTAAAGTGTGAGAGAGCTGAAGACACTAGTCAGCGTTCTAGCGGAGATTTTGTATCAGCATCTACAGTATATATTTATATAGTTGTCAATATATAGTGTATATGTTTATGTAGTTCTCAAATGTGGCTCTACTATAGAGAACCATACACTGAAAGCAACTCAAAGCATTTCTGCTGAAAATCCACTGCACTATTGACAGCTTATTGGCAATCCAAAACAATGCCCTATGCAGTGTAAAGTTACTGAGGGTTTTTCAGTCTGTAAAGAGGTACTTAAGTTTATCATAAGAGGCTCAAAGCACTGCCATCAGCTCTTCAGCTCCTGTGTTTACTCTCTCTCACTCTCTTGCTCCCCCAGTCTCTGACTGGTGTATGGCTGTGACAGTCAAGTGTTTTCCTGTGTGAAGGTTGGTGTGAATGTTGAAAAGTTGACACATACATTTAATTTTTAAAAGTTAACATTTAAAATTAATTCCTTTAGTTTTAACAAAAAGTATTTGTCAGAACAAAACCTATCTTCATCTGTCCATTTTTTTTTCTTTTTTTGACATAATTTCCAATAGAAATTGTCCAAAATGACCCAGAATAAAATCTTTGCACATTTATTTACATTAAAAGTTAAGAGGGTTTTTTCCGTCTTCTCTGAAGTTACTTTTGGAGAAAACTTTGACAGAGACGATATACTTTTCTTCTCATTCTCTATGAGATATGACTTAATGCAGTGAACATCATATATTAAATAATGCATTGAATGCAATGATATACTGGCGCCCTGGGTACTTCACTATGGATTCAGGTCTTTCAATTCATATAAATGAAATTTGTGACCAATTTTTGACAGTAAACATTAGCGTATTCTCTTTTTTTTTTTAATACCTTCAAAATGTATTATTGCAGTTTGCAGTATATATGATATTACCATGGCTGTGTGGTGTCGTGAGTGTCATGTATGATGCTTTTCTTGTCGTCTCATCCTGCGATATTTCAAAATAATAGTAGTTTGCATATAGTAGTACATGATTTTCAAAGAGTCATTCAGTAAATGTCAAACCATCTGTTTAACAGATAATAAATGTTGAACTGTGCTGCTAACTAGGAGGGAAGAGCTGGTTAGCATTTGCTTATCTGCCGTAAAAGCTCTGCTTAATGCAGACCGTGTTCTGTTCTAGGTAACTAAAGCAACGCCACAAACTTAGACAATAACAATTCAAACCTTAAGAAGTGAAGTTGAGCAACTGGTGTTGAAGAGACACAAAGGTGAAATTAAACCTGTTCCCTGGTGTTTGAATCTGTAGCTTGATCTTCTTGTTTGCATGGCGAGCAGGCTACAGCCCAAACAGTGCTACAAACCAGACTATAGGTAACTTGTGCTTTTCTGAAATGGTAAATGATGGTGTGTATCTCAAAGTGTAGATGATGGAAAAAAAAAACCTGTCTGACAGGCCAAAAGTTGAGTGACTGGTGTCAGAAAAGCTAAAACAAAACCTGTTCTGCTGTGTTTGGGACTGTAGCGTTTTGGCCAAGCTGAGGATAGCATAGTTAGCCGGCCAAACATGCCACACCACAGCACAGGCTTAGTTCCAGCTAACTGATGCTAAAATGACATTTGTTTAGAGGATATATGAGAGTGTAAAGCTGAGTGACTGGTGTTAGAGTGAAATCTAATCTAATTTTTTTATTTGCCTGTTTAGATGAAGGATACAAATTTGACACATTGTAATTTTGATATACCACCATCATTTTTAAATTATACTTTTCTTCGTTATTTCACCCAACAATTTTTTTTTTGTTTACAAATTTCACACTTTGACTGTCAGTCGTATTAATGGTTCACAGTTGACACTTGACAATCATATTAGTCAGAAAAAACTGTAATTTTGATTTTAGCTATTTGAAATAAGTAATAGTATCAGTCACAAAATTTTCTCTTTTTTTTTTTGGTAGTTGATAGAGATGTTGACTGATTGATTGACAGTCAGCATATTTAACATGGATGTTCTTACTCCCTATACTGGCAGTAAAAAGGTACTGTGCGGGTACATTTTTCATTCATCAAGGTACACACTACGTAAATGAACCTATACAGTTACAACAGTGGTTTTAAGTTTTTTTCCATGGGCAAGGTACATATTTGTACCTTTTCATAACCTTATATTTTAAAACAGAACAATAAAAAGTCTGGACACAAGACAGGGTATATGGAGTCAGTACAATTTAAGAAATATAATTCTAATGACATATGGTACAATTAGGTTCCCTGACTAAAGCAGAAGATACACCCTTGAGTGTTCCAACACAGTGAGAGATCAGTCTATTTATTCCTGAGAGTGTACAAAGTATGCTAACAGTTTTTGGTCGTCATAAGCTGTATGTATATAGCAGTCTGTAGATAATTTGTCTAATTTGATGAAATCTGTGTCACAACTGGAGCCATTTTTTAAAGCACTTGTAAATATGGTTGTGGCTTCTCATCCGTAACTGCAGAGAAATTGTGCACTGCATGTGCTTCACTTTTTACCATTTTTTCTGGAATTTCTGAAGAACAAAGAATATTTAAAGGATATGATTCCTTTATAATTCAGAAATTGTTACATCAGTTAGTCAAATCCCACAATACAGAAGAGAGCTATCAAAGTGCTACTGCATCATACCATGTCCAGAGAACGTTTACAACATTGTATTCAGTCAGCATCGATGTGTGTATTAGTCATCAGTTAGGCCAGCACACTCTGGAACACAAAGCTTCTATGCAGAGCCGCATTTAAAACTGTGTTGCCAAAAGGTTATGGACAGTAACTGTCGATATTTTGTATTCTAGCACACAAAGAAATGACCATGATTTATTTTCAGAAATTCTTTCTTGCAGAAAGTGTCTGTCCGTGTGTGTGCTTATTTCTGACTAAAGCGCAGCGTAGTAAAATTAGATTTTATTTATTTAAGTGTTGCACTTCACTCAGATATGAGGCAAAAACAGAGTATGTAAGGAGAGGGAGATTAAAAGAAACAGGAAATGTATTAGTAGGCCTGCTTCAGTGGTAGCCGGGACGTTTTCTACCTTCAGAGCTTCAGTCCTTCTAGGAGTGACCTCATGCTTGTTTTGTAGAATTTCTAACCGTTCTTCAAGAGGATTAGACCCACGGTCAAGTTGAACTTTTAGGTGCAGGAGATGCAGGTCGAAGGCTTCCTTTGGCTTTCTCAAAATAAAAGCCTGTTTAGATGTTGCTGAAAACATAACTGATGAATCCTCAGGACATGTTGCTTCCTGAAAGTCTGAGCTTTTTATTTATTGCACAAAAATGGGTGACTTCTTTAACGTGTCTGGTTACCAAATGTGGTTTCCAAATTGCAGCCTTCATTAACAGCAGTGTGCATTATTTTGGTTGTGAGTCATGGACGTTGTATTCCTGGCCCTCATTTTCCACACAGATTTTCAGCTTTTATATTATTATGCAAAAATCACTACCTTTCATGTATTTAATTTCCAGTCAAAATGGCCAGTTATTCATTTTTTAGTGTCAGGAAAATAGGATAAAACATATATTAAGCAGGAAAATACTCAAAAACCTCAACAACTAAATATTATATAAAATAATTCCACCCTTACCTTTTATTACAGCTTTTGTTTTTGCTTTTTATTTTCAGGAGACTTGCCTTCTTTAAAGTTTTTTAAATAAATCTGCAGGAATATTTTTCCATATCTCCAAAGTTCAGTTTTGAAGTAGGTTGCATTTTCTGCTTCTCACAGTCAAAGTAATCCCAATTACAAATATACACTCATCAGTCCATAAAGAGAAAAATACATTTACACATCTCAGATGTCCAGTTTTGGTGTTCTGGTGCAAAGTTCTTTTTCTCACTAATGACTTCTTGACAGCTACACATCCTTTTAGACCCATAGTGTTGAGTTGTCTTCTCACAGTGGAAGAATGGACAGAATCACCTGTGGATTTTTTCAGATCTGAAGTAAGAGTGGAGCTTGATGTCTCTCAAAGATGAAGTTTTTAAGTACTGTTTATCTGATGGTGGTCTACAAGGTGTTACGCAGTTGTGTCCTTTCTCTTGTGCAAATGGATTATTATCTCCTGAAAAATAAATAATCTGAGATCTGAGATTTGGCCTTATCTCAGATGCTGTATTCCTGCATTACTGCTGGGTCACCTATTGCAGAACCCTGAGTGGTCCGTGCCTGCGTTGGGCGACCTTTGTAATGAAGATGGTTTGGGAAGAGGGATTGTTAATTCACATAACACATACATGTTAGATGTGAATGTTTCCCCCTACCCAAACACACTGTGCTTTTCCCTTCTTCATACTCATTTAGGGAAGTGTGTTAATGGCTGCTGGTTGACCTGATGCAATCATGGGCAGGTCAACCAGAGAACACTCTAGTATAGTAAAAGAACCACAAGATGATGTGTCAGTGTTTATTTGTTGTTTTTGTTTTTAAAACTCTCTAAATGTCTGATCTTTATAGCTGTCCTGGATACCTAATATGCCTTCTCTTCCTATAGTGTGGGAGGGAGAACTGCAGCCCTTTGCAGGTGCTCCAGTGCTGAGTCAGGATGTGGAGCAGCACCTTTACTCCTGACTAAAGGCCTAGCGCTCCAAGTTATTCAGTACTTTTTCTAGTGCCTAAACCTCCCCTTAGTTAACCACCTGTGGTTATAAATAACTACTAAATGGCAGGACAAAGAAATGTCACCTTCTCGATTATTAAATACTGAAAACCTGGACATGTGTGGCAACAATGTTGTTTTGTTATTGAATGTTGTTGATGTTTGTATCACTGCATCCTCCACTGTCTTATACTGAATGATGTAATTACTGAGATGGCCTTTGTGTTTTTTTTTTGTTTTGTTTTTTTTTTAGGGCAAGTACAAATAGGTGGAGAATTATATTGGCGGGTGGTTGATATACAAATATGTAAATATTAAAGTACAAGCCTAAAGTGGCCAGATAGGCTGATTAACTGTTGCACTTTTTAGCTGTTGATTTTTATAGTTTAGTAGTTCCCAGCTGATGAGGACAAAAACAGCTCATGCTCAAGTAAACAAACACTGCTCATTGCTGCCCTCTAAGGGTGTCACAAGAAAGACTTTCACTGTTTTTTGTAAGGCTCAAATAATTGATGATGAGGTGATCATGTAATACATATTTTATTTCTTTACTGATAAAATCACTATGATGTACTGTGGTCCACTATTGTTTTATATTGTAGTAAGGATGCTCTTTATGTGATATTTTTTTGCATTTCAGATATCACACAAGACAGTCACATGATCCAGCAACCATACTTTTGTTTGTTAAAAACTAATAACAAAATGGCAAAAGAACTGTCACTAGGAATGACTTTCTGACTGTGATGTTCGTCCTCTTTTCCTCTCTAGGCACGGGAGAGAGTGGCAAGAGCACGTTTATAAAACAAATGCGTATCATCCATGGCACTGGCTACACAGATGAAGACAAGCGGGGCTTCACCAAGCTGGTCTACCAGAACATCTTCACCTCTATGCAGGCTATGATCCGTGCCACTGAGACACTGAAAATTGGCTACAAGTACGAGCAGAACAAGGTGAGGGTTTGAAACAAATACTGTTCAAAACTGCTGAACTGATGCACTTCTGAGCTTACAGAACATCGTTAGCAATACATTTACATAACAGTAGCCATCAGCTATGATTGATCTAGGGCTGCACAATGTATGGTTTGAAGTATTTGGTGTTCACAGCACTGCAGAATACTGATATTGTGGAAAGTTGAAATGTGCAACTGAGCTGTCTAATCCATCACTAAATGTTTCATTATGTGATGTGAGCATGCTGACCAACCGCAGATGCTCTACGTGAGTTTCTATGGGTGTTTGGATGAATTAAAGCATTCATACGGCCCAACAAACTAAATCATTTTAATTACAAAAAATGATGTAGGCCAGTCTTTAACTACATCACATTAAAGATTCGCTAATGAGTTTTTTAGTATTTTGTAAGTTATATTATAATCACAGTATGTAGCGATGTAGTTTCAACGTGGTATTTTATCCATATCATGCAGCCTTACACTGAAAAAAGTGTAAATGTGTTCCACACAAATAAAATGTTACATCAACTTTAATGTAGTAAATTAACTACATACACGTTTAGTCAATGTGGTCACATTTGAATCATGTACATTTAAAGGCACATTTAAGTAACTTTTTTTTCAGTGTAGGTTAATTCGTTAGTCATTTCACAGTTGTCTGTGACAGTTGTTTGACCTACAGAGTGGGGGTCTCAAACTATCTGCCTGTGGGCCACATCTGAACCGTGAGACATATTTACAATGGCCTATAAATCTTTTCTCTTTATTTTTATTTGTATGTATGTATGTATGTATATTATTTATTTATTTATTTATGTGGCTAAACATTTACATCTGACAGGTGGATTTTATTCACCCACCAGTCACTGTGGCTGATAACTCAACGCAAGTTATATAAAGCTGAGGCTGATGCTTACAATATGGAAGACAAAAATAAAGCATTGCACACAAGTGGAACAATTCAAATGAAAACGTTGCGCATTGAGAAGGCTCGATTATAATTTAGTTATGACTAACTTAGCTGTTAATCTAATTTTAGATAGTTTTAGTCAAATCTGCTTTTGTGAATTCTTTCATGACGTAGGGTAGATACAGTATGCCATAATTAATAAATGAATGGAATTATCAAAGAAATCCACTAAGAGTGCAGATTTAGCGTCTCTTTTTCAACACATAACTCGCAGTAACTTCACTCACGGGCAGCAGGAATGCCAGTGACATCATAGAAAGAGTCTCAAATGATTTTGCTGTTAAATGTGGGTTTACTGGATTTCATTGTACACTAAAATATTTACAAAACATTCTGTGTATTACTACTGCTAACAACGACAACAACAACAACAATAATAATAGTAATAATAATAACAATTGTTGTAATTAGTACTAGTCGTGTGGTTTGTGGTGGCAGAAGAATTGCTTAAGCGCTTAAATGAGTGTATATGTTATATAGTTAAAATTCATTCTTAAACATTGTGGGGCATGTTTTCCCAGCATTTTTTTCAACCTGCCCCCCCTTGGAGAAGACTACCTAGCTAATGTCAACCAGGTAATTTAAGTTTGAGACCCCTGCCTCAGAGGGCATGCCAGACTGCTTTTATACCATATTTTTGTTATTATCATTATTATTTTAACATTCATGTTTAATCTACACCCAAGCAGAGAATGTTGACCTGAGTATTAACTCATGATCATACCAGCACCAGATTTTTATTACCAGCAATTGGTGTGTTGCCCATTCTTATCTGTTATTAAAAATAAAATAACCTATGAAGCATTATTAAGGCCACTGCAGTGCAAAAATAAAGCAAAGTTCAGTTACTTAAAGGTAGAGTTCAAGATTTTGTCACATTTTTTTTGTTTACACAGAAGTAGATAAACCACTCAGTAACATTTTGCTAAGCGCTCTGAAAATGTTTAAATTGATAAACATTAATGTAAATGCTTATATTAATATGTTAATATTTTCATTTTCAGTTAAACTTTAAACATTATAAAAGTATTTACATATTATAAAAGTATTTGAAACTTTTGGAATTTTTCCTGATCCATTCCCACTGGTTTCTTAGAAGCACAGAAACGCTATATAAAAGCTGTGCTTTATAATATGACAAAAGAAAATGTGGTGAGAGAAAACCATAAACAGGAAATGTCATCTCAGCTCGGCGAGAACAGCACTGAATCATTTAACTGTTTATTTTTTTCTATTTCCACCTACTGATAGAGAAGAGTGATGTAAGTACAGATGAGTGGATGCCATTTCAGCCACATGAGCTAGTGTTCTAGTCAAGAGCTAATGCCACAGTCACACTAGATATTTGCAGTTTGCATTGTTTTTAGATAAAAGCCGGACTAGCCAGGGCTAGTCCGGAGTTTGCGTTACTTTTAGGTCAGGGCGTGATCAGGGCTGGTCTGGAAGATTTGCTTTGAAAACAAGTCCTCCATGTTGGTGCAGTTAGCAAGGTAGCCAACTCACTAACCATAATGATACAACAGTAAACAAAATTAATTACGAGAGTATAATATTGCACACTGATCTGTATTTAAAAAAAATGTAGATAATTGACATGTTTGTTGGCAGTGGGGTGACTTGTGTGCAGCTTGTGAGCAAACATAAGCATTAGCAAGCTGGCTAACTCAACTACCATATACAGTAAAAACACAAAAGTGAACAAAATTGTAGTAGGTGATTATGTACTTACCACTGGTCTGTAGTCAAAAAAGAAAAAAAAAGATAACTGGCCTTGGTTGGTGGCAGTGGAGTGGCTTGTGTGCAGCTGTGGTTAGCCAAATAGCTAACATAGCCTTTGGCAAGCTGCCTAATTCGTCTACCACTAACAGTAAAATCACAGAAGTAAAAATAATAATACAGTCTCCTGAATGACTACATCATGCAGTTTATCCAGTTCTGCTCCTTCAGAGGTCTCCACACTCCAAAGCAGTAGTATTGTAGGTCAAGAACACAAAGTTAACCATAGCTACTTTTGATGCAAAATGTTGCGCATGGAACTCTATGACACGAATTCGCTCATTGCAGTGAATTCCATTAAAATGAATGTAATTTCACTGTCAGAAATTTGCTGGCAAATGCAGGTGAGAGTACATCAGTCCCAAGCAAACGTGCTTGTTATGAGCTAATATGTTAGTCCTGGGCTAATGCACTAGTGATGTTGTGTTGTTGCTCTCCTGATAGATAGCTTACCATACTGTGGAATTAATAGCAGGTTCTCAAAAGCAGCTGAACCTAGCAGTAAAGCTTTTATTAGCTGTATTTAATACTACTTTTCTTTTATTTTTTTATTAATTTTTTTTGCCAGTCTAGGACTAGTGTTTATGTAAAACATACATGACTAGCACATGTTTTATAGTATTCATTTCTGGTACTGTGACCAAAAGTCTGAAGAAAAAAAAAGAAAAATGATCATCTGTTCGTGGCTTCCATGTCAGGGACAGGAGTAAGGTGACTGTAAACAGGCACACTGATTTTAATTTGCCTTGCTTCTAAAAAATGTTTCTTCACAATTGTCACCGTGCACCAGTGGGCAGGGGAAAAATGATAGTAACTGATATTATTACGGTTTACCTTCCCCTTCTAGCAGTATAAAAGTACAAAAGTATTTGGATGAACAAGCATATTCAAAAAAAGGTTTTGAGGTGCTTGCCTGCATATCTTCTGCACAAAATAACATCCTAAAGTCTCTAGCAGTTAGGAATCTTTTCTTTTTTCTTGCTAGTGGCTTAAAATTTCAGTCTACAGGTGTGCGTCGATTCTAGAAGTTGCAGAGTTTTCCAGATGTTTCTTCTTATGGATTTTTCAGCTAGACAATAGAGTCCCCTTGACTTTGCCTACTTGTATTTACACTTCTCTGGTTCTTTTTGTTAGATATCAGCCACAGAGGCTAGAAGCAAACCCTATGATTAAAACTAGCCCGGTTGTGCATGCACTGTAAATTCACAATTTTACCCCATATCCTAAATGTAGATCAGCCACGACATGTTTGGTGTCCAAAGTTTGCATCTTTTGGTTTTGCACTGGTGCTATGAGGGTAATATAGCTAACAAGTTATGGATGCTTATACACCACCAATTAGCATCATTGAAAATGCATGTGTAAATCACACTTGCCTTAAACTGTTTAAAGTTATGTAACCTCAAATAAGCTGTATGTAGTTTCTGACACAGTGTGACATACTGTTATCTATAAAAATGGACAATGAAGTGTTCCATTTCTAAAACGATAAGCCAACTTAAAAGCATAATTTTTGTCTGTACTTTCGTCCAATTTAATGAAAAACAGCACTGAGGTGTTAGATACTGCTTTCTATGAAAATGATAAAAGTGGGACACAATGGGACAAAAGTGCAGACAAAAATTATTGACTAAATGGTGGGTAGGAGATACTTCTAGAGCTCACTGTAGACCCATAACGTACAGAGTTGTAGAGTAGTAAAAAGCTTGCATTATGTAGCCCATGCATTCTTTTATTAGAAAAGACACTATTTCTGCAAGCTCTGCAGTCTTTGCCACTTGCTTATAATGTCTCTTTTTCGTTTCCCCGTTATGTTGGTCACTTTTCTTCTTGTTCTATTCTCAATTTGTTAATCTCTGTAATATATGTGATTATAATCTTACTGCAGGCCAATGCCATGCTGGTGAAGGAGGTGGATATTGAGAAGGTGGCGTCATTTGACCAGCCCTACGTTAGTGCCATTAAGATGCTGTGGTCAGACCCAGGCATTCAGGAAGCCTATGACCGCCGCAGGGAGTACCAGCTTTCTGACTCCACCAAATAGTGAGTAGACATACTGCTAATGTGTAAGTTCATGCTGAATTTGAAGAGGGTCCTTTGTTATTTGTTTTCAATTTTGGTCAAAAAAATGCAGGCTAGCCTTTAACCTTGTTACATCAAAGTGTTTTTAATACATAACAAGGCATATTGCAGTTGAGCGTTTGCAAAATGTGACTGAGATGCTTCTCTGCCAATAAACTGTAAATGCTACTTCCTCCGTCTAGCAAAGGAAAAACCTACACAGAACTCATCAGAACAAACCTGCAGTGAGAACAGCGATGGCATTAAATTAGTAAGAGTTATTAGTCAAAGAAATGTTGGAAAGGTGTTACTGAGGAAAATATTATGCGGGGTGGTGCTGATTTTCTTTCATTCCTGAAGCTGAACAAGTTTTGGATTATACTAGGGCTGCAATCAATATTTGATGATGTTCAATAAATTTGTTAATAAAAATAATTTTAAAATGGAAAAGCCATTCAGATTACTGCCATGTTTACTACTTTCATGAACCCAGGTACATCTGTAAGGAAACAAATGTTTATCAAGCCAAATACTATCTTCTCACTAGTATCACGCAGCTACCAGCTCTTCACATCGGACTCAATGCAGACTCCTTGTGACTTGGCACAGCTTGCGAGACTTACCATTCTAGGCAACAGTTTCAATTTCAACTCCTGGTGCAGTACAAATAAGTTTCCCACACTTCCGGATTGCTAGCTAGCTAGCAGGCTTTTGATTTTGTTTATTACTGAGAATAAACAAGAGCTTACCAGCTAGCTAGCTGTTCAGTGTTGTAGGACAATTATTCAGACTGCAGTAGCTGTTAAAGCTGACGTGGCTTCAAAATTTGATAGTCCCCCGTTCACTGACAAAAGTTCGCCAAAAAGTTGGTTTCATTTTTTTAAGGCAGTGGTTAAAAAGACGTTGTTCCTTTTCTAAGGCACCGCCCACTGCTGTTCAGAGCCAGATCAGGGTTGCCAGATTGGGTAGTATCAGCAATTTACTATGAAATAAATTTTTTGATGGTAAGGTTTTAAATTACCATGTAAAGTTTGTTACGTTTATCAGAAATATACATATATATTAAAATAACTTCATGCAATACTTATAATAATAATAATAATTTTAATATTACCAACAATAAGAAAATTCTATTCAGTTATTCAAACGAAACAACTTTAAACTTTATCTAAGCTACTGTATTTGCCAGAAATCATTTTAATAAGATGTCTAATGATAATGTTAAAAAGTTGGCTTTTCTTAACTTAAATAGTAGCACTTAGCTTTAAAAATCAGTCAGGTTGAACAGAACAGCACAGCACTCAAATTTGTGATATAAATGTTCTCTGTAAAAATAAGCAATAATGCACTCATCCACAGGCTTTGGTTTTGTTTTTTTGTTTTTTTTTTGGCATAGTTTCATTTCATTTCATTGAACTAAAAGACCTCATGTACAAGATGAATTCAAGATTAGCTGCATTACCTTTAGCATTAGTCTTTCTGAAGGTGTAGCTTCCTTTGCTGAAACCTCCTCCTCATTAGACATGTAAATATGCCACTTTAACAGTGACTGGCTAAACGACAAATGTACTCCTCCGTGTGCTTCTAAAGATACTTTTGTACTATGGAAGAACCAGTAAGCCTGAGCTAAAATGGCAACAATAACTAAGGGAGGCAGATCTTGTCAGAATTTTGCAAACGGTCCATTTCAATTTGTAGCATATTTCTAGTATGTTTTCAGTAATGTCCATTTTGTCCATATCATGCAGCCCCAGTGTTTGTGAGAGATGTGAATGGTTAGACTTTTTCTTGTCAGTGAGTGAGTGAGTGAGTGAGTGGGTGGGTGGGAGAGTGGGTGGGGTCGGGTTCATTCAGTTCAAATGTAAAGTTAAACTACTGTTTTTGTATCTGTTTCATTATATTTATAAATCAATCTATCAACCTCTATTTAAACTCAGAGTACATTTAGGGTGACCCTCATTTACAGTGTAGCCAAGCCAATCAGAAATCAGAGATTGAAAGGAAAAAAACTGGATTGTGAAAATGCTAAAAATAGTAATCATAATACTATATTTAATTGTAAAAAAAAATCAATAAACCATTAAAATTGCAAAGATAAAGTAACTTAATAAACAACAGATCAAATAGGGATAAAAAAACAGTTAATAAAATAAAGGAATAGAAGATGTAAAACAATAAATTGGCACTAGCTAAGAAGTCAAAGTTGATAATAAAATGAATTAAAAGAATAAGAAAAGTGACACAATAACTAAAACCAAAATCATATTTGAAAGTAAACTAACAATGAATAAAACAGTGAATGAAAGTGAGAGAGATTCAAACTATATGGACCCATTCAAGGTTAATGTAATTGAACTGTTATGGTTGTTCTGAATGGTTTCTAACCTGTGGGTCTCTGAACCCACATGACCTTATGTAAAGACTCTATCAGTGGAGAGTTTTGTCCTAGAATGCTCCTTTTTTAATTGGCACACTCAAAGCAAGAAGAATCTCAGATAAAGCCCTTGAGCCTTGCATCTGAAAGTAGCATTGATTCGGCTGAAGCGGGACGCTAATGAGTGTTTGCAATGAAACATAGATGAATTCATGGGTAGTCCTGATTTCCTCTGAATGAGTTTGCCGGGTCACAGACCTGCAACTTATAATCAGCAAATGCATGAGGCATTGTTGGAGAGAGCTGAGAATTACACAGAACAGTGCCCCCTGCTTGTATGAACAGGTATTACATGCAAGTGATTGATTTAACTTGGCGCTGTAGAGGCCTAAGAGGCAATTGTTTTGGCCAATTATCGTTAGGGCTGGGCATTTATATATATATATATATGATATACACAAACAATTAAAAATGAAACAAAAGAGTAGTGTTATCTTTGTTACTATCTAGTATGTTACTATCTATTTTAGCTTTAATTTAATTTTATCCAACTAACAATCCAACTCTATATGTTGGTGTGTTTTAGAACAGTCAGCTAGTTATCAAATAGTGCAGACATTCATTTAAGGGGTAGTGAAACTAGCTGCTGAACTAACTGCTGCAGTTTCTAAAAAGAAACATGATTATCATTCAGTAGCTGACATGTTTTTCAGGTGTGTGTGTGGGAGGGGTGGGTGTTTGGGAGAGGGAGGGGCTGGGTAAGATTTTGTTTGTTATATTGCCCTTCATCCTGCAGTTACCTAACTGATCTTGAGCGCGTCACAGCCTCAGGGTACGTCCCCACTCAGCAGGACGTCCTGCGGGTGCGTGTGCCCACCACGGGCATCATAGAGTACCCCTTTGACCTGGAGAATGTCATCTTCAGGTACCAGTGCTGGAGCCCACAAAGTGCTGAAGTACTGCTGCAGTGTACAGTCTCTGTCTCTTAAACACACACTGCACACACTGTCTAAAGACTGCTAACGTTTATTAGTGTGTCCATACTGCGGCCTCTCTGGGACTGGCCATGATATAAGAATGACTGTGACCTAGAATTTAAGACCCAAACTGAATGAATGGTTAACAGCACAGGTGTGTTTAGCGCTCTTGTAAGAGTTTTGTTTTCTTCTCTTCTCTTTACTTTTCTTTTGTTATAAACCCCTTAATCTTCAGGAACCTGTTAGTTTTTTTAAAATAAAGTCTGTTACACTACGTCAACCCTGTTTAACTTTCATAAAGTGCAATTCACTCCACATTCCATATATGTGGTGTGTGTGTGTGTGTGTGTGTGTGTGTGTACACGTTCGGCTCAAACGCTGTAAAGATGTGAGGTAACAGTTTGCACTCCTTTTTTTGGGTAGATTTCATCCTATATTTTAACTAAAGAGTACCTAAACTTAACAGTTGTGACACACTATAATAAATAAGGTAAAATCTACCTAATATTTCTCAAGAAATTACACAACTATTTATTAAAAAAAACAATCATGATGGTTAGTAGGCAATTCTTCATCTACTTAATAATTCTTATTATTAATTTATCAGTATGACTAATAGGGAAGGTTAGTTCATTTTCACACACAGGCGATGATATTGATCATGTCAATTTTTTTGACTGCTGTTCAGAAAGTATTGCTCAAAAAATAAAGAAAGGAGGTCTAACCACCCTTTCATGTTGCAGTTATAACAGCCTCTTTTTCAATACTTTTTTAAACATTCCCATACCAGCTTTAACTCAAAACTCAGAAATGTGTGACACCAGCATTACACAAGTGGCCACTCACAGCAGAAGGGCAGAAAGAACTCACTCCGCCTCCACTAGGTTAGCCTCAGTGTGCTAATCAGTGCATATTGTTTTTGAGAAGTTTGAACATTAAGTACATACATTTTTTGAGTAATTACTTTGTCCAGCTATAAGCTTTGGTGTAGGACCGTGGTGTATCACCATTTTTACTGTTGGTAGCTAGCTTGCTGTCAGAGTAAAGTGATAACTATCAGTGGTCACATATAACAGATGGAGTAGTCGGCAACCTTAAATCCAGCAAATTGAAGGCTGTTTTTGAAGTATTAAGTATTTCGCTTCTGTGGCTTGTAAAAAGCTTTGTCCACCACTCTTTTTGTGTTTGAAAAGGCTGCAGTGATGTCTGGGCAAGTTCTGCTGCTGAAGTTGACACTTGGGTTCACTTGATACCTTGCTCCTCTGAAGGCTCATATAATAAACTTCATAAAAGTAATGGATTGGGCCCTGGTGAGGCAAAGTGGACGAAGGCTTGTTAAAACCAGTGTTAAAACAACCAGAAGGAGCGTTTCTCCTCGAACAATTTTTTAATACAATACAGACAACCAATTAGAACCCATATTAGTCTTAAAGGGTCAGTAACAAAAACAGCCTTTTGAATTCTAAGGGATAAAGAAGGGTTGTAAAATTGTCACGTAAAAAAGTTTTTGTCTACATAAAAAACACAAAAATGTCATATAACAGGTAAGAAAAGAATATGGACCCTTTCATTGTTTTCTGTTCAGTAACTACATAGAAATCAGCTGTATGTGCAGATGTGAAGAAGCTTAAGGGGTTTTAAATGATGCAGCGATGCTTTGTGAGTAAAAATCTCTCGTTCAGTGTGAGACATGAAATACTCAAAAGATGCTTTTGTAAGAGCACACTGGCCGGACCCAGAGAGCTTCCAGTGGGGTGCAGCTCCAAATCTGAGAAACCCTGTGGTGGTGTGATGGATACTAACAACACCCCTGCACCTCTCAGTAGGAATGACCCAACACAGAGGCCTTTAACACTTGACTGAACCACTGGCTTGTGAAATGGAAGGGAGTAACTTCTGTTAATGTTATCACTATCAGTCTTTATTATATTGTTGTCTCTCTCTCTTTCTCTCTGTATCTCTTTCTCTCTGTCTGTCTGTCTGTCTGTCTGTCTGTCTTTCTCTCTCTGTCTGTTTGTCTATCTCTCTCTAGCTATCTATCCGATCTGGATCGTATTGCTGAACCATCCTATCTACCCACCCAGCAGGATGTGCTTAGGGTTCGAATCCCAACCACAGGGATCATTGAGTACCCTTTCGACTTGCAAAGCATCATTTTCAGGTAGAAGACACTCTATCTCTTGCCTCGCTCTTGCCTCGGTGTTGGTACTGACAAGGGATTTGAAATGACTTTTGTCCATCAATACAAGTACCTTGGGGTTTCAGTCTTTGAATCGCACCCTTGTGATATCAGTTTTGTCCAAAAGTTTTGTGACCTAAAAAGATCAAATTGTACCCCAGCGTCAATAAAAGCTGTCTTGGCTGTCAATCTATTGATTTTCCTTTATCTTGAGTTATGAAAACCAGCCCACAAACCTTTTTCAGCTATTGTCTAGCAAGAGAAGCAAGGCTCCCTGGGTTTCACTTTTTAGATGGCTTTTTTGGAGAGAGGCAGATGGATGAGATATATCTGTCTGAAGGTCCATATAAGACGTGCAGCTGATATGCTAATTAAACCAAACGTGCGAGAGAGGCTTTATTGTTTGGAGATATTGATTCATCAAATGATGGCCATCAGCTCTCTTTTTCTCACACTCTCAATAGTATCGTAGGTCTTTTCTCAAGATCAAGAGTGTTCATAACAAAACAAGTTCATAAACCTCATTCTCCTTCTTTTTTCTTTGTCTCTTTCTCTTTCACTCTCTCCTCCTTTCTTTCTCTTGCTCCCTTGTTCCTTCTCTTCTTTATTTTCTCTCTGTTCTTTTTTTTCTCCATTATTTTTCTCGTTTTCTGCTGGTCATTCTCCGCCATCTTTCTTCAGACCTGAACGAGATTTGTGACATTGTTTCACTCACAGTGGAACATAAACTTGGCTTTGCACTTATAAAACAATTGAATTTACTATGAAAACACACAGCTAAACAAAGATTTAAAAAAGTTCACAAGTTCACAAAAGTACTTGCCTCCAGATCATCGCTGCTGTCAACAGAAATCCTATCATGTCTTGAATATCTTAGTCTTTCTGGAGCACTGATCATAGAAAGAGGTGTGTAAATGTGTAATATTATACACATGAACTATCTAACCAACTAAAATGTAGTTTGTGATAAAAGTCCTACATTACATTGTTACATTAATGTGCCTTCAGAGCCGTTACAAGGAAATTTTATACTGTGGAGGGCACTGTGGAGTCTAGAAGAAGAAAAATTCCCACTGCGCATGCTTTAGTGCGTGTGCAAAGCAAAAATAGGACGCTAAGTTATCAGTTGTAATTTCAGACATAAATTCAACATGAGGCTGATGATAATTGCGTTTTTTTCAGATATTGGTGAATAATATATGGTCCACTGATATATCATGCATCCGTAATTTTCTGCCTGGCTTTCTCCTCCTTCCTTCTTTTCTCTGTTTCTTCTTTTCTTTTTTTATCTTTCTCTCCCCTGCCTTTCATTCTCCTCTGTTTTTCCCTCTTCATCTTTTTTCTGCCATTGTCTTTCTCTCCCCCACTCTCCTTCTCATAGCACCTTCTCCTTCTTCTCTCCGTCTTTTTCTTCTTTTCTGTCATTCTCCTTTCTCCTTTTCTCTCTTTCTTTCTCCCCATCATTGTTCTCTCTCTCTCTCTCTCTCTCTCTCTCTCTCTTTCTTTCTCTCTCTCTCTCTCTCTCCACTCCCTGCCTCCCTACGTTCCGTGTACGTTCTGAAGTTTTGCCGGAGCGACCGTGGCGGCTCGTCCTACATTAAAGAGCCCGTGCATGTTTGGAAGTAGGTCAGCGAGCCCCCGGCTGAAGGAAATGAGGACGGCAATGTGAAGGAGCTTTATTTTAGGCAGGCTCTCCTAGAGGGCCTCATTTATCAAAGGCCCCTCTGTGGGCTGCTGGCTCAGGACTGAAGCAGCACGGGGGCGCTGTCCGCCCCAAAATTCACCCTGCACTCAGCCACCACACCAGCCTCTAACGCCATCTATCTCTTTGTCCGTTCCTCGCGCTTGTTTAACCCTTAGAAGAACAAAATATGTTCTTATTAATTATTGTTAATAATAATTAAGTTAATTTTTGCCACGTTTTTGCCATTCTTCGACATTAAAATCAGAAATGTAGATGTGAAACTCTCAATACAGAAAGTACATTGAACCTAAATGTAATTCTGTAATGCTCTATGTAATTACTTATATAATTACATGAAAATAGTATAACAAACTGATACTAATAAACCTAGACTTAGAAAGGTTAACCTTACTGTGAACCAGTTCCAAGAAGCATAGCTAAATAAGTTGTGATTAAAAGATCAGTTCTGTTGGAGTTCTCAATAACTGTGGAGGCTGGGATTGATTTGAGATATTGCCTAGATTTGTTTAGTTTAAGATTTTGATAAACTTCAATCTGGAATCCGCATTAAAAAAGTAGTCCGCTTTCTTGCTTACACTTACACAAAGATACTAGCAGACATATTCTGCAGCATATTTGAATGAATTCTTTAACTGGCTAAAGGCCTCTCATGTGGCAGACACTGGAAGAAGTAGTTCATTGTAAGGTCAATTCAAGAGGCTCTTTTTTTTCCTGCTTTTTTTCCAAAGTAGTGTCCTCATTTTGTTACTACCATAATAAAGAAGTATAAATTAAGCCTCATCTTCCCAAAATCCTTTCTGCTTCTTCATGTTCTCAATCAAAATTTGTCCCATTAGTTTGTTATACCCTATTTATTGTGAATGGACAGCTTCTTAAGGACCAAGAAGTTGTTTTTTCTTTTTTGTTTTTCTCCTATCCTCACAAATATCCTTCTTTCTTATTGCCTTTCTCTTTCTTGCTCTCTTTCCTCTCCCTCATTAGAGCTGCACCATATCACGTCACTGCTTGGCTTGTGCTGTGAATTGAACACTCACTGGGGATCATGAGAGCATGTTGCCATGTTTTGGGGGGTAGGGGGGTGCATGTTTCGTAGTGGTGTGTATATATATTGGTAGCAACACAAGTGACCTCAGAAAACTCTTAACTCCCTCATAGTTACCCAAAAGAAGGTCCTCTGAGGGAGTTACGCCACAGATTTGGTTTGACTTCACTTATGGAGAAGTTGCCTCTGAACTGATTGACATTGACACTTAATTTGTGAATTTACACAATTGTCACTTTATTCCAAATGTAGTTGGTCAGACAAGACCTGTTTGGAGTCTGAAGTTTGCTTCTGTAAGTTTTCCACTAAAACTGCATGGCTATTTGGGCTAATGTAACGTAAGCTTAGCGTTCCATTGAATACTGTATGATATGCTGTCATTGTATGATATATTCTTATCTATAAAAATGGGCAACAGTATGTTGCATGGCTAAAAACAATAGTAGCAGCCGTCTTGAAGCCTGTTTTTTATCCATAGGCAACAGCATGTCATAGTGTCAGAAATCTCATAAATCTATGTGAGACTACTTCGTAACTTTGTCTGGGCATGCATGGTAGTTTATGGTATGGTAGCTTTCATGTATTACCTACATTAGCTTTTAATCGCAGTGCAAAACTAAAGAAGTTAACTCTGGACAAACACCAAACATGTCTTGGCTGCTACATTTTTGATTAAGGACCTCAACATTATGTTCTAGTGATCAGAGGCTGCTTCTGTCCATTTGTGAAAGAAATACATTGGCTCACAAGACAAAATCTTACTGTTCAGTTCCAGTTTACAGATGTAAGATTTGGACCTTCTGTGTGATTTAACCGTTATTAGAATTATTCTATTATTCCATATCATTTAAATCTATTAATGAAAATTGTTTATATTCATTGTTTCTCTTCTCCTGATCCATCCTCTCACTCTCAGAATGGTGGATGTGGGGGGACAGAGGTCCGAGCGCAGGAAGTGGATCCACTGTTTCGAGAATGTGACGTCCATCATGTTTCTGGTGGCACTGAGCGAATATGACCAGGTTTTAGTCGAGTCTGACAATGAGGTGAGGAATTCAGGAATACAAATACAAGACTGATGATGGTGGTTCTGTATAACGGCAGCTTTTCTCATCAACTGGTAGCTGTTCTTATTTCATAACTACCCTTGAAACATAAGGTTTCAGAACAAAACTCTTGACCAATCACTTGTGCTGGTCACAACCAAGAAATGTACCAGGACATTCATTTTTCTGTCTCCAGCACATGACAGGTGCCCATTACATGATCAGTGACCAGTAATAAGAAATGGTCCAAAACTATTTTGCTGTTCCAGCAGCGTTAATATATTGGGCTGCATGTGTATGTACTGTGGGAGGTAGTATCTGCCCTGTTTGAAGTATGTTTGTAGAAAAGCAAGTTCAATTCAGTAGTATTTGCAAGGTAAACACTATTGGAATTGGCAGATTTTTGCAGAGCAAGTTTATTTGACTTTATTTTAATTATGCTGTATTTGAATGTTGCTGCACCACCTGTACCAAAATAATTATGCGTAACACTTTTGTGCTAAATAGCCAGTTGCCTCTTACAGTCAATGTAGCACTTTACTTTATTCATGTTATAAATAGGCAACTTATTTTGCATTGGCCATGTAAAGACCAAAAAATGTTACTTATATTGTGACTTTGGCCAATAGAAGGTGCTAGAAATTTACTAGTGTGTTTCATGTGTTCATTAAGCCCCCTGAGTATGAGCTTTGTATTTAGAATAAAAAAAGCCAAATAAAAACCGGCCAATTTGGCTGTAAAGAAATCAGAAACGGTCATAAAAATTCATTATTAGTGCATTCCTATTATTAGCCTCGCGCTGCTGGTCGCTGTGGGGTGGTTTGCAATTTTTGATAGTTATGTTGGAACCCAGTGGTAGTTAATTTCGTTCCTTCTTGAAATGTTGCCAACACAATCAGTACTAATGAGGACCAATTCTTTTTTTCCATTTTTCCCTCTAGAATCGTATGGAGGAGAGTAAGGCCCTTTTCAGGACGATAATCACATATCCCTGGTTCCAGAACTCCTCGGTCATCCTTTTCCTCAATAAGAAAGACCTCTTGGAGGAGAAGATCGCCTACTCTCACTTGGTCGACTACTTTCCGGAGTTTGATGGTACATTTTTTTTTTTCCCCCAAATGAAACAGTTTAAAGGTTTATGATAAGTCAGTGATTCTGAACTCTGGTCCTGGAGTACCCCTGTCCTGCACATTTTAATGCATAGTAACAAATTTTAACTCAAGATTCTTTCGTTAAGCATAAGTAGGTGTGATACTCAAGCTTTGCTCCTATGCTTTAAAGTGTTTTCTCACCTGGGTAACATTCACAAAGAGGTTTTAAATTTCAGCTTCAGTTTGTTTTAGCCCTTTTGAAATTAGACACCGAAGCAAGGAAACCAGCTGATCTCTGGTATATTTCCTGTAAGCTACAGTGTAGTTAGTGAGAAAGCAGTCTGCACTGTTCTAAGGAACCAAACCCATTGATTGTTGTGGTTTTTAGAAACCAACAAAAATCCATTTAAACACAAGCTGAAAGGCATCACGTGTAACATCATGTGAACTGTATCAAACTAGGGTGGGTGATATGGTGAAAATGTAATATTACATATGTCAAACCTTGTGAAACATTGTTGGAACTAACAAAAAACCCAGTGGCGCCACATTTAAAAGTTGCTATCCAAAATTGAGTTTCACATACTATAGTACACTAAATCTAAATAAATAGAACTAATTTTGTCCTTTTTGTAATAAAACATGCAGGTGATCAGTGTTCTTTACAGTCCTAGGGAACACAGAGTAAAATATCAAAAATGTTTGTACGATACTAAACTTGAGCGTTATATTAAACATCCAGCAAAGATTAAATTACAAATATATAACATAAATGTGATAAAACATGACTTAAAAACCGCTGATCAGCCCTGTCTGAGAACTGTGTGGGTGTGGCTAATGAGCAGCTTGTTAGACAGCTCTCTGTCCAGCAGTTCATGCCTGCATCGCCACTCATACAGAACTAAAATCATAATCCAGCTTTTCTGTGATGGTAACTAGATGAAAAAAGTCACTGATGAACAGATGTTCAGAAGGATGGACAAATGAACAAACGGACAGATGAAGGAATGAACGAACAGATGTGCAGACGAATGGTGAACAAACGATGAACAGTGTTCGTGTAGGATAATTGAATGAATGGGTGACAGGCAGCTACAGAGAGGTGGTCTAGCTTGCTAGCTTTTGGTTATGCTGGGTTAGCTTCAGCTCACTAAGTTTCTCTAATTAGGATTGCCCAGTTTACATTGAGAGGAGAGAAATATGGTGAAATACACTGATCAGGCATAACATTATGACCACCTCCTTGTTTCTACGCTCATTGTCCATTTTATCATCTCCACTTACTATATACACTGACGTGGTGGTGGTGTGTTAGTGTGTGTTGTGCTGGTATGAGTGGATCAGACACAGCAGTGCTCATTGTCCGTTCTATTAGACACTCCTACCTTGTCAGTCCCCCTTGTAGATGTAAAGTCAGAGACGACAGCTCATCTGCTGCTGCACAGTTTGTGTTGGTCATCCTCTAGTCCTTCATCAGTGGTCACAGGACGCTGCCCACAGGACGCTCTTGCCTGGATATTTTTGGTTGTTGGACTGTTCTCAGTCCAGCAGTGACACTGAGGTGTTTAAAACTCCAGCAGCACTGCTGTGTCTGATCCACTCAGACCAGCACAACACACACTAACACACCACCACCACATCAGAGTTACTGCAGTGCTGAGAATGATCCACCACCCAAATAGTACCTGCTCTGCGAGGGTCCATGGGGGTCCTGACCACTGACGAACAAGGTAAAAGGGGGCTAACAAAGTATGCAGAGAAATAGATGGACTACAGTCTGTAATTGTAGAACTACAAAGTGCACCTATATAGTAAGTGGAGCTGATAAAATGGACAGTGAGCGTAGAAACAAGGAGGTCATAATGTTATGCCTGATCGGTGTATATCAGCAATTTATTAATCATTGGAACATTATTTAAAGGGCACACTTAGTACATGTTTATTGTTTGCCTGCAAGAAAAAGATTGACCTAATTAGAAAGAAAATTTAGGTTGCCTAGGTCTTTTAAATACTGCCAATATCCACAGTATGCTGAGAAGAACATATTGTGACATTTTAATCATCATCTTGATAGATTATCGTCAAATTGCTCAGCCCTATATCAGATTATTCTGGCTAAACTCTGACTGAAATAGGTATTTGGCAAGTGCAAAGTTGTATGCATCAGTATCACTTGATGCATGATTGTACCTTGTTGTAGGAGGGAAAAAAAAACTAAACTAATAATAATATTATGGGATGCATTTCACCTGAAGAATAATTTTTCACCAAATTAACCATATGAAATCGATCGGTATTCTTGTTTGAAGTTACAGTAGTTTTATTGGCCGATAAAATAACATGAAAATCAAAAATGTTTTGGTTTTTTTTTTTCAATAAAATGACTACGCCCCTCTTTCTCAATATGGTCGTAGCAGCAAAGTCTGGTTGATATGTTGGTACTAGGTGGTAATGTGGGCCTTTTACACATTAAGGGAGGGAAAGAAGTCAAGCCATTAGGGCTGCAACTAAAGATTATTTCTATTATTAATGGATCTAGCAACTCTTATTCAGTTAATGGACTAAGTGAATCATGCATTCTGCAACCATCATTCGAATTTCTGACAGGCAGTTTCTTATTTTATGGTTCATTGAAACAAAAGAAGCCATATCACCCCCAGTGCTTCCTGTAGTGTACTGCAATCCTGTAATAAGACCACATGTATCTCATGAACATTATTGAGCATTACATAATAAGTTAACTCAATTTCTTCCCATAATTGACGATGTTGATGACTGATCAAGTTTATTTACTATGTTGTGATGATTTTATTGATCTTGATTATTATTTGTGACTTTTCTCCTGCAGGTCCTCAGCGAGACGCACAGGCTGCAAGGGAGTTCATCCTCAAGATGTTTGTGGACCTGAACCCAGACAGCGACAAAATCATCTACTCGCACTTCACCTGTGCCACGGACACGGAGAACATCCGCTTCGTCTTTGCCGCTGTGAAGGACACCATCCTGCAGCTCAACCTGAAAGAGTACAACTTGGTGTGAGCCGCCGCCAGGCGCTAAACACACCCTTCAGCACAGAACAGGCACCTACAGAGTGTGCGCACACTTACACATTTTCCACATGGCTCAGATACATACACACTAATATATACATGTTCAACTACCCACGGCCCATCCTGTTTTCCAACCTTATGGGTTTTCTTCCCCTCTTTTCGTCCATCTCTGCGAGGGTATTACACGTTTCCTGCTTACACACTGGCCATCTCCTGGTTTTGCCAAAGTCTGTCCACTTCTCTTGTTGGCAGCTCAAGTCAAAGGCCTCCATCCCTTTCCTCGAGTTTGACCGTGAGGATTTTTGACCTTTACAGATTTGATGAGGGGGGTGGGGTTATAGGCTGTGACTTGTTTTGATCATTATACATTTTGAAAAAGTAAAAAAAATAAATGAATAAACATGAAGGGTTTTGAAGTGGCGGAATTGGTCAGGCAGGGATGGCTGTAGCAACAGCATGGATGCAGGTTGGCAGGTGCGTTTTATGGACTAAACGCACAAAGATACACCGACATGGAAACTGGAAGTGATGTCCCTCACCCTTTCCTTTTCAGTCACATCCACCAAGCGCATCTCATGTGTTTTGCCTGGATTGATTGATGCATTTTTGATTTTGACCATCCTGCAAAAAAAGAAAAAATAAATAAAATCACATCATATTTACACACTTGTACATGGACACAAGGACAAGTGCTGTGGTGCCAGAAGTAACGAAGGATCCATTAGATCCCTCTAGAATCAGGAGGATTCCGGTGGATTCTCAAATCCGGGGGGTGGGGGGAGATTCCAGCTGGGTTGCACTGGTGGTGTGAAGAATTATTCCTCACAAAGATGAGGTGATCTCACCGAGGCTAGTCTTCAACTTGCATCGATGAATGTAAACTGAAGTGTGAGCATCACAATTGCAAAAAAAAGAAGAAGAAAATGAACGAAAGCAGAATGCACGTTCAAGTGAAATGATACAACGCACGAAAGAGTTGAAACAAATCAAATTAATGTGTACAGTGCTGAGATGATCGAAAGAAAAAAGAAACTTTTAATGATAAGTATGTATACTTCTGTCGCTACCAGATGAATTATAACAGCAACTGAATCAATGATGGGTATAAAATCAGAAATTTTAAAGATTTATCAGTGTGTAAAACAGATATTGACAGGATTATATTCACACAGTAGGTATTGTTTTGCAGATTTCCACACGAGTTTTTAAGATGGTTGCATCGCTTCTTTCCCCATTTATGTTCTTAAGTGTTTTCCATAGTGACTGCTTCCTCCCTCCTTGCCTTGTCCAACTTTTTTGCATTATTTAGCATCAGTTGTCGGCTTAGTTCTGATGTAATGGTTACGTGGGCTCCTGCTGGTACCATACTCCGTATTTCCGCGAGTATGCTCTTCACTTACAGATACTTCATCAATTCAATTGGTTGAATTCTGGATTATCTGATATCACCAACTAGTGGCCCTGACGCACACAATCTTTCGTTTGTTTACGTCTTTTTTTTAAATTGCAGAGACATCATCTTATTGATTAATAAGAGTTTGTGGAGACATAGGTTAATTTAGCTTTGGGTTGGGAGGTAGTGTTAAAGTGAAGGGGGGGCAGGAAGTCGTAAATGCGCTGAAGTTAATTGATTGTGTATATTTATATTTGTAAATACGTATACACATTATTGCTTATGTAAGTCTGTGGTACACTATCTTTGGCAAAAAGGAAAAAAATCCACTCTTTGTAATTGTGTACGGTTTTGGTTGGTTTCTTATGAATTACAATATTATTGATACTGTGATTACTTTTTTTTTTCCTCTTAACTATGATTATTCACGGCACGTAGCTGTATAACGGTAACGTGTGGATGACAAAAAGTGGTTATGAGCAATAGTCTGAGAAATTCTAAAGCAGCACGTCACCGTAGGGAAACTTCCAAAATGTTTCTCGCTCTGGTGTCTCACTCAAGAGACAAGTACAGCTCCTCTCAATGGTGTGAATGTTATTACTCACAATATATTAAACAAGTAATTTTTAAGAGGAAAAAGATGAGTAACTGAAGTAAATAAAGGATGGTTTATTTATCTAATTTATGGACCAGATTTGAAGTTGTTAGGGTCTTTTCTGCTGTATAAAACTCTGGATGGATGAAACTATCAGCTTTTATCGTATTTTATTTTTTTGATTTTCCCCCACATTTTCCCTTAAAACAAGAACATTTGTTGACATGTTTTCACAATATATTATTATATAGTATCCAGGTTTCTTTTTTTTTTTTTAACTTGTGTCTTTTGGATTTTCAAATTTCCTTGAGATATTTAAGTGACATGCTTAAAACATAGGAAAATGTATCATATGAAAGAGGACCGCCTTTTATCAGTGATAGAAGATATGCCTGGTCTAAGCTTACAACCAGACAAGTAGTGACTTGATATATTTTGTTTCTTTTTTTAAAACATGGTTTGTGTTCACCATTGTGTAAGTTATGCGCTGGTAGAGAATTGGGGGGAAGAAGTGTTTTGAAGTTTTAAATTTTATACAGGTTACCTTTTCATTCTTTCATCAAGGGCTAAGATAATACATAGAATCCTCACAGACCAGGCAAAGAGAAGAACTAGGGGTTGAAGTTGAAGGATAAGAATACAGTTAAGAGACTGAGGATCAGTTTAATCAGCCACTAATTGGTCATTTGAGACCACACGCTGTCAGATTCAGCTTCATTGCTCTGGCTCTGAAATGGTTGATGATTGGCCTTCTACACACTTTATTATAGAGTATTTCCAAAGGGTTAAGGTACACACTTTCTTCCCACCTTTTTACTTTATGGATACAATAGCTACAGGAATGTAACAAGTCAGTATTTTGGTTAGATCTCAAAATGTCCTCCAGGTTATGGAACCCACTAGTGGAACAGCGTAGACAGGATAATACTCTAAGTAGCCAAAGGATAAGTGTCACTTCGGTTTACTAAATACTGAAATGTACGAATCAAGCTGGTTTTTGCGTAAATTATGTCCCTTGTTGTGTATCTGTTCAGTTTCGATTTGTGGATTAAGAAGACCATTTTGCTTTTTAATTAGTGATGACAATGTGGATGGAGGTCTCACGATGATAACACTATGACTATGTATTAGGATTGATGATTGTTGAAGTTTGGAAGCTGTTGATTATAGAGGATGTACATGCTTGTCCTTTGAGGGGGACACTTTCTTATGATGTGTAATGGTCTGATTTTATTTTATATGCACTTTCTTATTTATATATATATATATATATATATATATATATATATATATATATATATATGTGTGTATATGTATATATGTGTGTGTATATGTATATATATGTGTGTATATATATATATACACACACACACACACACATATATATATATATATATATATATATATATAAATATAAATATAAATATATATATATATATTAGTCCTTCTCATGCCACAGTCAGGAACAGCTTCTGATTCCCATAGCTACTGCTAGTGTCTTTGACCTGTTGCATGCACGTGCACATATCAGTTTGCCATCATCATAGCTGTAGAAAAGTTTGTTTGTTTTGGTTTTTTTTTATTTGTATTTGTTCCAAAGGTGTTTGTCTGCCCATCGTCCCTAGGAGAATGTCTACCTCTATGTGAATAGTGTGACATTTAGGGCATTTTCCGTATCAGAAGTGGTGTTATTAGCACAGACTGTACCTGAACATGGTGCAAGTGTATTTTGAGGCTGGTCACGTACAAAGACACGGGTTGGTTTCTTCTCCATTTCGGCTCCATTTCCCTTCATGAGCCAGCTGAATTTCATTTCTTGATTCAAATGGATTAGGTTTTAAAGATGTACTTTAAGCACCGCTATATTGCTGTACCGCCTCAGTACTTCTATCTGACATATTCCATGACGTATTTCTGCATATGCTGCGTACGTTCCCCAACTGAAATTGACCTATCCATGCTCTTTTGTAGCAAGGACCTTGGCAGAAATCTCATTCAACATCATGAGAGATTTGAAGCACACAACAAAGTTTTGTCCAAATGCCTAGTTTGGAGTGTTATTAATTTGAAATTATTTAATTCATTTTCTAAATGAAAGGTTATATAGTTGGTGTACATAATAATATACAATGTTTTGTCAAGCAGATGTGCACTACAGTTTTTCATTAGGTTGAACAAGACTTTTGCCAACGTTTCTGCAACGCTTGTCCACCCTGGCACTAGCTACAAAGCAATGCATTTGTGGGCAGAACATGTTTAGGTCAATTTAAAAATCTGATTGGTTGATTTATGTGAATCAGACACAGTTGGAAGCTCAGCTGTCCATATTGTGGTACTGAATCTGTCTGTTCAGTCTGTTGTTTCTTTGCCTTTGATTTAGCATCTTGCTAATATCAGAGGGGTTAAATTAGCTGACATGACTGGCCCAGGAGATTTAAAAGACAGCCAAGTAGTCAGGCTTGCCTTCAGCAGGTCTGTGATACCATTTGTTTCAGAATGATGGACAAATCACACCTAGTTACAAGGGAAAAACATAGCTTCGACCACTGCAGCTATTCGAGAGAGCTGTAATGGAAGCTAGCATTAGCTTTAGCCTTTACAAAGATGCTTCAGCAGCCTAGGCCGAATGTGAGTAGGTGGAGGAATGAGTCCATTACATCTCCTATGAGCAGTTAATGCTGGTACTGGTTAAGCTACAAGCATCTGCGTGTCAGATCACCTAAACACTTCAGGTTCAGGCCCAAATGTAATTGTGCAGTTTTGAGACGCTGAAGTCTAATTCTATTGTCAGCCTTTTTCTTTTTTTTTCCCTTTTACCTGAACACTATTGAAGCTAGGACCACTTTATTTTTCCTCTCTCAATGGGACAGGATGATGTGTAGTAGCGTGTGAAATATTCATTTTTTTTCTATTTCTTCCCCTCCCTCCCCTTTTGTTTTATAAGTATACCAAATGTAAATGTTGTATTATATTAAGTGTGCCAATTCCCTTCATGGAGACCGACTCTAATACCAAGTGCCAATTGTTGTCCAGATCACATGAGGACCGAAAGATAAGACGTCGTCCCGTTTTTAAAACCATCTGAAACACTAAATAAAAGATAAAACAAAATGAACTTTATTCTGTATTTAAGATTTAAGAGAAACTGCTGTTTTGATTTATGTATTTTTTTTTTTAAAGAAATTGTGATTTTTAAATGCATGTGCTCTGTGTTGGGGTTGGAGTTACGGGCTCAGAAAATATATTAATATTAAAACCCTCAAGATGAGGGATCATATTGGATATTGATTTATGACATTCTCGCCATATTTTTGTCTTTATTTGTACTGTTTCATTTCAACCACTGTTGCCTGAACCTCATTGAAACATGAAAAAGATTTTCATAACCGCCTTCTAAAAAAAATAAAAAAATAAAAAATAAAGTATCTGTTTTAAATTTAAATAAATTTGTTCCTATACTTGCTGCCTGTCTTGACTGTTTTCTTTGAGCTTGTAGTTATCCAGCGATGCTTGTACACATCTTTTGATTTTTATCCAATTTTCTCCCCAATTTAGTCATCTCCAATTCTACCCACTAGTTGTACACATCTTTCTTTTTTCAATAGCTAACACTAACAAGTGCTTTTACCTGCTATCTTGCTGTTATACATTATCAGGCATCTAAAAACAGATGTAAACATGCAGCATTGTGTGTTTATTCAGCAACGGAGAGTCTTTCGCTGAATTGGATTATTTGAAACTAGATAATCGTGTTCCTGTTTGCTATTCTAGGAACAAGGCTGCTTTTAGATGGTTGCTGAGTGGTTCAGTTATGATGTACTAGTTGAATCATGCCACTGTCTGGTGCAGCCGAGAGGAGAACGGGTTCTCCTTTTGAGTCTTGATTCCTCTCGCTGTTTATTCTTCATGCTCATAGGCAGTTATTTCCTGCTGCTGTCACTCTTGGCTTGCTCATTAGGGGTCCAGACCTGAATTTCTGTGAAGCTGTGTGGGATGATGTCTTGTAAAATGTGTTATACAAGTAGAATTGAATTGAGGTCACAGGTCTGAGTGTCTAGGCCCAGACCTTACCTGTGTCTTTTAGGAAGGGCAGTATGAAGCAAATCTTCTTGGTACACCAGGTAATTTTTTCTTTGTTCTTTATTTTAATACTCAATAAGTGGCGGAGTAAACTTGGAGGCATTTGGCAACCTGACCGCAGTTGATTTTTCTGAACTCTTCTAGTATATATAACTTGTTAAATTATTTCCCTTTTAAATATGTATGTCTGAAATAATTTAGTAAAAAATCAAGCTAATTCCTACACTTCCCAACTGCATGTTGGATTACAAAGAGAGGGACATTAGTTCTGTTTAACTGCATTTAGTGTAGCACAGTGTGTAAAAAAAAATTGAATACAAAACATTATTGAATTCATAGTTTTTGAAAGTATTTTTAAAATGTGGAATTTATCAAATGCCAGAAAAAATACATATTGTGATAATTTGTGTATCAAAAAAACCCTTTGGAGCAGCGACATTTTGCCATATTGCCCACTTCTATGTATTATTATAAAAGCATTTTAAAGGCTTGATTTGAAACCTGCTTACCTTCTTTATCTGTACATTGTTTTGTCTTTTTTTTTGGCCCATAAGAAACACTGTACTTTAGCTCCCCTAAAACAAAAAGTTTGGGCATTCCTGAGCACTGGTAAGCCTTTTATTAGCTAATATAAAATATACTGTACATCATCTATGTGCATTTGGCACATCTATTCCTTAGTGCTATACTGTGAGATTGGATTTGAATGTGACTTTATGTTTACAGGCATTAGTGTAAGCAGTGCTAATAATTTAACTTAAAATTCCAAAATGTGCGAACTGTACAAATTCAGAGGTCCTGGACAGACGAGTCTGTTGTAATGATGTTTCTCAAGTGGGCGTGTCTTGGAGCTTTGCTGGGCATAAATAGACACTACAGACTTAGTTTTTGTCGAATGTTTTAAATAAAATAAAATCCATATGAGAACATTAAGAATCAAAATGTAAAAAAATGTGACAAATAAAACCTCAAACTTTTTAAGAAGATATTCAATCTACTCCCAGAATCAATTCCACTGGTTTTCCAAAATTTATGCATAATCCAGTTGTTGAGATGGTAAAATAGTAAAAAAAAAAAAAAAAGTTTCCTTTTGGGACTAGTTTGCCTTACAACACCCTGCCTGTACCTCTCCACATGAATGTATTTGGAAAAAATACATTTTAGGTTAAAACTATATTGCAGAACTGCTGAAAAACTAACAGGCATCAGACAGTGTGTTCGTAACTCTTTTGTGTAACCCTTTTGTTTTAAAATTGCGAATAACCATTTATACAATGACAAAATAACAGTAGGATGCTTTAAAGCTCAACATTCACATGACAAACTGAATTTCTTTGTGAAACATCAACAGATGAAAAAAAAGAAAAAAAATACCATTCAGGATTTAAATAAAACTGAAAAGCTTCAACAGACCAGTTTATAACATTTCTTGTTTTATTGCAGGTGTAAATTCACTGATGTAGACATGTAATTGCATAGATCTGTGTGTATGAAGGTCATATGTGAAGGTATTTTCTGGGCAAATTTCTTCCTATTTATATAAAATTTAGCTTTTATTATGATAAAGCAAAAAATTACTCAAAGTACTATTAACAGGGTAGCATCTATGCAACATTCTATCAAGCACATCTTTTACTTTGTTATTAAGAACGTACTTATAGGGGAGAGTCTTTGTTGAGCTGAGGTAATAGCTGCCTTATAATTTTTTTTTTTTACATCTCTTATGTACTTTATACATTAACCCCTTAAACTCTGACTACAGGGACTTCAGTACAAACTAGTTATGCTACTCTTAGGTTACAGAAGTGTGTAATAAAACTTTGTGCCTGCTGGTGGGCTCTGGCCATTAACAGAAATCACATGGTTCAGTAAAAAAAAAAAAATCTTCATAGTGAAACATGCAGTTAGTCGGTGTTCCTTAAGAACTGACGGTATCCGCAACATGCTCAGAAAAGTGTACTGTGACGCGATTTATCATAATAACGATAACATATAATATCGCCCACCCCTACTTGAGATTACCTTTAAGTAAAGAGATAAAGTAAAGGGATAGAGTCACACACCTTCTTAAATTCAGTATTTGAACTGATAACTTCAAATTTGCAGCAGAAGTCAGAGCAGGTAATAAAATGATGATTATCAAGTAACTGATGAATAAATAAAATGTTATCTTACCACAAATGAGAGAACAGTGATCTTCCCTAATAGGTAGTGTTCATTGGGCCTCATTCACCAACCGTTCTAAAGAAGAAATTTCTGCTTAAAACCCACTTACAGCTTTCACAAAGATTCTGACATTTATCAATGTTTTCTTATTTGGGATTTGTTCTTAGATAAGAACAGAATCTACACACACTCGAGAGCACAAAGGGGGAACACATCAGGAACCTGATGTAGACTTTTTTTTAGGACTTTTCTCAAGAACAAACTTAAGAAAAAACTTAGAAAGATATTGGTGAATGAGGCCCCTTGTTCCAAAGTAAAGACGGATGAGCTGAAAATGTGTTTGGAAATTAAAAACAACTTCAATCTTGCAAAAGGCCGATAATTTTATGGGTAATTTATTAACTTTTTTTTATTAACATTTTTAGTTTTTACCTAACTATGCTGAAGAGGAAATTAGAGATAAGATTCCACATACTTGCAGGGTTTTGAGGAGTCTTCAGTTTTAATAGTCAAGCTGAGTGTTTAACGGCCTTCTGTGAGGCCGCTTTTCAAGAGTCTCCGGACGTCTGGTTCCCATCACCCCCATTGTGAACAATTCTGACTTGCTAAGTTTCTCTAAAATGGGGCATTTCACACCAAACCACTCCATGAGTTTGTTCTCATCTTTAAAACAACACAATTTAACACAACAGAAAAAATAAATGGCATCCCCCTTTAATTCCACACAGACCCCTCTAGAAACAGAGGGATTTCACCAGATGGGGGCAGCTCGACAATGTATAATGCAGTGAACCATCAGCACAAAGAAAATGGAAAACTCAGCTTCTAAAAGCCACTTTTTTCTTACAAATCATCCTTTTATGTGTGACACACACCTAGTTTAGGCAGAATTAACACTACTTTCGCGCTCTTTCTGATTTTTTTGTTTTATAATGGGCACCTTTTGTCCAAACCCGCTGTTTTTAAACAATGACTCGTGCGGGCCATCTGATCGTGTTTAATAATTAATGGACTAACCTCAGGGGGAGATTATTTTGCCACACGCAAAATGATTTTACCTCGTGATTTGCATTTGAATGATGGCCTCGCTGTGTTTGTGCTCCCCTGGGTGTGCTCCTAATGGGCCCTGTGTGAGTGAGTGTGGCAGGAACAAAAGATCAGCTCCCCACACCTTCCAGTCGGAGCTTGCTGAGCGGAGGCGCTTCTGCCAAACTCTAATCTGACTCACTAGCCGCCTGACATGGGCCTTGTGTGCGCCGCCTTAACCCCTCATCCCTCGGGGCAGAAGCTGCCCGGTGCCTCCGTCTTCTAACCACAGTTCCGGGGGAAAGCGGCGGGGTCGCTCCGGCGTTTGACAGCGAGGAAGGACAGGAAGACCTACTCGGTTGAGTACTACAACAAAATAAGAAAATAAGCGACACACCGAACTTTTAGTGCTGATTTACAGCGTCCGTCGCTTTCGAGATTTGAACTGTCGTCTTCGTACCGGCAGTTTGTTCCTACTAACTTACCTGCTAGCCTAACGCTACCTTCGCTTTCCTGGGCGCGAAAAACAGTACTGTTGGATTTGTCGGCTTGGCACCCATATTTCCTCATATTACTCCTCCTGGGCTACGTATTTCCCTCAGATTTTCATTTTCAGCCGTTTCTGTCTTGGTTTGACCGTCTCTAGCTCGGAAATTGCAAAGCTAACCAGGCGAAGTGAAGTGAGTGACTAGCCGCTCTGCTTTAGCTCTGTGTAAACACAGGAACGTAAACTGGACTAACGTTAGCACTGGGGTTTTAGCCAAAAGCTCCTCGGGAGCTGCTGCTAATGCGAGCGAAAAGAAGAAGATTGAGGCTCCTCGTTTCTTCTTCGTCCTCAAACTGTTAAATTAAAGCAGAGCTCAGAAGCAAAGCAGCGAAAAGATTTTTTTTAACACATAATCTCATCCGAGGACAGCGAACAAAGAGGATTTCAACCCAAAGCGTTTTATTTCGCTTGGCGAAGAAGAAGGAGGGAGCAAGAAAACTGACATGATGTTTCCACAAGCAAGGCACTCGGTAAGTGTGCTGTTGTTGTACGTTAGCTTTCATTTGCACGTTGGTAAAACGCTTGATTTAGGCTGGCTAAGCCTTGTAGTTAATATCAGCGGGATGTTCAGCCTTTTTGCAGGTTTCTTTGAGCTCCTCGTTGGGGAGTTGTTGACTTGTGTTCATTGTAGTAGAGAAAGGCATAACAGGTGGGGTCCCTTTGCGAAGATGGAGTTGTGTTTTTTAGTCCAGCGAGACCAGAGATTCTCTGTGTATTAAGGTATTCGTGAAGTATGGTCCATCATTTATGCTCTGCCTCCTAAACATTTCCCAAAAAACAGCTCTGTAGCTGCTTCAGAGGCCAGCTTTGGTGGAGCAGCACGTTAGCTCCCTTTCCAGCCTTGCAGAGAGTTTGTGTGGGTCTGTGTCTCACTATTTCATAAAAACCATAAGTATAATGAACTACTGACATTATAGACCATCATTTTACCAACATAAACCCATTAAAAAGCCTGTCTGCCTGTGCCTTATGGAGAGAAATTAGTGTTAAATTCAAAAACAATCATTACAGTGGCAAGATGTGAAATGCAGTGTACACATGACATTACTTTTCCATAGTTACATGCAGAATACCTGCCAAAATCAAAGCAAAACCTCTGTTACATTGTTTTTACGTCACTTCACCTGTTTACTGAAGAAAAATACACAAAAATTTGTATCTGAGTTTGTCAGAATTGAATATAGTCCACCTTGAAGTGTAATGAAGGCACAGTTATACTGCTTCCCACCATGCAGTACTTTTAGCAGATTTTCCTCCCTGAAATGCAGTCATAACAGTGAAAACCATGCAATACAATGCACTACATTACTTTTCCATAGGCAACATGAGAAATACCAAAATGAAAAGCGGAACCTCTACTACAATGTTTTCACATCGCTTCATCTCTTTTTTCTACTTAAAACGTACTGAGATGCAACCAAAACAGTGAAATGCAGTGCACACAATATTGCGTGTAAACAGTAACATGCGGAAAATGTACCAAAATGAAAAGTGAAATATCCGTGACACTGATTTAACATTGTTTAAAGCTCCTTCTTTACATTCGTATTCAATTCTGACATGAATCTGTGGTTTTGTTTTTAGACTGTAAATCTTGATGTAGCAGTAAGCAAGCATGGTAAAAACAGTGTAATAGAGGTTTTGTTGCTTATTTTGGCACATTCTGTATGTCAGTATGGAAAAGTAATGTGTGAATTTTTTCACTGTAGTGATTTGCTTTCTAGTTTGGCATGAATTCTTCTCCATAGTCCTTAGCACTCCCGCATTGTCTTTAACAAAGGAAGTTATGGTCTTTGGTGGTTGGTAAAGGCCAAGTGTGACACCCACACTGGGTACCTGCTGCTGGAGATGGGCTTGGTCTTGTGAGCTGGAACTGATCCAGCGCATTGAGGTGTATCGCCATGTTTCTCAAAGTTATGTGTTGTAGTTTTCTGTTTGTCCTTGCCCTAACACACCTGTTTAGTTCATGATTGGTTTGGTAAATAGCTCATTTGGAGGTCAGGTGTGTTGGACCAGGGAAGAGCACTACACTTATAGGATGGTAGTACAAGAGGATTGATCTTTTAAGGGGGCAGTTTGGCCAGGAAGAGCAATGTAACCATCACTACATCTGTTCTAAACATGCCTTCTCGCTTCCTACAGTGCTCCTACGATAGTTCTAAGAGTGAAATTTTCCAGAGTAAACACTAGAAGCCCTTTCTGATGATGTCTTGAGGGTGGGAGGAACTTTTGAAACCTACTGTGAATTTTTGGTGGCAAGCGGTTTGAAATGCTTCTCCCCCACTAGCTGGCTAATGCTAAAGGCTACTACTAAGAAGTTGAATATCACGTCTATATTTATTAGGCTCTGCATCAGTGGATTTCTTTGTCATCAGTGAGGTGGATTCCCAGCTGTTGTTTGACCTGTTTGGTCAAAGCATGATGGGTATTGTAGTGAGAAAACACTGACAGATGGAAATAAAATTGTGAATTCTGTCAAACTGATGAGGCTGAGGGTGTGATGCTGTGCTACAGAATTTTACATAACATGGCAACTTAAAACACAGATTTTAGGCAAGAATGCCTCTTTAAATTGGCCTGTTTAGGTTTCTGGAAGGGAATAAAACTTATGTAATAATTAAAAAAAAGATCTGTATGGCTGAATGATGATGATGATCATTGATGATGATGATGCAGCCGCTGATAAACTTTTCCTGAATGGAGTGAATTATGAATTATGTAGCAGTGGAAATAGGGTGTTTTAGAGGGTGAAATTAGACAGTAGTTCAGTATGCACTAATGAACAAGATGCCATCTTACAGTTCTTTTTGCTGCACATTACAATTGCAGTATGCCCTCCAATATAGTGAAAACTCAAGTGAATACTTCGATTCATCTCAACACATAAAGAACACCTGTGGTTGGTCAGAATGCTCACATCACACAGTGAAGCATTCATTGATTGCTTATATCTCTATTTGAATATTGCGCACTTGTATGTTCAGCGATATTGGTGTTGCGAAGGGCAGTGTCACGATAGTGATTATCAAACGATGCGTTTTGCAGCTCTAATGATTCACATGAAAATACATTTAGTTATGTCACCATATGAAGTGTAATGAACATTCATGGAGTGCTGACTTTATAAGCCTCGTAACAGACCAACATAAACCTATTAAAAATTTTCACGGCATGATTTTTGTTTTTTAGCATATAAAGGTATAAGGAGTGGTTGCTAGTTCCCTTTCCACACAGCTTCAGTTGTTTCTTTTCCGTGAATGAGAGTCCCTATCCACAGAGCAGTGTTCCTTAATGAGTCCCCTGCCATTGGTTTTGTTAGTGCTGCTCCCAATTGTGCTCCCCAGGCTGCAACACAAACAGATCTCTATATGCAAACACAAGGTTGTTAAATGCAAAGAAAAGGGACTCTGCAATTAATGAATAAATAGTTTAGAACTGCACCTGTAACCAAGCTGAGGCTCTATCCCATTTCTTTTCCACCAGCCAAGAAATGCTGTGGAATTCCACTCACGTTTGAATTTGCACATGCATTTCCGAGCCCTGTTTTTTTTTTTTTTTTCCCCCCTGTCCTCCAAGTAATGGATTCACTTTTGCCTGATGAATTTCTGAAATTCAAATAACTACCTTGAGGACTACAGGTTTAAACCTTTTCAGCTGTCGTAATAACGTTCTCATAGAGTCTTGATATTGGCTAGTCATTGGCATTCATTTAAAAAAAATGTCTATCTTTGGTGTAGCTGTTGTTGGAAGCCAGATACAACAGAAGAATCCATCTCACCCAAAGGCTGTAATAACTTTCATTACATCAAGTGCTTCCCTTAAGGCAAAATCTTACGATTTGGCTCTAAATCTCTGAAACAGCCCGCACAAAAACTGGCCCCAATCTAGGATTAACCAGCGGATTCTCAATTGCATCTTCAATCTAGGATTAGGACTAACAGCTGGATCCGCAGTTGAATCTTGACCTTCTGGGAGTTGCTTGATTTTGTAGAACAGAGCGAAGAATGTGGATTCGTTCTGGCTATCTCGGTTGACCAAGGGCCTTTTAAGGCTGATGGGTAAATTGTTGTCTTAATGAAAGTTAAATAAAGTTTAAAAAAAGGAAGAAGAAAGGCTGCTGCTCAAGAGGATTTGCTGTTCTTATTTCCTGCCTGGTCCTGCCCAGGGTTGCATAGTATGTTGACTGATAATACACAAATGATCAGCCTTAGATGCTTCTGGTTAGCTAGCTGGTATGTTAGTCATTGGGTCCACATGTGAGGCCTACTCAAGGTTTCCAACATATAAATAGATAAATAACTGCTTAAAATTGTGAGCTGTGGCTGCAAACAGTTGCTAGCAGGCCAGCCAGCTAACCAGTCCAAAACAATATGTACATAAATTCCAATATTTTATTAAAAGATTTTAAAGCTAGTATTTTCAGAAGCTCTCTCTGGCTTGATAGTGCAGAGAAAGCAACTGCATGATAAAAGGCAGTCCATGTTTAATTTCGAAAGGCTCCAATTGTTTTTGACTCAAAAAGAACACCAGTTTGTATTACTAAGAGTCCCCCAATTAGCAAAATATTCATTATATTGGTTTATTGTTAGAAAAACAAAAGTAGTGAATGCAGAATGCAACATGGAATAAATTACTGCATGAGATTGATATAATATGCAAAACGATATTTTGTAATAATTGCTATTTTGTGCTGAAAATAGTGGATATGATCAAATTATAGGTCTTGCTGGTGCTGCCATTATGTGGATGTGATGAGGGAGCCCCCTTGAGCTATGGTGATTTGCTCCTGTGATTGGTACCATCTTTATTTCTCTTTTATAACCTGTTGTGGCATTGATGTCTCTGTCTCTATGTATTATTTTAGGGAAGACCAGTAACCATAGACAATAAGAAAGGTGGGTGTATGTGAAGGAGTAGGGAAAAATAATAGATTCTTAGAACCTGTTTGGAAGCTTGTGTTTCCTGGTTGTATCTGGATGTACTTTGGTCAGGTTCCATTTACACTTCACTAAAATTCTTCACCATTTAGGCCAGATGAGATCTGGTTTTTACTTTCCCTGTGTAAAAAGCACATATGTCGTCGGCCTCAGATCATAAGAAAGGTAGTTGGTTTGGTAATAACTCCAGCCTTTTTCATTCTCAGTTTTTGTTTCCTTGTTTATTCTCTCACCTGCTAGTCAGCGCCCAGCAGATGTATTTCACACACAAAGCTGTATACGGATAACGTGAACGCATTCTGTTTACACTTATGGTCCGTGTGGTCAAGATCCATCTCTCATCACCTCCGAATGTGGTTTGAGTGATCCAATCGAAATCTGAACACAGTGCATCCTGGGGATGTTTACAGGTGAAATTCAAACATCTGTTCACCAAAAACACGTTACATGTTGATCCAATAAGTAAACAGGCCATCTGGTGCATCACAGTCAATCATTGTAAGACTTATGCTCACGACTTATGTCTTCACCAACAGTACCAAATTTTTCTGATTAAAAAGAAACATAGTAAGCTATATTGTGTACAATATGAGGAAAAAAAACATTTTTTTAGTTATTAGTGGGGGGGGGGTCTTTAGGCACCTCACGATTTGATTCGATTACGATTCAGAGGGCTGAGATGTGATTAAAAACGGTTATCGATCTTTTTTTTTCTATACAGGATTTCTTTTTTTTCTCAGCGTGACGACTTGGTACTTTTAGTATTTATAATAGTCCATGGTGAATTTACTTCCAATATCTTTTATTAATAAACCAAATGTAAGTGATGTGGCAAGTGAACTGGAAGGCTCTCATTCACTGCTCTTGTTTGGAGCACAGGACACTGGCTGCCACTCATCTGCAATAACGGAGAAATATCTGCAGTTACGGTGAAATAAGATCCTGTGGCAATGGATGTCTACGCAGCAGATTACAGCTATTCTACCCGTTTTCTTTAGTGATTTCATGACTTAGGTCTTGGTCTTGTTGTAGAGAGTGTGTGTGTGGGGGGGGGGTTCGCTGTGTCAGTAAAATATCTTCAAGACAGGTCGCTGTATCTTGATTCCAAAGTGTGCAACATAGTGCGAAAGCCCTGGTTCTCAACGACTGAGAACGGATGCAAATCCTTGGCAATAAAAGTTGTGATAGAGTTTGTAGTTCGCTTTGTCCTTTCCAAGTTGGGTGGAAGCTTTGACATCGCTTGCTTAATGGTCCTCAGGTTGGCAACAAGTACAACCGGATGGAAAACGGGTGGAAACGTATTTATGGTTTCCCCTTCAGCTCCATACATTACTGGCCGGTGGCGTCTCCACATCAGAATTAGATTTGTATGTAAAAATAAAATAATCCTCCTTTGCAGTAAAATAAAGCTCTGCTGATCGTTCAACACAGTTTTAACAATAAATGATCTTAAACACTGGAGTTAATGTAGACTATAACCACTTGTTCACCTAGCTAGTAGCTAACGAAAAGGAAAAGAGGAAGATTTGAGACGAACATTGATAATTTGAAGACGAATAGAATAAAATCACTCCAGCTGGTTTCCTGATTTGTTTAATCTGCAACGAGAAACTGTTAAACACTAAAAAAAAAAAACGTAAAAGCCGAAGTCAGCTTCTCATTCACCAGCTTCTTGTTTGAATTTTCCCGTTCCACTTTAAATGGTGCAGCAGGTACATTCTGCCGCCTCAGGTACTATTTAAGGTGGAACGGGAAAATTCGAATGAGAAGCTGGAGAATGAGAAGCGGCTTCAGCCTCGTAAAAAGTCGAACGTTGAGAGACATTTTACAAGAAACTATTCAACTTTTGTGGAAAAGCTTCCAGCTGGTGATGCAAGAAAAGCGGCTACAGCTGAGCTAAAGCTTAAAGCAGAGCAAAGTAAGTCTGTGTTTTTGTTTGTATTATATTTTTACCCTACACTAGTACATCAGCACATACTGATACACATGTACAGCCGTGATGGTAAAATAGACTCAGTGTTGTGGCTCCCAAGGTGGTTTGATTTTTGTTGACAATACAAAATGACTCTTATTAACCTTTGGGTTGCGACCCCTGCGCTAGCTTTTAATGTAGTGAGGATGCCACAGACTGTCCGGGCGCTGCACTTCTGCACTTTGCAAAGTTCCGCCTTTTGCGTTCCGTCAACATTACGTTATCAACTAAAACTTAGAAAATCGATTTTTGACATTTGTGAATCAATTCAGAATCATCCGCATTGCGATGTATCTAAGAATCGATTTTTTTTTTTTCCCCACCCCTAGTTATTAGTATTTATTAGTTTAAACCTGTTATATGGTGAAAGATACATGAAGACTGCATTTCAGTTAAACTAAGGTAACACTACTCATAAAGACAAGCACGAGAAAAAAATTAGGCACACTAAATTGAAATCGGATAAAGTCGTGAGGTGCCTAGGGATTCGCACCTTTAGTGTGGGCCTTATAACGCAGATAGCTTTATCAAGCAGGCATGTTTTTCTCAGGGCTGAAAACACCAACTGCCGTTCTATTTACTAAGAATTTGCCAATTAATTAAAAAGATTTAACTGAACAATCACAGACTGTGGAGAATCTTTGAAGAATTCCAAAATACTTAGTAAGTGGACAGAGATAAATAATGAACCTTTTTAAAGGACTTCATACATATTTACGTACGTAAAAAACACTATGTGGCAAAAAATGCATATAAGATTATAACATTATCAGCATGCAGGTTGGCAACTTAATTGCTATTTCGTCAAAAAGGTAAATGTTAAGTTTTATTTTTAAATTCAGCTTAATTGAGTAATCATAACCGTCTTCATGTAAAGAACTGGTTGAAAATTCAAATGCTTATTGCTACAAAAGTATTTTTAATATTCCTAGTTGCTCAAATCTTGGCTTAAGGTGCTTCTCGCACTTCAAGTACTTTTCCAGTATGACCCCTGCTCTAAGGAGCAACTTTTTCCAGTTCAGGTCTACCCAGAGCAGTGTGCACATTATGCTAGCAAGCTGTTAATCCAATTGTCTGGCCTTATGCTTCTTGTTTAGAGAAATAAGAGGCAGCCTAGTGGATTATGGAGAGGAATTACTGATGTAGTGCTGCAATTCTGCCACCGTAAGCAGCTCTTCTTCAGCCCGCTGTTTACGCTACACCATCCTTATCCTTGCTCTCAGACTTAGCCAGATGCTGGTTGCTGTGACCATGACGGACACAGATGGAATGAGAACTGAACAGCTGCCTGGAAGAAATGGTGAGCGTGGGGACGATGCCCGCAGGAAAAATCCATGCAGTCATGATTAGTAGTACAACCAATAGATCAGTTTTGGTAGTGGAATCAGAATATCAAGCAGATCTGTCAAGTCCCATTGTTTTACAGGATGTAGATATTTGTCCCCAAGGACCAAAGTTCAACACAAGTTTTACATCTCGTCTTTCTACATTCAGTATTCTCAAAACTAAAAAATGCTAAACCGTACTCTAAAGCGACACCATTCAGGAACCACTTTTGGCTAGTTGAATGAAGAAATAAAATAAGGAACATATTGATTGCCTGCGTCAGCCCCTAATTTTCACATCTGTAAAGTTATCTATCTGAATTAACATTCAGGATGGCCTACATCTTGACAAGAAGTGACCGTCATCAAATTGGGATACAAAGAGAATCACATTGAACATAGTCCAGTACATTCACTCATTGGTACGGTGGAGAGTTCCTGAGAATTCAGCGACAATTAACTTAGTGATGGTAAAGTATTTGTAAAGATTGTAAATCATTTGTGAAGTGTTTAATGTAGTAGAAGTGTTTTGGCAGTTGTTGCGTCTGTACTAGGAGCAGGAGATGGTGTTGGTTTTGCTTTAGAAGTCGCTGTCAGCTCAAACAAGCAGAGAAGCACCGTCAGAGTAGACTCTAAACTTTTAATCAGTAGCACATGTAAAGATGGCACTGCACCACTTTTTCTTTGCCGATACAGCATTAAAAGTGTTACTGTCAGCCAATACCGTTTGAATATATAAATTAAGGGTGTAACAATACGCAAACTTCACAATATGATATGTAATGCCGTTTTTGCATTATATGATATGATTCATTTTTGATACAGAGGTAGAAAAGACATGCTAACATTGCTAACGTGAATAAATTTGGCTCATATTAAAAGTAAACAAGAAATTTGTGAACTGTGAGGCTACATCTCAAAATAACACAAACTTCGCTTTACTAATTCATTTACAATTTGATCTTGTGATTGTCCAGGACTCTCTGCAACAGAGCAGTGGTGCATGCCTATGGAGTTATTTGTTTCACCTATTCAGAATCAGCACTTGGCAGATCCATAAATTGCATGGGGGAAGCAGCTGCTGCAGCTGATCTTTTCTCCTTGCTCCGGTATCAGACACATTTGAGTGATTAAATTCACAAATGAGTTAGTGTTGTTGAAGGACTGCATGACTTTGCTTGTTCTTGCTCAAGTCTGCTTTCTCTGCTCGTCATTTTTAAGTGAGCTTGGCTCATCAGCCATCAAAGGTAAACAAAGCTGAAGCTTCTCAAATTTTCATAAGATGCCAGAATGTTACAGCTGCACCATTTAAGAAATGGAAAATTTGAGTAGTGTCCAGAAATGCCACCTACTTCTGTGGAGATTTCAGATTGTTACCGGTGTAAAGTTCAAAAGCCAGGGTCTGTCATGGTACGGGGGGTGTATTAGTGGCCATGGTATAGGCTGAAAGATTTACGCTTGTTGAACGTATGCTGCAAAAATGACATCTTTCACGGACATCCATGCTTATTTTAACAGGACTACACCAGGCTTTATTCTGCATGTTACAACAACATGGCTGCCCAATCAGAGAGTGAGGCTGCTAGACTGGCCTGCATGCAGTCCAGCACCGTCTCCCATTGAAAACGTATTGTATTGAAGAGCAGAATACGTCAACAAAAGCCCTGTACGGTTGTGCAACTAAAGACTTGTGTGACGGAAGAATGGCAAAAAAGTATTCTGCTTTCAAAACAGGATCAGTTGATGTCCTAAGTCCCCAAACAATTATTAAGTGCTGTCAGAGTAAAAGGTGATGTGACACAGTGGTAAACGGTCTTTTTTCTCAGCTTTTTTGAAATGTGTTGCAGGCATCAAATTTGGAATGAGCATATACTCAGAAAAAAAGTTAAAAAGGTTAGATATCAAATATGTTTTTGTGCTGTTTTCAGTTTAATACAAGTCAAACAGAATTTACTAATCGATGCTTTCTGTTTTCATTAGCATTTTACATGTTTTTTGGGTAATTGACGTTTGTATATTGCAAAACAACAATAATAAGTAAACTTCTAAAGGGTAATGACTAGCAGCGCAAGCTAGTGCAGCGCATGACTGGCATGAGAGGAGGAAAGGAAGATGTGGAGAAAACAGACTATGTGCAATCACTCCTGTACGTAAACACGTGCACACACACACACACACACACACATATACACACCTTTCCAGCTGTATGTGAAATGCTTCATCTGCTGGCTGTGGCACGCAGCCCAGGCACAGACACACACACATGTCCTCCCCAAAATCTGTTTTTTCTATCATGCATACTAAACGTGTAGACTTGGGGGGCTGGGAGTTGTTGCTCTTTCGGTGCGAACAGCGCTTTCATGCACACATTCCTCCAAAACACACACACACACACACACACACACACACACACAGAAAGTAATGAACCTCGGCATCCTGTGTCTGTGTTGGGGGGAGGGCTGAGGGCACTGCCGGAGGACATTATTAAGGCTGGTTGAATTAACACTGCCGCCCCCCGACCGCACTACAAAACCCCCAGCAGGACACGAGGTTAATCCCCCGCAGTCTCGATCAGCATTAAACAAACACACGCACACAGTCGCAGTCACATTCAGACATGCTCGCTCTCTCCCCCTCCCCCTACATGCAGAGGAAAATAAAAAGATGGAAAATGTATAAACAGGAGGCCGTATTTTGTCTTTAATTTAAACCAATGTACACGTTTCCTTCTAAAATAGTTTGGTGAAAAATTTTGATTTACACAAATTTCCCTTAACCCAAATGTCAGTCAGCCAAGACAAGCGTTGTCCATTTCCATAGATAACAATATGTGATACAGTTTATTTGCGATTTGTTAGCAACGAAATGTGCGTGTGGGCAATACCGCATTGTTTATCATGATAAATTATGTCAAGATACATGAGTTTTCAACGCATGAATCTGACCAAGAAATCAACGTATTATTTATGTTATTGGCCGAGATGTTTGATATCTGATGTGCTTCTTTAGTTTACAACAGGAGACGCTAGGCCAGTGTTGCTAAGAAACACTGGACTCGGATTGTCGCCAAACTCAGCTCTGCAAGTAAACATCTAAATCTTGATTTATTTGCTTCACATATCTGTTGAAAAGCTACATAAATAAGTTTACTTTGTCACTATTTGGATGTCCTGTTTGTTATAGCATATCTAGGGCTTCATACCTGTAGACAGCTAGAGTGTTGTGTTAAGATTTTGTAAAACCAGTAAACAGAACAAAGAAGTCTAGGTTTAGTCCAGTATATTACCACTGATTCCCTACTGATGCAGAAACATGCAAACTGAGGCTTTTGGCAATGAACTGCAAACTAGCAAGAAAGCCGTTAAGTAAAAAGTGTCATGGAAAAAGTTAGCTTGTTCTTCACCAGCTGCTTATTGAAATTTTCCATTTCACCTTAAATGGTGCATCAGTTACATCCTGGGGATTGTACAGATGCCAGAATGTCGCTAAGTGCTGCACCATTTAAGGTGGAATGGAAAATTTGTATAGGAGGCTGGCAAACAAGAATCTAGCTTCAGCCTCGTCAAAAGGAATGTCGCAAACGGGATATTTTAAAATCTGCAGCTACTAAAAGTACATTTCTACAGATGAGAAGTGGATTTGACATAAGCTTTGTTAACTTTTTGTCTGTCTTTTTGTTGTCTGTTTTGTGCTCACTTAGTTACTATCATGTCATGCCGTCAAGCAGCTAACATGCTTGCTGAATTTAAGCTTCATACAGTTACACTGTAGAAATAAACAAGGTTTTTTTGCTGTTGTTTGTTTGTTTGTTTTGTTTTGTTTTACCATTTTTACCAATGCCGATTTATTCAAGCACTGGTATCAGTAGCTTTCACTTCCCACAGCAGAGACACTCCACCTTGGTTTGAATTCCTGTTGTATGAGGATCCACAGATATGTTGAGCGAGTCACTAGTGAGTCCAGCATCCAGCTGACATATTTCTTCATATGTTTACTCACGTTCAGACATAAATGGCTGAAAACGTAGTTTTCAGAATCGTAATCGGACATTTTTTTTTTTGTTGTATTTTCCAAGTACGAAAGCTCAGCTTATCTGTGTGTCTGTGTATAGGATTACACAAAGCCCCATGCTTGCTCTTTTTGCATGGAATGAAATCACATAGTGTACTGAGGTAAAAGTGGTTCTGGTTACTCACAATGGCTGCCCCACCAGTCACCGGTGTGTAGAAGGTTTTTTTTTTGTTGTTGTTTTGACTCACTTTAATCTATAAAAACATGTTTGAAACCACATCGATATGCAAAACAAATGAAAATCGGGATGCATTTTGATTGGCAATCTTGACAATCCAAGTCCAGTGTTTGTTAGCAACGTTAGCCTGGCATCTCCTGTTGAGAACTAAAGAAGCACATGTCAAATATTAGACATGTCTTGGCTGATCAGCTGCATCTGGGGAAGGTGATGAATCATGTTCATTTGGTTTTTTGCCAAACTGTTCCTTTAAAGAACAAAGTGCAACTGTGTTTCATTACAGAGAAAATAATTGAAAGAAAACTATAACTGGTTTAAGTGTAATATGTGAAACGCATAAAATCCATTGATAGTCCGGTCACAAATATAATTTCTGACTCATGCTTTAACACCTTTAGAGGGCAGTGGTGAGTATCGTTTCTGTGTTCAGTTGGGGTCTACCTAGTCTCGCGAAGCTAGACGTTACCTTGTAATGAGAATACATGTCTTGAGTCAAACTTAAAAATGTTTGGTGCTGGATTCGGCAAAATCTGCTGCAAAGAAGGGTATACCCCCCCCTAAAACCCACCCCCAAATCTCTCGAGTGCTCTTTTAATGTCTGGAGTACAATTAATAATGCAAGCAAAGCAAGCTAGCTAGAGAAGTGCAATTGGTAGCTCATGTTCACTTCAAATGAATGTTTCAGAAACACCCCTCTATTAAGTTTTGCCAGAGGTGTGCTTGATGCGCAAAATCTGTTCACTTCAGATACTTTGTTTGAAGACTCGAGAAAGAGATTGGCTTGTTTGCCAACAGGATATGGTAAGTTTGTTTACCAAGGCTTGCCAGCTGTTTGTGACTTTGTTTAAAACACAGAAATTGACAGTCTTGGTTGAATGTCCATTACTGTACTATGCAGTTACTGTACCGTTTTGTGGTGGTATAGTGTGGAGGTGAACACTTCTGCCTTCCTTGCTGTAGACTGGGGTTCTATTCCCCACCTGGGCAGTCACCCTACACCAGTGGCTTTCAACCTGTGGTTGTGTTAGTATCTCCAAAAGTGTGGTATAAAAAAGCAACTACGGCTCCCTGGTGGGCTGCAGTGGTACTGCTAGGGTACTGCAGCCATCTGTTTTAACCACAGATTTTTTTTTCGGTTCTTTTGGAGATGTTAACACAATCCATGAGAAAGTGGAAGGCAAATAAATCATGTTGCAGGCAAAAGTTCACAAACATCAAAAAGAGCAAGAATAAAATAAAGTTGCATTTTCATCCAAAATGCACGTTTGTTGTGCAAGATATTAGTTCTACACATGATCAAATAAATTGACTGAATTGTGTTCGGTGTGTAAAGGCCTTCAGGTTTCACATGTCTGAGAGCAGAAAACGAGAACACTCAGGGGTCTTTTTTAAAATAAAGCTTTGAAGCCACACAAATTATGCCATCAGTTGGAGCCTAAACAAATAAACAAATTAGACTTGGACCACAGGCATCGCCCAAAGTAGGTGGGTGCAGGTTGGCATGGCTTGTGGTTGAAGCAGATGGATGCAGGCAAAAGTGGCATTAGGTTTTGTGGGTGGGTGCAGGAAAGAATGGCTCTAGATTTTGCAGGCCCAGGTGGACATGATTGGTGGTTGAATCAAGCAGGTGCAGCCATTTATAATCAAGCCTGTGCAGACCTCTATTATATAGCCTATAATTAAGTGCTTTAATCTTTTCTATCATATACATTTTTAATTTTTGAACTAACCATAGATTAGAATGACAGACTGTACAAAAGGAATGGTGCAATAAAGAACAAGCAATAAAAAGTACATAGCACATGAAAGAGAACAAAAGAATGATAGTTTGCATATTATCACACTTATTTAAATTATTGTGATGTCTAACAACGGTTGACCCAAGCCTATTTTGGCATTAGCTAACTGCTAATTTGATTATCAGAAAGTTGAATTTAGCCACTGTTTCCTTTTTTTTTTTCTTCTTCTTTCATGACTGTTTGAAAATGAATTCACACTCATACCTGTTACAAATAGAACCTGGTGTAATGAATGCAGAAAGAGCTTGGAGCGTTAGACAAAATATGATACGATTTTTCAGACATTCAAAAGAAGCCTTCAGAGTCCTGTTGGGCTCAGTGTGATAGTGTATCAGTTCTTCTTGAGGAATCGTTCAATATTCCCACTCAAAACTGTTCAGAACAGCATTCCAAAAACAGATCCCGCCTTGCTAACAAAAGACAGCACCTTAATAATCACACATCACTGTATTTTTGTTTCTTATTCACTACATATATACCATATGTACCTTTTCTGTGTGTGTGTATATTATATTATAATATTATTAGCCACGATAAAACCAGGGAGACAAAAAGAAACGACAAGAGCAAGTCTGTTTGAGATTGCTTAACAATTCAACACAGTTTGAGACAGCTGTGTCATGATTTAGCCATATAGTTTGCTGAATAATGGGGTGTGTGCTTCCATTTCATGTTAGCTCCAGCTAAATCTAAAGAAGCAAACTTCAAATGTTTTGACTGATGCGCTACATTTAGGGTAAAGGGGAAATTTGTTGTAATCTCCAAGCTGTTCTTTCAATACACGTTAAGAGTCTATTCTTGTGCGGGGTTCCTGTGGACGATTTGTCAGTTTTTGGGGTTTTTTTGTTTTGTTTTGTTACCACCACACACACACACACACACACACGCACATTTTCCCTCCACTGGTCCAAATCCTAACAGGTTTGCGTCCCCTCCTCTGCTTCATACCCACACACTAATGTGTTTGCGAACTCACACACACACGCACACACACAAACGATAATTGCACAGAGATCAGTCATCCTGTCAAAGCACCATGCACACGCACGCACAGCGCAAAGAGTAATTACTCAAAGATTTGAGCCTTCCTGTGAAAGTGTGCACTCCCCTCCCCTCTTCCCCTCCTCCGCTCCCCTGTGACACTCAAAGGCCTTATTGGAGGAAACAAAGGCGCAATTACCAACCTGGAGGTGCAAGTGTGTGTGTGTGTGTGTGCGTGTGTGTGTGTGATTGTGAAGACATGCATACATTTAGCTCTATGTCAGGACCAAATATACCTAAGGTTAGGGGTGTGCAATATCATAGTTTTTATTGTTGTTGTAAATTATGTCAAAATACGCTTTACCAAGCATATCCAGAATATCATCTCAAGGAACTCAAGGAACACTGACTCACTACATGTTTTATTACAAAGTGAGCATAATTAGGCCTGTCTGATTGGACTTGGGGCAGTACAGTAGTTTGTAAAACTTTTAATAAAAATCATTGTAGGATATTACTATTATTATTATTGTTATTGTTGTTATTATTATAGTATTTTTATATATTGCGGTACATGTTCTTTTTTGTCTTTTCCAACTTATGAAATCTCAGAAAACTAAATATTGTGATGTGTTATGTGTATATTGTGTTATAATGTCTTTGCTCTTGCTGTAGTAGAAAGCATTTTTTCAGCAGCTTAAATGTTTGATTTGAAAAGTTTGTATTTTAGAGAAACTTACTGGTTCAGATTTCTTTACAGTGGTGCTGACAGGAGTCACCATGTGTACAACACAAACATATATATTTTACTTACTATTCAAACCCAGCAATGAGCCTACATTTGTCCTCTGAGTTTTCAGATGTGATGTTGGTATGGCAAAATAGTGATAAATCTGAAAAAATAAGTTTTCTTTAGGGACTATTTTTCCTCATAACTCTCTCCCTGTACGTCTCCAACATTTAATGGATTTTAAAAATACTTTTAGGCCAAAACTTTGTTAGAACTATCGTAAAACAGTGACTCAGACTGCGCACAAGTACAAGTATATATTTTTTGTCGCCAGTAGCTGAGTCCAAAACCTTACTGAGTAACCTACTTAGAATTACGTAGTTGAGCCTCTGCGGCCGGTTTAAATAAAGCTGTTTCATTTAAAATAATTCGCTGCGCTCCGAGTACTGAGCAAAGACAAACTGAACAGCGCTGCTGCTCTGTACACTGAAGCTAAAAGTCAGATCATGATAAACACGGTAGGAGTCTCTCTACAGCCTATTTTACATCACTGTATTAACGTTTATACCTCACTATTATATTCAGTCAAACAGAGTAAAGTCGGCATAGACGGCCTTTTTAGTAGCAAATGTTGATTTTTATTTTTTATTCATTTTATTTATTTATTTTTTTCCCTCCTGTGTTTAGTTGACCTGTCTCCACCCATATTGGGAGAGTTAGCAGCACTTCTGCGTGTGAGCAGAGCTTCCTTCACTGCATTTGTTCATTAGCAGCTACACTTGGCTTACGTCACAGCGGGTATCGGAATGTTGTTATCAGTGAAAGTGAAAGCACAAGTAAATGAGCATGGTATCGGCCTGAAACCTGTATCGGTATCGATGCATCCGTTGTTGTTGTTGTTGTTGTTGTTGTTGTTATTGTATTATTATTATTATTATTATTATTATAATTAGGAGTTATTAATGCAATCCTTATTGTTATTACAAATAGTAATAACAGTAACAAATGTGTTTTTATTTTTTCCCAGTCAGTCCCAGGCTTTTTTTTAATCCTTAAACAATATTGAAATTTTCAGTAGTTACAGCTCTGCTGGAGTCAATGGAAATACCCCACAGATAGAAAGTGTGTGTGTGTGTGTGTGTGTGTGTGTGTGTGTTTGACACGCAGTGCAGCAGCAGATGTCTGGGTCACAGAGGCCAAAACCCTTCATTACCATCACAAAGAAGCACTCTGTACAACCTTCAGCCTGAACACACTGTTCACCCCCCCCCCTACACACACACACATACACTCTCTCTTTCTTTCTTCTTACACACTTCAGCTCTTTCTCCCTCCCTCATTCTGCCTCTCTTACACTCTTGTGTTCTCTCTCTCTCATCTCTCTCCCTCTCACTCTCCCCCCTCTTTTCTGTCTTCTCTTTCTTTTTATTCTTTTGAGTAGGAGTGTGTGTGGGTCACAGGTGAGGCTGATGATTTTCTGCAGCCGAGCGCTCTAATTGATTTCTAATGGTGGCAGTGCAGAAGAGGGATTACTGAGATCCTCAGCAAAGTCCCCTAGCAACCTCTCACACACACATTCAGTTGCCTCCCACCCTCAGGGCTGACTAACCTCTGTAGGTGCTTTGGCAAAATGGAGACACATACACGTTAAATAGGGAGAACAGCTCGCTTTTACTGTTTTTTAAAAATGACTGTTCAATTAATTTTATTTTTTTTAGCGTAATTGGTATGGCTGGGCTGAACAGCATTGTTCAGGCTTTGAGTAATAGGTGTTTCAGAACAAATACTTGAAGACTCGTTCTCAGTACCACCCTTAAAAACAATGATAATAATAGTAATAATGCATCCCTTTTACGATGGACATCTCAAAGAGGCCCTGAAACAGATATGTTCTAACATTTACATCAGATAAGGAGACCGATGTGTCTGACTGGATTTTTGCTTACCTAGATAGCAGCGATGATATAGAAGGAAGCTCAAGACGTAAATCTTGTGAAATCTCATAGTCAGTGTAGCTGAATGGATAGCTAAGTTTATATTGCACTGCTAACTTAGTGTTAAATCCGTCATGAGTGAAATAACTTTGATAGACAAACATAAATCTCGTTCAGGGTTGAGGACTCAGTGAGTTATTTCAGTGTTTTATACTAAATTCCTACAGATTAATGTCAGTTATAGGGACCAACTAAACTGATTAGCTGTCCTGCTGTCTCTGTTTATTTTCAGCTCTCAGCTCAGTGGTGGCTAAATGAGTGACTAAGCTTCTTCACCTGAATATCATATAATAGCCAAAACTACAGATAGTATCTACAAAACCCAAAATAAGCACCCTGTGGCCATATTGTTAACACTTCGCTAGCATAATGTGTCATTAGATGGCTGTGATGAGTCAATGCTGGCTGTGGCTTTCAAAACAAGAAACAGTCCATTTGATCGGAGGTTGATCTGTACCAAATCGAAAAGTTATATTTAATTTCTGATTGTGTTATTGCATGCGATATTTATAATTATAATTATTTAAAGATATTTATAATTTCCTTGTAAATACTGCATTAGCTTTGACATTGCAGGAGATAAAAGCATACAAATCACTGGAATCATCTAGTTATTTAGTCTGTGGATCAGCGATATTCCATCTTTTGTATCATCAACTTCTCCATCAAACATTGTGATTGCAAAAGTGATAATAGCCTCCTGTCTGTCTGTGTTTGAGGGGTTTATCAGTGTTAACTTGACGTTCCATGAGGCCTGCTAACGATCTGGCGTTCTCTCAACTGTATTTGTCTACATGCTTAAATAAGTTCTTCAAGGGTTCTTTAGAAAAGAAAATGGTTCTATATAGAACCATGAACACTCCAAAAACCCTTTGCATGATTAAAGGATTCTTTGCATCATGAAAGTGTTCTTCAGATTGATTAAGAATGTGCTGTAGATGGCTCCATATAGCACCAAAAAGTGTTCCGCTATTGTTACAAGCTTGACATCATAGCAATAGAAGAACCCTTTTTGGTGCTATATAGAAACCTTTTCAAAAAGGTTCTATATAGAACCATCTACAGCACGTTCTGAAGAACGCTTTCATGATGCAAAGAACGTTTTAAGCATGCTAAGAGTTCTTTGAGTGTTCATGGTTCTGTTTAGAACCATTTTCTTTACTAAAGAACCATTGAAGAACCATTATTTTAAGAGTGTAGCTAAAGCACAAGAGATCTAGACATTAAATAGTTAGATTGCAAAAGTCAGTCATCAGTGGATGTAAATTGTCAATCGTGAACATTTCTCAACACTCAAAAAAGATCAAAACTACAGAATCCATCCCTTACCTAACTGTCTACCTGTGACAGAATGATGAGGGCAGGCTTTGGTTTGGGGAGGTGGCTGAAAGCTTTTCCTGTTCATTCTTGTTATTTAAAGATTTCACCTTCGCTGGCTCAGCACTTTATCCTCTTTCCCCTTCATGATGTCAGACAGCTAGGATGCTGTAAAAGCATGCATTTTGTTTTTTGTTGCTGTTGTTTTTACATTCATGAATCACACAACACGTCAAGGCTATACTTTATCTGTCAGGATTCTTTATTAATTAACAGACAAGTGTGACCTCAGTTGAACACTGTGTATAGCCAAACAACTGTATGTGTATGTGGCCATTTCTCTTTGTTTTAATGTTGTTTTTCGCCATCTTAATATTTTTCACTAACTAATACCTGAGGAAGAATTCCAGCTGGTATATCATTCACTACTGTTGTCTTCCCAAGAAATACTGCTGTCACAGATTTTGCCTTGAGCATTTTCACTGCTGCTTGTCAACCCACATGGCCGTCTACTTATCAACATCCATCTACTTATGCACCTACATGCATCAGTCAGTACTTTGCCTGAGTGTCAGAAATAGTTTTGTGGTATTGGTGTCCCCATCAGTGCTATTTATTTATTTATTTATTTATTTATTTATTTATTTTATTCATTTCATTATTCCTGTCATTTCTTGATTCTGACACGCTGTGTCTGCTGCTATGTCATAATTGAATCCAGGAAGGCAGATTTGATTATTGGTCTAAATTAGAGTAATTTTTTAGTTACTTATTGCTAAATTACAGTCATGTTTTTGCTTTTAACATTGTAAACATCAGCCTAAGCTTTATATAGTCTTTGTTGGGTGAAGCGAATCTACCCGTGAGATGTAAATATTTAGCCATATAAAAACAAAAGTTAAATGGGCTGGATAAATTGTAAATATGTAACGGACCCTATAAAGTTGTCTGGCAGGCCTGATGTGGCCTGCCTGCTGTTTGTTTAAGACCCCTGGCTTAGATGCTTGGGCAGCAACTGCCTATTGACTTTTATTGTAAGTGAATTTTGAGTGAGTAATATTTTCAGTGTTTTGTTTGTTTGGAAATGCATTGAAATTACTGTCCACAGTAATTGACCATATGCTACAGAGATGGCAGGTAGAGATTAGGTTAAAAGCACTGGATTATTCCTTTAATGCCAAAAGAAATCCTCATTTCTCCTGCCTTGAATGTGTGTGTGTGTGTGTGTGTGTGTGTGTGTGTGTGTGTGTGTGTGTGTGTGTGTGTGTGTGTTAGCCCTCACAGCTAGCCTTGCCCAGTGTGTGCTGTAGCCCAGTGAGCACTGAAATACTGGCTGTTTGTTTTGTGCTAGAGCTGTTTGCTGCAGGCTGTGGTGGATGTTGACGATGAAAGACCTTTATTTTGCTTACTCTCGTGTGTGTGAGTGAGTGAGATGCACAGTGAGAGAGTGTGTATTGTCTGTGTGTGTGTTGTGTTGAGGAACAATAGGCCCCCAGAGGAGAAGCGGTGGGCCACACAACAGAAACGCTGCAGGGGATAACTGCTTTACCACACACACACTTCAGACCTGTCACTTCATAAGGCTGCAGATTTGGCCCACGCAGCAAATACATCACACAGTCATATTTTCACACGAACACTGTGATGCCTGACAGATATATCTGTACCATAGTCCTGCTTACTATTAGCTGTAAAATAAAAATCAGTTTATTAAAAAGATCTGGTTCTAATAGGAAGCAAAAGATTGGTGAATTACAACAACTAATTCATATTATCAGTAACATCTAGAGATGTATCTGATAATTAACACCTTATTGTGCCCAATACTGGTGTCATAAATCAATCATTTAATTATTTTAATGTTTTACATTACTTTATATAGATAATTTTACAACACTCAACGGTATGTGGGGAAAAAATGCACTGCAAATTGTTTTAGAATCGCATCTTGGCCTCCTGAGTCAAAATCCAGTTGAATCGTGAGATGTCTGTAGGTCCCCACTTCAACATATGACTACATGCATTAACTGAATCCTGCACCAGGATATTAAAAAACAAAGAATGGTCATGTTACATGGTAGCCTTAGCCTGCTGTTACTGCATTGCTTGGTGGATGGATTGTTCATTGTGATTATTATTATTAATAATTAATAATCATTTATGGCACATTATGTATAATATCTAGCATTATATATTTTGACATTTTTATTGTGCAATATATTTAACTACACCCCTTACCTGTAAAATTACTTTACAAATCACACATCTCATGGATTATTCTTTTATTTTCCAGTACTTTGGTGAGGGGAGGTATTGTATGACTAATAGGGAGCTTTTGCTTCCAAGTGACTTTATAGCCACACAGTTTGATTCATCATGTGGATAATAACCCCACTGGGTATGTTTAGAATACAATGCTTAAATTGCTTCTTCTCATTCTGAACAGATTTGCATTTGCAGCTTGTAACCATTTCCTCAGTAGCATTCGAGTGGCAGTGTAAAGGTTCTGTATGTAGATCAGATATATTTTTGGAATATATGTAATTTGATTGAATGTCTGAGTGGGCAAACAGTGTTAGTTTACAGAAATAGTTTATAATTGCTAATGATTTTAAGAGTGTCTGTAATCTGATTGTCAACAATCAGTGATATGCATTAATATGACATCATGCTGGTGGCTACGAGTTGGCATTCATTGTTGTAATAATAGTACGTATGTTTTTAAATATATGGTTGATCTTTTTTCTTTAATTTCACTGTGCTTCGATGTACTAGCCTTCATCCAGAATGTCTCGTCCTTTAGTAGTCCAGCTTTATTGTTTTGCTACACCGTCGGTTTACATTATATAGTTTACATTACATTCTGTGTAATTATGCAATTGCTTGCTTAATTGCCATGAAGTTAATTACTTTTTTATTACATTCATTCATTTTATTACATTTACATTCTGTAACACGTTTGATTCTGACTTTTCCTTTTGTTTTGCTGTTAAAAAATCTTCAAAAATGTAAAGAGTTTTTTCTTTCCTCAAAAATAAGACTGTGTGCACACAACAGTAACTTTTTAGCAAATTCAAAGCTTAATAAAATATCTCCTCTTATACAAACACAAATGTGGAATCGATTGAAATCTTAGTCTCTTCACTTTCAGCAGAATTTCAGTGTTTCTCAATGAGCTACGAGTGAGAAACACTTAAATGTGAGAAGAGGCATTTCAGAGAGTTAAACTCTGTTTTTAATCTTTTCCAGGCTGCGTCTCAGTCAACACAACCACTGAAATTCACCACCTCCGACTCCTGCGACCGCATCAAAGACGAGTTCCAGTTCCTCCAAGCACAATATCACAGGTACACTACACGGTACAAACAATGTGTGTGTGTGTGTGTGTGTGTGTGTGTGTGTGTGTGTGTGTGTGTGTTTGTTTTTGTATGTTTTCAGGACCAAAACAATACTCCTGGTTTTGTAAAGAGTTTTTTTATATTAACAAAAGCACCATGTTTCTTTTTTTCAAACTGTTTTTGCTTAGTGAGATGAGATTAAGGTTAAGTTCAGGGTTAGATGGATGTGGGCAATATGACAGTATTTTATAGTTGTCGTGATCAGATTTGTTATGATGCACTTTTTTGGACATACCGTAGATATCATCCATACTTAAAGAACACTGACCACCAATTACGTTTCATTACAAAGAAAGAATAATAGGTCATGTCTAATTGGATTCATGCAGCACTGCTGTGTCTGATCCATGTGTACCAGCTCAAGACACACTAACACACCATCGCGTCACTGCAGTGCTGAGAATGATTCATCACCCAAATAATACCTGCTCCATGGTGGTCCTGTGGGGGTACTGACCATCAAAGAACAGGGTAAAAGGAGCTAACAAAGTATGCAGAGAAACAGATGGACTACAAATGCACCTATATCATCAGTGGAGATGAAAAAGTGGACCAATTTGTTTAGATACAGGGAGGTGTACTGAATAAAAATTACCAGTTTGTGTGTATGCACATATACATACATATGATGCCATGTCCTGACAATATAAAAAAGCAAGCTGCGTGTATGTGTGTGTCTGTCAGTCTTTACCAGTGCTCTGTGGACAGTGCAGAGAATGTGGGTCATCTTAGACAAAAAAAAACAGCTTCCTTTTCCATCCCACCATCCTTCCTTCCTTCCTGTGCGCTGAATGACCTGAGAGAAATAAACAGATGAAAGGTTTGCGAGGCCCTGTTTGGGCAGGACACCACCCAGCCCTGGCATACAGGCGAAACGATGAAAAAAAGGCCAGAGGTGAAGACGGATGGATGGATGGATGGAAGAAAGGATGAGCTGAATGATGTGCTGATCTCTGACACGATCTGTAATTCTGCAGGGAGAGCAATGGGCAGATTGAAGTGGTAAAGCATTTGAGCAAGCGTCTGTATTCTTCTGCTCTACCAATCGTGTTCAGCACAGTTCACTACCAGCCAATCACACGGCAGTGCCAGTGAAGCCAGGTTGTCATGGTGAAAGAAATGTTGTAGAGTTCTTTTTTCCCCTTTGGGAAGAAGGATTAGGTGAAGTGGAAATGACAGACTTGAGAAAAATGTGTGTGTGTGTGTGTGTGTGAGAGAGAGAGAGGGGGTGGGGGGTTGGGGAAACGCCACCTCTTCCCAAACACTTCAGGCTGGAATGTAAATATTTTAGCTGATATGTATACACACTGGCAAAGATTGTTTCACTCACACACACACACACACACACACACACACATTTTCACTTAGGGTGCTTTCACACCTACCTTGTTTGGTATGGACCTATCGAACGTTTTCTTTCATTTGGTTCACTGTGACAAGTGTGAACGCTCCACCCCTTCCTTGGCTGTGCACTGAAACAAATGAACTATGGTCCGGCAAAAATCCCACGTTTCGGTTCGCCTCCAAGTAGACACTGGTTCAGTTCGCTGTTGATAGGAACGCATTTTTGTGGTGAGAGAAGTCAACATCAGAGCACGCTCTTTCTTTTAGTTTATCAGCATGTCAGCGCAGTGCTGTCCACATAATCTGCCTGTTTTAATGTCTAACACCCGACAGACTGTCTTACAAGCAGAGCTGCTGCTCATAACTGAAAAACAAAAAAAATAACAATAACAGTAAAAATAATGATAATAGAAGTGGTCTGCTTGGTTACGTTCAAATTGACGAGTCATAAACAAGCAGTCAAACGAGTCATAAACAAGCAGATATCAAGTAAGGTTTATTATTATTGCTTTGACTGTGATACATATAGACGTTAAGCATCTCTGTTTTCAAGAGCACTTTTATAATTTCAAAATTTCAGATCAATAAACAAGTGCTCACGTGTGTAATTTGGTGCACTCTAGTCGTTGCAGTGTGAAACCAACAGAACCGCATGAAAAGGATACAATACCACAAAAACCCGAACTCTGGTTCAGCAAACGAGGTGTGAAAACAGCCTTAGTTTAAGTTTTCACCAGTGCTGGCCCCAATAGTTCAGAATTCTCAAGTATTTGTTCGGTATGTTGGTTTTTGATTTGTCAGTAACTTTGTTTTGTACTTAAGCCACAAAAATTGTAGCTCAAATTACAACACATTTCATCAACATACATTTATTGTTATTGTATCAAAAATGTTAAAAATAAAAAAACAATTTCCAGCCAAATACTGGGAACTTGGAAAGCTGACAGTAAATAAAAAAACAGTTTTCATAAATTAAACTTGTTAAAATTATTTCAGTATGTAGGCTACAGTGCGTGCCATGAAAAACATCCTTGAAAACAGAGAATAGTTAGTTGTCCAAGACAGTTTTTTTTCTTATACTTTGCACTTTGGCACTGTCCTTTAGCCATTATTTCATAAACTGGTGCTACAGATGGTGTTGACGTGCTTGCGGGATTTTCCATTCTGTTTCTGTTCTCTTGCTGTATATTTCTGCATATTGACCGAGTTGTTGTGCTTTCAAGTGGTACCAAACCTGGAGTGGAGAACTTCTTGGATGTTGCATTTGCTGTTCAGCATGAACAGAGAACTTGGATGTTGTATCTCTGCTCCGCATGAACAGAGTCTATAAATCACTCATCTAATGTCCCTCATAGAAATCCTGAAATAGTTCCTTACGGCTGTTTTTTTTTTCATGGTTGATCTGCTGCCAGTCAAACTGTTTGAACACGTCTGGGATGACTGGCACGAGAGTGTTTTTATCATGAAAATCACTTGTAAAGTCTTAGACTTTGACACTTCATTATAGACCTGTTTCAATCTTTCTTTTTTGTTTTTTTTGTGGTTTTTTTATTGTTTGTTTTGTATAGTATTGTATTGTTTGTATTGTTTGTCCCCACTCAGTTTTTTTTGGTTGTAAACTACAATTAGAAACCCCAGTCCACTATAAAAACCAACAAGCATTCAAGTACATGGTCGGAAATACCAACAAGTAAAAAAGCCTTTGAATTGCTTTTTAGAGCAGCTCTAGTTTTCACTTACTTTCTCTGTATTACTGTTTGTGCTGACTTGGCAGGCAATCGTGTAAAGCTGTCTTCTCCTTTTTGTGTGTGTGCCTGTGTTTGTTCTTGTGTGCTGTGTGTACGTGTGTACGTGTGTGTTCCTGCCCTTTCTTGGCCCAGTCTGAAGCTGGAGTGTGATAAGCTGGCCACGGAGAAATCGGAGATGCAGCGGCACTACATCATGGTGAGTGATACCTTTATGAATGAACAGCAGATTGCACCCAAAGAGTTCAACAGGAACTGGAGACTCATCAGCCACCAGCAGTCTAACTGATTACGCTGCAGCCCCCGTGCTAGCACGCAGGAATTACCCAGTTTGTAGATGGATGAGTTATTAGACCAAGATGCTAGATTTAGCACTATTAGAAGGACTGATTTTCTATATTTTTTTATCTATAGACTTATTTTTGTATATTGTTCAGATTTTTTTGATTTTCTTAATTTTTAAACCGTTAAGATGTAAACAAAGTCACACGGAGTGGTTTGATGTGAAGTGTTCCATTCTAGAGAAACTTATGAAATCAGAATTATTCTCAGTGGTGTTAATAGGAACCAGACATCTCAGGAGTAAAATGATTGTAAACGCTTACACAGAAAAGTCATGAATAATGCTGCCTGATGTCTGAGACGTTGTTGTGCAATGGTTTTGCAATAACGTTTTGGCCTAAAATTTATTTTGAACTATTTATTTTAATCCATTCGTGGTCGAGAGGTGCATGCAGGGCAAAATGGTACCCAAAGAAATTTAATTTTTTTTTTAGATTTATTTTTTTCTATTATCAGCTAGTTTTCCATTATCAGCATCACATATAAAAACTCAGACACGTGTGTGTGTGTGTGTGTGTGTGTGTGTGTGTGTGTATGTATGTATGTATGTATGTATGTATGTATGTAAATAGTAAATAAAATGGCTGTATTTACATTGTAGACGTTGTGAGCCCTTGTTCTAATCACCACCTCTGTAAAGAAAGTCAGTAAGTTCCTCTTCAGTGAACTATTTCACATCAAACCACAGCTGAATGGCTTTGTTTATATCTCAGCTACTGAATTATACTGTTTTTTGTTTTGTTTTGTTTTTTTTGAAAATCATCGTAATTCTCATTAACACCATGAGATGTTGCCACTGTGCAGTAAATTTTTAAAGCACATTTTCCACTGGAACTGTTCCGCCCTTTCTTTTCAAAGCCTTAAAGGAATAGCAGTATTCAACCTTATCTCTGTCTCCGCTAAATCATACCATCGATTACCATGGACAATAATTACGCAAAGAACAGAAAAGACACAATAAACACTATTGGTATAATAGAAGCCAATGGACAGTTGCTGAATTCCATGAATAAACGTTTGAAATACGTGATTTATATAATGCTAAATGGAAACCACACTCTTAACTGTAGAGGTCTTATGATGAGACAGACATGGGAGAATGTCATACCAAGGCTGTTCTTATGAAGTTTTATCCAATTTTTGAACATTGGATCAACACAGCAAAAAGTATTTCCTGTTACATTTGCTTTTCCCAAGATTTTCTGGTGTCTGTGAGCAATCTAACAGAAACCTGTGAAATAACCCACACCTCGACTCTGGTAATGTATTACCACAAAGTCACAAAGAAAACTAGTCCCATATGTGAGAGAACAAATTATAGAGATTTGCAACATAAATACCTGTGACGGAATAATTAGCATTGTACAGAAATTCATGAATTCAGCAACTGCCCATTGACCTCTATTATAAAAGTGCATCAGCTCAGTGAGTTTTCTGAGTACAGGGACACGCATCAAAGTTACAGTCTGTGGAAACTGACCCAAGTCTGATTGTGACCACACATTAATAATCTGAATCGATCATGACCCCATGTGTGTGTTTTGTACTTATGTTCATTTATGTGTGCACTGCTAAGCATGTTCAACTACAGATGCATGATATTAGTAGCACATCTCTAATACAGCGTACTGTCTTACAGTCACTACATTGCTGTTGTTGAAACTGCCTGCTGTTTCTCATAGCAAGGAAGCAAAATCCATTTTTCTGCTTAAGTGTCAGCATTATGTTATACTTTACTGATCCTACAAGGGAAATTTGTCATTTCACTGCCTAACTATGCCCAGCTGGGAGCAGCACAGCATCATCAGCAGAGCAGTGTCACCTGGGCCAGTGGGGGGTTAAGTACTTTGCCGAAGGGCACAACCACAAGGGCACAACTAGGATTGCCCAGTCAGTCAGTCCTGGGCATTACTCACTGTTACTGGCACTGGTTCAGAAAGATTTAGCCCTGGTTGCGCGCCCGTGTGTGTATAAGAGGCACACATCTACCTTCAGGTTCCCACCACATAACTTACTGAATACTGAGTCCATCTTTCCTTTTGTCTCTCTTTCTTTTTGTCCTAGTTTTCACCTCTCTTCTCTCTCTGTTTGTCTTTCTTTTCTATTTCATTTTATCTTTCTTTTCCTGTTTTTTTCTTCTCTTCCTGTCTACTTTTCTTTTCTCTTCAGTCTTTCCTTTCAACTCTTTTCCTCCCTTCTCTTTCTGTCCTCTTTCTCCTCTGTCTTTTCATCTCTCATTTTTGTCTTTCTCTTCACTCTTTCATTTCTCTTTCTTTGTCCTCATCTTCTCCTCTGTTGTCTTTTTTAGTCTTCCTTTTCTCGTCTTGCTCGTTTCTTCGTCATACTCTTCTTTCTTTTTGTCTTCCTTCTTTTTCTTTTTTTCTGTCCTTCTCTTTTTTTCTTATTACGTTTATCTTTCCCTTCTCTTGTCTTTTTCTGTTCTTGTGATATTCATTTATTTAATCTCTTCTCCTTTGTTCTCTTCTTTCCATTCATCCTTCTTCGTTCTCTCTTTCTTCCCTTTTTTCTGCTTTTCTCTTCTTTTATTTTCTCTCTCTCTCTCTCTCTCTCTCTCTCTCTCTCTCTCTCTCTCTCGTGTGTGTGTGTGTGTGTGTGTGTGTGTGTGTGTGTGTTAATTTTAGTGTGGTATCAGTATGATGGTGCATGTCCCACTTTGCGTTCCCTCCATGCTGTTTCTGCATCACTCTCTTCGTCTTTGCATTTCCTTCTCTCCATACTGAAATCTTGTATTGATTTAGTTTTAAAAGTGAAGTCAAAAGAGTGTGCAGGCTTATTGATCGGCCTGTGAGCGGTCAATAGAAGTGAGTATTGTTACAGCAGTGTATCAACATAACGGCTTTGTCTGGGGGGAATATAAGAGGCCTTTTCTGGTTTTAAATTCATCACCATTTTGGCCTTACGCTAAAGCACTCTGCTTATAGCCTCAGCAGAAGGTGCGGTCCTCATTCTCTTTGTTTGAATGGCTTATGTGCGCTTTACATTTACCCACTCGCGTTTATGGACATGGTCATGCATAGTGTTAAACATTTAAAGCCTCCCATCTACCCCAAGCCTTCAGAAGCCTTTTCCTACATTTTTTTTTTATTATTATTATTTCTCACTCCATGAAACAACCACAGAAGTTCTGATAATGAAACCAAAAAGCTTATTTCAGGCTTTTAATCCATAACATGTCTGTTTGTAAGCATAAGAGAATTTTTTATCATAACAATCCTTTACATTTTCATCATGTTTTTGTCATTTCTTGACATTGAAACAAACCTGAAAAAAGTCTGAAGTGCAGACTTCAACCTGCCGATACAGAATGTAAACATCATTCACTAACTGTGATTATTTGTGTAATTATCCACTGCAGATAAATAGTAATGTAATATAAATAGAATGGATAGAAAAATTACAATAACTTGTATTCTTAGAGTTTAAATTGCTTTAGATGAATAGATTGTAATTCTCCTTTCTGCCATTTCACTGCATTATCTGAAGATATGAGAGTGTATGTTGTTTCCAGGTTGCATAGGTTTTAAGCAAAAGCAAAGCTACAATTAAACCATTTCAAACCCATATTCACCTTTATGCTCTGTGTAAATGCTGCTGTTGGGGAATGAAAAATGTTTGCAGCCTTGTAAATATTGCCATGGTAATAGCGTTACTGGACCAGCTGTGGCATACCTGCTTATGTGTAGGGTGACAGTACTGGCCAATAATTTATACTAGCAAGTGTTTTGAACGCCTGCTAATGTTTCTGGTGATGTATTTTTGTTGGATTTGGGGTTTTAATGTTCTACATAAACACACACACCAGAGCTTAACCTGAAAGCGTTCCATGCCAGTATTTCTGAAAGAATCAACATCTGGTGTGTTCCACCACTCTGGCTAAGGGCAAAAGTTGAAAGACACGGAACATCCAGTTTGCAGACATCTGTCTACAGTCATGGAAATGCAGCATTAGATGTTCAGAGTTATGGTCATTTTGCATTTCACATTTTGCTGCTGTCAGAACAAAACCTTTTATCTCCAAAATGACAGCTTCACAGGAAAAGGGAAAAATACACTTTTAATGTATGTCAGTGGAACCAGACTTATTTTCAAATAATTTTAGGCCATTTTATTTGGTCCATTCATCATAAAAATTATGCACAATGTAAAGAGCAACAGGCATTTTCAAACTATGCCAAAAACTGAAAAATGACAAAAAATGAAGATACGAGGTTTTGTTCCAACAGCAGCGATTTACTGCAGGTGTAATGGCATAAGTAAATGATTAATTACATAGCTATGCAGTTAATTACATTTACATTCAGTTTAACTTCTGTATCGATAGGTTCAAGTTTGCACTTATGATTTTTTTTCTGATTCATTTGAGACAAAAACAGCAAAAGTAAAAAGTTCAAATCATAAAATGTCTCTTCTACTTACAAACACAAATGTGCTAATGATTTAAAAAATTTAATTCTGCACTTTCAAGAAAATATCTCTGCTTGTTTCAGAGATATATGTGAGAAATAATTCATATAAAATTATACTATGCTTTTATCACTAGTGATAACTGCTGCTTCTAAGGGTTAAACTACCTCTCCTGCATAAGTGTCTATAAGCTCTAGCTACACAAACACACACACACACACAATAATCTAATTGCTTAGTGAGTGCTTTGTGTTTTTAGTGTGGTCCTAATTGATCAATTTGCCTTGTTAATCTCATTTGGACCTGGCCATTGCCTGCTGTTCTCATATTACCATATCATTACATCCTGATATTGTCAGAGTGAGCAAACAGACTGTATCCAGCTCAGTGGCTTACTGGAAGTAATGTTCATGCATTTATGTTTACATACATTGGCTGTATCAATTTGTACACACATTTGACCTGTCCATGCTCCACACACAAATGCTACTGTTACCAGGTTGGACAGGCTTTATGGAATATTGGCTAATGTTGGCCCATTGAACCCAATGAGAAACTGTAGTGATCTTTAGAGTCTCTGCATGATGCGGGTTCACAGCTTAAAATGCAGGGCTACCAAGCTAATTGGAGCAGAAATTTCAACAACAAATCTACCGCCATGCTAATGTTATTTGAAATTACAATCACACCCAAGTTACAGATTTGGATGTATGCGCTACAATTTCTTGTTAGGTTGAATGGGATTTTTTTGTGTAAAGTTTGTCCAGCATAACAGTTGGGCATTTGCTATGAAGGGACACATTTGTGGGCGGGGCATGGATAGGTCAACTACCTACACCCCACTCAGAACTTAAAGAAACAAAGTATTTTTGGATATCATGGGTCATGAAAACGTCTGAGTGTCGTGAAGGTTTTTATTTTTTATTTCGTATTATTATTATATATATATATATATATATATATATTATATTATATATATTTATTATTATATATATATATATATATATATATATATATATTTTAAATAAAAGCCTAATACTGTCCTCTGTTCTGTTCATTATCTTTGCAGTACTACGAAATGTCATATGGGCTTAATATTGAAATGCACAAACAGGTAAGAGGTTATGTTCTCAGCTTTGATGAAACACAGTATGTTTCTTCTCTTTGTTTTGCTTTCTGTTCTGTTTTCTCCTCTTCTCCTCCTCCTTTCATCCCCCTACAGAGCCTCTTGAATTGCTCTGAGGGGGTGTTCTTGCAGGATGCTTTTTTCCCAGTGTTTGCAGTAAATGCTCAATATGTCTGAGCTGCCCTAGATTTAGTGACTTTTACGTGTGTGTGTGTGTGTTTTCCCCGTTTATCTTCAGGAATACACAAGATAAACACATTGGATCTTAATGTGTATGTGCATTATGTATAGATATATGCAGTATACAGTACTGTGCAAAGGTCAGAGCCCACCCTTCGTTTAAATGCATTTCCACTCAAAATGGCTGTTCAGTACACTTTTCAGAGTGTTTCTGAGGAGATTAAAAATAAGTTAATCCGCTTGCATAAGGAAGGAGAAAGTCAAAGGAAAATAAGTGGAAAAAGACAGTTTTCAACACTGAAGTAAAAAAAAATAATAATAATAGCTACAGAGAAAATGGGACTCCCTAATAACCATGCAGGATTTGGTAGCTCACCAAAACTGTCCCTATCAGATAAACAGCATACAAAACTTTCATCTTTGAGAGAGAGGAGAAAATCAAGCTCCACTCTTGCTTTAGTTCTGAAAAAATCAACAGGTGTTTCTGTCCATCCTTCCACTGTGAGAAACAGCTCAACACTATGAGTCTGAAAGGATGTGTAGCTGTCAAGAAGCCTTTAGTGAGAAAAGGAAACAGACTAAAAAGTGGAGAATTTGCAAATCAAAGAAAGAAGCTGCAGATCTTCACAAAAATGGACTGACTGTCCCAGAGTCCAGACCTCCTGATCACTGAAGCAGAAAATGCAACCAACTGAACTTGGGAGGTGTGGAAAAATATCCCTCAAGATTTTCTTTAAAAACTGAAAGCAAGTCTCCTGAAAAGAACGGAAGCCAAAATAAAGGCAAAGAGTGGACTCGCTTAATACCGAGAATTTTGGTATGTTTAGTTGTTGAGGCGTCTGCCTAATTGTATGTTGTCTGCTTTTTTCCTAAACAGCTGTTTAACATGTACATAATGGCCTTTTTGAAGGGTGGTCTCTGACTCTGAGTACTTGTTTGAGTTTATTTTATTGCAAGCAGAATAACAGTTTAATCCTGTATTTTACTTTACAATGGATTTTACAAAGGAATTCAATTTATACATGCGGCAATGACATTTTGACTAGTAAAATTAATTTCTTAAAAGTAAAAACTGAACTTTTACTCATCTAATATTTCATTTCTGATATCAAGAAAAATAGGAAATAAACTGTAATTAGAATTATAGCAATTTTTTTTTTTAATTACCGCATGTTGAAATTTTAATTCATGCTAGTAAAAATTTTTACAATAATTATGAGAAATGAAATCTCACATGCTAAAATATAATTTCTATAATTAAAAGTTTAATTTTAGGATGTTAGAGTTCAACTTTTTGTATACATAACATTTTTTCTAGTATCAGCAGCATTTTCTGATAAAGAAACTTTGTTTCTTGATTGGAAAAGATACTTTTAACATTCAAACAATTTACTATTATTTGCATCAGCATTTCTTCTGTCAAAATTCATACCTCTGTTTCTGAGAAGTTAGATTTTCTTTGTTCACCTCATTTATGTGTTGATTTTGATTGATTCTTGTCCAGGACAAAATACGAAAGCATTTAAAAAGACAAAGGCATGCTAATGACTGCTGTTATCGCAAAGTTTTGTTAATCTGGCCCCTTATGTGGGGTTTTTTCATTAATTTGTCACATCTGTATGTCATAGACCATTAAGAACTGACAGTCATATTTCACAATTCCCAGTGGACAACCGATAATCATATGCCAGGGAAGCATGGTTTAAAACTATTGGAGCATAAAATTAAAGTATAAAATTATGTTGGCCAATATTCTTAATTATTTGAATTTTTGAACCCCCTAAAATGGGCATCTGTATTGTTCATAATTCAATATTGGTAGCTCCCTAATATGCCTACAAATACCATTTGTCTTGAGTGTGAGTGTGAGTGTGTGTGTGTGTGTGTGTGTGTGTGTGTGTGTGTGTGTGTGTGTTTGTGTTTTGTGTGTTAACAGAATTATATTCTTTCCTCAGGCTGAGATAGTGAAGAGGCTGAACGCAATCTGCGCTCAGGTGCTGCCCTACTTGTCCCAAGAGGTATAAACTCCACCAGCCAATAGACCTCTTCACTGTTACCACTGCAACACATGCATTAGTGATGTGGAAACATATTCACACAGTGCAGGCGCAACCAGAAGTGAAGTATCTGGGAGAAAAAATATTATTGATACACAGAGGATTAACATCTTATTTCTTTACTTTTTTATATGTTTATCTGCATTACAAATATGAATTCCACAACTGCTACACCAAAAACAATCACATAAATAACAGTTCCAGTTATGAATGTCAGCTAAATATGCAGTTACAGGAGGCAGGGTTTTTAGTGTTGATTTGTCTTCTTCTCAAATCTGATTTGTAAAACTTTTCATGGCATTATCTGAGCCGATAACAAAAGATGACCAGGTTAGCGTACCCTTTTGCGTCGCCTTTGAGCAACCAGAACCGTCTGGTCATTTGAACTCCGATATGGTGTTTCCCAAATTCTCCTGTTTTTTCTTTCCAGCAGTCTTTTGTCTTGCTGATATCAGTCGCTTCTGAACAAAATTTGTTACCTTTGCATCTCTGCAGTTTCATGCGGTGTCGCTATGATGAACAGCAACATTAATGGGGTATTATATCTGCTAGGGGTACGGGAAAAAATCAATACTTAGATGCATCGCGATGCGGACGTGAACGATTCTGAATCGATTCACAAATGTCAAAAATCGATTTTCTAAATATTTAATTTGTAACGTAAAGTTGACGGAACGCAAAAGGCGGAACTTGGAAGTGCGGAAGTGCAGCGCTCGGACAGTCTGTGGCGGCACATAATAAAAACACTACTGGATGAGCGAGAGATCCGACCGGCTCCCTCTGCATTAAAGCCAGGTTAGATCAGGAGTCACAACACAAATGATAAGAAGAGCCATTTTGTCCTTTCAACAAAAATCAAACCACCTTGGGAGTCGCAACATTTAATGTCCAGTATGTCTCAGTATGTGCTAATATCCTAGTATAGACTAAACAATATAAAGGAAAATGCAGATTTACTTCGCTCTGTTTTAAGCTTTAGCTCAGCTATAGCTGCTTTCCTCCCATCTCCGCCAGAAAACTTTTCCTCAGAAGTAGATCAGTTAAATGTCTCTCAACGTTCGACTGTTTTGCGAGGCTGAAGTTTAAGGTGGAACGGGAAAATTCGAAAGAGAAGCGACTTCAGCTTCGCCACTGTTTAGTGTGTGACAGGCTCTCGTTGCAGGTTTAACGTACCAGGAAACCAACTGCGCTGCTTATAAATGTGAATAACGCATCGCTGCTATGTGACCTGCAGTCCGCACGCCGGTGCTCAGTCGTTGCAAAACAGGTTGTACACGACCCATCTCAAAGATACTTTACTGACACAGTGATCCCCCAACTCTCTACAACGAGACCAAAACCGAAGTTATAAAATCACTAAACAAAACAGGTAGAATAGCTGTAACGTGTGCTGCGTGGACATCCACTGACACTGGATCTTATTTCACCGTAACTGCGCATTTTATCGCAGATGAATGGCAGCAGCGTCTCGAATGAGAGCCGTCTAGTTCACTTGCCACATCACTTCCATTTGTTTTATTAAAAAAGATATTGGAAGTAAATTCATTATGGATCATTACAAATACTTTGCTTTAAAAGTACCAAGTCACTTTAAATAACAATAACACGAGTCACTTAGTCACTTTAAAATGTATACTGTCTCTATATTCTGTGTATATTTTGTGTATATTTAATATATTTCAGTTGGTTTTTCTTGTATTTTTACTTATTTCACTTTCTGTAGAGTGATTAGCTGAGCCTCACCACAAGCATTTCAATGCATAAATGTCCTGACATGTTGTGCAAATGACAAATAAACTTGAAACTTGAACTCGAAACTTGAGTTCACACAGTGAGGAAATAGAAATGCTATATAGAAAAAAAAGATGCATCGAGATGCATCGATAATCGTTTTATAATCGCATCGCAGCCCTCTGAATCGTAATCGAATCGAATTGTGAGGTGCCTAGAGATTCCCACCCCTAATATCTGCAGTGGAAAACTAAGTAGCTGGTCCCAAAGAGAGTAGTGTCAAGTCAGTCCGAGCCACACCATGCAGTGGAAAAGCAGCTGTAGATAATATACTTCTAAAGACTGTTGAACTGCGCTGGTTAAATGTGCTCGTGCTGCAGGCAGATATCACGCCTGTACAAAAAGCCACCATTATGTTACTTAAGAGAAGAAGGTATCAGGCTAAGCTTAGCGGCCTCAGATGGTAAAGTTTGTGGTGCATTTGCATTTTATTAATTATTAGATTAATTACAGTTTTTTGGCCAAATTTAAGATGACAGTCTACCAAAACCAAAACTTTTACTGAACTGCACTTGTTCTTTTATGTTCTGTTCTATTCACTGTCACTAGGGGGATCTCGTAGAGTAAATGCATTTTCGGGTTTCAACTTTACTTTCAGCATTGTACAATCATTTTGTGTGTGTGTGTGTGTCTGTGTGTGTGCACGCATGCCTGTGTGTAGCATCAGCAGCAGGTCCTGGGAGCGATTGAGAGAGCCAAGCAGGTCACTCCACCAGAGATGAACTCAATCATTCGGGTAAGCTGCCTGCTTTACTCAGCGGAACACTTGTGTGGGGGTGTGTTGGAGATGTTTATTTGTTGTCTCTTCTATCTTTATTCTCTGGTTGCTTTTTCTCTGTCCATCTCTTGTTTGCATATGTGTATCTTCACACTATGTGTATGCACATGTGTGTTTGCATGTGTGACTGTGTATGTGCTCTGTTTGTAAAGTGTTTGTGGGCTCCCTTGTACACTACCCTTCAGAACTTTTATGATGCTGATACTTCTTGTTATTTTACAATGTTGTGCAAAAGTCACAAACTGCCTTTTTGTTTAATTGCCAGTCAAAACAGCCATTACCTACAAGTATAAGTATTCTTGAGTAAGTATTAATTAAGATTACCTGAATCACAAGAAGCAACTAACTTGAACCAGACTGAACTTGGGAGGTGTGGAAAATGTACCCCTGCAAATTTCTTTGAAAAACTGAAAGCAAGTGTCCCTAAAAGAATGAAAGCTGTCAGAAAGGCAAAACATAAATGCACTGAATACTAAAAAATCGATATTATATTTATTTTTTTAGGCTTCTGTGTAATTTTCTGTTAAATATGCTTTCGCTTTTTTCCTGACACTGCTTGTACTTGGTGTCCGTTTTGACTGAAAATTAATTAAATGAAAGGGTGCTGCCTGACTTTTCCACAATACAGACTATATATATATATATATATATGTAGATTTTAAGATTAGAAGCTAGATGCCATATCACTTTTGGAAAAACAAGACATTCATGATATTAATTTTATTATAACATTCTCAATGTTATACCGATAGAATCCTGGACACATTTTAATATTTCTGATTTTGTTTATTATTTATTTATTTTATTTATTTATTTACTTGCTTGCTTAGTTATTTATGCATAAATCATAATAAAAGAACAATTTAAGCCAATTTCAAAGAGTAAATAATGTACAGTAACTGCATGAATTGCATAGTAATAAGTAGTATTCTATTTTTATAGCCTTTTTTAAATGTGGATCTACTGTTTTGCTGGTGCATTTTGTTTGTTCACAAATCTCAGAAAAATAAAGTTGTGATGCGTATCATGCATGTGTGAAAATATTTTCAAGTGTTATGATGTTATATTTTTTCCATATTGCCCACCCTTATTCTAAACCCTTTGTGGACCCCTGTGTGCGCATGTGCTCCATCTCTAACCTGTGTGTGTTTGTCTGTTATGCACAGCAGCAGCTCCAGGCCCACCAGCTTTCTCAGCTGCAGGGTCTCGCCCTGCCCATGGCTCCTCTGCCCTTGGGCCTGACCGCTCCCGCCCTCCCAGCCGTCTCCTCTGCTTCAGGCCTCTTCTCGCTCTCCAGCCTCCTCGCCTCGCAGGCTCACCTGGCCAAAGAGGAGAAGAGTGCCCGCGAGGCTGCAAACGACAACCACCGCGACGATGACGGAGACAAATCCGACTAACTGTACCTGAGACTGGCTTGCAACAGAAAAGATGAGAGGAAAAGCACACACACATACAGAAACCTGAGAGCCCAAGAAGAGCAACAAGCAGGGATGTCAATCTCTGACCTCATAACAATTCCATTCAATTACAGTTATTTAGAGAGCAGTTCAGTGCGTCATGAAATGATAAATTTGTTTTTGGCCCAAAACTTTGCCCTGAATAATGGTCCACGTCAAGTTACAATATATTAGTTAGAGTTGTTACATTATACAGGTTTGTAGCTTAGGCATGGGCAGTGGAGGAGTGTTTGTTCACATTATCTGGAATACTTTGAATTTTACCACAGTTTGATTATTTTGGTACAATTCAGAATTAATTTTTTACTGAACACACTTACATGACTGGAAGAGCTATTTCTACAGCAAAGGGTTGTTTTGTTTGTTTTGAGAGTAGCCCAACAATAAGCACATACATTATTGAATATATTATGGTAATTGTAAGATTCCAAAATCAGTGCAGTTGAATCACCATTAAATCAATGTATCATGATACACTGAAGCATTTCCATACCGCTTAGGATCACCATTCTTTCATTTTCATTTAAAGCTGTTTCTTCTGTTTTGCTGGTTAGGCTCTTAATTCTTTGCATCCAAATCATTCCTTCATTTTCATCCAAATCATTCCTTCATCGTTTCTTCTTTCTCTGTTTTAAGATGCAAAGATCTGATGGACCTGGCTTGTAACCCCCTCACACATGTTTAGCAGGGTGAAAAATCTCCACAAGGGGGGAGCTATTAGCACTCAGTTAGCTTTTGAGTGCATTACTGAGATTGAGAACACTGACATGAACCCACACCAGCAGGATCTCCTGAATACATATGTGTTCGCTCCCAAATTGCATGTATATGAAGTAAAAGGCCCAAAAGCAAATTACAAAAACCCCTTTCTAAAAACATGAATGCAGGGTGCATTCAGTGCTTTTCAGGTATGCCAACAACCGTGTACTGATATAGGAATCATTCACTGAATAAGAGTCGCAATACTGTGCACTTAATTAGTGACATCAGAGTTGAAACCTGATTTTTATTTTTCTTATGTAGATTCTTCTTGCATTTCATCGCGCCACTTCTTGGCGTCTCTGCTTCTTCCTCTGGCCTTCCTGTGCTTGCACCATGTTTGAGTTCATCCAGCGTTTATTATTATTATTGTTTAACCCTCTGGAAAACCACAGCTTCCTTTCAAATCCGCTGCACTCTCCCAAATCCTCCTACATGTGGGAGAAGGAATCCAAACTTTTTCACACAGCCTGCTGCTCTAAACTAAACAGAGGTCTATATGAGGTAGAGGAGCGGCTCCTGTCCTTGTGCGTTCAGTTGGTCCTCGTGAACGTTTTAAAGTCCAGTTTGATGTAAACTGCCTCTAACTTTGGTGGTCAGCAGGAATTAAAGCCAGCTGTCAGGGTCAGATGTAATTTTGGGTGAAGAATGTACTTTGAATTTTACATGTGAAAGTAATTGGAAATGCTACAGATTTTTAAGAGACTACTTGCTGTACTATAGTTTGTGTCTACCTGGTTATTGGTGGAGCTTCTAGCTAATGAGGACTAGGACCTGTCATCATCAAAGCCGTCTTTCAGCTTTCCTAGCACATGAAGCTGCAGCTCCTGGCTCTGTCTAACCAGCATGCACTGTCCGAAACATGGCGATCGAACTGCGCTGGCCTGCAAGTCAGACAAGTTTATCATCATTGCAGTAAACTCAGGCAACTGTTGTGTTAAGAGAGAATTGTGACGTATAACCAGCCAGTACTGGTGCTTCATCTCCCCAGATATACGTATTGTAAAATAAGCTTAACAGTTGCTTATAATCACTTATACACAAGCAGTTGGTTATTACAATTAGGTGGTCAGAAATTCATTTTTAGTTGAGCATCTGAACACAGCATAAGCCAGACAACAGGTCACATCTGTTGTTCCTCTACATTTCAGTTACAACTTGAAAGACAAAAATGAAAACCCAGCTTGTAAGATCCGTAGTTTTGTGGTCTAAATTTGTGAACACAGGGTTTCCATCTGCTGGCAGCGTTTCCGTCAGTAGTAACATTATTAAATTTTTGTTTGATTTTCTGCATGTTTTGCAAGCAGTAACATAAAAAAGCAGCTTTAAAGCAACTCATTCTTCAATAAACACTCTTTTAGCGATTGACCGGCTTTACATTATGACCGTTTCCTGCCAAAAAAAAAAAAGTTTTTCTTCAAGTGCTACAAAACACATTTTCTTTCTTTTCCACTTTGGAGTAAGGTACGGAATGTTGCTTGTGATTGGATACTTCCTGCCATATACAGTATAGAGCAAAAGCCAGAGACTGCTTATAAATTTATTTAATTTCCAGAAGTTATTAATTTTGCAGCATTAGGGGAAAAAACGAAAACATATGTAACAGAAAATTAAACTGAATCATATATCGATATATATTCTTCAACACACATATTTAGTGTGACCACCCTTTGTCGTCTTTGAATTACAGATCTGAAGCAGCAGTGGAGCTTGATTTTGTTTCTGAGGGTGACAGTTCTGGTGGTCTACCAGGTCTTGCACTGTTGTTAGGAGTCCAAATTTCTCTACATCTTTTGATCATTTTTTGGAAACTTGATTTTTCCACTTATTTTTCTTTGACTTTCCCCTTCCTTATACAAGTGGGTTATATTATATCTAATCTCCTGAGAAATATCTCCTGAAAATGAATTACTTGTGCTTAATGGCTTTTTTCACTGAACGTTTCATAAATCAAGGCTGATCTCTGACTTGTGCATAGTATGGTATAAAGCAGAAATACCTTGTGTTCATGTTGATAAGAACGATGTAGGCATCATACGCAAATATGCTGAGACGGTGGAACTATATACTTCTACAAATAGTATATCTAATATGCGCTTTCTGGAGGTGCTGAAAGCAGATTTTGGATGAAACCTGCACTGTAGTGTTCTGTTGATTAAACATGGGAAATCTTTTTGGTTTGTGGAGCACTTACCTTGGGATAACTTTACTGCGTAGGAGGCTAGACTCTGCCCTACAAAGTTGCCCTAAATAATGGTCCAGATAAAGCAGTGTTTGTTAGACTTGTGTTAAATTTTGCAGTTCAGATTTGTAGCTTAGTCTTGGGCAGTGGAGGACTGAATGTGTTCATATCTGGAATAGTGTGGTGCTAATAATGCTAAAATTCTGGTCAGATAGAATTTAAGAAGGCTGTGATTGTGGAAATTAACATGAAACCAGGTGCTTCAGATGATGCTGTTCATGGCTGATTCCTTATTATAGCTAAATGCTCATGTTCCTTATGTTCCTTTGGTTTTAACATAGAAGGTTTTCTTTAGAACTTGAACCAAACAGCTGGCACAGATAGCAGTCTGGCTTTACCAGTGATTTACAGGAAGTGTGCGTGTGTGTTGCGGTACTTTAGGCCCAGTGAAGCTGTTCTCTCGTTTCTCGTCTAAAAGCATGGGTCACTTGTCTTAGCGTCAGTAGAATGCTTTGAAAAGTACAAGAGAACAGTCTCTGGCCAAGAGTAAAACAGATTAAAGAGGAAGTTCACTGAAAATGACTAACATGGAAAGTAGAAAAGTCCCTTTCTAAGTCCCGTACTTGCTGCTTCAGCCGTTCAGTTTCAGTACATGAATTGCAAGTCCTTAACACACTGTTGACCAAATTAAATCCAAAATCTGTTTAACCCCTTAAACTGCAGGTTTATTTGCAGTTATTATTCTTAAGACTTACTATTTGTTAACTACTATAAATTGTTTGGACGCTATTATCAAATTAATATGTAAGGTGTGTAGATACGATGACGAGGAGCTGACGTGTGGGCCACATACTGGTCCTTGCTGTTTAGTAGGTCATATTATCCAAACACTGGTTGTGTTATATAAGTATTATTTCACATATAGAGTAAATAGATTTTTACAGATTCACATTGGCCTAAAGGGGCAAAATGTCTCTTATGAGAAAGACAACAAAAGGGCCGTTCTGGATCTTGCAGTTTAATGAGTCAAATGCTGAAAACACTGTGTAATATGTGTATTGGCTCCGTAATATCAAACTTAGAGTAAATAACACTTTTACAAATTGAAATTGACTGAAAGAAGCAGAAAGCCTCCTTTGGGAAAGACAACAAAAAGGGTCATACCAAACAAATCCAAAGTGTTGTTCAGTGAACCTCACCTTTAATGTGTTGTCATATGTCACCACAAGGTGGCAGTATTTCCTCAACACCAATGAGCATTTTGTTCAGTCTTGAAAATGCTGATTGGTTTCTAGGTTGGTACTACCTATGGTTGTATATAACAGAAGAGTAGAACATTTTGATTTGATTTTTTTTCTTTTAAACAATCAGAAAGAACAGAAGGATGTTCATATGCTATGCTGTTTGTGGTAGTGTGACAGTAGTTTGTCCCAGAGTTGTCTGAAAGCATGAGTGGGTTTATATGCTAGAGATAGGAGTTATCTACTGTTTATGTCCTGTATGTTTTTAGTACATACTGAAAATGTCTCGCAGCATCATGGCTTGTGCAAGGAAGCCTCTTTTTTTGTTGCTTCGCCCCCCCTCCCTCTTGGTTATTAGACAGCTTGACCAGTAAAGATGCACACATCTTTAACACGTACACACAGATCAAACACTTCTACTACAATTGTTTTGTGAAGGCTAAGCCAGACGTTTTCCGTCTTTTGGAGAAATAAGGCAACGTTCACATTATCTTTGTGGTTCACCTTTGTGTGTGGAAGTGACCCATATCTTTAGTGTGAATGAACCAGTGCCCTGAAATGACCCGCATGCTAATCAGCAGCATCATGTGATCCATGTACGTCATAAAGAACAGCAGCAAATGAACTAGCAGTAAAAGCATTCATGGCAAAGCTTATTAGCTCAGATCAGCTCTCAGCAGCTCTCAGCTGTTTATGATTAGGGGAGATTTAAAGCTTCTGCAGTGTTTACTAGTAGAAACTTAGGCTGCGGCTGCTGCCACAATATGAACATGGGATTCATACGTTCCATTCCGTTTTTCGGTCTGACTTTCCCATCTCATTAAAATCACTTGGCCACAAACCATGTATGTATCCGGTGTAGAACCACAAACGAAAGTGGTTCAAATCTGATTTGAAAAGATCAGATTTGTGCCGCTTTAAGCTGGTAATGTGAACGTATCCTAAAAAAATGCATCTTACGTTTTTAGACATGTATAATTGGACCAAGTTGAACCCATATGATTTTCATGGATTAAAAGACTTCAGGCATTATGTAAAGTGGATGCTAATGTGCTACCTTGCACCTTTTTGCTGTTCATAATTTAGTTTTGATTATTAGATTTTTTTTTCCCCACTACTTGTGGACATACCAGTGTTTGTTTGTTTGTTTTGTTTTTTAAACTCTTGTACTCTGAATTGTTCTGTTAATGCACTTGATCATCACTTCCCCAGAGAAGAGTACAGTGTCTAATTAAGTAAGCGAGATAACACAAAATAATCATACAAAATGAATAGTATGTATGTATGTATGTATGTATGTTTTGTATGTTTGTTCATGTTGTGAAGGGCCAATTTATATACATATATAGATATATCAATTATACATATAATTTTGTAAAACATTTTGTATGTATAAAGCTACATTTACTATATGTGTGTGTTCGGAGGACGTATGCAGTTTTGATGCGGTGATTAATGGAGCAACAGTATGATATGGACTGCTGTATATCAGCTTTATGGTAGGGCCTATTCACTTACACAGGTGCGTTACCGCTGGCTGTGGTAGTCATTATTAGGTTAGCAGTCTATCAAGGGAAGCAGCCCATCTTTTTGGGCACTGATTTTCTTTTGTTGTTCTTTTCACTCCTTTAAATGGCACATCTGAATGTGCTTTATCATTGATAAAGGAATATTCAGACATTTTGCAAACCTGCACTTGGTTATTCCACAGATGTGGCACATACAGATTAGGTTTTCAGATATGCTGGGATATTCCTTTAAAATAACCTAAAATTGCTGTGTTGTGGCCAGATGCAATGTTGGCTCACCATGAGTTGATGTAAGTACAGCGTCATAAGTTGCATTCCTATCACTTGTACAGTTGATGTTGATTTTCAATCGGGCATTACTGTAAAGTACATTACCGTACAGTCATTCTCCATAACCCTCCTCTCTCCAAATCCTATCCCCTCCCTCCTTCCCTCCATTGAGATTGTTAGAATGTCTTTTTTTTCCTTTTTAAGCTTTATAACAGTTCTTTTTCAACCTCTCTCATTTTGTGATGTATGTAAACCTCTTGAGTGTATACTTGGCAGAAAGTGTATGTAATTTGTGTTATGAAAATCAATATTACCGCTTTGTTTAAAGAGAAAAAATGTGGGGAAAATAATAAAAAAAAATTAAGTACATTTAACTCTTTGTGAATGAGATTCTGCAGTAAGGAAGTATTTATGGTGCCTTACAAATAAAAGCTTCAGTGTACCTCTAATTCTGTGTCTGTCGTCTTTTTGGATGCAGATCATGAATTATCCCAGAACTTCTTAAATAATTATTAAAAAATAAGGCCTAACAGTGAAAATACCCAGTGAAGACAACATTATTGGGTCTCTAAATCACTGACCTCACACTGCTTTGCTTGTTATAGAGACATGATTCAGTGCACCCCCCGCCCTCAATGATTCCCCAATGATTATTTGAATCAAATTTCAAAGCTGAATCAAATGTGATGCCTGCACATTCCAAAAAAATTGTGATTAAAAAAAAAATGTTTTGGAACTTTCCACAGGTAAACAGGTGAATAGGTTACAGGTGATGCTATCATGACGGAGTGTAAAAAGTGGTCATGGAAGGCTCAGTCGCCACTTTGCAAAAAACTGCATGATCGAATAGCAACAGTTTAAGAACGTCTTTCAACGCACAATTGCAAGGAATTCAGGGATTTCACCATCTACTGTCCATGACGTGGCTCAAAGAAACTTCAGAAGACCCTTATCAGTAAACAGTTTGTCGCTGCTCTACAAATGCAAGTTAAGAATCTGTTACGCAAAGCTGGAGCCATATATCAACAACATCCAGAAACACCGCTGACTTCTCTGGGCTGAAGCTCATCTGAGATGGACTGACGCAAAGTGGAAGCATGTATTGTGGTCTGACGTCGGAAGTCCACCTTTCAAATTGTTTTTGGAAATAATGGATAATGGAAACAATGCAAACCCCAGACTGTAGAGCAGCTGAAGTGTTATGTCAACCAAAAATAGGGAAAAAATCTGCTTTAACATCTTGAACAGTTGATGTCCTCAGTTCCCAAATGATTACTGGATCATTGCTATCTGTTTTTATTTACATTTTTCTTATTGTCCCAACTATGTGATATATATATATATAGTACATATATATATATATATATATATATATATATATATATATATACACAAAAAAAACTACTTGGTGATTCTTGAATTACAGACTGTAGTCCATCTGTTTCTCTGCACTTTCACTCTGTTCTTCAGTGGTCAGGCCCCCATAGGACCACCACAGAGCAGGTATTATTTGGGTGGTGGATCATTCTCAACACTGCAGTGACACTGACGTGGTTGTGGTGTGTTAGTGTGTGTTGTGCTGGTCTGAGTGGATCAGACACAGCAGTGCTGCTGGAGTTTTTAAACACCTCAGTGTCATGGCTGGACTGAGAACAGTCCACCAACCAAAAATATCCAGGCAACAGCGTCCTGTGACCAGTGATGAAGGACTAGAGGTCGACCAACACAAAATATGTAGCAACAGATGAGCTACTGTCTCTGACTTTACAGCTGCAAGATGGACCAACACAGTAGATATGTCTAATAGAGTGGACAGTGAGTGGACACAGTCTGATCCGCTCTTTTACAAAGTAATAATTTTTCATTTAAGGATGTACATCATTGAGTATTGTTGTAAATATTATAGTTATAATCGACTGTAATTTTGCAGTTTCAATGCAGTTGTATTGCAGCTTTCAGACCAAGTAGGCCCGTCTAAGAGACTGTACTTTTTTGTCCAGCAGATGGAGCTGTTTCATCACAGCTGGGCCTAGTCTAGACTATACAAGTATAAGCAATCCGTATCATTGTCAATCATTGGTGCACATTATTGCAAATTCCAAGGGTACAGCACAAATGGAAATGGGTGACCAGGCAGGCCTGTTATCTTCTGTATCTGCCTCTGAAGTCAAAAAGCTGCTTTTCTGCCCACTTCATAATCAGTACATGTGATCCTTTCAGCCTAACTGACCCTTCAGTTACTCTTGTTTTCTTTCTTACTGAATCCAGCAGTACAGTTACTAATACAACTCACTTTCTTTTCGTATTCAGCTCAAGATGCAGTATCTAGAGATAAATTCTCTGTCATTTCCCTCTCCCTTCTCCCCTCCTCTCTCCCTCCATCTCGCCCTCTTTTCTGCGCTTCTCCTCTTGTTCATTTCTATCAGTCGATGCAGTCGTTCCCAGTGGCAAAGGAGACTGACATGATATTTCATTACCCTCTCTGAGGCGGTGGCTGCTGTCACTGTCCTTCACTCTCTCATTCCTCCGCCTGTCACCATCCTCCCATCCCTGCTGGCTCCTCCTGTCTGCGTGTCTCTCTTTTTCACTCTCCCTCTCTTTTCTCCTTTCCTCTATCATCTTTTCTCACTCCCCCATCCTCCACCTGCCACCATTCTTTCTTAGTTTTCCCCACGTTTTGCTTTTGCTCACTTTTTTCCCCCCTTGGATGTTTCACGTATGTATCATTTGTAACTGTTCTAATATCACCTCAGTGTTTATGAGCAGATCTTTAGCCCAGACTCACTAACAGCACAGCAAGGTCAAAAGAATGTGTTCCTTTGTCCATTTTTTATAGACAACAGTGTTTTATACAGTGTCAACCTCATAAGCAAGTCTGTGTGCGATTACTTAAAGGGGAATTCCATCAATTTTTCAAAATTTCTGCATAATCCAGTCTCTGAGATGTGAAGAACGCCATTCAGCGTAGTTTGATGTGAAATGGTGTATTGTAGAGAAACTTACCAAGTCAGATCTCTGAACAGCGGTGCTGATGGTAACCAGGAGTTGCAATGTCTGCAACACAAATTTAGCTATTTTACAAAATGGATAGTTCAGGTCCTAAAATCTGATTGGCTGAGCCGCGTTTGAAGCTGTTGTAAAATCCACGATATACCACGGCTACGACCGCCGAGTAAACTGATTAGCTAAGTTTTTTGTTTAAACTGAGGGACTGGAAACCTATGTTTTTAACTGGATCTTGGCTGGTCAGCTAGCTAAAAGGCTAAAAGATAGCCAACAGCCTAAACTGCTCCATCATTAATATCACAGACTTCAGTTAAAGTATTTACCATATGATTCACTGTAAAACGGCAGTATAAAAGTCTAAAAAATGTCACTTGAAAGACTTACACGCTTCAAATGTTCGCGTTTCTGTCAGTTGTCCCGTCAAACCCAGGTGAATCCCAAACGGCTCCGTACTCCCTAAATAGTGTACAAGCTATGAAAGTTTAGAAATTCTGGCCTCTGCAGCCAAATAGTGCACCGTTTACTGAGTGTGTACTGAGTGATTTCTCAGCTAGCTATATTACGCAGGATCCAGTATAAAGTCCTGTGTAGTCCACTACGTAGGGAGCGGTGAGCCATTTGAGATTCAGCCCCAGCACGAGAAGAGGGCGCCGCTGGATTGGTGCTAAATAAGGCTCGCGATGGTAAACTGGTGACCAGCATTAAACAGTGCTGTGTTATAATATGTTCATTCTTGTATGACAAAAACTTAAAAAATCATGAAATGACCTGAGATACCATACTCTAAAGGAATTGCATTTCTTGGCGGAATATTGTCGATTATTATTAATAATAACAAATTATTTTCTGAAAAGTCGTGTATTTTATCATCTTTCATGTTGGTCACCGTTTTATAAAAGCATAGCCACTTCAGGCTGTGCATTACTGCGAAGATCACAGTAACCCACGGCCTCTCGTGGCTCATTGCTTTATTATTTACTATCCAAAACCAGTGAACCTACACTTGTCTGAGTTTATATATGTGGTGTTGATGATGGTAAAAGTGTGGTAAAAGTTAAAAACGTTTTCTTTGGGGAATATTAACCAGTTCGTGTAAGTTTTAGAGACAAATGTTTCAGCTTATCATCACTGCTTTTCTTTAGAATGGAGCATTTCTCATCCAACCATTTTGAATGAGTTTGTTTACATTTGAACAGCCTAATTATGCAGAAATTTTGTAAAATTGGTGGAATTCTACGGAGCCCTGCTGGTGACATACTGTATAAATAATAATAATGCATGGCCACAACTTAGTAAAGCATGGGAACAGGATAATTAAGTCTTGGCCACAACTTGGAAAGGTGTGGGAACGTGATCCTAATGCATGGCCACAACTTAGTAAGGCATGGGAATGACAATCAAGCCTTGGCCACAGCTTAATAAGGCGTGATCTCCTTTTCATGCCTTACTAAGTTGTGGCCACGACTTAATTATCTCGTTCCCACACCTTACTACTTACTACTGATTAAGGTATGCAGTTTGCAGGGCCAATTGCTTCAATTACTGGTTAGCTGCATTAATCTTGAATCTCCAGGGTAAAAGTAAAGAAGCAAACTTCAGACACCAAACGTCTTGGCTGATCGACAGCATGAGAAAGAAATTCATGTGTATTCAATTGTTTTTCTAAATGATTCCTTTAAAATTGTCAAACTGGACTCCACAGTGGTCTCGTCATCTGAGCATGTTGCTGTTAATGGGAGATCATGAGTTCAATCCCCCACGATGTCACAGCCATCGTTGGCTGGGCGTGCAAGAGAGCATAATTGGCCTCGCTTTCTCTGGGTGAGTAGGGTCTCTCTCCCCCTTCACTCAACGGAGTCAGGAGGAACATACACACTCTAAAATATGGTGTCTGTGCACTGTTGTGAGTCACCCTGTAAAAATCTGAAGTAATAATTTAAAAGTCAGGCATTGAGTCAGATTTGGTGGGAGTTTTTTGGGCCACATAATACATCTTTACATATTTACGTCACATGCATGGACTTATAGAGAAGGTCTGGCTCCATGTTTAGGTCTTCAATGCAAAATCAACATAATGCTGATGAAGATACGAAGACAATAGTATATAATTCATTTATATGCTCAGAAGACACGTCCATCGTCTGCTTCAGGAAGGGGTCTGAAGCCCAACCCACATTATAAAATGTTCTTCTGCATTTTTGCATGCAGTTACACGTTTCCACCAGAGGGGTCTCCAAATCCACAAATCTTACATAGTGCAGCTTTAAACTGATTAAATCTGAACTAACTGAACACTATGGACATGCGCGCAGCTTCCCTGAAATCTGTTCTTGTATTAAACAAAAAAGTAAAGTTGATTAAAACTGGTCTTCATCTGCCTCACTTGTTAGAATCTTGTGTTTGGGGGAAAACTAGTTAAGTGGCCATGACTAGATTGGGGAGAAAATTGGTTAAAAACTCAATAAATAAATAAACATAATTTCATAATTGAGGAATTTCTTGTTTTAAATGGGAAGAGAAACTCAATGACACATGGGTAAGTGTCACAAACAGTGATTCAAAAAGAAAGTAATTGCAGTACTACTTCCTACAGGAAACATACAGGACTGTTTCTTCTTTTTTTGTTGTTCAAGCTGATCATGAAATGGGCAGAATATTATACTATGAAGGCATCACTGAGCGCTTTGCTACCTAAAAATCAAGAATGAAGAAATGAAGGATAAAACACTCAAACAGAAATAGTTTTTTTTATTTGTAATTATTTAATTCTATTTATTTATTCATTTGTATAGAAAATATACCTGTTCTAAGATTCTGTTTGTGCACTATAGTTATATAGTTGCCCCATAGTTATATAATTACTGCTATATTGCATTTATCTTAGTATTTATGAAACTTAAGTAACACTTCACTTAAACCCTGCTGCATAACACTGACATACCAATATCATTAAAATGTCGTGGCAGATGTCACATTGTCAGAGTCACCAAAAGCCTCATATGTCCACTTTTGTTTTACATTTTTTGCATAATTGTGTTATAATTTCATGAGGAACAGACCAACAGAAAAGGCCCCAAATTAGCTGGGGAAAAACATCCATTACGAGATACGAAATTTTGTTCTAACAGCAATGATGCTGTGATGAGTCGTCCTGACAGATTACGCCCAGTAATATGACAGTGTCATGTCCTCATTATCTGCAATTGTTGTAACAGATGTCATAATGTTTAATGTTATGACAGATAATTACAGTACAGTCAGCAAAAATTAGCACGTGACAAACATTATGACATCTGTGACAACCATTACTGGTAATCATACCATGACACTTATATTACTGAACAAAATCTGTCATGACAACTCATGACAGTATATGACATCTGCTGTGACATGTTTATGGCATTATTATTCCAATATTATGAAGCAAGGATCATGTAAAGTGAATTAATGACTGAGGCAATTCATTTTCATCTTTAAAATATGTAAAATAATATGACTGGAGTCGACTTTGGTCCCCCAAATGTTCAGAAACAGTCCTGGAAATGTCTAAGATTGATGTCCTATGGCATAAATGTTGAAAAAGCCCCTTTTAAAGGGAGTCACCCTCTCTCTCTCACACAGCTTCAGATATAGATTCAGTACTACAATTTGCAGTACCCTAAAAATGTATTAGAAGGTCATATACACTGACCCCACCTCTATTTGAAAAGGAACAATATAAGCACTAGGACTGTCATAATCATGAAATTTTAGCTGATGATTAAAGCTGCAGTGGGTAACCCCGTATAAAAATTGTTTTCTGCCATATTTGCTAAACCTGTCACTGTGTCCTGACACTAGTACATGAGACAGATAATCTGTGAAAAAATCAGGCTCCTCTAGCTCCACCTAGTGTCCATAATACCACTTGCAAGAATCCAGCCCTGACCAAACGTAGCAAAACAATTATTTAAATAGAATCGGTGATGCGTTGAACACTGTTGTGTTACGCAAATGTTGCACCTATGGCAGCTGAGAAGGCCATTCTCTGTGTTATTTTTGAAGAATTTTCAGAGCCTGGTGAAATTTAAGTTTAATACATGTGCAATACTTAAAAATACGTCTTCTAACATCTTCAATTATTGTGTACACCAAGCTGCAGTGGCCACATTTATAGAGGACTTCATTAGAATCCTTTGTGTGCACTGCCTTCTTAATATGCCGCAGTTTACATGCCCATCACTGCTGATTGGATAACACCTCTGACACCCACCAAACGAGAAAAACGTACCATTTTGAAACCATTTCGACGAAATATGTTGCTCAACCCGGTAACCATACCAAAATAGTGCACAACGTTTTGAGATTGAATGTGCCCCTGGTCTCTTCAGCTACCATGGTTGCACAGATGCACTGCAGCCTCCTCTGCAGGGAGGGGCTTTGGAGAAGGGGCTGGAGTGCAGCGGAGAGGGAGGGGGAGGAACCTGGAAGTCATACTCATTCAAATTTTCAAGTCCACTCTCTTCTCAAACCCACCAACTGCAGCTTTAACTGTCATATGTATAATTGAGATTAATGTAATGTCTTTAATGAGATTTTCTTGTTTGCCGAATGCAGCTATTAAAGTACAAGCCCAAAGTGGCCACATTGGCTGATCATCCATCTTGCTTGGTCATCCTAGCTATGTTTGATAAGTAGTTAATACTTGTTGTTCTGTCTAAATCATACGCCACACCATTGTGCATGTGTGTGCCTGTGCAGAGTCAAGCAACGCAACAAGAGAGTGAAAATATAAGCAAAAAAAACACACTAGCATACATGCCAACATAGACACAGAACAAGCTACATAGTTAACAAATACACCAATGTTACTCAGTGCTGCTCTCTAAACATGTTAGAGCAACACATTAAAAGTTTTTTGCTTTCCATACACGCTTGTTGCAGAAATCTGTAGAAAATGACTGTAGTCCTGAATGATTTTTAAATAATCGATCATCTCAAATAATTGAGGTCAGGCAATAAGGTAATATTTGTGACAGCCGTAACGAACACTGTAACCAACCCAAGACTAGCTGAGCCTGATAACATTCATATTGTGGTTTAATTACTGCCTCTGTTCTTGCAGTATCAAAAACTGGCCCGCTAGTGCCAGCAATTTCTGAAAGGGGCTTTACCAAGAGAGTCCTCCATCGGTCGGAATTATTGGAGGAATGTTTACAAAGGAATTCTGCTGGTTTTTTTGCTGCATAATTGAGTCATTGAGATGTAAGTCATTCAGAGTGGCTTGATGTGAAATGATTCATTGTAGAGAAACTTACTCATTTCTTTACAGTGTAGATAGGAACCAGTAGTCACCAGGTCTACAGCACAAATATAGGCATTTTATTTATTATCCAAAATGGATAAAAAAAAAAAATAACATTGAACCTACATGTGTCTTCTAAGTTCTTATATGTAATGTTGATAATAGTAAAATAGGGTGGATTTGGAAAAATAGGTTTCCTTTGTGGACTCATTGGCCTTGCATGTGCCTCTCCACCAAGTTTTAGGCTAAAATCTTATCTTAAAACTTATGTCAGGCATCAAGCAAACAGCCATTTCATAGCTACTTCATGCGATAGTTTTTTTTGTCAGGTACAGGAAAAAGTACAACCCCAATTTGAATTGCAAAGTTGAATTGTTTGTGAAGAACACACAGCACTCCATATAGTGTAAAAAGGGCACTGGATACCAACATGAAAACAACTTCCCAACAGTGAAGCATGGTGGAGGGAGCATCATAATTTGGGGCTGCTTCGTGCCTCTGTCCCTGGTCTGACTGCTGTCATGGAAGGAAAACTGAATTCCCAAGTTTATCAAAGATAAACATCAAAGAAATTCTACTACAGAATGGTTTCAAAAAATATAAAATCTGCCTTTTGCAGTGGCCCAGTCAGAGCCCAGACCTGAATCCAATAGAGATGCTGTGGAATGACCTCAAGAGAGCCGTTCACACCAGGCATCTGAAGAATATGGCTGAGCTGAAGCAGTTCTGTAAGGAAGAGGGGTCCAGTATTCCTTTTGAACATTGTGCAGGTCTGATCTGCAGTCACCAAAAGCACTTGTTTGAGGTTATTGCTGGCAAAATAAGCTGCCTCACCCTCACTTAACTCAGGGACTTGGGAATAGGCTGATTAGCAGGAGCAGGTGTGGTTGGAGCTAGGCTCTGCAGGACGATAGCTCTCCAGGACCAGGGTTGGAGTCCACTGTAGAGACATACACCTCTTCAGACATCTGGTTTCTATCACCTCTGCTGTGAACAGTTGTGCACGCAGTACTCTGAATGACTTTACATCTCTGAATGACTTTACATCTTAACCATTTAATTACGCAGAGATTCATCAGAATCCCCCTTTAACCAGAACAGTCTTTCTCAGAAGAAATTGCGTTATGAAGCACTCATAGGTGACGGTGTTCATACAGCCATTTTAGAAGAACTCATACAGCACCTATGGACACTTCATAATAAAAAGGCCACAACTGTAGGCTATATGAGCACATGGGTCCTCCACAAACCCACCATAGCATCTAACTCACCAAATCACCAAAGCTCACTGGGAGCAATGAAATGAATGGACTTAGGAAGGTACAGAGTAGTGATGTATTTTCCTTACCATCTACACAGTCAGTGGTTCTTCAAGGTTTTTTAGTAACCCTAGTAAGTTATTTAGAACCATGAGTTCTATATAGAACCATTTCATAGTTCTTTGCATGGTGAAATGGTTCCACTTTTGGTGCTATATAGAACCATATTCAAACATAATGGAGAGCGCATTCTCCATCAATCTGAAGAACCATTTCCCCATGCAATGGTTCTATTTAGAACTCATGGTTCTAAATAGGACCATTGCCTTTACCAAAGAACCTTTGAAGATTTTTAACTTTCCAAATCACCAAAGCACACTGGCAGCAGTGAACAGAAATGAACAGGCACAGTGTGGTGGTGTATTTTTATCATCATCTACACTGTTAAATACGGTTCTTCAGGGATTCTTTAGTAAAGACAGTGGTTCAGTGGTTTGCATCCTACTGGCCATTTCTGTGAACATTTTATGGTAAAGTGTCTTCAATTTATCTAAAAGCACTAAAGGCTGCCTGATTCTGTGCCAGTATGTTCTGGCCTACTCATCTATCTCACACTCATGACTTTGATATGCACGGCTCAGTAATGAAAACCACATTATCTAAGTCTTGCTGTGCTGTGTTTTTTTTCCTCCCTGATGAGACGTGAGGATGAGGGTGAGCTTAGCTGAGTAAGCACCTCTTTCAAGGAGAGCCCGCAAGAGCTTACACGTTCATAAATATTCACATTTCGCTCTCGGAATGAGGCTTCTGTGCGCCTTCAAACCCGCATTGGCCTTGTTTACTCTTTTATAGCCATTTCGACCACTAAAATGAGCCGAGGCGCGCAGTCTGTCTGAAACCGCGACATAAAGGACTTCATTACCCACGATGCCACATTAAACGCAGAGACGTAGGTCATTTAAATACGTTTCCGTGATTGGCTCAACTGCTGGTCTACGTCACGGCCCAACGTGGGGACCAGGGCCGCTGATTGGCGGTGACTTCTCACAGTACAGCCAATGAGGGAGCGCCTGGGAGAAAGAGACGTTAAGGTAGCGTGTGTTCATCATGCGGGGACAGTTGGTTAAAAAACAAGGCTTTTTAGTGAATCCCCACTTCAGATAAACAACAAACGGTCGAGGAGAAACGCGGGTAAGAGCGGCTTTTGTGGTCAAATCTTTTGCTTAGATGTTTTTTTCTGTACGATTGGGGTTTTTGACACTGTTGTCAGGGGAAATGCTGCCCAGCTTCATGGCTGAATGCGATGTTGCGATGTGGTCCACCTTAAAAGCAGCTTTCGCTCTCCGCCAAGTTAATGTCAAGCTCACAGGCACAATAATACAGTCTGGGGTCTGCTGCTGTGAAGCCTGCTGGATCATCTGCTGACCTGCTGTTCATTCTCTCGCTCTCACTCTCTCTCTCTCTCTCTCTCTCTCTCCCTCTCTCTCTCCCTCTCTCTCTCTCTCTCTCTCTCTCTTTTCTACCTTTTTTTCAGAAACCAGATATCCGCGCCGCACTCTACTGTTTGCCTGGGATGTTTACGTTTTCGTAGCTCGCGCAGCGCAGAGAGAGCGAGAGGGCGCGTGCGTGAGCGCGCGCGCTCGTAACCGCCACCGCTACCGCCACGACGATTCGAATCGAATTCGAAACCGACGCGGGTTCTGTTCTGTTTCTTTTGAAGAAGAGATAAAAAAGGAGTTCGTCGCTGCTGATCCAGTGAGCGTCGCGTGGCGGGCGGAGGAGAAGAGTTGTGGAGCGAGCGCGCCCGTGGATGGATGACCTCCAGCGTCGCGCGGCGCACACCATGTATCCGCACGGGAGAGCGCAGGTCAGTGATCAGTGATCTGGTGGTCCGCAGTCACTTTACGGGTGTGTGAGTGGTGTGAGCGTGTGTGCAGGTTAGGGGTCAGGATGGAAGCCGAACAGGGGGCTTGTTAGGGCGGCTGGGGTTGAAGGGTGGTGCTGGGGTCAGGGTTAAGAAGGGCGAGGGGAGTGGTCAGATTGGGCATCCCTTTCAAATCCACATCGGCCTTATATAAGTGAGTGATGTACAGGCTGCGCGGTCATGTTAGTCTGAGCAGTGATGCAGTCAGTGTGTGTGTGTTGTATGCATGCTCTATATAAGCATGTCCTAAAGGCCATATGATGGCAGTGAGGCAGAGAGGGAAAAGCTGATGTATGGAAAGAGGGATTTCTGTACGTATGCAGAGAGAGAGAGAGAGAGAGAGAGAGAGAGAGAGATGCAAAGCTGCATATGGATCCAGGCCACTTCATTCTCCACCGCAAATGTCATGTTGTATTACCTTCAGTGGGAAACATGATATTACACACACACACACACACACACACACACAATCACTCTGTGCTGTAGCTGTATTTATGATGGCATGCTTTTACAGGCCTGCACAGATATGCAGATCAAACAGGTGTGTGTGAAGGAGAAAGAGAGTTTATAATCTCAGAGCACTGTTGCTCTGTCAATATTATGTGTGTATACATACATGATTGGTATGAGCATCGGTTGTATGTGTGCATAAATAGTGTGTTAGAGCAAGAGCATGCTGTTTTTGTGTTAGTGTGTGGATATGATGTTATTGTTGTTGTTTACTTGCTTTAATGTATGTGTAACCCTTTATTTAAATTCCTCTGTTTTAAAATAGAGGCCTGATTAAACTATACTCTATATAATCCAGAGCACATAGCAAAGGCATCTACAATATTACATACATACATACATAAAAATTAGACAAAAAACAACTTATGGACGTATGATGTTACAGTTGTGTTACACATAATGTTACAATAATGTTATGTGTAATGTTAATCAGGTTATATGCTATGCGGAACATGACTAATGTTATGTTAGTCACATTAGTCATGTTACACATAATGTTACAATTTTGTTAAACGCACTGTTACAGTAGATAGATAGATAGATAGATAGATAGATAGATAGATAGATAGATAGATACTTTATTGATCCCGAAGGAAATTTAGCAGCCAGTAGCAGTCACACAACACAGGACAGTAATAAGGATGTAAACAATATAACAGGAAGAATAAATATAAAAAAATCCTATCAACAGGCATCTATTCAAATAGAAAAATACAACAATCTGGATGTTAGCTGTAATGTTGCTGTCATGTTACACAACATTAAAATCATGTTACAGATCATTTTAGTCATGTTAGAATCATGTAATGTTGGTCATGTTGCATGTAAATGTTACACCCCTGTTACACATAATGTTATATTACATTACGTGCAATGCTACAGTCATGTTAACGTGTATACAATATTATAGTCATGTTACATGTAAAGATCATATCAGTCATATCACGCATAACATTAAAGTCATGTTACAATGTGATTTTCAGTAATTATCCCCTAGATTTGCTATTGTTATATGGCTGTGTGACAGTGTAACGCAAATATAACTACCATATCTACAACTAATAGGACCTAGAATTTGAACCCCAGTCATGGATAGATCTTCAGTTCAGTACGGTTAAGCTATGTGTTTTCATATCAAATACAATGAACATGGTCAGGGTGAAAAAGCAAAGAAATGTAGCTGAATTATTCTGAATAAGCAACCTTTGTCACTCTATTCAAAGTCTTTCAGAATTTGCATTTAAACTCTGTTTAGATGTTCGGTCTCTATAGTTGAGCCACCATATAAAAGCTAGGTGCCACTGTTCTGTACCTGTTTCTAAGCCAAGCACTTATAAATGGATATGAAAGCGATCCACAAGTGGCAGACATATAAAAGGAAGGACATTATCATAAAAGGAAAGCAGCCTGTATCTAGAAATCCTGTCATGTGATCTGAGCTTGATCTAATTTGCTTAACTGCAGTGAAGGTAATGTGCAGGTTGGGATTTTCAGTGCTGTAGCAGTTAAAAAAAAAGACACGGTAATAATGATGAAGTCATTATAGTTAAGAATAGGCCAAAGCAGAGTTTGACACAAGGTTAACATCTATTGTGGGCACTGGAGACTGGTGTTTCTGTGTAGTGTATGTTAAAGAATAGTTATAGATATACAACACATCACATGTGGGCGTGTAGTTACGGAAAACATTACTTATTGCAGAGTCATTTACCATGGACAGTAATTCTTAGAACGTACAGAAAACCTGTTGACTCTAAACACACATATAAGAGAAGCTGAAGAAGCTTCCCATTGGCTTCTACTATGAGTTAGGCTTTCTGAGTCCCGGGAAATGTGTTGAAATTATTGTGCATGGAACTCGACTGAATGGCATACAGATGCAGCAGATAGAGATTGGCACGAAAAACCTGTAAATATTTCTTTAATATTCCTTTCTAACTTTTTTAGTCTTTGTTTAGTCTTTTTAGTCCATGTGTTAGGATTAGAACTTTACAATATATAGTTTGCAAATAGTATCGCCATATCAGCCTTCAAAATACTGATATCATAGAAGTCTGCAGTATGCAGTAAGCCTCTCACCAATCGATTCATGTTTTATGAGTATCCTGACTAATCACAGATGTTCTTTGGGCTGTTGGGATGAATTAAGGATTTCACATGATCCAATAAATGTAAATAATTTTGCAGGCCAATCCTGAATCATGTCATATCAAGCGTTCGACTAATGTGTTTTTGAGGTATCCCAAATTATCACTATTGAAAAGTGTAGCAGTGAGGAATCTCCGGGGCCTTCCTTCAGAAAAGGCCAAATTATTTCTGTGACATCATAAAAAATACATGTCTATAATTTTTAGTTCATTTTTATTTAATAGAATCATCATGCTTGTTGTAATTAAACTCAGTACTTTAGAACTATTTTTAGTAATTCTCATATTTCATTGGGTTTCTCATATTTCATTATTAGGTTTTGGTTGGAAACAAAAGGGATAAATTCTTGAAGCACTCAATTTAAAATGATCCAATCAAGATTTTTCTTCTCTATGTATCTAGGTAGCTTTTCCATTGGTTAGGACTTCAGGAGCTGGACGGAAGTACTAACAATGGAATCCCATTCTGATTTCCAACGGGTGGGACCAGTTTTGTGAGAATAAAAGGTCACTCTAGGCCTTCCGGAAGTTGTAGATACGTCACTGACTGCGAGTTTGAGTGGTAGCCTGACCATTGCGTTTCAGTCAGGTGTTAGAAATGGAAAACAGCAGCAGCTCTTTGCCAGGGCTCTTACTGTACGAATAACTGAAAAACTGCTGCAAGGTGAAAATATATGTCAATTTGTCTGTTACAGCTTCTAAAATGACGCATAGAATGTCGTTTACAAAACGCAGATGTCCGAGTTTAGTGCAGAACAGCCAAAAAATGTTCACATGAATTGCTGTTTGTTTAGTGCTAACATACCACTGGAATCCCATGTGAGTGTAAGCAAAAACTTAGCATGATCACAGAGGTGTCTCCTTGTTTTTTTTTGGCTGAATTCTGACCTTTATAGCCCCAAATGAAGGCATAGGTCTAATAGTCACGTGACTGGTAGTGATACAGTCACAGTACTGGTGTTTTGTCCATATCATCCAGCCCTAGTAAGAATAATCTGCCATTGATCCAAATACTTGTGTATTTCTATCACACTGAATGTTCAGTTTGAGCTACATTCAAAGGAGAGATATTCAGTCCAGTGTTTTGTGTGTGTGAATTGATCCTCTGTCTGTGTGTGTTTATGCCATGCTCATGTTTGTGCTCATGCTTTGTGTGTGTGTGTTTATGCTATGTGTTTGTGACAGCAGGCTCCCTGCTGGGCCGGTTATGATATGACTCCATTGGGCAGCTTCTGTCTGCTCTCAAAAGCCTGCCTGATCTGATAGTGGTGCACTCAGACAAGCAGCGGGCCTGTGTGTCTGTGTGTGTGAGGGAGGTTAAGAGAGAGTGAAGGAAACAAAAGAAAACAGAGCAAGAAGGAAAGACCAAATTAGTCTCTGAGTTATGGGGTATCTACATATGGTTTTGGCCATGTTTAGAATGTGGAATTGAGATAAAATATTGAATGAGATACTCATTTGTGCGCACTGACTGCATTATCTTTCTCCATCTGTTCTGTATTTACAGTCCATACAGTTGTGGTGTTAATGATTAAATCTGCACTCTGTCCCTTCCCCCCATTTAATGCTACTGCACTGTAACACACCCTTTTTCCTCTTTATCACAGCCATTTGCAAAGGAAGTGAATTTCCATGTAGTTTTCAGAATTTGTTATTTGTTTGGTATATACGTAAATATTAAAAAATGCATTGTTGCGTATATTTAAACTACAGATATGCATATATTTCAATATGCTAACATGTATGTAATTAAACATGGAAAAAAATGGCACAGTTAAGTTTTTTGCATCTTTATTTTAAAACATATAGGAACCCAATTTCAAAAAAGTTGGGACAGCAGAAGTAATGTAAATAAAAACACAGCAATGAACTGCAAATCCTTTGTGAAGTGTATTCAGTTGGAAACAATATAAAACAAACAAGATATTTAATGTTTCAGCTAATATTAAAGCTAACCGTAGTATTATTATTATTATTATTATTGTTATTATATATATATATATATATATATATATATATATATATATATATATATATATATATATATATATATGTGCATACTAAATTCCAAAAAAAGAGGGGACGGGGCATGTTTACCACTGTGTCACATCACATTCTTACAACAACGTTCAGTAGTCATTTGAGAACTGAGGACACCAGTTGTTGTAGTCAAGTGTTATAGATTGTGCTTCATAATGCGCCACACATTTTCAAAAGAGACAGTCTGGAACCTGCACTCTCTTACTATGAAGCCACACTATTGTAACACATGCAGAATGTGGCTTGACATTGTCTTGCTGAAACAAGCAGGGATGTCCCTGAAAAAGATGTTGTCTAGATGGCAGCATATGTTGCTCCAAAGTACAGGTGTACTCTTCAGCATTAATGGTGACTTCACAGATGTGGAAGCTAGCCAATGCCAATGGCACTAACACACCCCTCATGTTTTGGAACATAGACACACAGACATTAGTGATTGTAAGCAGGTGCTACGTTATTTAGAGCCTTAAAAACTAGTAGCAGTATTTTAAAATCTATCCTAAAACAGGTAGCCAGTGCAGTTCTTTCAAAATGGAGGCTCTTGTTTTTGTTTAGATTTGTGCATCTTGCATTTTGTACGAGCTGTAGAGGATGGATTGTTTCCTTAAGAAGCCCAGTAAAAAGAGTGTTACAGTAATCAACTCTGCTTCTAACAAATGCATGAACAAGTTTCTCTGTGTCACTCTGATAGAAAAGGCTGAACCATCACAATATTTCTCTAATGATAGAAAGCTACTTTAGTGACTGTGTTTACATGCGGGATAAACCAGAGCTTGGAGTCTAAGGTTACACCCAAGTTTTGTACTTGAGGTTTAGTAAACAAATCTAAAGAGCTGAGCTTCTCAGAAATTCTCTGAATTTTAGTACCAAGGGTCAGTATTTCATTTTTTTTAGTTGTAGAAAATTTTGTACATCCACTGAATTAAATCTGATACAGTTGGTGGGTCTGTCAGCAGAGTCTTGATTTTCAGAAGAAATGGAAATGTATATTTTCTATTATGTTTCTAATGACATTACCTAGAGGTAACATGCACAAAGAGAAAAGCAAAGGCCCTAAAACTGAACCGTGTGGGACTCCACAAGAAATGTTTGTTAAATATGATTTAAACCATTCTAAAACTGTCTGATTTTACTTTAAGACGTAAAAAAGGAAGGTTAGTAATTAGTCTAAAATAATCTTAAAGGATCTATGCTATTCTTTTTTTTAGTAGAGGTTCACCAGGGCAATTTTAAAAGCATCTGGAAAAGCACCTGACAGAACAGTTTTAGTTAAAACATCATTCTGAACACAAAAAAACATCTTAAGGAGTGAAGCACTAGCAGAGTTAAGATCACATGTTGATGCGTTTATTTTTTTGAATATAGTTTTAACATGAGCAAATATCTGTACATGTATTTTTCTTCCACGTGTGCACACTAGAGCTGCACAATATGGACATAATGCTTGTAGCTTTATTTACAGCAGCGATAAAATGCAGTTTCCATCTGTTTTGTAGCTCCATCATTTAACCTATGCATTTTTCTTCAGTAGTGTTGATTGAATGCATTGTAATGTAAATACATATGATTTAAAAAAATGGAAGTGAACTGGATTTTGTCTTCATAGACAAACAAGCAAGTCAACATTTATATAAATATTTTTTACTATGGATGCACCAATATGGGAATTCTGGGCCTATGCTGATATCCGATATGTTTCATATATATAGCTGTTGATGCTAATACTGTCGAAATTGGGACTAGATCTGTCTGGATTAGCATTACAGAAATATAAAATTTATTTCTGCAGAGTTACAAATGCTGTAAAAAAGTAAAATGCAGACATTTTAGCACACTTTCTTTGTTTAAATGCTGTTTTTTATGTTTTAGCAGTTGCGCACAGTTTTTGATATTAAGGAAGCTGCAGTTGTGCCGTTATCTCAGCACAGCCAACCTTTGTGGACAGCTCTCTCATTGCTCCTCATTGCTCACTAGCAGCTCAACACAGAGTCACAACATTTCACACACGGTGAGCCAACAGTGTCCTAGTTAATCTGATAACAGACTTACAGGGAAAAATATTTTACTTGATTGTATTAATAGAACAAAAAAGTGGATTTCCATTCCGCTAGCGGAACAGCCACTAAGGGGCCTGCAGATAGAGGCTACAGATTGACCTGCATTGATTAAAAACAATTTCCTTTTACACACACACACCATTTTACACCCAGTCACCCACAGAAACATTCATCTGGAACTGTGATTGGTCAGGGTGATCACAGCACACAGATTGATTAGATCACTCATTTGCATATTGGAGCCTTCTGATCATTGCAAAGGCCAATAATGTGAAAACGATTAACAAATGGGGATGCTTTGTAGCGGCCACACAAGGTCACCATGTCCAATACTGGTTAGAGGGGTAAACAGCCCCCCAGCACTGGACTGTGAAGCGTGGAACGGTGTTCTGTGGAGTGATGGAGCTCTATCCAATACCTTTGGGATGAGTTGGAGTGGCATTTGTGATCCAGAACAAATCATCCGACATCAGCACCTGATCTTACTAATGCTCTTGTGTCCGAATGCAATCAGATCCTCACAGCAATGTTTCAGCATCTATTAAAGCCTTCCCAGAAACGTAGAGGCTGCTACTGCAGCAGAACTCCCTGTTAATACCCTGGATTTCAGAAGAAACATCAGAAGAAACATGAGCAGCTTATGGTCATGTTTAAAGCTTGTGATTCATATAGTTCGTCTATTATAGTCATAAATACTCTTGAATTAAAGCTGACATTCAGCACTCTAACCTCCTCATTATTGTTACAAATCCAGAGTGCTGGTGTACAGAGCCAAATCAACAAAAGCAGTAACTGCACAGTTACTCATGGACTGCACTATATATAGATCCATAAAACTGTATACAGCTCTACTCATCCACAGATGTGGTCGCACACCTGACATTAAAATGAGATGTGAAACTTGCAGATGAGAGATCACGTGACTAAATGTAGTCTTTTTTTATGATTGGTGTATTTAGAATCCTTCCCTTGTGACCGACCAATCATAATGAAGCATGGAATATCTGTTTGTAGTAAGGCAAAAGTTTCATGTTGTCTTGAGGCAACACTGCAACAGAGGCTTCACATTTAATACAGTAATTCTGTCTGTTACTTTTTAATAAAGGTGACTTGAGGCCTGTTGTGCCATTTCAGGCTGTTTCTCAGTGTTGCAGAGTTTGTGACCACTTTATCTCATTCTGTATCCTATTATACCTGTCAGTAGTCAGTCTTGAGGCACACTGTATGTTGTAGGTGATCACACATGTAGCAAACACACACACAGACACACACACACCTCTCCTTTAGGCTTGTGTGCTGCTGTATCTGTGGCCCATGTGCTGAATATTTCAGCAATGTCTACAGTTATTCACAGCCCCCTGATTCCCTCTTCTCTTTCTAATGTATTTATATATATATATATATATATATATATATATATATATATATATATATATATATATATATATATATGATAAAGAAAATGAGAAAGCAGGAGAGAAAGAGTGGAGTATCTCTGTCATATTCTCTGTCTTTTTGTTCTTTTCTCTCTCTATCATTCTGTCTCTTCACTCTCTCCCCTCTCCTCACTCTCAGCCTCTTTTTGCTCTTTTCTCTCTCTTGCTCTTATTCTTCTTTATGCTCTAACACTCGCCCTCGCTCTTTCATTTTCCATTTCTCTCTTTCCCTCATGTCTCACCTTCTCATTTGCTGTCTCATAGTCTCATTTTCTTTTTTCTCTCTCTGTCATATTCTGTCTCTCTTTCTTGTTCTCTCTTGCTCTCAATCTTCCTCCCTCCCTCATCTCTTTCTCTCTCTCCCTCACTTTTCTATCATTCGTCATCTCTCACCCTCTCGCTTATATTCTCTTTTCTTTTTCTCCCCTCTCTCTTTCTCCAACTCTTGCTCTTCTTCAGTCTGACATACTCTCATTTTGCCCTTCTCTCCTTTCTCTCCTCCCTCTTACTCTTGCTCTTGTTTTTTTCTCTCTCTCTTCCTCTCTACCTCTCTTGTATGTCTCTGTCTCTCTCCTTCTCTCTCTCACTATCATTCTGTCTTTCCACTCTCTCATATTCTCTCTCTGTCTCTCTCCCTCTCTCTCTGTCTCTTTTGCTCTCTCTCTCCTTCTCTCTCTCTTTCTTTCTCTCTCTCTCTCTATCCCCCCGTCCCTCTCTCTCCCTGCGCTAAAACTGCCTGACACAGTAAAACATTGAGATAGATGGCTGTATTCCTGCAGGACGGCAGTGTGTGGAGTAGGCTGGGTGATAATGCAGTGCTTTGTCATACTGTCTGTAGCCTGTGTGTAATGACCCCTTGTTTTCACAGCAGCTGTATCACCACAGCACTGCCCCGTTCTCTCGCGCAGCTGCTCCCTGTGCTCATGCAGCTGCTGTACACCCTTCACTACCATTACTCATTATCAGCATTATCTGCATACGCCGCCTCTGTATTAAAGGTTACCTGGCACAACAAGACAGGATGTTGTTATATCGCTTCCTATTTGCGTAGAAGGAAATGTGCATTTGCTTGGGGCAGTTCCCCATCACATATTTGTTTACATGACACTGGGACAGCAGGTTGGAGCGTAACTGTAATGCTAGGTTACTGTGATATTGGCTGGTGCATACTGAGCAGTTATAGTTAAGGAGTCCTGAGGCAGAAAAATCTGATTAACACAATTTTCCCCTCAATTCAACTGTAATCAGTCACCAAAGACATGTTTGCTTTTTTTAGTTTTGCACTAACGCTGTGAGGCTAATGTAGCTTATTCCCTCTTTGGTTAGCATAGTTTCTGACAGAGTACTATAAAATAGCAAAACTGTGCCACAAAGCTAAAAACAGTTGCAGCCTTAGCATTTTGTGGTGTATCTTGAAGCATGATTTTTTTGTCTTTGTCCATTTTTGTACCATTTTGATACCAATCATACAGTATCATGAGTCACATCATCTCTAATATATAATAATATTTATTTACTGTTATTTAACAATGTGTAATGATTTAGACAAACAGTTTGCATGATGCTAATTAGTGCCTGTAAGCTTCCATTACTTGTTAGCTACATTAGCCTCCTAACTCCAATGCAAAACTAAAGAAGAAGCCTTCAGGCACCAAACATGTCTTGCCTGATCCACTACATTTGGGCTAAGGGGGAATATTGTGCTTATCTGATTTTTCTCTGAGTCCCTTAAGAAAAACAAAAGTAATGTGGCTAATGATTAAAGATTAGTAGAGTGAATGTATTCAACCTATCTGATGTCAGCAAGCTTTCCTTCATTACTAGCAATGATAAGTTTGAATGAAGTATTCTTTTAAAGGTGCAGCGTGTAAGATTTAGTGGCATCTAGTGGTGAGGTTGCAGATTACAATCAACTGATTACCCTTCCCTCACCTTTGCAAGAGTATGCAGGTACATTTTTTGTTTGTCAAGGTACAATGTAAATGTTCCCCTTAAAGGTACAACAGTGGTTTTAAGGTCTAATTGTGTTCCTTAAATAAGTTTTTTTCCAGGCAAAAAGTATGTATTTGTATTTTTTCATAACTTAAAGTTTTGAAACAAATCAATAAAATAAAAAGCCTGGAGACGAGACGGGCTGTGTGGAGTCAGTACAACTTAGAAAATATAATTTCAATGGATTCTGGTAGCCTATGGTTGCTGTCATGTTTTCGCTTCTTTGACAACAGATTCACCCTCCATTGCTTTTTCTTGTGCTAAATAATAAATTTGATCCTCCGTTTCTCAAAATTTGGGTTCTCAAACTTCTCACAACACATAGTGGTTAGTCAGCACCGGCATCGACCACTGTTTCTTCTTCTTTCTTTGTCTTCCAACTGGTGCTATAGCGCCACCAAATTCAAGGTGCTGCTTCACTGTAAAAATGTGAAAGGCACTCTCTAGAGCCAGTGTCTGGTTTGTCCCATCTGGGCTACTGTAGAAACATGGTGGTGCAACATGACAGACTCTGTTGGTAGAGGACCTGCTCCTGTGTAACTGTAAAGGCCTCATTCTAAGCTAACAAAAACACAGCAGTTCATAGTCACAAGTGATTATACACTAATGAAAACATGGTTTTGTATACTGTATTCCATTTTTGCCAGTAGATCCCCTAAATCTTACACACCCTGCACCTTTAAAACATTGGAAGGCTATAAGACTGGAAGGCCATGTGTTTGCTTGTGAGGAATTTTATAAGATTGACAAAAACAAAGCTTTTACTGTTCAGGCAGGGATGTTGGTAAGCTTCATTATTTGCAGTCCACAATGAATAGAACAGAGCTCTATTTACGCTTGAAACGGAATTTGTCCTGCACAGACAAGAGTCCTGGCAAGTCCAGAGAAGTCAGAATTCATACAGATTGTGTGACACTGTGGCTATATTATGTCACTTAGTATTTCGTACAGTTTGAAGTACACTGTATAGCACATAGTATACAAAAACCATTGAAGTCTGTACCTTAGTCTTTACCCAAAGTTCGCCTCACAATAGTTCAGAACAGTTATGTGTCCCTAATATAGTTTCCCAGTTGTTACACCTTTTTTGTACTGTTCCAACATTAAATACACCCTAAGCTGGTAATAACAGTGTTATAACCTTGCAATGCCTTCTTCCTCTGGACTTGGAATAGGGCTGCCTGATACTGTGATTGTTCACAGCAGCACACCATAAAAACATTGTGATTGATGGATATTTACCATTTAATTCCAGCTGGTGTGTATTCAGTATATTCAGTTATATCTCAGCTGTCCTGTTTTTCTCTCTCAGGCTCCGCTGGTGCCAGGACATGCTGGCATGAAGTTCACGGTGCTGGAGACGTTGGACCATATCAAAGAGGAGTTCCAGCTGTTCCAGGCCCAGTACCATAGGTGAGACTTAGCACACAGCAGTGAAACTAACAGAACATTAAAAGTACAGGATGTTATTTGAGGCATAGCATAGTAACGTTAGTATAACCTTCCAGTATACAGCGCTAAGATATCATTGTCATGATGCAGGTTGCTCTGCCCTGCTTGCTTAGACTTCAGAACAACTGAATGAGCAACAACACTAGCCTACTGCAGATTGGCCTACAATTAGGGCTGTTAGTTTAGCTTCCAGAATGCCCGCTGCCCTTTATTCCTGAGTTGCAGGATGTACCACTACTATCTTAAGTAGGATTTAGCGTATCAGACTTAATGCTGTAAGATCACTTGAATGATTGGGACAAGCTACTTTATAACCTGATTCAGGCTATTAGCTAGTGATCCTGTTAGCACATGCTGTGCTAGAGTGATATACGCTAATGTCTTTGATAAGAGCTTCAGGAAAAGTCCTCTGTTCTTTCTTGACTACTTAACTGGGGCATTTTGGCCTAAAGCTAGCCTTTAATATGTTATTTGTCATTTTGTAATATTCTGTAGCGCAGCACTGTGTTACTCAGCCTCATCAGTTTGTATGTTTCATCAGTATGTTTTTTGTCCAACAGTGTTCTCTCACTACAGTAGCCAGCATGCATTACGTAAATGTCATGTAACTATTGAGATAAACTGCAATAAAGAAATTGTGCTACCATAAAAAGCTATTTCAAACAGCCCACCCACAAGTATTAAACAAGTACAAATAGCAAGTAGTCGTTTTTGAAAAGTACCTCCCACCCTCAAGATATATTATCAGAAGGGGGGTTTCCTAGATTTTAAACATCCAAAAATATCTCATTGTAGAAACTGTTGTGGCACAGCTGTGGGAGGCAAGTAGACATATTTACAACGGATAAGCAATGGTTGTCTTTTTTATTTGGCTGGAGTGTCGCTTTAAGTAAAACATTAGTTATTGTTTACTTACAATTTAGTATCTGCTATAAATTGTTTTGTAACTACTATAATACTAATATGGAAGCTATGTAATTCCCTGAATTGGAGTGTGAACCGAACAAGTATGATATATTAATATTTATATATATAAAACAATAAAAATTAAGTAGTATTTCATGATATTTCCCCTACTCCACATGCTATTATGCTGCTAACTTTCATGATATGACATCATGTCTCTGGATAGGCTTTTTCAGTGTTATGCGTTGTGGCGTGCAATAAAAGAAGCCAAGCTAAGAGCAGCTACTCTTGTATATCTTCTCTCTCAGTCTGAAGCTGGAATGTGAGAAACTGGCCACTGAGAAGACAGAGATGCACAGGCATTACATCATGGTGAGTGTTCTTATTGCTATTGTGAATGACCTATAAATGCTGTTATGAGAGGAAGTAAATAAGAGTCTAAGGTCTAATTCAGAAAACAATGTTCTCCTCTTCCCGTAGCCTCCTTTCCCCGCATGGATAGCTCATGTTATTAGGGGTCTGCAGTTTGTATTAAATAAATATTGTAGCTCTTTCTAATTCCAGATAGTGTCTTTCAATTTACAGCCGCATTTCTGCAACTCTTGGAAGTAATCATTAACACTACCATTACATTAGGCTGCAAAACAAGGCATTGATTTGCTAAGTGGAAGAGGGCAGGCAAAGTGAGGGGCTAATTTTCATTTGTACTGGAAACAGAGCACATTTCCAGAGTGTATATATCAACCACATAACTGCGTATTTTTGTGTTTTTGCTCAGTATTATGAGATGTCCTATGGCCTGAACATCGAGATGCAGAAACAGGTAAGCAACTTCGCTGAAATATTAGGTATTAGGCCTGCTGTGTTATTAAATCTCCTGTATTATTAGACCTGCTGTGTTATTAAACTAGTTGTGTTGTTAGGCACTGTTCTTCTTGTTCTTCTGTTTTTTTTTCTTCTTACTGAAGTGACTGTCGTGGATGATATATTGTCTCATTTTTTATTTAGCTTCTTTTCAGTGACACACATTTTCTTTCAAATGAGCATACTAGGTGTGGGTAATATGACAACATTGTATCGTTATTGTGGTAAAGTGTGTCTCAGCATACTTTTCTGAGCATATCATGGATATATTCCATACTTAAAGAACCGTGACCACCATGTTTCATAAAAAAGTGAGTATAATTAGGCCTGTTTAATTGAATTTACAGTTTGTAAAACACTGAATAAAATCATTGTTGGTTTATTATTATTATTATTACTATTATTATTATTATTATTATTATCATAGTAATTTTTAAATGTGGCACTACAGGTTCTATTTTGTCTGTTCCAACTTATTAAATCTCACAAAAACTAAATATCAAGATACATATCGTGTATCAAACTGCCTTAATCATAATATATTTTTGCTGTATCACTCACCCCTAAAGTGCACTTCAGCTATGTTATTTAGCTATTGAAGAAAGACTCATGGAACAGTTTGGAGACTCACTTGGATGAAGAAGCTTATCTCATTCTTGTTGGATGACATCGTCATATAAGCTTTTAAAGCTTCTAATAGGCTAACACTTGTCAGTTTTTCAGACTATGGCCTCAGCCCATTCAAAGAAGAAGAGCATATTATCCAACCAGAGCACTCATTCAGTTCCTCAGTGCTAAAATCAGTTAGTAATGGGCTTCAGTGAGGGCAGAAAACATGGGCTAAGCTTATGTAGCAGTTTCCCACAAGAGTTAAAGGGATGCTCCAGCCAAAATTAAAAATGCAGCCATCGCTCCATCTGCTGTAAACATGACAAATTACATTTTATGGCCGTGCTGCCATCTCTAAGGTGAGATTTTCCAGTTTAGAAACTAAAAAAGCCCCCTTCTGATGGTGTATCTTGAAGGTGGGAGGAACATTTAGAACACGGGGCTTCAAATCATCATTACAATGGAGAGAATGGATTACTCAAACATCAGAAATGACTCATCAAGACAAGAAGCTAAAGGCTACAGTTAGCTAGGTATGGCTATCTGGATGTGTTACCTCAGTCTGGTTCCTTTTCTCTGGGTGAATAGGTAAAAAACCTTACATTGTTACGTCTTGACGTTCCCAAGACACAGCACTGCGTCTACTTGCATCTAACGTTAATCTGAATGTTTACATTAGGCTAACTATTTTGGATTTAAAACTATATATGATAAATCTATCATATTACAGATTGTGAAAAATTTTAAATGATTACTGTGGATGAGCTGCATCATGAAAAAAATGGAGATAAATAGATGTGAATGCTGTCTGTGTAGAGTGGATGGAAGCTAACATCAAGCTAACTGGTAATTCCAACACTGACACTAAGGCTAGCTTGTAGAATCCAGCGCTGAAGATATAGTAGGATAGTGACTGGTTTGTTTTTTATTTTGCTTTAATGAAAAAGAGAAACAACTGCCAGTGGTTTTCAGTTATGAGCTTCATTGTTCAATAAGTTTTCTGCTCACATTAAAATCTGCCCACAAACACACCCTCAACAAGCCATCAACATGTATCAATGTGCTTTTTAAATATTAAGTGCCTCACACATACATGCATATAGTTATCAAACATCTTGGACACTTAAAAAATAAAGTGAGAAAGCTTTTAATCTGGGCAGTAAGTGTTTATTTGCCCAAAAGCACTAATATTAGAATAAATACAAGTAACATTAGTACAATAAATAGTGATTTTTACATGTAATGTTTGCTTAACCATTTCCAAAACCTTCCTTATGGATGCCCAGTATTATTTGTATTTATCATCACATACTTGGTTTGTCTAATCAGTCCTTCATTATGTTGAATCAGGAAATGGCCAGGAATTTAACAAATCTTTGTGATGAATGGGGGCATTACAGTGACTTATGGAGCCAAATGTTGTTCTTCAAGCCACTGGCATAGGCAGAAATATATTTTTGGCTAGGCTTGTGAAAAAATGGGTAGACCAACTAGCATAATAGCGTAACATTTTCATTGGAAAGGCCAGGCCCACCCATACCAACGCGTGTTTACACCCTTGCTTCAGACTAGCTCACAACATATCAACTACTTTTTTGAAAGTCTTGTTACTTTTTACTGTATTATGTTTATTTATGTGTATTTTAATGGTATATGGTGTTTTTACAAGCAAAAAGACACTTACTGCCCAGATGAATATGATTAAATGCAGTACTTAAGTACAATACTATATGCATGCATATGCACACACACACAAACACACAGAGTGGGCTAATCCAGATAAGACCCCTGGTGCTCTCCTCTTTTTCCAGGCCATCTGGATTTGAGGGTGTATGTGGGTCACTGTGGAAAAGCTGTAGAACCGCCTCTGGTTGTGTGTGTTTCGTGTGTCAGAGAGAGAGTGTGTGTGTGTGTGTGTGTGTGTGTGTGTGTGTGTGTGTGTTTGCTTTACTTCACAAGTGAGGGTGTGTATGCATCTTCGATTGAGTGTATTCATCCATCCCTGACTCTGAGATGCTGGTTCACGCTTTGTGGAGCACTGAATGCAGTGAAATGAATAACAGTGTACTGAAGTGTCCACTAGGGGGCAGCAGAGATTGTTTTTCTTACATCTCCAAAGCCTGTGGGTTGTTAAATGCGTATTTCAAAGGCTGCTTTGCTGCTATCATCAGCAGCATATTCCAGGTAATATACATGCATATAGCCCTTCAGAAGGACGCTGACAGGAGCAGTAGCACTCGCTGGTGTGTGCTTGGCCCCCTATTGTCATGTTTACTGTGTCCTCTGCTGGCTGATGAGATTTTCTCTGAGCTCTGTGTGTGTGTGTTTCCCCCTGCAGGCAGAGATTGTAAAGCGGCTCAGCGCTATATGCACTCAGATCATCCCTCTCCTGTCCCAAGAGGTGTGTGAGCGAAACGATTGCTGCACAGACACACATTTACCCACACACAATCATTCGTAGCCCTGCATTAAATTGTTGCTTTCTAAGGGGGCCCACTCTTTCTCCCCCCTCCTTGTGCCTGTTTAGACGTTAATTATTTACAAGAGAGCTGGTCATCAGCAGTCTGATCTCCGCCCCTTTCATCCATCAATATTTCATGCAGCTTTTTTTACCAGGCACATGGAGAGCATCTGGGGATTTTATAGTCATAATACCCTAAAGGAACCCAGTAGGAATAGGAGCAATAGCAGGAAATATGCTTGTTTGTTTGGCTGAACTGAAGTAAACAGTTCTTTTAAAGTTTTATATTAAAGTCCCTCTATCACTGTTGAATAAAATAAATACTAATTTAATGTATTATTTAAGTTTTGTTTACCATTCACTCCCCAATCTAGACAGTCCATATGCAAACTAAGTTGCAAAAACACCTGTTTTGAAGTCATTGTTTTTGTGATGTCAACCATCGCATTTAGATACATACATTGTATGCAAAAGTTTGAACATCCTTAGTCAAATGGCATGTTTTGCTGATTTTCTGAGTGAAAATAAGTAAATAACACATCCTCTACAGTCTCACAGAAACATTAGGTTATGAAAAGGTGTGTACCCTGGGAAAAAACATATTTAGGGTACACAGTTAGACCTTAAAACCATTGTTGTACCTTTGGGGGTACATTTACATTGTTTGTACCATGATTAACAAAACATATACAGCATGGTACTTTTCTTTATGACAGTGTACAGGGAACTTCTGTATGTTTGTATTTTTCTGAAAATTTTAATGTACCGTTTCTTTTTATTTGCTGGTTTGAACATATGTTGACATGTAATTTACCCCCGGATGTTAGATTTGGCAAGTAAACTGTAATTGTGCATTAAAATGTGCAGAAGTGTGTTCTCTGTAGATGTGTTAACTTATTTTCACTTAGAAAATCAGTGAAACAAGTAATTTGTTCAGGGTTGCCCAAACTTTTGCATACCTCTGTATATCTGCCTGTTTTTTAGTTTAGTCTCACCCATTCACATTAGACTTATAAGGAGTGTTTCAGCCCATACTGCATTTTTTTATGAGGCCAGCTAATCAGAACAGAGGTAATTTGCATATACCAGTCTTAAAGGCACAGTTAGAAAAACAGTGTGTCTAATTCTAAGGGTTAAAGAGAGTTTAGAAAATGGTCATGTGAAAATTAACTGCGACATAAACCCACACTGGTATCTGAAGTGGGCATCAGAAGGACACAATAAAATTTGCATTAAAGTAATACGTCAGTATTTTTCTGCCAAATCTCTACCTACCACATCTCTAGCATATGCTCAGTTACCACAGACAGTATTTCCTTGCATTTAGAAACGAACACAAAACCTGTTGACTCAAAATACACTTAAAATAGAAACCAGTGGGAAGAAGTTTCAGCAGCTGCCCATTGGCTTCTGTTATGTGTGCTTCGAGTTAGGTTTATAAGTTGTCTAGCAACACCTTAGCAGCCACCTGGGATATTACAGCAATGGCCTAGCAACACCTAAGCAACCACCTACAATACCAAGCAATGTTACAGCAACACCTTAGCAACTACCTGGGATAGCATAGTAACGGCTTTGTCGAACCAACTTTGTTTGTTCACTGATTTTCCTCTTCTAGTTTTCTATTCTTTTTCTTATTCCTTTAGGTGTCTAACTTATTATCCATGGCAATCGTCTGTGCTACAGATGCCTCAGAGAGAAGTTAGGTTAGAAAAGACAGGAGTATTCCTTTAATGTGAACAATTGCTTATGTTAGAGGGGTTGTAATCGTTTCCCTTTTTGTTATGAGAACACTACCAGAGGGGATGTTTCAGTGGAATTAATTTTCACAGGAACAGGGAACAGACTAACAAGTGTGTTCAAGTTAACTGATGAGCTAAGTGATGATTGTTATCAGAAAATCCCATTTTCTGGTTCTCACTTAAGGTGTTGAGTTATTAAGGGGAGGATTTAACCTACTTGGCACTAATAGGTAGTTGATGTATAATGTGTATCCTAATATGTGTGTGTGTGTCATGCAGCATCAGCACCAGGTGGCCCAGGCAGTCGAGAGATCCAAACATGTGAGCATGGCTGACCTGAACGCCATCATAGGGGTCAGTCACATCCTCCTTTTCATCCACCTGACCAATTACACGTCATCATGCTACTAGCCTTACCAGTCATGTCTGTGATACTGTTTAATCCGTACCAAATCCTCTATGTATAGTATCAGTTTGTTGAATGAATGTGTAGCCCAGAACAGAACTTCAGCTCATCTTCATTTCCAAGAAGTAATAACTTTACCTTTGGTAGATCTGTTTGATTAGCATAACAAGACTTATAAGTCGCAGTATTCATTAAGTGGTCCACAGTTACATGCACGCAGGCATTCTGGTGCGTCCAGCAATTGCTCTGGTCAAATCTGGTCAAAATGAATGTATTACAAAAATATTATAAATATGAACAAGTATTCAGTTCCTATTTTAGATGAAAATAAATTGTAAACCTAAAACTATGTCATGATAAGATAACGTCTCTTTTACGGCTTACATGCAAACTTTTCGCCTTTCTGCGAAATTTGACACTTTGAATGCTGAATATGCCTTTTACATGAATTATGTAGAAAAGTTGTTAACTTTAGTAAAGCGGGAGATGGGGGTATTGGAGGTTCTGCTACCAGCACATCATTCTGAGAGAGAATCCCTCCTCTCCCCTAAATACATCACAGCAGCAGTCCACAGTCATTAGTCAGCCAACCCACAGATATAATATTTCATATTTATAGACCAATCAGAACTAAGATAACGTTGCTGAAAGGTCAGAAGAGAGCCGCGTTCATATTCTCTCTTCTAATGGTGGGTAAAAAAGGTTAACATGCATACATTATTATTGTTAACATCAGAAACAATCAGTTGCCATTTAGTTTGTGTATGAAATTGTTGTAGAACACTTTGTTTAGAGCTAAACGACTGTCTACGAATTACATCACAAAATAGCGATCATCAGGGCCCAAGAACCGTGTGCCATTATGGAGCAAGTAGAAAGAATTTTTAGAATGGCCTCTATTTATAAAAGATGTGGGGTCTCAAAAAGATGCGTGCCAAATTTCATACATATTGACTATTTAAACTTGCTATGGTAAACAACCAAATTTGCTATGGAAATAAACCAAAATGTTTAGAAAATTATATTTGGAAATGATTTGTAGTTGCATAGTCTTTAAACTTAATGAACTAAATAATTCCATGGCAGTTACTCCTGCGTTCTTGTCTCAGAGTGTGCGAGAGTTTAATGTTTAAATCACTAAATTGGAATGATGCCACTGCATCCCGCGACAGGGGATTAGTTTCTGAACTGTTCACTTACTGCTCATGAGTTTTCATGTCTGTTATGTGCTGTATTCTTAAAAGCCTTAAGACCCAAGCTTTAGCATTAGCTAGAAAAGTAACTAAATAATAGACGTGGGCATTTCAGTCAAAGCTGATATTCGAATTTGTAAAGCATTATTACTAGAAAACTACTAGAAAAATGTAATTAGTTTCACCTCATACCTTTAAGATGGAAAACAGTGTGCTTGTGAAGAGTAAGTTAGCTCATGCCAAACCTGATGCATTTACTATGATGTCAAAAATAAAAAAAAAACTAAAATTTAAAATCATGTACAAGTAGAGTGCAAAATGACCTTAAGCTTGTTGTTTTATGTCACTTTTCTGCAATACGATTTGTCACTTTTAGGCAGTGTCTGTGTGGTAGCCTTTAGACAGCTGCAGTAGTCCTTCCTTCTTTGGACTATGCAGATTAGGGTTGAGATATGTTGAGATTATACCTGTTGTAAAAATATCATATGGATCACTTTCATAAGTCTTTTGCATCTGAGCTCTTGGTGACATTCTCCCTCTCAATCTGTCTCCCCACTGAAGCAACAACAACTGCAGCATCTTTCCCATCATGCCCCAGGCTTCTCCCTGACGCCACACCCCTCAGGTTTGTCTCTGGGAGCAGGGGGTCTCATGGCACTCCCAGCGGCCTTTCCCTTCCCACCACACCTAGCGCCTAAAGATGACATCGCTCACCCTGAATCTCTGGATCCTAGAGGTAAAAAACAAATTGATGTTGATTTATTGATCACTGTCGTAAGAAAACCTTGTATCTCCAGAGCTGCAAGGTTATAGGAGAAGGAAAAAAAACATCCTTGACCTCATAAGCAGCCAATTAAATTCTCATAACTGTAAAACTTCTGTTTTCTTAGGTAATATACAATACTGTGCAAAAGTCAGAGATCATACTTTCGTTTATTTGATACTGTGTTTAATATCAAGTGTAGCTGTATTTAGTTTGTCCATCGTTTACTTTTGTGCACCTACAGCCACTTTAACTCTTTTGTCCTTCCAATCTTAAAACCAACCAGTTTCATCTGTGTCCTTCTAACAAAAGCTGCTTCCAAAGCCGTCACTTACATTATGTTCCCCTTTAAAGAGACACGTCACACAAACAACTACCTAAAAACACCTGGGCTGCCTTATCTTTCTCATGTACATCTTAAATGGCTAAAGGAGACATTTCTAAGGAGGTTAGATGTAAGATAATCATGTTTGAAGAAGGAGAAAGTCAAAGGATAATACAGGAAAAACAGAAGATTTCAAATGTAGAGTTTAAAAACAATTAAAAGATGCAGATGAAATGGGACTCTTAACAACCATGCAAGAGCTGGTAGACCATCAATCAATCAAGCTCCACTGTTGATTCAGATCTGAAAAAATCCACAGGTGTTTCTGTCCATCCTTCCACTGTGAGAAGACTCAACACTGGGAGTCTAAGTATGTGTAGCTGTCAAGAAGCTTAGAAAAGGAAATGGTCAAAAAAGGAAATCTCCACTGGACATCCAAACTGGACATCTGAGATGTGGAGTAAGGGGTTATGGACTGATGAGTCTAAATTTGTTTGGGATTGCTTGGATTGTGAGAAGCAGAAGATGCAACCAACTCTAAGACTGAACTTTGGAGGAAAAATATTCCTGCGGATTTCTTGGAAAAACTGAAGGCGAGTCTCTTAAAGTGTTGGATTAATCACGGACACATTTTTTTGGCAAGCCTCGACCCATCCTTGCTTATAAAAAGATTTCTTTTAAAAGCTGAAAGCAAGTCTCCTGAAAAGAATGGAAGAAATGGCTTTAATCTAGACAAAGTGTGGACACACTAAGTAGAGAAAAAAATATATTCAACCATTATGTCTCTCTGGTTTTCTATTAAATGTATGTTTTAATGGTCATTTTGACTGGAAATTATATAAATGAAAGGGTGCTCTGACATTTGCACAATACTGTAGTTGCTATAATGATTATATACAGTTAGTTAGTTTAATAACTAAATAATAAGCGGATGTTTTAAGGGATTAACATAGCAATGTACAGGAATGTGAATAGCCAGGGGATTTTAAAGTGTACTCTTGGACTATTTCTGTTGGTCAATTTGTCATGAAATTTTTACACATTGCAATGCACTGCTGTCATTTTCAAACGAAAGTAATGGAGTTACAAGGTTTTCTTATGATTAAACATATGATAAAGATAAAATAGCATAAAATATGAGTCATTTGAACAGTCCAGATAACTCTAAAATTGTGACATATGAATGTGTAACAACCCTTTAAATAAAAGCTCAAAACTTCCTTTATTGTTCTAGATGGCGCACCAAATCGGGTGAGTATCATATGGTCACATACTTTAGTGTGAATGTCTGAGTGCAGATGAATGACTTGCATTAGGGATAGTTTGGCTGTGTTACTTATATAAGCTGGGCATTCTGCCTTGTGAATTGCCCTGTATAATGCAGCTCTAGTCTATAGCCTCTTATTGATTTTATGTTTTATGTATGTGTGTGACTGCTTGTGCAATGAGTCTGCGTCCCCACAGGGCAATCAGTCACTGAGCTAAATGGAGCTTGCATGGCTTTAGGGTTTATTTCAGCACTATGCTGCTTAGATTGTTTATTCATTTATGTGCAGTTTTCCATTGGCTATTACATTGAAGTGGCAATGTGTGAGTACTGTGTGTGCTGCAGGTGGTCATATGTTGTTACCCCATTATAGAATCGATCAATGCAAAAGTTTGAGAGCAAGACTTTGTAAAAATAATCATTATTCATAACTTATTTATCATTAGGTTTACAAAGCGATTCATAGCATTCGAGACTAAAGATTAGTAACTGATTAAGAATAAGCCTGCAAGAGGTTAGGTCAGATGTGTTGAATTAATGAAGAATTTGACTTTGTAAAGACTTTATAAAGAATTATTAAATGGCTAATGTGTGTGACTGTTATCAACAAACAGTGTAAAGGATTCTCCCATAGAATATGGAAGAATAAGTACAGTAACTAGATCTTAATAAACATGTTTTGTTAGTTGTTGGCAAATTATTAGTTTTTTTTTATTTAAAAATCACTGCTTGCTTCCTTACTTTTGACCTGTGTACAGTCATATGCAAAAGCTTAGGTGCCGCTGGTCAAGTGATGTGAAAGTGAAAATAAATTAACACATCCTCTACAGAGAACGCACTTCTGCACAGTTTAATGCACAGCTAGTGTTTATTTGCTGAATGTAACATATTGGAAAAAAATGAAAACCTCTGCAAAAGTTTTGGCACATTTTATATTTTATGTTGTATTTTTCTAACATGTTAAACTCAGCAAATAGGTAGACGTTGTGCTGTAAAATTTGCCAAAACCTCCATATTTGTGGTTTGTAGAGCTGTGGCTCCCCATTCCAGTCCTGTCGACTGAACACTGCACGATTGTGTTCTTTGTCTCATCAAGTTCCCCTGATACAACTAATTAACTAATAAACAAGCGCCTTGTTGGTGCAGTGAAGTGTGTAGAGTAGCATAAACACAACAATGTGTGGAGCATAGGGTAGCTGGAACAGGGATTTGGGACCCCGGCTGTGTGTGCTGTCTGCTTATTTTTCACAGTCTGCTTACCTTTTTCTGACAGTGTAAAGGGGTTGTTAACTTATTTTCACTATTTCACAAAATCAGCAAAACATGTGATTTGACCAGGAGTGTTCAAACGTTTGGGTAGTGTGAGTCTACTATGTAGTAGTCCTGGGGTATTGATATCGTTATGTAGTGATTATGACCTGTCATCATATTGCTTTTCAGTTTCAGCAATGCTGTGTCGCTATGTAACTAAATATAATGAACAAATATATAAATGCAACACTTTTGGTTTTGCTCCCATTTTGCAAAAGTTTGATAAAAAAATCCAAAAATTGGTGGCACACCTGATGCTAATGCGGGAATTCTGTTTCATGACACTGTTTTTTGCCGAGTTTCACTAAAATCTTTTCAGTAAAAACTGTTGTGCTTACATTTTATTCATTGTACATAAGATAGCAGTGTGTGTGTTGCTGAGCTGCTTGTTTCTAGCATTTTAATTCTATTTTGTGCACTTTTTACTTTATGTACAATGGTATAGGAATATCTCAGTGGCAGGCAATTGCTTAACAAAGTTTTTGCCATCAGACAGATGTTTAGATTTAAACCGATATTTCAAACTGATATTTGATGGCATATTTGTTCTCCAGAAGAGCAGAATGTTTAAGTGATGCTGGGTGACTCTGCTAAAATACCTACACTTTATTTATTTTACTGCATTTGTAGCCCTACATGAGTAAATGTTATGTTTCTCTGTAATGCTAATCCAGGTAGATTGAGTCTCAATTTCTACCTTTTTATATGTTTATATATCAGCATTGACCGATATACACATGAAAAATATCTGATAGCGTCATCGGCACACAAATCCTATATCAATGCATCAATAATGTAATTTACTATGTACTTCAGACTGTGTTTAAAGTACAGTTTAAAATCCATAAAAAATCAAGTAACCAATAACTTTCCATTCTGTAAATATGGTTACTGTGTAGTTTACATTTACTCTTTCAGTACTGTGTGAGGTTCCCTTCAATGTTATTTTTAAGAGGAAGAATTCAGAGCAAAACTGTTTAATCAGAGCAAATTAATGCATATTTAAATAAATATTCAACATTTTGATATTGATTTTAATAATTATTGCCTGGAACTATAATGTAGTTGCATACGTTTGGCCTGTGTATGTATATGTAGTTGTGTATATATGGTATGTATTGTGAAGTGTTGGATATGTAAATGATACATACTGTATACATAATACATATGCAAAAGTATGGACACCCCTGGTCAAATTACATGTAAAAATAAGTTAACACACTTCTGCACATTTTAATACGCAATTGCTGTTTATCTACTGAAATTAGCATACTGGGGAAAAATGAAATGTGGCCTGTGCAAAAGTTATTGCACATTTTATATCTTGTGTTTTTTTTAACTCAGCAAAGAAATAGATACTAAAATTATTTAGATTATTATTTAGAAATTATTTAGAAAATGTCAGATTTACATTTGTTCCCTGTAAAAGGATGTAATAAGTTATTTTCTCTGAGAAAATCAAGACATCACAGAACAATTTAAGCAGGGTGTTGAAACTTTTGCATATGGCGGCAATAGTAAGCTGTGCAAAGTGGGCAGTACGTGCTTATGTGTGTTGGACAGGGTTTTGCGGACTTGTCTGCAATGGGTCAGTCAGTGGGGCAGAGGCTGCCTCTGTCTCTGACCTGCCCTCCTGAGACTGAAGCTGACAGCAAGAGGAGCAACACGGAGGAGAAATCCAGCATTAACACACCACGGGTAAAGCTCTGTCTCTCACACACACACACACACACACACACACATCCACCCTCTCGGCCACACGCTCACACACTTAGAGACAGTCATCTTGATGATGGCGCAGTGGGATTTGCCCACTGGCGCAGTTTTCCAGACAAACACTGTGCCACATCCTGGACTGAATTATACAGTTCGCTGTGATTCATCACTGTTCATATTTAGACTTTTTATTTGCACGGGAAATCGTTCGTTTAACTCCAGTAAGTCCAGATTTACTTTTGTTCAGATAACTTCCAGTCAAAATGGTCATTAAGTGCAGTTTATGAATTTTCCAGGAGATATTTCTGAGGAGATTTGATATAAGATAATTCACTTGCACAACAAATGGGAAAGTCAAAGGAAAATAGGTGCAAAAAAACAGAAGCTTCCAAAAGTAGAGTTCAGAAAATGATTTTTATCTTTGAGAGAGAGGAGAAAATCAAACTTCAGATCTGAAAACATCCACAGGTGTTTCTGTCCATCCGTCCACTGTGAGAAGACAGCTCAATGTAAAAAAGAAGATTTGCAAACTTTAACAAAGAAGCTGCTGGTGTTCTCGGATCAGTGCACTGACCACCCCAGAGTCCAGACCTTGACATCTCAGCATTTAATGTGTTTTGGATTACTTGGAAAATGCAATCAAATTTTAAGACTGAACTTTGGAATTGTGGAAAAATTTCCCTGCAGATTTCTTTGTAAAACTGAAAGCAAGTCTCTTAAAGTGTTGGATTAATCACTGACACATTTTTTGGCAAGTCTCGACCCATCCTTGCTCATAAATTGGATTTCTTTTAAAAGCTGAAAGCAAGTGTCCCAAAAAGAATGGAAACTGTAATGAAGACAAAGAATGGACACACTAAATACTGAAAAAAACCCAATTCCAAAAAGTAGTGAAATGCTACAAAACATGATATTTGATATTTTATCTTTTTGTGTCTATATATACTCAACCATCATTAATTTTTTTTTTCCAAAAAAGAGGAATTTTTGCCGTTCTTTTGTTTTACATGTCTGAACTTGCGTTTGTGGATGCAGTGATTTTTTTTTTTTTTTAACGCAGTGCTGTCTGAGTCAAGGGTCACAGGCGTTCTGTCCTGCACTCTAGAGGGTGAAATACTGAAGGTCTTTTCAAATGCTTGTTGAGGAACGTTGCTTTTAAACTATAGATTTTTTGGCATAGTGGCAAGACTTGACCCATCCTTGCTCATAAAGGACTAGCTATTTCCTGAATGCTCCTTTTATACAAAGGCATGTTTTCATGTATTGATTTTATGATTGCATGATTTCATTTCTTGCATAGGAGGTTTTTTTGAATATTCACAATGTTTCTAGTCTTAAATGGTCCCTGTGCCAATTTTATTGAAACATTTTGCAGACATCAGCTTCAAAATGAACATACATTTACTAAAAATTATTGTTCAAAAGATAAAACTACATATTTTGTCTTTATAGTGTTTTCATTTAAATGCAGCTCAAAGTGGATTTACAAATCACTGCTTTCTGTTTTTATTTATTTGTACTTAATGGCTGTTTTGACTAAAAAGATCTCACACAACAACCAAAGCTTTTTTGTCAAATTGAAATCATAATAAAATATCTCCTCTTCTACTCAGGTTTTTTGCCTCTTTCAGTGAGAAATAATAAAAAATACACACATGCTTTTCTTATTGGCAGCAAAAACTGCAACTTCTGTCGTCAGAAAATTGAGAACACAGTATTTACCACCCACTAAAAATGTCAGTGCTAATAATGTGTCATGTTCACAGCTCCATAGACAGCTAAGAGCTGGAGTGTCAGTATACTTTAAATTAGTATTTAATTTCATTGTGTTCGTTTGAGTTTCAGTGCAGCTAAATATCACTAGCTCATTTTAGTGAAGCCACAGTGCAGTGTGATTTCTTATATAATCATATACACGCTGATGACGCAAGAAGTGATGGCATTTTGCATCTTCCCTTAGGAAAGTGAGGTGGACAAGAATGAGGACAGTCTGAGGCAGGACAGCTCTAAAGAGGTATGGCCTGAATGTTTCTGCCTCTTTCTCTATGGCCTTGGCCTAGCATCAGCATTGTGTCTGTATTTAATGCCCCAGTCAGGAATTGCTGCACTTGGATAGTTTCAGTGCTTACAGTTTCTTTTCTAAAATGTCAGGTCGGGTTCGAAATTCACATTTGGGTTCACAGCTCACCTCCCGCTTTTTCCCCCTTACTGTAGTTTTTCTCCTTACTTTATCCTTCACTACTTTCTGTACCGTAAATCATTTTTTAATCTGGCATGCTGGAGTCACCCACTCAGCACCGAGGTCTGCAAGGCCCACGCTCATGAGAAAACCAGACATAAGCAGTGGATTGATTCAGGAAAGTAGAGTTTAGTGCAGCCAGAATGGTTGATTTCTTTGACCATAATGTCTGTCATGTTCTACGTAACATGTTCCAGTTTTAGTATTAAAGAACTGAAAACTAACATCTCACTATATCAGCACCACGCAGAGAACAGCACAATATGAAGAGTTTATTCAGACTAAAAATGTTTTTCAAAAGCGTTATTTGATTAATTAATTTGTTGGAGTGGAATTTAAGCTATATATATATATATATATCATCATCATCATCGTCGTTAACCACTTAGTCCAGCTAGGGTCACGGTTATATATATATATATATATATATTTAGTTAGTAGTTAGTTAGTTGTACAACTTTTGTCAGTTACTTATTTTGTCAATTTCAGACCATGATAATATGAGTCAAGTTTGGTTCAGACTGAAATTTGTCAAGCACAGTTCAGATTCAGACTCAAAATATAGTTCTGCATGTCAGTTTGGGTCGGGCTTGGTTTAAAGCACTAACAGTCTGTCTCTGAAAGATGTTTGTAACGTGTGTAGATTTAAGGCAGTATTTATCTAATGTTTAAATTTTCCCTCTATTAAAAATGTGAAGAGGAGTTTCAGCTGTATTGTAATGACAGTAGTGACTGTGATTGTTGGCTGGTTTATGGTTAATATCTCTCCTCTCCTGTTTATTGGCCTGGAAGAAGAGCGTATCTCCAGCTGGAGCATCTCCTAGGTCAGCTGATGGAAATGGCCTGGACGGCTCTCCGATCCAGCGCAGGAATGTTTCCAGAGAAGCCCACTCACCCTCCTCCCCCTTCCCCCACCCACACACACCTGCCCACCGCAAGAGCCCCAGCCAGGTACACACTGCAGGCTACATAAGAAATACAATGTACAAGGCAAAAAATAGCACAACTAGTTAAAGAGGAATTCCACCCGTTTTTCCAAATTAAGCATAAGATGTTGAGATGTAAACAAAGTCGTTCAGAGTGGTTTGACATTTTCTTTATGATGATAGAAATAGGAACTTGGGATTGCGATATATAAAAAGCGCAGAATATATAGATATTATAGGTACTATACGACGCTGTGTGAGCAACTCAAAAGCATGCACTGACTGGCTACATGTCTCAGGAAGAAAACATGTTTTAGCCTTTACCCCAACCCTCAGGTGGGAATTAAAGGTCGAAGACTTTAATACAGTAAATAAGATTCAAAATGTGTTGTCCACTCCACAGCACACACAACACCTATATGGAAACTATGCTACAAATACAGCCTGTTTTGAATTAATTGTTTTTGTGATGTCACAAAAGCCAGTGCAATTTCATATATACACCTATTCAGCCGATAGCAGTTGAGCTTTGCCCCTTCATGCTAAAGTGATCAGGAGTGTTTTTTTGACTGAGGCAGTATACAGGGCAGCCAATCAGAACTGATCTGAAAACTCATTTGCATCAGTCTTAAAGGCACAGTAACAAAATGTAGCCTGTTTAATTTTGAAGGATAAACAGAGGTTGGGGAATGGTCATGTAAAATCTGTTGTGACAGCTTTTGGTATGTACACCTTATGGTAAAAAATTAATAAAATATTAAATGTGCCATAACTTTTGCACCAGCCACATTTCATGTTGTACATATTTTTCAATATGTTAAATTCAGCAAATAAACAGTAATCAAGCATTAAAATGGTCAGAAGTGTGTTCTCTGTAGAGAGTGTGTTAAGTGTTAACTTACTTTCACTTAGAAAATCAACAATACTTTTGCATGTGGCTTTTTAATCAGAAATGTTATAAGTGAGGGTACAAGAAAAATGTAGGCTATGGGCTCTTTAAGACTCTTCTCTTTTAATATTAGAGAGAAAACTGGGGGAAAAAAAAGCCAGAAACAGCATCAAATCTGAATCTGACACATAAGACTAGTGGTACACTAACATATATAAAAGGTCTTGGAGGATTACAGCACAGCTTGGTGATTTGCCTGCTTGTACACATCTATTAAACCTGCAGACTAAGTTGACTCAGGTGTGTTTAAGCAGGAAAATCACCAGACCGTGCCTGACACTTATCCTCCGAGGCCCCAGCTCATGACTTCTTGTGTAAGCTGTTAAAATTCTGGAATATTACCACTGCAAGCGTTACAGATTTAATTAGGTTGTTTTCTAGATTGCAAACTATTTCCTCTCTCTGCTTCTTTTAGGAGGAGAAGGCTCGCTCTCCCCCTCAGTCTCCGTCCCGGGACACTGTGTCTCCAGGCTCTGCTCCTGCCCCTCCTCCTCCACCTCCTCCTGCTGCCCGGCCTCTCTCTTCCCCAGCACGCGCTCCCTCTCCTCCTGTTCAGCACTAGGTGAGACTCCACATGCCCTCATTTCTTTGTTGGTAAAGTAAATATTACCAGAATCTATCATAGATCAGCATCTCACTATTCAGACGTTTAGGAGTTTTTAATAATATAAAATCAGTTTGGATGCAGACCAGAGTGATTCTAATATGCTCATCCTGTGCAGCTTCACAGGATTTGTGTCCAGAATGGTGAGTCGTATAGGACTGTGAAATGATTGAAAGCTGTATAGCATTGATAATAAAATTAATACATCCAGAATTCATCACATTTTAAAAGTGGAGATCAAATTTCAAGACAGATATAATATGAATGTAAGCAAATAATTACAGTGTATTATCATTGCATTCAGTTCTGGTTCACAGAATACTTGAAATATTGAATAAAATATCTAAAATATCTTTTTGTGTATAGTTTGATATTTAAATCCACTCTGTATGAGTTATTATTGTGTATAAAATAGACATTGTTAATATGACAAGTGATTCCAGACTTTGCACACTACTGTATATTTGCTAATATTTGCTATATTGACTAAAACACAATAGCTTTAACTTCTGGACACTTTTTTTCATACATCTAGTCAGGAATGCCTGGGAAAACTTGCTGTTCGTATGAAGAAAGTGTGCAAAGTTTTTCTTTTTTTCTCTTTATAAATGTACGGAGGCCGAGAGAGGACGGAGGTAAAAGTGAAAATGAATTAGAGTGAACATTTTGCAGTTTGTACGCATGTTTCTTTTATTTGTGGTCACGATTTATTAACTTGTTCACATGATTAACAGTTCGTTCTCTTGTTTATTTTTAATCTTGCATACGTTTTCTTTACTTCGTGGGTACGTTTTTTTTTATTTGTGATCTCGATTTTCTAATTCGTTCTCTCGATTTTTTCTTTTAATCGTGCTCATGTTTTCTTTTTAATTGAATGCACGTTGTTCGTTTTTTTTGATTCGTGCACAAAGCAAAATAAATGTAGTAAATACAGCCTGTGTTATTTGTCCTGCGCAGAAGTAACTATCAACTCCCTGAGACTGTCTGATGGGTTTTGATGTGTTAGATCGATGAGGTAATGGACAGAGATGCTCATGAGGTTTAATTTTGATTTGGGGGGTCATGAAGACTCCTCTTCACAGCAAACGGCCCACAGATTCATCAGTGCAGCTGCAGTTTGGTGGAGAAATGAAGGAAAGCAATAAACTACAATCACAATATTCTCTAAACTGCACTTTCTAATCATTATATTTAACAGAGATATAGACGCAGTGCGGCCGCACAGCCCTGTTTCTGCTCTGTGTCGAGCTGCGGTGTTAGAGATCATCACACAATTACAGGAAGAACGATCAGCGTCAACGTTTCAACAAACTCAAATTAAACACACAGAAACATTCATGTGGGATGAGGTCATTATCTCATCAGTCTGACACTTTAAAACCTGTCAGTCTCAGGGAACTATTAGCTTCTGCACAGGACAAATAACACTGGCTGTATTTACTACATTTATTTTGTTTGTGCACAAATCGCACAAATGTGCACAGAAAAAACAAACAACGTGCATTCAATTAATAAGAAAACGAGCACAATTGAAAGAAAACAAGAGAACGAATTGTTAATCGTGACCATGAATAAAAGAAAATGTGCGTACGAACTGCAGAACGTTCACTCGAATTATTCATTTTTTTTACCTCCGTCTCCTCTGGGGCTCCGTATGAATGTGCTGTTGTTTGTGCTTTTTTTTAATAGTCAGGAAAAGCCTTGAATAGATTTCTTTTCCAAACACCAATCAAAAATGAACAATGGAACAGGAAGGAAAAAATAGCATGATGGGCTTTTTTTAGTTTTTAATCACTTTTGATGATTTTTTCTTCAAAATATACTTTTTTGTTTAATATGTGAAGTTTTTGCAAACTTGCTCAACAATTTATTTCCTTATTTATTCTCATGACATTAATTGCAGCACACGTGCAGTTTGGATTGTTGTAGAAGAGAATAACTCCTTGCTGCAGTGATTTTCAGTTCTTGTTTCCTCAGCAGTTTCAGACTCCAGCCTCTTTCTCACGAAGTGTAATTCATGCTTCACCGGACTGAAATGGAAAAATTCACTTGCCGCTGCACAGCTCAATTTTGGCCTGTGTGAAATATGCTGTTGCCATATTTGTCCTGTTTGTTCTCAGGACCCACTCCGCTCCGTGGAGTGAGACGGGTGGGAGACGACGTGCCCCCTCCCCCACCCACCCTACCCAGCACACAAAGGCTCCGTCCCAGAATGCAGTGGGCTCAGGCACCAGGTGCCTGGTCAGGAACTCCGCATCTGCCCACTGACTCTCTGAGCCGCACCGTGAGCTTTACGACATCTGCGTCCAACACACTGCAGCGCCGCCTCTGAGGCACAGCTCAACAAGCCAATCAATCAGCTGTTACAGTGACTGACAGGTTTCTCAGCCAATCAGGCAGCTGGAGTGCTGTGGCCAAGCTGAGCGTTTTGGTGAGTTGATGGGTTCGCCTTTGTTTAATGTGTCAGCGCTGGGGCGATAGATCTCACAATTAAATGTAGTTTTTGTAGAGGTCTCTCTGACGTAAGGGTGGGCAATATGACAATATGTTACATTGTTATGCACTTTTCTGAGTGTATTATGGGTATCGTTAATACTTCTAGAGCACTGAACAACTGCATGCATCATAAAAAATTAGGAACGGGACCACATATTCATTTATTGATAATTAATTGATAGGTAGAATTGATCCTGTGAGTGGTTGTCACACCATCAGAAACACGATTTTTCATTCTTAAAGGGGAATTCCACCCGTTCCAATTCCAGTTCTGTTCTTCTAAATATCTGCAGAATTAACTGGTTAAACTATAGAAAACAGATTCAGAGTGGTTTGTTGTGAAATGCGCCGTTCTAGAGAAACAGAGTCAAAGTGGTGGTGATAGGAACCAGACGTCAGCCTCCAAAAGCTTATACATGAAATGCTTATATATACACTGCAACATGCAGAGCATTCTAAGGCAAAATAGTCACCAAAGAAAACGTATTTTTTCAGATTTACCTCTATTTCACTGTTATCAACATTACATGTAAGAACTCAGAAGAACTGCAGATTTGCTGGTAGCTTTGGATAATAAATAAAATGGCTATATTCCTGTTGTAGACAGAGTCAGTAAGTTTCTCTACAGTGAATCATTTCACACCAAACCACCCTGAACGACTTTCTTTACATCTCAGCGACTGAAATGCAAAAATGTTGAAAAATTGATGCCATTTCTGTTTATTTTTAGTCTAATGTTTAGACGTCTCTAGTTTTAGGGATGAAATAAGTGGATACGCTGTCACTACTCTTTTACACTTTTTATTAAACCATCATGGGACGAATACTAAAAGAAGAAAGGGATCCTTTGAACAGTAACAGCCATAAAAGTATCATTTTGGTTTGGCTGGTGTGAACCAAAGACACAGAGACACAGGAGCTGTGTGTGACAGACCTTGAAGTACTGCTTTAACTGGTACCATTAAAATGAGCAGTAATTATAGACTAATGTAAAAGACAGCAGTACTGTTAACACATGCGTTTACTAAACTTGTTCTGACTTGTTTTTTGCCTGTAAAACTGTGAAAAGGATTTATCACCCCCTCTGACACAAATAGAAACTGTGCACAGTATTGTTACTGTAAAATACCCATAAAATACCCAGTTTTAAATTAGGGCTGGGCAACATGAAAGTGTTTTATTCTGTTGTGGTAAAATTAAATTACAGTGTGCTTTCCTGAGCATTTCATGAATATTGTCTGTACTGAAAGAACACTGACCAACTGCGTGTTTCATTACAAAGCGAGTTAAAGACAGGCCTGGATATTTGCATTTAGTGCTGTGCAGTATGTTAAATGTTGAAGAAAAATCATCGAATTCATAGTTTTTAATAGTATTAAGTGTGGCACTACCGGTGCGTTCTGTCTGTGCCAACTTATCACTATTTTTTTGAGGTTTGATACTGTCATGTATCGTCAATGTCTTCAAGTATTATGATGATATATTTTTGCTATATATTATTATATCACCCAAAATTGAAATAATAAAAATATTAATATTTATCAATGATTTTCTAATGTAAAATTGCTTATCATTCTAGCCCTATAAAAAGACAGATTTGGACCAATCATAGAAAGGAAACAGCAACCATTGTACAGTAGCTGCATACACTTCATAGCAATAAGCAGCTGATTAGGCAGCCCTTCATTATCTAAAGAATTGATTTACATCCATTGTTTGATTTTTCATCCTGTTCCTTCTTAGTTTATTTTTTGTTGAATAAAAAATAAAATAAAAATTGTAAAAAACTCATTTTTTGTGTTTATATGGACCTGCTGAACTCCAAAAGTCCAAAACTAATGTTTTATATATATTACATATCATCCACCTTAACTCTTATGGATGCTTTATAGTTTTTTTTTCCCCCCAAATGATTTATAATATGTGCCTAATGTTTTTCTTCTTTCTTTCTGTGCTTCAGAGCAATTGGAAAAAAATCCTGTTGATCCTCCGCAAACATGGAATGCAATGAAATGAACATGGACTGGGACCCTTAAAAGATTTCAGAGGCTGGACTTATGTGAACAGATTCTAAAGACTGCTGGTGAGCTGGACTGGACTGTCCTTGCTGAAGAAGAAATGGACCTTTATATACTCACTTGGAGTACCAGCACCCTAAACAGACAAACTTCAATGGGCAGTTCAACAGTAACAACTCCGTGCGACTTTGCTATTATTTTGTAATTGCATCATTTTTGCTAGGATTCATATACACCTTACTCTTTCACATTGTTTTTACCTTTGATAACACTTAATGCCATTGCTGACACTGTTCTGTAACAAGAGATGTACGTACACTCTGTATTTTACCTCCTTAAGTTAGTAAACGAGCATAAACCAACTGAGGACTGTTACAGCAGATTGTAGAACCTGGGGAGAATGAGATCACTGTCATACCAAAATAGCAACTTTAACATAATGTGCTTTTATTCCAGGTCATTTTGGACCATTTATAGTAGTCCATTCTTCATTAAATATGTACACAATGCAAAAGGCAGCTAGCATTTTCAGAAGGTGTAAAAAAAAAAATAAACCAAAAAGTCTGGTACAAGGTTTTGATACAGTACACAACTGTAACTCACTTTACTCTTACATACTGGTTTGGTTGACAGTTGCCATTCACTTACTGCGATCAATACGGTGAATTACAGAAGCAATATGTAATTATAACGTCTCGCAGCCTGGAAAAAAATGAGCATCATGCTGCATCCTAACAGCAGTTGCCACAAGGGGGCAGCACTGTCAAATCCATCCAGCACATTGTTTTCTTACAGATGCTGGTGGTCATAAGCATTTGGTCTTTTTTTTCCTGCTGAATAGAATAAACAATAACAGTTACAACAATTCTAGAGAGAATACACCTTATTTATTATTATCAGTTATTAGACCCGTCATTCTGCTGCATCGCTTGCAGGGAATATGCTGTGCTGTGGTTTTCCAGAGCATGAGTCACAGGGGCCTACGTCATAAGGCAAGAGAACCAGTATTACAACTACCCAGAGAAACAGCATGAGCCCACCGTAAATCAATAAAAACACCTCTGGGATACATGACTAAACTACTGACGTCTTTTTTATATGGGAACAGAACCCCTGTGGACGCTCTGTATTAAAGGCTCTAAAGTTTGGTTTGGACAGGATGTCATATGTCCATCACACAAGGGAGGAACCACACAATGCAGTCAGCCATAAACACATCTGGGAATCTGATAACAGGAACAGAGCACATTCTAGGGGTCAAAAACGTCCACACCCACCCAACTGGAAGGGCAAAAACGGATAAAAGCAGATTAGGTAGCGTCTCTATTCTTACATTTGATATCTAGTCTACCCCTAACAGTAGTACTGCACAGCCCATTAATGTCCATATTGTGGGAAAGTTTAATGATGAATGGTCCAATAGAAATGCTTCAAAATTGTTTGGAATGAAATCCCCTTACATTAAAAGTAAAGAATGTTTTTGCCCTTGTCTGTAAGGTTGCCATTTGACGATGCTGCAGATGTTCTCAGAGCTTGTCTGAGCCCACATCTGACAAACGTTTTCTAAAATGATCAACCCCTATGACTAAAAAGAGTTTTTATTCACTAAATGTTACATTTTGGTTACATGAAATGCTGATTTTTAACAAAACAATAGAAAATCCAAATTACACCGTCATATGACAGCGGTGTAAACAAAGCAAATCAAAGCAGCAACTCCAGCAGGTGTAACTATACAAAAGTTCATCAGTAAAGCAAGAACAAGTCTCGTAGCATTTTTTCCTTATCATATGAAGTTTGGTTGCTGGACATGAATGGGTTAATATGAAGTCAGTGTGTTAAAGGAATACGCCAATGTTTTGTAACCAAAATCTTCATCTGCCAGTAGCAGCAGCAGCAGCAGCAGACTGTCGACTACCATGGACAAAAAAGTTATTAGCTCAGAACATACAATAGACGGCAATGGGCGGATGCTTTGAATCTCGTCAAATTGATTGACCATGGGAGTCGACCTTAGGCTACAAATGTAGCACAGTTTAAAAATTGCCTTTAAAAGGTCACGTCCACAGGTCAGGTCTCCTTTTGCTTTTGCCTCCACACATTCACTGTCTGTTCTGTACCAGCAATAAAATGTAACTAATACAAGCTGCAGTCCTTGACTGAGAGAACATCCACATAGTTGAACACTATTTTATGAAACAGTGTCAATTTTGTTCTATTCAGCCTCTTTATTTCTTGAGATGCATCCTAGCCTGGTTTCCTCACTGCACGTTCCTGCTACATTGACAAACTGTGTAGTGCACAATGAACTGTGTCTCTGCAGTTCTCACGAACACAAAAGTTCTGGGAAAATAAAGCACCAAGACAGTACAATGAGTAATTGCTTTTATTCATCATACAGTAGTTATAGACAAAACATACATAAAAATACATGTAGAAAAAATATTGTGTGCAATATGCATAAGCTGTACAATCAGAAGCTCTGAGAAGGTCACAGTGAAGGCCAGTGATGGCAACAGCAACATTACAGATCACCTGCTGCAATGAGAGAAGTCGTCTGTAGGTCTGTAGGCACTTGGGCTCAAGCATACGACTTTGGAGGCCTAGCTTTAAAATCAGTGGCATGGAATGACAGATAAACCCTTCCAAAAAAAAAACAAACACTTGTTCAGTGGACTCGCTCACATTTTTCAAAAACACAAAAGAAAATAAACTGCATAAAGATTTTGTAGTTCTGAAGGAAGATGGCGTTCCTGACTGATGTGTCCGCAAATTGGTCAGCTATGGTCAGCATTTTGACAAAATGATAAAAAAACTATAAAATTTTTTATCGTGTTTGTGAAGAAAGATCGCTCTGTAGTCAAAGCTGTTACACTGGAGTGTTATAGGCTTTGTTTCTTTGTATGATTTCAACATTTTTTAAACTAAAACCTTTGTTTTGTCATTATGTATTCCTGCTATTTCCACAAACTGTATAGCACAGAACAAAAAACATCTGATTCAAACTACTCAGCCTTAGGATACATCATGAAACTGTCAGGAATTCTGAATGATTTAATACATGCAAAAAAAACAAAAAAACAATATGGTCCACAGCAGCAGTAGGTTGGCTTATGGCCTATTACTATAACACTGTAGTAATATTATAATAAGCCATAATAAACCTTACTCTCAGTGGAACTACTACTTGCTGCAATATCAGGGGCTCAGGACAGAATACAAGATAATGCAATAATCTGTGCATTACAGAGCGAACACAGCAAGGTTATTAAGGTTAGCGACAGGCTAATTTGACACACAATGGTGAGCAACAGGGTTATAACATGACATTCAACACGAGCATCAAATAGTATTCAATATAAGTGAACAAGGCAAACTGTAGTAATACATTGCATATTTTTCACATTCAGTTTATACACATAATTAAAAACGCTTTGCAAAAGGTGAGCTACCCTCGCACAACCCACCCCCAGTCGTGCTGGACCCCGCTCTATTTTAAGGCCTTTCGGTTTCAGCAGCTATGCCACAGTAACAGAGTGAGTCTCTGTTCGGTGGAGAAAAAAATGAGAAAAATCACTCACACTGAGTAAATATAGAGTCCTTTAAAAATCTTGCAACTGAAGCAGAATCAGTGAAATGCACGGCTCGTAGTTAGCAAGGTTAATGTGCTTGAATCTGTGAACGTGAACATGCAGTCACGCGTGAATGCAAAACATATTCAGCATATTTCTATATACTGTGGATGGAATGTGGACATGAAGCTTATATATTACATAGTGTTTAATGTGAATATTCTATGTGAAAGGAGTTGTATGTCTATACACAACAATCTGATATGCAGTGGATTTTGTGATGCACCAATTTCTACACTAATTTTACATTTCTTTGCATTTTTTGATACATGTTATGGCTCTACAAAAGCTAAGGCTTCATTTATACAATACTCAAATAGCCAGATGTAGTGCTCAAAACAGATCAGACTCGGTCTGTTTTGTCTAAAATAACAGATTTTGTGTGTTTGGTTATTTTAGTGAAGCCACCAGGCTGTTATTACGGCCCAAATAGTAATTATAAATATCATATTGGTAAACAGATCAATACACAAGGAGCATGGCAACAAATAAAATACCAACACCTTCTGTACTGAAGTCATATATTACTGTATTTATATATATATATTCACTGTGAGCTGCATGGTGAACAAATGAAGTCCCTTCATGCACATCAGGCAGTGTTTCGCCAAGAGCTACATTTTGTTCTGCAGTTTTAAAAGGACCTCTGCAGATTTTTCTAAATTCCTGCATATATAAATGGTAAACAAAGTCATTCAGAGTGCTTTGGCGTGAAATGCTCTGTTCTAGAGTCAGAATTGTTCACAGTGGTGGTGATGGGAACCAGACATCTGAAGAGTTTAATGCCTCTAAAAGCTCCCTCACACAAAGTTATTACATGAAATGGTTAAAAATACACTGCCTGATGCATCTGAAGTTGTTTTACGATAGTTCTGAGATTAAATCTCCAAAACAGGAACTTTACAAGAGAAGGCAACAATGTTCTTAACTTTCAATGCTAGTTAATGTAAACAGATTTTATTCCAATTCATTTTGGATCATTTCAGTAGTGTACTGGTAGGGTATAAAACAGTCCCCAAAGAAAACATTCAGATTACCACTATTTTACCTCTTAAAACTCAGAAGATGTGTAGGTTCACTGGTGGTTTTGGATAATAAATAAAATTACTATATTTGTGTTGTAGACATTGTGACACCTGGTTCCTATCAGCACCACTGTAAAGAAAAGAGTCTGCAAGCTTCTCTACAATGAACCACTTCACACCAAACCACTCTGAATTAATCTGCTTACATCTCAAAGACTGAATTATGCAGATTTTTTTGAAAAATGGGTGGAATTCTCTCTTAACTTTGAAAATCTGAACCAGGCACACACAGGTCCCCGTGATATTGTTCACCTACTGCTACTTCCAAAACATACTCATGCTACAGATGATCTTCCAGGAACACAGAACCCTGCCAATCCAGGCCAACATGATGACTGTCTTCCTTAGCATCATTCTAACGCAGGCTTGCATAATGCTAACAGTCCTTTAAGGAAGGCAGATTCCATTCCTCCTCATTGGGGAACGGAGCCATAATTAGTATGGGTAATTATGGGTAATTATGTCTTAGTCTTCTAGCTCTGACTGCCCCCTAAATTCACATTTTAAAATATTAAAACAGAAGAAAAACTGTAATAGGCCTGCACATACGCAGTAGTTAGCTAGTGGTATTTATTCAGGAAAAAAAACATTAACATAAAATTAACATATAAAATTTGTTATGCGATGCAGTCCACCTTTGAAGCCCTTCAAAGGATGAGTTAGGGAGGAATATAAACTAAGGCATAACATTTCACTAAGATTACTGCCAAATGGTGGGTCATAAAAGTGATTAAGCCATCACTACAGGGTATGATATTAAATGTCTTTTAAAAGGTCTTAAAAACCTACAGAGAACTGTCAAACAACAAAGAAAACTGATTGCACAATTTCCACTGTGTAGTGGATGTGGGACAGACTTTTCAACACTACCTTTCAGTTTCACTCGTTTTCAGTGTTTTCTTTATGACTTTCATTTTCTATCTGCTCTTGGCTTCATAACTGTATTTTACAGCTCTTTCACTCCTTCATCCAAAAAGCTGGTGCTCAAGGCACATAACTGACCTGTCCATGCTCCGCCCACAAATACATTCTTTGCCAGGTTGGACAAGCTTTACAGAACATTGTCATTCATCCTACAATAATCACGTTCAATATCCTGAAATCATAACAGAATGTTTGTTTTTTTGCCAAAATACATAATCGCACACCAACACATCGGCCCCCGTTCAAATGACATGTTCTGTTTGTTTTCTAAGTGAAAATAAGTTAAAACATCCTCTACAGAGAAAACTCTTAAATATGGCATTTTTCTGAGTTTGACATATCGGAAAAAATAAAACATTAAATCTAAAATAAGTCATAACTTTTCCACTGGCCACATTTTAATTGAACTATGCTTTAGTTTTTCCCAATATGTTAAATTCAGCAAATAAACATTAACTATGCAGAAGTGTATAGTTCTGTAGTTCCTCTCTGTAGAGGAACTTACTTTCAGAAAAATCAACAAAACATTTGTAGCAGTAACTTGAGCAGAAGTGACCAAACCTTTACATACGACTGTGTATTCAGTATATTATTCATTTCAAATGCTATTTGTGTTGTATGTGCTGGACAGATTAGATGTAATTGTTTTAGTCGTGTAATCAACCTAATGTTAGCAAAGCAATAAATTCTGTTGTTGCCCATAAAATTTGATTAATAGCAGCAACGCAGTCCAGCTCAGGAGTACATGTTAAACTGGAAACTGATGTTATGTGACTAATGAAACAGTAGTGATCTGACACGGATTATTTTGGTATTTTAACATAAGTTGAGTTGTGAACTCCAATTTCTCATTAGACTGAACTGAATTTTGCCAGCGTTCTACAAAGCTTGTCCGACCGAGCAACAGCTGCACCAAAAGACTGCATTTGTGGGTGGAGCCCGGATAAGCTAATTATATATAAAGTGAAAAACATCCCACCCAGTTATAGTTGTCATTGGAGCCCATTATCAGTTGTTGCTTTAAAGGTTCAATGGTCAGTTTTCTTTACCAAAGGTGACGTGTGGCTTTTTGAGCAGTTGTACTATTAATACGATATAAAATAATCCGAGTATAAATATGTCAGACCCTCTAAAGCAAAGAACATAGAAATACTGCATGTGATTCCACACACACACACATCAACACTCGCGCACACACACATACACACACACACTCACAGGAATATAAAGAGGAGTTTTAGTCCTCATACGGAGGAGAGTCTGTAGTCAGTGCCACTCAGTTTGGGGGCTACAGAAGCTGCGCTGATGCCTCTGGTACGAGTATGTGGGGGGGTCATCATATAGAGCAGCACTGCAGCCTGTCCAGTGGTTACGTTTTCAGGGATTTGGTGCAATCAGTGGAAATGTCGGCCTGAAGCTCACATGTTAATGGTCACTCATACGTTCCCTGCGAAGTTGTAATGGTTATTTCTCTCCGGCTCCGCTATCTGCAGGCTGGGCTTGTTCTCCATCTCCTCGTTCTCAGCCGCCTTGGTGTGTTCGCAGAGGGGAGGCCGCTCCTTGAAGAAATCGGAGACGTATCGCACCTGCAGAGCAGTGCAGAACCATGTTAAACTCAACTTCATCCATAAAACATGAACATAGTGCTTTGCAGTGTTTTCCTGTCAGATCACCACCACAATGAGATGCTCATTTCCTCTGGCCTTTTTTGTCAATTCTCTGTTAGCATCAAGCTAACAGTGTCGTTTTCCCACACTGCGCTTAATACTACTTAAAGCAGATCAACTAAACATGGACACTGGAAGCTTATACAGTCGTATGCAGAAGTTTGTGCGCCCCTGGGCAAATTGTTTTGTTGGTTTCCTAAGCTAAAAAAAAGTTACACATCCTCAACAGAGGAAGCACATTTTAATGCATAATTATTGTTTATTTATTGAATTTTAACATATTGGGGGAAAACAAGAAAAGAAGAAGCAGCCTGTACAGAAGTTCCGACTTTATTTTATTTTTTATAGGTTAAACTGCAAATAAATAGAAATTGTGCACTAAAACACAGAAACACAGAAAGAAATGTCTTATTTAAGTTTGTCCCTTGAGAGAATGTTTTAACCTATTTACACTTATAAAGTTAACAAAACCTAATTTTACCAGGGGTGTTCAAACTTTTATATACAACAAGTAACATATAGTTACCTACAGACAGTATACAGAGAACAAATTTAAGTATGGCATTTTTCTGCTAATTTTAGGGCACAACCAGCTAACAAAACGTCATTTGACCAGGGCACCCAAACTTTTGCATAAGACTGTAATCTTTACTTTATGTTGCAGTTTTACAGTAAATCATCCAGTAAATATTTCTTTTCAAAGTGAAACACTGAATATTAATAGAGGATCCTCCTAGCCTGTTAGCTATCTGCAGAGTTAATCTGCCTAGTTCTAGTTGAGTCATTCTACCATTATGGTGGCAAATGGTATCCCACACATTCGAAGCCAAGAGAATGAGGTCAAAATAAAATAAACCACAGAACGTTAAAGTCTGTGTAAAGTATTTGTTCTATTTCTAAATTAACCAACAAAAACTAATTCTTATTTCTTAATTATTTTAGTGATTGAGATGTGCATGAAAAAAGTCCTCACAGTAGTCACATCACAAATGCTGAAGCATTTTAATTCTAAATAACAGATTTAATGCCCGTTTTTCCTGTTTTTCTGTAAAAATATGTTTTAAAATTACTTAATCTGTCCCAAGATTATTTTTATCAGAAATCTCTTTCTAAATTTCTGATGAATTTGATTAAGTACTGACAGCACCATGTCTCACATTAAACAATGGTGTTACTCATTAAACATACACTGATTTTAAATTTAAAAATCAATTTTAAAATTGAAATAAAATAACAACAGGAAGGCAATATTTGTGATTTTCTACACACAATGTGACTGTAAATCTGAAATGGCAGTAGACCAGACTTTAGAAAACTCAGATTTTAGCAATTTTGTCAGTCACTGACGAAACTACTGATGTTGTTCAGTGTAAACAGAGGACGTTTTACATTTGAGTACCATCTCAACATCTGTACCCTGTTTACCACCACAATGGTAAAATGACCCAAATATAGATATTTTAAAGACGAAGTTAAGATAAAATACACATCTCAAACCCAAGTTCTTCAATAGGTTGCTTTTACAATTTTTTTTAGGTTATTTACACGGCTATCAGGTCTCATCTAGACTAGTCATAGTCTCACACAACAAAAGTGGTCTTCACTACGGCCCTCCGTAAACAGCTTTGGATCCTGACATAAGATTTTAGGACCGAGACTATTCGTTTTCTAAAAGCACATTTGTGTATTCATACTGTGAGCTAAATCACCACTGACTTAGCTAAATGTAACATCCTCAGGAGGCTTGTTTCATGTGAATTGATGTCAATTTGAAACTTTGTAATTTTGCCAACTGGCTATTGCTAGATGCACTCAACTGGTACATTTGCAACTATCTGCATTCTGTAATAGCTAAACATACCAAGTTTAGTTTAATTTCTATGCCATCAGCTCTGACAGAACACATAATTTAACATTGTTCTCAAGTGTTCACTTACAGCTAAGCTGGTGGAAGATCATATTTATATATAGCTTCTAAACTTATATATGAATATTAGGAATTTAACCTCAAACGTAAGTTTTAAAATCTAGACTAAAAACTTTAGGCATATGCTAGTCTGAACAAAAGCATTGTGGCTAATTTTTGCCTGTGGTCTGTTAATATGCTATTATTTTCATTAAGACTGTAGTGTTTTTCTTTTTCCGATGTTTCACTGATTTTACTGTGTGAAGCACAGTAACTAAATTAAAACTTACATTATGAACAATAACTTGTTCATAACTTATTATTATTATTATTATTATTTAACCCCTACCTATAACTAAATCAACCACTGTGAGAGAACAAAGCACTTACATTAAGGATTGCAATGAGTGCCCCCTGCAGGAGACCCACAAGCACATCACTCCAGTGGTGTTTGTAGTCCGACACTCGCGTGTATCCCACATAAATAGCAAACGCGACCAGGAAGAACTGGATTGTGGGTCGAAGGAGGCGTGCCCATTTGAAAGCCATGCGTGCCTGCACATATAACTACAGAGAGAGAGAGAGTAGATAAGGTATTGTGTAACATACAGAGAGATATCCTCTAACCTTTAAACTCAAACTATGCAGTTGTGTCAGCAGTTAGACCAAGGCTTAGTTATCAGGGAAAATCACTGCAAATCCAATAAATTCTTCCAAGAAATTCATCTCAACTGGAGCAGTTCTATAGGGCAGTCTTAAATAACAGTCACTCAAAGCCATTTTTCCAATGAAATTAACAGGGAAAACACCCCGGGATGATTTTGCATAAAAATTTTTTCACTTCCTTTGGAAAAAAGAGCCACACCTAAAAACCTCTTTCAACTCAAACGCATTACTTCCTGCTTTTTCAAAGTACTGTATTTCAGCAAGTCACCAGAATCCACTGACTGCTATGGGTGTGAAAAAGATTACAGTGTTAACTGTTAGCATGTCCGGGCTTGACAGACAAAGATACAAGAAGCAGCCTGAATAGCTTATCAAGCTTAAATCATTAACAGTTCGGCCCAGCACTATTCGTGGGTCACTTTCTCCAATCGACATGGGGGGGGGCATCTATTTTTCAGTCAAAAGGGCCATTAAGTACTAGGCAATCACTTTTCAGGAGACATTTCTGAGGAAATTAAATATAAGATAACCCAGTCAGGGAAACAGGTGGGAAAACAAAGTTTCCAAAAATGAGTAAAGGATACAGAGAAAATGGGACTCCTAACAACCGTGAAAGAGCTGGTAGACCACCAAAACTGCGCCCATCAGATAAACAGTACTTAAAACTTTCATCCTTGAGAGAGAGCAGAAAATCAAGCTCCAGCCTTACTTCAGATCTGAAAAAAATGTAATAAAGAAGCTGCTGGTGTTCTCAGAACAACTGGTCTGGTCAAAAATAGAAGAGAAAAGAATAAATAACTTGCACTTACTTTTAACTGGAAATGAAATAAATGAACCTTTTACATAAACCTTCACCCAGTACTATAAACAAACAGTAGAATTCCTTTCTAGAAATGTTTTTTTTGTTTAATGTCATTCCGTGTTGAAGTAAATAAAAAAAAGGAACCAAAATAGAACTGTCCAAAGCAAGGTTTCTAAAACGTTCCTTTAACAGAGAGATCAGCCCTCTGAGGTCATTTGCTATTATATATACATACTTAAATATCATGTGACACCAAGATACATCAGTGATATTAAATTTAATCAATGCCATCCAACACAATCAGTGCAAGATTCTTTCAACAACTCACCGCCAAAAACAGCATGCAGTACATCCCAAAGGAAGAGTGGCCCGAATAGAAGGACAACCTGAAGCAGAGACATGAAGAATAAACTGTAAACGTCACATCTTCACCTAGTGTGCTTTTAAAAGTTTAACATTACCACACAACTTTAACTGCTTGGTATTTAAAGGGGAATTCCACTGATATTTTTTTTATTTCTGTATAATTCAGTCATTGATATGTAAAAGTCATCCAGAGTGGTCTGATGTGAAATGGTTCAATGCAGAGAAACACTGACTCAAATTTCTTCACAGAGGTGGTAACAGGAACCAGGGGTCTCAGTGTCTACAACACAAATATAGCGATTTTATTTATTATCCAAAACCACCAGTGAACCAGTGAACACCTACATATCTTCTGAGTTTTCATATGTAATGTTGATCATGGCAAAATAGTGGTAAAACTAAAAAAAAAAAATAAAAATAATGTTCTTTGGGAATTTTTTGTGTTACAATGTCCTGTGTGCATCTCTAAAATATGTTTCAGGCCAAAAGGGTATCTGAAAATTACTATGATATAATATCTAGGGCACCAGGCAGTGTATCCATAACCAGGCCTTAAACTCCTCAGACGTCTGGCTCTTATCACCACCGTGAACAATTCTGAGTAGAGTTTCTGGCAATAAACCACTTTGACTGACTTTGCTAACATCTTAACCACTTTATTATGCAAAAAATTTTGAAACACTGGTGGAATTCCCCTTTAAATGCCCACTGAGTGCAATTTGGGTAAATTCATCTGAATAAAGAAGAATGACTCAATGAGGTGTCTGGCTGTGAACATTAATTTACAGAAAGCAGCTTTTAGGTGTGGTCAATGTGACAATATGTTATCATTATCTTGATAAATTAAGCCACAACATACTTCTAGTACTGTGTATATCATCATCACTTCCTCTAATCTACAGCAAAGAACAACTACGTTTATTATAAATATATAGTATAACCAATTACAGAGAACCTGAAAACCACAACCAGTATACACTAACTGCATCAACTGAACAGTAACAAGAAGCTGATTGGATGTCAGTTCACCATGTAACTGTTAATTTTATTTATTTATTTTTACCGATCGAGCAATACTTCCTCCTGCTCTTCTTAAATAGTTTATGCAAATGTTAAATAACTAAAACATAATACTCAGTTCTTCACAGCCTTTTTAAAATACTACTATTTTGCCATTTCATCTTGTTTTGCAAACTGCAAACAGAGGAATCATGAGGCTTATGGTCTTTATGGGAACAGGTTGGGGTCTTTGTTCAGATGTCAGGAGATATTTAGGACTAAAGTACATGCACAAATATAGAAGGCTGTAGAAATGTCACATTTGAGTGTGTATTTATGGCACAAGCAAAAAAAGACTCTTCCTTAGGCTCATGCAGTGTGAACAAAAGAATCCCTTGTGAAAAAGGTCAAATCCTACAACGGCACAAGTGAAAAGAAACAGGAAGTGAAAAGAACAGCTGACACCACCAAGACACAAACACAGGAAGAGAGGTCAGCAATGGCGCGACCTTCGGCCCTGGCCTTCCTGTCTCCTGTCTCAGTACCTTGATTCAGTCACGTTGCGAGGGTTTCCTGTGCAGTTTATCTGTAGCATGTAGCCCTTGCACACGGTCGGAACACAAACTGCCATGAAGTTGGGCCGCGGCCGTCCGATAGTGAATTTGGCCATGTCCGTCAGAGACTGGCTCACGCAGCCGCCAAACAGAAACGTCCCCACCACTTTGTAAAGTGCAGCGGCATACTGATTAAAGCCCGAGTTTGAGTAGATACGCTTGGTGTAGACCAGGTAAGCTTCTCCTAAGGTAATCTGGAGAGGAAAAGTAAAATGAATAGGTTATTTAATATTCTGTAGGGTAGAATCCTCATTGGTTTGTAAGAATGTTCTCTCACTACGACCAGCATGCATTACACAACTACAAACGCTGGGAGTTCCCCATTATGACAAAGAATCCACCGATGTACCACTCACATGGAAGCTAATAAATACAGACAGGACATTTAGGTTCCTGGCAGAAATGTTAGCTGTCTGCCTTCCTACTGCATTAGATAGTGGAGGGCAAAAAAAAATGTTAAAATGCCTACGCTCATGTATTCACCCCAAGCCCTGTTTGGTTTTTCAAAAGTTTCTCCCACCTTCAAGACACATCCTTAGAAGGGGCTTTCCTAGTCTATACACTGGAAAATCTCAATCTCAAGACTATTATGGAACCACTGTTGTGGGCGAGTAGATGTAGCAATGGTTCCATTTTTCATTTTGGCCAGAGGGCCCCTTTAAAAGAACACCTCAAAGAAAAATGCTAACATGGCTAGCAACGATAGAAAAGCTATCCAAGGCTAATCAGCACAACTTCAAAATTGGTAAGATGTTTAAAAGAACACCTCAAAGAAAAATGCTAACATGGCTTGCAAAGAATAAAAGCTAGCCAAGCCTAATCAGCATGATTTCAAAATTGCTTACTGGAACAGAAGAAAAAACACTAACATGGTTAGCAAAGACAGAAAACAAGCCAAAATGAATTAGTATGGTCTCATTTGTTTATTGATTAGTATTTTAATTAATTCTTGTCAAGATATTTCTGTTAATTTACTCCTTCTGTTTTATAAACTAGTATTTCTGAAGCAAATAGGGCCATCCTGCAAACTGACAATCATAAACAACTAGTAACAACTAAAAGCATGTCTATTTTGACATGTCAGTAGCCTGTATGTACGTACGTATGTATGTATGTATGTATGTATGTATGTGCTAGCTTGTGTGGGCCGCGGCTGGAGACTCACAATGATAATGGAGCAGGGGATGGTGACGGCAGCCATCATGCCATGAGAGATGGTGTCTGATTTGTATGGGTATCGGATACTCTCGTCATCACAGTACACACCACGCTGGTAAGGCTTGAACATCAATGTCAGGATCATGCAGGGCATCGCAGCTGAATGACAGAGAATACAAACACACAAACAGCTTCTTTGACAATTCAAACAAAAGAAGTGACTAATGCTGCAATATGGCAAAAAGTGGTTTAATGAAGTTGATCAATGTTGAAAGAACAGCAATGATATCACCAATATTAAGCAGTGACTTTTTTATTATATGACTGACACACAACCATTCAAAAGTTTGGAATCACTGCTCAAAAGTAGGGCACACACACACACACACACACACACACACACACTCAAACTCACACACACACACACATACACATACACACACCTAAATGCCACATATATACTACAAATTATTTCAATCTTTATCACCCAGTGGATAATATAACATGAGTTCCTCCACTGTACATTATTTTTGATGTGAACAACAAAAATCAAATGAGCTGATAGCTTCTTTAACTTGCAAAATGTGATAGTTAACTCATAAGGACAGTGAATGAAGTGTATACTCTTCATACAGTGCACTGAAATGACCAACTACCACAGAGTAAACACTGACTGAGCAAAACAGGTACAAAACTCCATACAGCTGACAAATCCTGTCCTCTGCAAGCCCCCCTTAGTGCTGATAAAGTGACCCTTATCTTCGGGCTCTGTAAACGCACCCAGTGGATACATACAGTAGTCAGTATCTGGTAACCAGGAAACACTCACAGGATCTTGTGCGTGTCTGTAATGTGTGTGGTTATCTTAGGACGTCCCTGTCTACCGACAGAAGTAATCAGCATTACAGCACCCACGAAAGCATCAGTGCTGTGGATGTGAAACAGGGCTGAACGAGACTATAAAGTTCACAATGTAATATGTCATGTTTCTGCAATAACCAAAAATGGAGTAAAAAAAAAAAAAGGTAGCTAGATAAACTAGTGGAGCTAGTCATGTTTGTTGCATCATGCGAATGCCTTGATTCATCCCAACACCTAGATAACATCTGTGATCGGTCAGGATGCTCACATCACATAAAACTTTCAGGCTTATTTGCACACATCTGCGATACTGTACTGCAAAGCCTGATGTTCTGATAACTGATGTTAAGTAACAATGTATTGTGCAGGCCTAATGTGGAATAAATTGCCTATTTCTTCTGTGACAAATCTTTTCCCACAAAAAAATGAGAAGATGCCACTTTGGATGAACACAGCCTGGCAGATAAACAAAGTTGTAGTGAAAGAACATTTGCTTCATCCAGCTGTGTATTCAATATTCCCAAAGCTATGTGCATGTGATTCAGTTCAAGAGCTAAGAGACGTATCACTTTTCTTTACTGATGACCCGCAAAAAATAGCAAAGCTCCCCAGAGCCTGACAGACTTGACTTAGGCCTAGGACTTAGTGAAGGCAGGTCAGAGGCACTGTCCCAAATGATTCAATACTTCTTTAGTGCATATTAGAGTTTCATTATACCAGGACCTTGACTCTGACTCTGACACAAAGCGTGAAATTACAATGCAATAGTGGCTTCATGTTCCTCAGAGGAAGAATGTCTACACGTTGAAGGAATGATTGGTGCTGTTCAACAGGGAAGATTCATCGTGGGTGGGAGTGGGATTAGAGAATTAGGGCTGCGCAATATATCATTGTCAATCATTGCTGTAATACTGGCCTTTGCAATATTGATATCGCAGAGGGCTGCAATTTGCAAATGAGGCTAATAAAAAGTTGCATTACATGCTATAAGCATCCTGACCAACCTCTGCATTTATGTGGGTGTTGTGATGAATCGAGGTCCACAAAAAAAAACCCAAATAACTTTGGTCTTATTGCAACATTATTACTGTCTTGCATTTTGAATATATCTCCAGCCATATACTAGCAATATATTTGCGATGTAGTATTTTGTATATATCATCGGAAACATTATAAAGGAGGAGACCGGTCACTGGTTGAAATATGAATGGTAAAGTTTGTAATGCTCAACATGATGTCTATTTATGAGGAAAGTCCCAACCTTCAATAAAAATAGCCTTGCTGGTTACACCGTGCGCATTGTTGAGATCTATGCAAGAGCATAGGCAGAATAACACAAAAAGACACTTTTTTGTGCGTTATTGAGTCAAACGATACAAACTATTGATGAAGTTTTGTCAGATTTTATCTATTATTATATTATGGGTCTTTCCCCACTCAAAGAGAGAGAGGCCTGGTCTTGTATGGCTGAAAATAACTGGCAGTGTTGTAAAGATGGGCGCCAAGTGAACAGGCTTTCCTATAAGGAATTAGATATCATGCAGCCCTTGTGGGGAAATTAGCAATAAATAACTTTCAGGGACAAAACAATGCATTTACTGTCCTGCATTGGGTTGATGTGGTGAAATCAAACAGTAATCATTTTCCTCTGCAATGTGTCATATGCCCTTATTCAAAGTTCCAGGAAAACAAAAAAGTTAGTTGACATGCCCTAGTGAAACAGCAAGACTTTGAGGAAGTTCATCCATTGTTTTAAATGAGCTAAACTTTCTTGTGAATAACTGACGTTCATAAGTCAATTCATGCGAGACTGTTTCAAGTCTCTGATGTGTGCGTCAAGGCTTTAGTACAACAACACTTAGTTTAGTCTTGTTATTAGCCACAGGCATTGCATTGCGTGAAAGTTAACCCCTACTAAAAACCTGTCCAGTTTGACACAAGTTCAAATAACAAGGCTTTTAGTATAGAAAAACCTTCAATCTGAAGGAAGTGCTACACAGTAAATATAGTATTTAAAGGAAAGATAAAACATCAAATGGTTGTTTACTCTGTTGTTTATATAGTATGCTAGCTAGCTTGACAATCCAGCTGAAGTTTTAGTAAGTTTTAAAGGGAGGAGGTCTGCAACTAAAACTTCAGCTAGATTAGCAGACACCGTAATAGCGTGTACGCTAGCTAGCATACTTGCTATCAAAAGTACATGCTAGCCAGCCATTTCAAGTCGATTTTGACGTAACTCATCATGATAACAATAAATATTGTCATACTGCCCAGCTTGTGTTATCACTATGCACTGTATTGTAGCAAACTGACCCTCTGTTTTGTGTGTTCACATCTGGGGGTAGGGTGTCCTAATTTTTGCTGAGACAGAGGGGTAGGGCGAAGTGTTAGGGCTACATTGCCCTCCAAACAGAGTTTTTTTTAGAGGCACAATCCAAACAGAGTGTTACAAGAAAACCAGGAAGATGGCTGCTGCGCAAGCGACCAAAGAAACTCACAAATGTGAGGATTTTTTCCATTAAAAATTATGATAACTATTGTAGTACCTTAGTTTAATGACGTTTCAATTTACTTTGGGCCTTTTCATCATAACCAGCATAAAAAATCGCTAGTAGTATGCTGAAGTCTCGGTAGCTAGCTAGCTAAATTTCCCGTTCCACCTTAAATAGTCCAGCATTACTGACGCTTGAGGTGCCAGAATGTAACTGCTGCTCAATTTAAGGTGGAATGGGAAAATTCGAACAAGAACCTGTGATTCACTGAAGAATTAGGGGTGGGCAATAATAAGTAATCGTCACACCCCCCCCTCTTTAAAGGCATATGCCCCAAATGTAACTAAAGCCCAGCAGTGAGGTTGCTGAACTTTACCCTCCTCTGCTGTCACTGCAGACTGGCAGGGTCGCCTACAGAGCACTACTAGTAGCCTGTTAATGAAGTAATGTTCTGTTTTATCTGAGGGTCCCATTTTGTAAGGAAGGTTTCAACCACCACCCCTTGTAACTCAGTTCCAAGGGGCAAGGTGACACTCAAAAACAAGGGGTAGGGGTAAAAATAAGAAATGGGATTGGGCCTTTGACTCGACTCCACATCTCCGTTTAATAACAATCATGAAATAAGCACCGAGAAAGTCCTGAACCTGGACTATGGAAAAACATCTACAGAAACAGCATTATACGTTGATTAATGTCTTACAAGACAAAAATGGTTGTGTGATGATCCATTTAATACTCTAGATGTAGGATAGATCTAAAACATTTCTTCCAGCAACTGAAAGATCTGGATTTGTGGATTACAAAACAGAGAGAAGAAACAGTGAAGTCTGGCTCAATAGTTCACCCTGGCAGCAGGAACATCTCACATTCTGGCCAACTGTGTGACAATAAACTTGTCTATCTAATGAAAGCCTGGAACAATGAACACGTTTTGGGAGTCCTTTCAGAAACTCGTTAAACTGCAGCAACAGTCCTGTGCCTGTGTTCTGCAACAATCTCAAGATGGGAAAAGTAAAGCCACAGCGTGACTCACTCAAATAGCTTTCAACTGAAGTCATTTTTTTGTTTAACAGCTTTTTGTGATGGTTAAAAGCACACTCACTAATTTCAAAAGCCATTTCCTTAATATATGTTTCCTGGTGTTTGCATGTTTATACTTTTTTACAACACTATATAACAATGCATTGCCACCAAAGTAAAAATACCTTATATCCTGGAGAAGTAACAATGTTTTTCACGTGTGTTAATTGAGCTGTTTTATTCCAAGTAATTTCTGGCCATTTCTATTGACTGTTCATCGTGAGCTGTGACAATCTGAATTCCAGTATGTATCAGGTACAGGAGTTTTGGCATCTTGAAAATTGTTCAGTTGCTTCACACAATGTAAAAGGCAGTAGGTGTTTTCAATCGATGTAAAGAAACTGAAAAAGATGTTCAAAAAGAAGGCTTTGATAAAACAGCATCAACACGCACATCACTTATAATTAAATAATAATTGAGTTCCAAAAAATAAATACAGTACTGTGCACAAGTCAGAGACCACCCTTTATTTATTTAATTTCCAGTCAAAACAGCCTTTAAGTACAAGCTATTTATTTTCAATGTAGGAAAAAAACAAGTAATATACTAACAGAAAATGACACATAGGTATAAACAACTAACTACACATTTTTCAGTATTTAGTATATACATTCTTTGTGTTTATTATAGCTGCCTTTTTCTCAGTTTTTCAAAGAAATCTGCAAGGATATTTTTCCACATCTCGAAAGTTCAGTCCTAGAAGTTGGTTGCATTTTCTGCTTTGCACAATCCAAACATATTCAATGAGTAAAGAGCAGACAAATTAAATATTAAACACAGACTGATTTGATATTACACGTTTTAGAGGCCTTTTAGTTTTAGAGTAATTTTGTGTTAAATATAACGTTTCCAGCTTTTTTTCCTGACACTGGAAAAAAAAATTAACTTGAACATAATTGCCATTTTCAATGGGAATTAAATAAACAAAAGGGTGCTCTAAGACATAAGTACATTTAATAAAAATGGCAATGTCTTAGTAGTCTTAGTCCTATCTATGAGTCTGAAGAAAACAGTACACCTCCCGCCTCCTTTGTTAGCTTTCTAGCAAAGTAACTGCTCACCACCCCTTTGCTGTTCTAAATAAAGCTATGGGTCATGAGCTTAAGGACTGGTTTCAGCCACTGAAAGTGTACCACTGTGCTAACTTTCTTCTTACAGAACAGTATAAAGTCTGAACTGAACAATTTTTATTTTCATGTTTTGGCTTTTCTTGCCAACTACTGATCATAGGCTACACAAATCACTGCAGTTTGGTGCTAGAGAACATATTTCATTACATAGATCACACACAGGCACTCATACAAGTATGAGAGTATCTCAGAGGTGGAAGTATGAGAGTATCTCAGAGGTGGAAGTGGAAGTGTATGGAAGTGGAAGTGTGAAAGTGTGTATCAGGTTTCTAGTCCCAGATCAGTACAGGTTCTCATTTCCCACTTGTAGGATGTGAAAGCCACAAAGCATAAATGGTCACATTATTGCCTATGCAGAAGTGCTCCATGATGCCCCATCTACAGTGCAACTCAAGACTACAGCTAAGAGTAGAGGACAAAATTACATCACAGTACTCTTTTCTGAGCAGATCGTAGGCACCATCAGAATTTCTTGAACACTGGTCAAGTGCGTACTGCATAAAAAGGAATTTTTGACCAGTTGTAGAGGGTCTGTTAACACCTACTAGTGAAGTTACACCATCAAACAGCATAGTAACAAAGAGCTGATTTTCTCAGATATTAGCCCATGATACAACTATCTTATCTAATTTTTTACCAACTGCTCCATTTTTCTTCCTGTTCCTTTTTACACTGAATCAAACTAAAAATCATTAAACTTGAAGTATAGTTTTTCACTCTCTTTTTAAGGTTTGGGCCTTGATGTGAAAAGGCCACTACATTAAAAATCGCATTCATTTTCTTCATCTGGAAAAAAATGTACTTTGTGTGTAAATAGGCCTTACTGCTGATTTTGCATTCAAGACCTAAACATCGAGGCGGACCTTCTTTTCAAGGCTGTGCGTGTAACGTTAATACGTAAATACATATTATGTGGTCAGAAAAACTCCAAACCCAACCCGACACCTCTTACTTTTAAATTACTATTTCAGGCTTTGCAGGGCGACTTGCAGCAGTGCATGCACACCATATTTTAGTGTTTTTTTTCTTTAACAAAAAAATCTTGCGTAGTGCAGATTTAAGTTTCAACTCTATTTTTTTACTTGCTGAGAGAAGCCACTGGAAGCATGTCCGAAATTCTCCTGTGGTTGCAGAAACGATTCGCTTGAGCCTAATTCGTACTATAGATATATTCAATTTTAGCATGTAATGTGCAAGTTACCCTAATGTTAAGACATAGCATTGTTTTTAAATATTAAATATGAAACAAACAGCCAACTGTTTGAATGTATGCTGTCCTGATTCCACCTCAGTGGCACTGCATACTGCAGTATTGAAAATATGCCACCAAAACAGCTCTTACTCCCAACAGTCCTTGCATAACCTTTCTATCTTTTTGACAGGACAACTGTCAAATAGCAGCATTTTGCTTTGAATTGTAGCGAGTGAGAGGTTTCTGCTAATATTTAACTGTGGGGGCAGCCCCTTGATATCTGGTTCATGGCGAGGTCAGCACTGCACATCAAATGAACACAAACTGAGGACGTGAACTGCAGCACTTCCTGAACACTTAGATGAAAAGACAGAAAGGACTTGGCTAAAGACGTGACTTAATGCCATTTTAACAGAACAAGTTCCAGATGTAATTTCATAAATGAATGGGTAGCACTCAACTGCCTATGACTGCCATGTTGGAAGGAAGGGAAATGGTGATATTAAACAGCCATGTGTATTAAAGCTAGATAGAGCAAGGATAATTTAAATTTGCTTGTGTTAAAGGGCCCAAGTTATTAGATTTTTCTTGCATTTTATCCCCAAAGAAGTCCACTAATAAATATTTGGTGGTTTATGAATTATTTCCAAATAAACATTTTCAATCTATCTTTATCTATATATATTGTATATTATACATTTAGTATACAGTGTGGGCTGAAATGTATGAAACAAACAGTTAGCACTTCATCTTTTCAATGTGAATGGACAGCTAAACTGCTGTAGACTGAGTGGGTGGTTATTTGTATGTTCATGGTTGTAACATCACAACCATTAAGAATCCAAAGTTGATTTTTTGCAGTTTTACTTTCTGTGTATGAAATGTATGAGCTGGGGAGTTTTACACAATTACAGTTCATGTAATACATAAACATTAATACTATGAATGCTTACATATTACACAAAACTCTTATTTCAAGAAAAGGTAAATTTGGTTTTCCATGATTTGGGCCTTTACAGTTAGGGTCAGATTGAGGACTCTGCTTATACTTTATCCTAACTCTGGGTCTATGATGTAAATTTATAAAACTTACGTTCCAGACAGAATGCTCACCTCGGAAACTATCAGGCCTGAATGAATGTGTGCTTTTCTAGTTTTAAGAGTAATTAAATGACTATTTCTTCCTTCCTTTTCAAGCTTGGTGGACTTCAACATCCCCTTACATGGAGCAAGATGACATTTGATGAGGCACACCTGGTCCATGCAGGGGGAAGAAAAACACAGTGCCTCTTACATGACTGCTACTCTTCAAAACCTTAATATGTGATGTCATGTGTGAAGGCCACAGTAGCTTCATTGTGTCATCAGGAAATGCATGTCTATGCAGCCTGCTGAGTTCAGGTCTTAGGTGCCCTGGTCTAACCTCAACTTACAGTAATACACAGAATGTTGTCAGTTCTTTCCCCTCATAATACGGCCTAAATTTAATGTTATGTAAGAGCTGACTAGAAATTGGTTTTAATGAATGAAGTACAAACATTCGGTTTCAAACTTCAGTAGCTTCACTGACCAGGGGCGTAGAAAGTGGGGAGGATTACAACTGTTATAATAAAAGAAAAAATTAATTAAAAAATACTAATACAACGTTCTGAACTTTATAATAATTTGAGCGTAGTAAAGACCTGTGTGTGCTTGTTTTAGAGTTTGTATTCTTATATTTTCAAAATGCAAAGATGCAAAGAGAGAAAGTCTATGCAGAGTTAAAGGCCAGTTCAGATCCCAAAGCAGCCTAATATTGGTTTTTTTTTTTAAACTTACAATGAAGCATCTAATGCAATAATGAATGTTTCATCAACCATTATCTTCCGTTCACTGTGTGTGTCAAGAGTTAAATCTCACTGTGTGACTGTGGGCGCCACATATTGGATACCGCGCCACATATCAGCTATCCGACTGGTCGCCACTCAGTTCATTTGCATATATTTAGTCTAGAACAGTAAAGTGATGATGTGCATCAGTGGTTTGATGTGTCAAATTTATATAGCACTGTATGACAGGCTCTGTTTAGTGTAAATTAGCAAAAAAAAACCAAAAAAAATCGAATGAAAAAGCATGACATCAGTCATGTCACATAAACGCTGCTTAAAATTTCAGCACCCCAAACTTAAACCACCTTCCCACATCCCTGTCTGTGACAAAGTATGACTGATGTCCTTTACTAAGTTATTAATACATTACGTAAGGGTGCATTTATATGGCTAAATGACACCTACATAAGCCTTTCACAACAAGTTACATAAACCTACATAAACATTCGTTATTTATTATAAGGTTTATTCCTACAAGCATCAGTTCTCATAAGAAGTGCTTTTGTCAGTTTAGTTGTCATTTCATGTCATACTTGTTGGAATAAGCCTTTATAAATGTCTGCATAGGTTATGGTCAGTTGTCATGAATGGTTTATGCAGGTGTCCGCGAAGCCTTATGAATGCTTTTTTGGCACCTCTAGTAAAATGTTTTTTTGATTTTTGAATTGCAAATGAAGTAACACATCCTCAACAGAGAACTGAAATGCACATTTTAGTGCACAGTTTCTATTTACTTGTGCAAATTAATATATTTGAAAAAATACAATATAAAAGCTAGCATAAGCCCAAACATTTGCATATGCCAGCCTTTATTTTTTATTCTCTTATAATATGTTAAATTCAGCAGATAATTATGAATTGTGCATTGATTGTGGAGAAGTGTATTCCCCATATGTATTTATTTTCACCTAGAAAATCAACAAAATGTTCAATCTGATCAGGGACTCCCAAACTTTTGCAAAGGTTTGTACATAGTATAAATGGTGAACCGTTTGCCACACTATTTGGGGATTCTTTACTTTCTTCTTCTTCTTCTTTCTATTTTGCAGTACTATTGCACAAAAGAAGTAGAACGCTCAAGGTCATGTGTTATGAATAGGGCTGGGTATCGCTTGAAAATATTTGATACCGATACCGATACAATACTTTCAATTCAATATTCATACCAAAACAATACTTTTTTCGATACCTTTTTTCTAATTGTGACAAAAAAATACAAAAAAAAGAATAATTATTAATATTATTTTCTTTTTCCTACCACATACCAGGCAGGTATTAGTGTGTTTAACAGTATTTCTCTGGATGGGGGCTGATACTTGGAATTTATTGCTTTTGTCATCTCTCTAAACAAATAAAAACATAAAAAAAACATACTCACAAAGCACAAACACATTATTGTAACCACTGTTATAGGTACGCCTTAGAGGGATAAAACAAATGCTCTATCCCGCGTATCCCACCTAAACCAGGGAGATTCAACAGTCGGAAAGGGCTGCAATCCTTTAACAATAAAACTGGTTACTGCTGTGTGGCGTTCTTCCCACCTCTTAACTGACTTCTTTAGCTTTTATGCTACAGTGTAAGAGGTTGTTCCTCCATGGGCAATTAGTGCGAGTAGACGTGGCCCTTGCACTGTCAAAGCCCTCACCTCCAACATGAAAACAGCATGCAAGTTAACAGGGCTCCATTATGAAACCTACGGAACATGAATCATAACAACGTGACAGATATGTTCATACGGCAGCTGAATTGCAGCCAGCTAGCTAATACGTGTCAGTTTTATGTTAACGTTAGCTGAATCCTAACTGGCTTTCAACGCTGACAAACAGCATAGTAACAAGTGTTAGTTTTCTCTGGCAAAGCGAGAAAGGTGCACAATAAATGGTTAACTGACTTGAGAATATTTTATCGAAATAGAAAATAGGCATTGATCTTTCTGAGACTTTGGGTGGATTTTGTGCAAGTTTTTCAGACAACATTGTACGTTTTTACCTATTAATGTCATACACACAGGCGCAAAAATAAGGTCGGAATTAAAGTTTAGATACTAAATGCAAAATCAACATTACACTGATGACGATATGATGACAATATGATGACGATAATTCACTTGCAACCTCAGAAGACACGTCCTTCACCAAGTTTTAATTGAGTTCTCTTTGAATTCTTTTTCAACACGCTCGCAATCATCAGATTCATCTGCTCGGTATGAAGCACAAAATGTTCTTCTGCATGTTGCGTGCAATTATACATTTTCACCATAGAGGTCTCCAAATCCCCAGATTGCCAAAAACCTGCAGCTTTAAGGAACTCATGTTTCTTCAGATTTTAGCTCCAGCTTTTTAAATAAGCAAAATAAACTTTGCCAACTAATCAGAATAAAATAATGGCTTTCATTCAGATCTTGTAACTGATGCATTACCACCTAACACACTGTCTCATTTTACCCAAATGTGTATTTTTACATCATGAACAATACTGACAAATGTGATAATTCTGCTCTCTGATTTCATGATTGGAAATGTTCATACTGTCCTCTGTCTAGAGCAGAGTACTGCTCTTGTATAACTGGCATGATCTTTAAACTCTTTGAATGTTTTACTTGAAAGCTGTAGATGGTTTAGCTACCTTTTTTTGAATTTACTGCCTGCCACAATATGTGGAAAACCAAACTTTACAGTCATTTGTGGGGGAACTGCAGTAAGCAGTTCCCCCACAAATGATTCATACTTGGAAATACAGGATGTATCATAAATGACGCATTTTTGATCTACTTGTTTTATGTTACACTGTAATTATTCACTGAGTGGTTCACATTCTGTTCTCCAGTTTTTCCACCAGCATTGTCAGTAAGTCATCGCTCAGGAAATCAGGACCATGGGAAGAATAAAGGATTCTAAACGAAACAGAATGTTTGTGGACGGCTCCCCCCTTGAGATTCTACAGAACCTCAAAAAAATGTGGCGAGTCATTTTGATCAAGGCAACATTAGAAGAATGGAGGGCAGCGAGCTGATTGTTTTTGTAGGAGGCGTCTTGGTCTTCCACCCATGTGAAAATACCAAACTAAATAAGAAACAGCTCAGAATATCATCAGATGTTTTACTGATATAAATGAATCATTGGAGATGTTGTTTGTTTTAAGTCTATTCCATGGGGTAGCTTTATTTATGTTCTCTAAATATTTAAGCGTACTACAAATAAATCTGAAATGATATATTTTTCCATGTTCTGGTGCTTTTGAAACCTTGCTTAGGATAGGTGGGGGGTCAGCAAGTGGCGCAACTGTGAGCACAGGCCTTATCGTCTGGATTGGCCTCACTCTCTGTCTGGGTGGGCAAGATGGTCCTCCCCAGATCACTCAGCATGATGCTAGCCAATGCAAGCGTCTGTTAGTTAATCAAACAGAATTGGCAGTAAGTGTTCTCCTCCAAGTGTGTTGAGCTGTCCAGGGACACTGTGTTAGTGAAAGTTCGAAAACATAGTGTGGTGGTCCAACTATCTTGAAGGAAGCATGTGCTAATCTTCAGTATCCCAGCTTAAATAACAGCCTATTATGACACTATCTGTGGGGCTAATATTCAGGCCTTTATACAGTGAACACGATTTATTCATGCAATTTATTCATGTGACTTATTCAGGCGACAGTAAGCAAGTTTGATAACTGATGATATGTTGACACCACACATGATTTTTTGGACAGCAAAAATGCAATATTATTTTATTCACACTGTTTGGCTTTTTTTTTGCCAGCGACATGAACTCACTGACCAATCATGGTCACCTCTGCTGTTGGCATGACGACAACCAAGAAGACAAAGCAGCTGTGTTCCAGCAAAAAGTTGTTTTTTTTTTACAAACATCGGAAGGATCAGAATTCCCAAAAGCAACTCAAACTGAACTAAATATCGAGTTAAACGTTTCAGCTTCTGAATAAAGCTCTCCATGCTACTGTCACTTTTCCAAAATGGACAGTAACTAGTGCCAGAGTGGGTAATCGGGAGAGTCAGGAGAATTCTTGGTAAGCCGGTACCAGTTTGGGGCCGCTTACTGCGAGCTAATGAATAAACTCACACATAAAAGCACAAGAACATTCAGACAAACTATAAATTATTGATTCAAGTGTATTTGTAGTAATACATAAGGGTTAAACCAGTGACACCCCACCACCCCACCGCAAGTGGTGCAGCCCCGGTTTGCTGATTGTAACTTGTACAGTGGACAGAGTTTAGATGAAGCTAAAATTAGCTTCCTATTCTTATTTTCTGGTCCACCTTAAATGACGCAGCATTTCAATTTAAATGCCTGTTTGGGCGCTAGCGTGTAACTGCTGCACCAAATAAGGTGGAATGGAAATTCCAACAGTAAGCTAACATGAGCCTAAAGGGATTATCAAATTAAGCACGACGATGCAGCGCTGGCTAACACAACAGACAGTGCTCCTCTGAGTTTATTACTGTTTTTGCAATTATCGCATGTGAATTATGTGAAGATGGACAGCAGTGCAGGGATGAATAATCTAGTTAAGGTGAATGAAGAGATATTCAGGCAGGTGGGCAGTGAGAAATGCTGACAGAACGTTATTTTAAGTTACTTTACTAACGTTAGTATCATTTTTAGCATATTGATGGTCACGATTGTGTCACATTTAAGCCAAAAACTTTCAGGTTTTCATTTTATCACTATCTGGCCACCTTGTTTATATCTTAGTACAGTATATAAATAATAAGTAAGAGATAATAGTAAAAAAAAAAAAAGAAGAAGAAGAGAAGAAAAAGTTATGTTGCATGAAGGCAATGCTGTGTGTGTGTAGTAGGAGAAATACAGTTAGGGTTTAAGGACGGCTGGTCTGCATCATATACCTCCCGGTGTGAAAACTCCGGGCCTGTCAGGAGCCCAATGTCACCATTTGTCTCTTCTACTAGGAGCAACGAACTGGATTTTATTAGCACTTAAAGACATTCATCCCATTTGTTCTGTGCTTTGTTAAGTGTGGAACAACATCTAAACCAACCCAAAGTGGAAAGCATCATGCACAATGTCACGGTTTGCCTGTTTCATAAGGAGCAAAGGACTTTTTTTGAGATAGCTGACATATATTCGACCATTCTACATATTTTATGTATGTTCTGCCCATTATATATATATACATATATATATATATATATATATATATATATATATATATATATACACACACACATATATACATATACATAGTGGTTTTGGCACTATTGATTTGCCGGTGCATTTTGTCCATTTCAACTTTTTCACAAACAAACAAAAAAACAACCCGATAGTGATGCATATGGTGTGATGAAAATGTCTTCAAATATTAAAATGTGTTTGCCACATTGCCTGCTCTTAAGTTAGGGCTTACATAAGTCTGTTGTGATTGTCATCCTGTTTCTGCTAGCTGCCAGCTGATGGCTAGCAGGCCTTTTTATTCTGAAGAAGAGAGCATTCTTAATCGGAGGTAAAATAAGGACATGCCCCCAAGTGAGAGGTGTTCTCAATAGTTTTCTTTTTATCTTTTCCAGGAAGCGAGAGACTGTCAATTTAAACTGTGAATATCTATGCAAAATAGTACTCGAATAGTTCAGACAGTGATGTATAGATGTTCATCAGGCCAACAGACATACAACAAGAGCTTTGAAACATTTTGTTTTTATGTTGACTCAAAAAAAGCTGAGCTAGTGCTGCATGTGCTTCCCATTATCCTGTATAATACTGATTTTGGACAAACAATAAACTCAACCACAAGGCTGATTAGTAAAAGCACTGTAAGTACTGGGTAGTGCTATTTTTAATTGGAAATACTTGTTGCAGGCACAGTGCTACGTGGAGGTCATTAACTGCAGCCTTTTACGATTATTCAAAAGCTGAATTGCTGATGAGTAACTGAGCGGCTAGCCTTTCATGTTTTATGATTAGTTGAAATGTTTTCTGTGTGAGCTGATCTGTTTCAGAGCTGATCTGTTTCAGAGCAGATGGACTTTTTCAGCTGAAGATGAAAAGCTACTGAGCCCTTTTGCCTCCAACAGCCTTAAACCTTACGTACTTTGTTGTTTTGTCATTGTCCAGCTAAGCAATTCTGTCCTACAAGCAAATCTACATTTTTGTACTACTAGATATTGTTCTGTGCAAATATAACTATTATACTATAAGAGTCACTATAACTATTAACTATTTTTCATTCCCTGCACTTTCAGTTCTCATACTGTTCCCCACCATCTTTTGGTCAATGACACAAAGTGCACTGAGAATGCACAAACACATGGATGGAAAACTACGCTCTCCATCCTGATATCAGTGATTATCAATGCTGAAAAGCTATTTTTTAACCTTCATGTTTCTTCTCAAAGGGAAGTAATTTCTGACTGCAGTATGCAACTGTTGCAAATAATTACATTATTGTTTAGCTATACTAAATCACTACTAATTAGTAATTACTACTATACTTAATTTTCTGTAAGTCAAAAACTGAGGCTACAGATGGCGTCAGCATTTTAGTGTGGACTTTCCTTTCTGCTTCTGTTATTTTCTGTGTTCTGTATTTCATAAGTAGTATCAGTGCTGTAGTGGAGGAGTTATTGGGGGTTGTATCCTCTCTTGATACTCAGCATGAACAGAGGTTCATCTAATGTCCCTTGTAGAAAGCATGAAATAGTTCCACGTGGCTGACATTTTCATTGTTGATATGCTGCCACTCAAACTGTTTGAATTTGCCTGAGCTGACCAGCACAAGAGAGTGAAGAAAACAAATCACAATTTTGGATTCTCATTAGCATTAAAATTATTGGTAAAGTGTTACATTTTGACTCTATTGTATGCCTGTTTAATCTTGGTTTTTTTACGTCAACATTTTCAGCTGGTTTTCTTGTTTTGGTGGCCAAAATTTCGGTGCATCCTTAATAAACATGCATTGTTTTGCAGAGAAACTGGAGCAGCAGGCCATTTTCCTCCACTGTGACTTTTTAAAAAGGCATCAATTTGAAGCACTTCAGTAAATAATTAACATTTGAAATGGCACAATTAGCACTAGGTATTACATCACAGTATATCTTAAAATCAGTAACTGTCCCATCCCTCCTCGGTTTAGGAATCTGAGTTGTCAAATTTGTAAAAGTCTGGCCATCTTATGAAGGCCCCAAAGCCTGCTAACCCACAACTGCAGCTTTGCACCATACCCCATTTCACAGAGCTATTTCGACAACCGTTAATTATGGCAGAAATGACAGAACCTCTACACCATTCTTTCTCAAACTCTACTCCAGCAACACAGCTAACCAAGCACAAAAGCAGCTTCAGGATTATTACAGTGTAGAGTGTTGGGGAACTGTGCCAGTAGCTTCTTTGTGTCCATGTCAGCAGGGATTCTAGCTGATGGAAGAACGTCCATTGTCCGCCCCAAGCCTTATGCAATCCCATCTGGCTATTAAGTTTCAAGTGAGATGACTTTAAGAAAACAAACAGGCAAGAATTCACAATTGGACACAGTTTGCCTTCCTTGTGACCTTTGACTCCGAGCTGCTTTCCCATGGCCCAAAAAGGAGAAGCGGGGACTTATTCATGTTATTCGCCTTTCCAAATCCTGACACTGCCAAAATATACACAATATCACAATCATATCAGTACGAAACAGCAGCCAGAAGGCATACTGCTGAGGTATCACTGCCCAAAAGCCAAACCGCTGGTTTCTTTCAGGCTAAGACTTGTTTTTAGAACATGCAGTCACAAAACCTGCTCATATAATCACTATAAATACTTAAACAAGTCCAAATCGCAGTAGTTGGACAGAAGTACAACAGTGCAGTTTTATACAGCATTCGAAAGGTTTCCAAAGTAGAAACACAGTCTTAAACTGCGATAAACTGGCAATGAACTGCGCCAACACTAACAGTTCTTCACTTTACCCACAATGCAACACTGCCTCCTGCAAGCCACCTTTCCCAGGACCTTTTGGAGATAGTGGTCCGTTTCAATCTTTCTGCACTAGCAAAGCTATTCAGATATGCCTACCCTAGTCCTAGATAGGAAGGAAGGAAAGGACAGAAGACGAGCACAGGAAGTAAGATAAATGCCTTTGTGGCATTCCAAAATGTCCTTTCAAATACCCACAAAATCACAAAACTCTTTTTCAGTACAGTTCAGTACATATATATAAGACTTAAGTACACTATAGGGACGTGTTATCCATATTTTATAAATGAAGACTGGCAGCAGACTGGATTCTCCATGTGAAAAGCAGTTCTCGTGGCTGGAATTTGTGTAATTTTCTCACAGGAATGTGAAAACTCAAGTTACCATTTGCCTACTTCTCACAGTCTTGTTTGCACGGCCAAGAGAGGGAGAAAGCGATGGCCAAATAGGGATGCCAAGGACAAACCGAAAAGAACAAGCCAAAAGAAGCAGCATCAACAACTGGACGTATCAAGGCCTAGCTACAGTTTTAGGAAGGTTTTGCATTACTACTCACTGAGCACTTTATTAGAAACACCTCTCTCGTACTTCACTCACTGGCTGCTTTATTAGGAACACTTACCATGAACTTCACTCTCTGGACACTTTATTAGAAACCTCTACTTTGTACACCTACTATAAGGAGCTCTAACTATCTTTCAGATCACTAGATTAGGTATTCAACTACAGGCTGTTATTCATCTTTTGCTGTTTTATTGTTGACCAGATACTATTTGGGTGCTGGATTATGTACAACACAGCAGTGACACTTGTTTCTAGAGTTTAACCCACGCCAGTGTCATTGATGGTTTAAGAGTGGTCCACAGGCCAAATACTGTCCAACCGAGAGTGAATCTGTGGCCAGAAACTGACCACCAATGAAGTGAAACTGTACATCAATCAATAGGGAACAACCTGGTGGATCTACAAGGTAGATGTTTCTAATAAAGTGGTTAGTGAGTGTATGTCGCACAATGTTATACAAATAAGTGTTTCCTTTCACATACACAGCAACCTAACCATCATTACTGGCTTCTATATAACATGCATTTAGGAGAAGAATGTGTACCTGAAATGCAGAAGTGCACTTTCTTCTGTATAATAACAGTGTTAGGTTGCCTGTTTATATAGAGATCCTTTGAGCCTTTTTAAGCAGCACACACTCTACTGGTAAAGCACAGATGACTCATAGTACAGGATTTTCCTCCCATTGAGACAGAAAGAAAGTCTGAGACAAAGACACAGAGACAAAATAGACTGGGAGAAATGCAAAAGTCACAGACAAAGCACATAGAGGGCTAAGAAAAAATAACGGGAAGTGATGAATTGCTGAGAAAAGAAAGTTAGGTCATGCTCTGAGCTGCACTCAGTCAGCAGTGTCTCTTTGCCTTTTCACTGGATCATTCACTTTTGCCTTGAAGCAAAGAGGGACCTTCACCCAGACAGAGCCTTTGTATTTAACACACAAGCTTCTCCATTTACAAGCCAAGTGAACATTCAGTGACTCAAATGAACCATTAGTCCTTAACTGACCACGCTCACCCGGGTCATTACAGGTCAAATGCATTATGGGAAATGGATCTTCAGTATAAATGAGGCTGTCATGTGATGGCATGCGGGACAAATACACAATAACAGGCACTCCGGCAGCTGTTTCTCTAAAGTAGGCAGGAGAATTTGGGCCATTTTTGCTATTTGAAAATCTGTACTTTTAATCAAATCAAAGCTCAGAAATGGAATAAAAGCACGATCAGTTAACTGCTGAACTCATGCCACAGCCGTCCAGGAGAACAAGACAGCATAATTGTCTTTGCTCTCTCTGGGTAGGTAGGAAACTCAAAACTCAGCTGATGTAACAGATTCAGCATTGAGTGTTCTCCTCCAAGCATGGTGAACTGTCCAATGACACTGCATCAGCAGCAGTTTGAAAAGATGCGGTGGCACTTCACATGACCCTAAGGAAGCATGTGAATGTAAGTATTATTTTCACAAGTTGAAATTTAGGGGTTAGTGTTTGGGACAAACACCTCCTAACAGAAAGTACCCTGTAATATGATAAATAATACACCCTATAATATACCCTATAAATACAATGATTTTGTATATACTTGTCCTATTACTATCTCAACTGTTGGACTGCAGTTTGAACTAATTTGGATGAATGGTCGATATCAAAAAAAGTTATAGTTATAAAAAAGAAATACAGAATGTTTAACCCCTTGTACCCTAGGTTTACTATTCACTTATTTATCTTAAGACTTAGTATTCAGTCACCATGAATTCCTTGGCAACAGGATTCAAGATGTTTAGGGGTCAATATTTGTTGATTACATGCAGCTAGAAGGGGTGAGTCTTAAGTACTTTCTCTTTGTGTTTTAGAGGTATGTGATTCAACACTTTACTTCCAGAATGTACACTGTATTGACTTGTTTTTGTTGGAAAAAACTTTGCTGTGATTTGTAGCTAAGAGTCATTATGAATTGCGAAGCCTTTACTGTTGGGATGCTTTGAGAAGGTGAGTGCAGGCATTTCTCCAAAGCTGCAGGAGCAACTAAAAGGATCGCACTGGAGCATTTTATGTTCTGAAAAACAATTTTTTAAAAGTTTTTCCAGCAGATTTTCAATGCCTTTCTAGCAGTATAACCTGCAGAGACTGGAATCTGCTTTATATTGGGAGAAAGCCCTGCAAAATATAACTATATACTCTGATTATACAGTACTGTGCAAAAGTCAGGGACCACCTTTCATTTATTTAATTTGCAGCCAAAATGGCCATTAAGGATAAGTTATTCATTTTTCAATGTCTGGGAAAAAAAAGCAGAAAACAGTTTTCAACAGAAAATTACACATCAGTATTTAGTGTGGCCACCATTTGCCTTTATTACAGCTCCCATTCTTTTCAAGAGACTTTCAGTTTGTCAAAGAAATCTGCTGGGATATTGTTCCACACCTCCAAAGTTCAGTCTTAGAAGTTGGTTGCACTTTTTGCTTCTCACAATTCAAGTAATCCCAAATACATTGAGTGATGTTGAGGTCTGGACTCTGGTGTGGTCAGACAATTCTGAGAACACCAGCAGCCTCATTTCATTTTCAAATTTAATTTTCTCTTCTTGACAACTACGCATCCTTTCAGACCCATGGTCTTGACCTGTTTTCACACAGTGGAAAGATGGACAGACATTTTTTTCAGATCTGATGAAGAGATGATTTTCTCCTCTCTCTCAAAGATGGACGTTCTGTTTACAGTTCTGGTGATCTACCAGGTCTTGCATGTTTGTTAGGAGTCCCATTTTCTCTGTACCTTTTAATCAATTTTTGAACTTCAGTTTTGGAAACTCCTGTTTTGTACTTGCCCTTTATTGTATAAGCGGATCATCTTATATCTAATATCCTCAGAAATCTCTCCTGAAAAATGAATTATTTGTACTTAATGGTTGTTTTGACTGAAAATTAAATAGATGAAGGATGGTTTTTAACTTTTGCATATTACTGTACAAATATGGTTCTTTAAAGAACCATCCATGGAAACGGTTCTTTAGGGAGGCAAATGAGGTTCTTTATGGCAGGAATGCCCAAACTTTTTCTCTTAGGGAGGGCTAAGTGTGTTGATGGAGGGCTAAAAAGACAAAACTCTAGACAAAAGAAAAAAGGGAAGGCAGCTGGGTTTTGAGTTATGAGTGCATCATATTAATTAATTGTTTTTCTATAAAAATGTTAGTCATCAAAAAAAAAAATCACAAACTGTTATCTTCTTGGTCAAAATCATGCAGCCCTGAGTGTAACCTCTCTCTTTTTGCATGTATCTTACTTGTGTCAAAATGCTATTGACCCAGGTCAGTATTGCACAACACAGCTTCCAAAACGCTGACCAGTAAAACAAAGTGCGTCATGTAAAAGCAAGCCAACCCACCCCTCGTGTTAAGGTCAACAAACTGTCTGCTTAAAGCTGTGTTAAAAAGGAGGGCAACATGTTTGCAGCTGTTGTTCGGTTGGGGAGGAAACAACACTGTCAGGCTGAGGATGAATTGAGGGGGAGAATGCGTTTGGATGGACGATGGAGCAACACACACTTCAGCTCCAGACAGGACATAGCACAAAGAACTTCATAAATCTGTTTCTGCACTGACACAAACTTTCACACAGCTGACCAGAGAAAAAGAAACAAAAAAGAACAAAAAGAGAAAAGGCAGCATAGTACAGGAATACAGAATTACGGTCCATGTGAAAGCTTCAAACGTGTCCTGACTGACTATCCCAAATTTGAGCAATATATTCAGGAAATAATGTCATTTTGCCCAATAGATTATATTTGGTACATTCGTTACCTAAAATGTGCTATTTTCAGTGGCATTATTTCATTCTGTCATGTCCCTTGTCGTACATGAGCAACATGCATTTAAAATGTAGGCGTGATGTCATTTTCTTTTGTATTTAATGGCTCATAAATCAAAAACCTTTATTACGATAGCATACACAATTCTTTGCCACCGTACACTGTAACATGAGTAATAAATGCCAAAGCTTGAAAGTTCTGATGTCTCACAGTGTAGAGATATAGAGGACCAAAGTTTCTCCAAAGAACAAAAAAAAAAATCCACATTTTCAGCTAGACATAACACGATAAGCACGCATCTCTGTATCTTCTGTTTTGGTCGTTAAATACACCGCAAACCAGAGAAATAAAAAATTTTACACATCTGGCATCTACAGTTCAGAACTTAGCAATTATCAAACTTTTTCCAAAGCAAGGCCACATCCGTTTTGCCATTAACGCAAAAATTAAGGCTTCGTATTCAGCAGAATTATATTATTTTCTGAAAGTATAAAGTATACAATATGCAACAGGATCTAGTTTTTCTGAGTCGATAAACTCAAAACAGTGCACCTACATGTTAAAAAAAAACATCAACAGTGCTTTGTATTTGTTTCAATTTCTGCGCTGCACTTAATCCAATCAATCAGACTTAATTATGCTGATTTTGTAGTGACACATGCAGTTGATCAGCGCTCTTTAAGTAATGAAGACATGCCAGGATATGCTCAGAAAAGCGTAGTCACATAATGTGATGTACTTTATCTCACTATTAATAAATAATGCCACACAGATCACCCCTAGTTTAGTTCTTGCTATTTTTCTTTGCAAAATGCTTCAAGAGGTTAAACCACCTTTAAGCCAATAGAGTTTCATTATGAGCTTTTAGAACAGCTTATAAAGATACACTGCCAAATCTTTATTTTGCCAAAACCTGCAGATCATTGCAAAATACACTCAAGGTTTTAGCAAACAGCTGTTTTATTTTAACACATTCTTAAAAATAAAGGTTCCCAAATGGTCTTAGAAATTGGTTCTGGTTTGGGTGTAAAGTTCCAGAAAAAACTGTATATATCTTTTATATTACGTGGATGTTCTTTAGACTTGATAAAGTTTTCTCCCAATTGCACATATTTACAAAAAGGGCCCATATCCTACATTTTTCTTGTATTTCCTATTCTTTCTTTTCCTTGAGCTCCCCTTTTGACATGTGTGTGGGTTTATATACTGAAAAAAGTCATGTTTCATTTTTACACAACTGTTTTCCAAACTTGTTTTATCTCTTAGAATAAAACAGTTTTTGTTGCTGAGCCCTGTGACTGATATATGTAAATGACCTCAATGTTCTGGTTGGCTGCTCTGCATTGTGCCCCATTCATTCTGTCCTGACTGAAACACTCCTAATAACTTTAGTGTGAATGGGTGGGGCTAAACTGCTGTAAGCTGAATAGGTGGATATATGTAAATGAAAAAGTCTTTTATGTAAAAAAATGAGAACAGGTGGGTTTTTCTGTGATGCCCTTTAAAGGAAAAGCTCAGGGGTAAATCAAATTTACATGATTTTTTTACTTACCTCAAATGCAGTAGGTCAGCCAAGACTTGCTTCTTTAGTTTACAAATGGAGCTGCCAGGCTAACGGTGCTAACAAACACTGAAAGTAAATAGTCACCAAAACCACAAATACATGCCAAAATCTTCACAAAGCTTCAAATTACATTGATAAGCTACGCAAGAGACATTCAGTAGCAAGAGAGACGTTCGGTAAGGCTACCATGCAAAATCTCAGTGTATAAGAATATATGTATTGAATAGTCACTGGTGGGTCCAGCATCCAACTGACATTTCTTCATGTGTATATTCAGGTTCAAGCTAGGCTTGGGCGATAATGTAAATTTAGACAAATGATTATCGTCTCCGGAATTATCGCGATAAACGATATTATCGTGTTAAAAATGAATTTATGAAGAAAACCCAAGTGAGTGGGCCTTTCAGTCACGTGATCATTTTACTGCAGCCTATGTAAGTGAACTGCTGCATCTCAGTGGAACAGCAAAGGAGAATTATAGCAGTGAATCTTAATTCTGGAAAAAAACAGTTATGTTAGAAGAAATAATAATTATTATTATTAATATTATTATGATTATAGTCTTTAACAACCTAGACTGTTTCATACACAATTAACATTATTATACATCTCAGACACCGCTGTCTTGCTGAAGTATCCATGGCTTGGCAGCTTGTACTGAAGTACTTACTGTTGACACCTTTGGTGATGATCGGTTTTCTGCATAGACGGCATGTAACACTTAACATCTACCGGTTCTCCGTGTTCGTCTGGTTGGAAACCAAAATATTGCCAAACGGGTGCGGTAACACCCTTCTTCTGTACAAGCTCCTCCATTTTTCACTGTCTAGGGAGACGGTCACATGTAGCGGAGTGTTTCATTCGCATATATCCAGCATTCTTTGCCAGACTGAAACGCTACATTCTAATCTTTTCAAGTGGCGTTTTAAAAACGTATATTTGTAGTTAATTAGTTATGTTTGCATGGTCTATACTTGAATGCTGTCTTTTCTGTTATAACTTAGGTCTAAAATTTTAACCTACCATAGATTAGAATGCTTGTACAAAGTCAGTGGTTAAATACAAAGAACGACAAAAAAACCTAAACCACATCAGCTTGTCTGCACAACCTGAATTAAGACCTGGATGGCGATGTTTGAGCAGGTTGAGAGAAGTTTGGGGCATGTATTTACTGAAATGGTAATGGTGATTATTGCCTTCCAGTGTTTGTTAGCAAATGCTAGCCTTGCAGCTTAAGTTCTAAACCAAAGAAGCAAAATTTTGACACCAAACTATCTTGGCTTAACGACTGCACTTGGGGTAAACGGAAAATTATCTAAATTTGATTTTTCGCCAAACTATTCCTCTAAAGAACCATCCATGAAAAGAAATCAAAAGTGGTTCTTCAATGACATCGCCCTGAGGAGCTCTATTTGAAAGCTTTCCTTTAAATGAACAACAAGAGGTACTTTCTTCCTTGCTAAAATCAAAAAGAAAAGTTAAAATCACTTCCTCAGAAAGGCAACATGCCCAAGAACTTCTGACGGGAAGCCTGTGTGTGTGTGCATTTGTGCTCAGTGAGCAAACTGTGAAATCTGACACATCTTTCTTGAACCAAGGCTCCATACTTCCTGCCCTTGCTGCTTTCACTATGCATGCCTCTCTCTCTTCTATCATCCAACCATTCAATCAAGTTTCTTCACTTTTCCATTCTCTTAAATCCTTCAATGATCCTGTTCTCCTCCTGCTTCATCTCCATCTAAGCTTGGGTTGTATTCCCTTTTACATCTTTATCTTGTGTAAACTAATCTTTCTACCCCCCACCCTCATCCTGACATCCCCCTTAATGTTCTGCCTCCCCCATTTACCAGAACATCTCTCCATCTCTCCCTCATTCTCCATGTCCTGCTGTTCTGTTAAGCTGTAAGTTCTCCTGTGGCCTGTGGTTTTGTTCATGCATTCTGAGTGCTCAGTGGAGCTGCAGAGAGAGATGATTAGCTGATTAAACCACAGCAAAGCTCGCCAACACTACTGCTCCACTGAACCTCACATCTCTATGGAATGACAGCCACATAGCACAAGGGCTGGTCAACATTAGGGTCACCACAATTACTCGATTTAATACAAATTAGCGATTAAAACTGACCTTCTTGATAGTTGGCAATTAGCATGATAAGAATGCACATTATAAATTCTACTGATGAACACATCCAGTTGTAGTTTTTGCCACAGCGTTATTATCTATTTCTTAAGAAATCTTTTTAAATGCTTCCTAGGATGTGTTTTCCAACCATGTATTTTGGAAACTTCCAAAGCCATGGTTTGCTTGTTTGTTGTTGATTACTTGATTATTTGTGATTAACTGATTTATTAACATCGAACAACAAGTAGCAGATCTCCAGGCTTCAGGTTTGGTCAATTTCTCATGCACAACATCAGGCTCAGCTTGTTTTCCTTTTTTAAACCAAATTTTTACCCAATTTTCTCCCCAATATAGTCATAGCCAGTTTTAGCCGCTAGCTCGGTCTTCAATCACACGATGCTACGATGCTGAAAGGGTACATGCTTCCTCTAAGTACCACCGAATCTTTTCAAACTGCCGCTAACGCAACTTCATTGGACAGCTTGGACAAGAACACAAATTGCTACGTCTGTTACACCAGCTAACATATGCCTGTGTTGGCTGGCAGTGATGGGGCAAGGGAGGTCCACCCTACCCACCCAGAGAGAGCTGATGTTCTCTTGGATTCCTGGCTACACACAGCTGTGACATCACCAAGGATCGATCTTAGACAGTTGCACCACTCTGGAGCCCCCGGTAGATTTGCCTTTATTTCAAGGACTATGCTTATGTAGATAATGCGCACCAGAATTCGCATTTTCTTTCTTTCTTTCTTTCTCTCTCTCTCTCGCTCTCACTCTCCATTTGGAATAGTTCCAGAGTTTGAGGAGTGAATGAACGAGACCCTGAATGATGTACAATTACACAGTACATCAGTCACAGTCACTCTATGGATGATGAGAGGTAGGTGCTGGGTTGGCTGAGAAGTCACTTTGCTTGTTAAGTTGTTAAGTTTGCCCAAAGTGTATGCGTTTCTGCAGTAGCAGCAGTAGCAGGAGGAACTTCAGCACAGTGGGGCTAACAGCTGAGAGAAGAGTGGATGCTGTGTTCTGCCAGTCACAACTGGCAATTCCACAAAAACATGCAGATGACAAATACTGTCATTGTATTACACGCATGACCCAGTTTTACACCCAGTTTATCCCAGCATTACATTACAGTCAATAAACTTCGTAACAAAGCAAAGCCCTGTAAAACTATGTCTATGGTAATTCATCTCTGTGCGTCTGAGTAGATTTAGGTCAGGTTTGGGTTTCAAATTTAGCAGTCTGTGTGGTGTTGGGGTGGGTTTCAAAGTCGCAGGTATGGGTCTGGTTTGGACTTCAATTTCATGCTTGTGCAAACCTAACATTGTGTCCGGCTCAGCCAGCCCACGTACTTGAAAACTACACAACACCTTGATAACACCTTAATAATCCTTGAGGAGAAGTTTGGAGATGCGTACACAACCACACTGACAAACATAAAATACAATACTTACTGTATTATTGATTATTTGTTTTTAATAAGAGTGTACTGAGAAAAGAAATCTGAGCAAATGAACTCTTACTGCTCAACTAAATTCCTTTTTAAAATAATATGTCTTGGGTGTTTAAGACGTGCAGTGTCTCTGCATGCCTGTATGTACATACAAACCTATAAAAAATATATAAACATTTACATATAGCATGAACTTGCCATTTGGAGATACAAAATTTTGTTCTGACAGCGACAATATATATAAATATGATGAATAACAGACACACATGTAGCACGTACAAATAATTAGACCATCAGGTGGTGAAACATCCGGTTGATGTGGTAAAAGAACAAAGATGTTATGATAAAAAAAAAGCTCTAAAATCTTCACTTATCTCAGCCTGACTAATCTCTGAGGCTGGAGCACTACATACACGTACACTAATCTCAAAACACACAAACACACACACAGCGGGAGGGACTAACGCTGCAATTTGTTTATGCTGTAAATGGTCCTTAGCTTTCTGGCAGGATTATGGATGCTGTGAAGAAGAAAACATGGGCGTAGGTGAAAAAGATGAAACAGAACAGCACTATAATGAGTGGGAACGGACAGACGAACAGACGCACAAAATGAAAGCATGGCTTAAAAGACAAGGAAGGAAAAAGCTTGATAAGATCCCCTAGGAAATTAGGCAGAAAGTCACGAGGCTTTGGGCCAGGCGTGTGTGTGTGGAGCGAGGGAGGTTCCTGGCTTTCGACTTAATTTTTACAGAGATTTGGGATAAACGTGTTTGTTGGGCTGTCTGAAACATTTAAGGCCATGGTCACTCAGGTCAAGCTGCTAAACTACCAAAACTGCCACAGAGAGGCTAAAGAGAAAGCCTAGCTCAGTTTTTTTAAATAATAGATAGATCACACTGAGACATCCTGTTTATTAAGTATAGTAAACATCCACATTCTTCTTTTTGAAACCAATTGAATTTGATGGATCTGGATCTGTACGAACTGTATTAACTATTCTTTTGCTATGAGTGTTATGATCTGTGGCCTCAAAATAAAGAGAATGACAGTAACTGTACGTAGGGCTGCAATATGTTAGATATCATGATAAAATACATTACAATCTGCTTTCATGAGTTTATAATGATATGATTTTGAATTAATACTCATAGCTTCCCTCTATCACTGTTAAGCTTTATCACCTGTCTCTACAGCACTTTAAGCTGCCACTGGTATGAAAATAAAAATAACATAGTATTTTTTTTTTTATTACTGCTTTCATCAGTATCTAGAACACTAAACAACTGCATCCATCATAAAGACCAATTACAGAGAGCCTGTTTGTTACCAGTGTAAAGTAACTGCATAAACTGCATAGTAACAAGTAGCTGACTAGCTATCAGCTCATTATGACATCATCTTATTTATTATTTTTACCAGATGTTTTTGAGTTTTCCTCCTGTTCCTGATAAAACAGTTCATTTTTGCAAATTAAAAATACTGTTTCAAATGCGGTGCTGCTGTTTTGCTGGTGCATTTTGTTTCAAACTGTGTGCAAACCTCGGCAGAAAAAACACAACATTGCGACGTATATTCTGCATTTTGGAAATGTCTTTAAGGATCATGCTATATTTTTGCCACATTGCCCCTCCTTATCTCCACAAATGCATAAAAATGGCACTAAAACCCATAAAATTCTAAACTCCCAACCCATTCTACACCCCATCCATGTAACAATGGCTTCTCCTAAACTTCACGAAGTGAAAAAGAAACTTTTGTTAAATTTGTTTCTACAACAGGCACTGCATGCTACAGCAGTTTTTAATCACACACACACACACTAGATCCCACGTGAACAGATAACAGTGAGCCACAACAAATAAACACCCAGGTTCCACGCTCAAGAACAACAAATCCTCCCATGTCCGGATTTCCCGAGCACAAAAGCTCACAGTGGGTGACACTAAAGCAGTCTTATAGGGAGTCTTATTGAATGATCAGTGCAAAGCTCATTACGAGCCTCCAATTCTCCAATCCAAAATGCATTTTTCACACCTGCACTGATGAGATTCACAACAGCCTGCTGCATCACAAAGGGCTACTGATTTTGGTGGTGCAGGTTTGAAGATGGGTTTAAGGAGGTTTATAGCTTCATTATTTTTACCAAAATGGGGCCCAAATCATTGAAAACAACTTGTTGCTTTTTTGAAATAATAGTTTGATGTAGTAGGTTAACACTGATAACATTTCAAACTTACCATTCACTCCACACTGCATAATCTATATATAGATTATGGCCCATACATGGACTATAGAGTACTTTGTAAAGGTCAGAGACCACCCTTTATTTATTTATTTATATAAAATGACCACTTAAAAGGGCAGTTATGCACAAGTCTGCCTGCATAGCATCCACTCTTTTCAAGAGACTCGCTTTCAGTTTTCGAAGAAATCTTAGAGGTTGGTTGCATTTTCAGCTTCTCACAATCTAAGTAATCCTAAACATTTTCAGTAATGTTGAGGTCTGGGCTCTGGGGTGGTCAGTCCATTGTGCTGAGAACACCAGCAGCTTCTTTGTTTCATTTGCAAATTTCCTTTTCTCAGTAAGGGCTTCTTGACAGCTACACATCCTTTCAGACTCATAGTGTTGAGTTGTCTTCTCACAGTGGAAGGATGAAACACCTGTGGATTTTTTTTCAGATCTGAACCAAGAGTGGAGCTTGATTTTCTCCTCTCTCTCAAAGATGAAAGCTTTAAGTGCTGTTTATCTGTTGGTGACACTTTTGTTGGTCTACCAGGTCTTGCACAGTTGGCACAGTCCCATTTTCTGTATCTTTAATATTTTTTATAACTTTTTATAACTTCTTTTTATTCAATTCTTTTCCTTTGACTTTCCCCTTCCTTTGCAAGTGGATTGTCTTACGTCTGTCCTAGGCTTTCACAATGGACTCACAGGAAATTATTGCAGTGAACACTTAAAAACAAAACATCTATGTGTATTTTTACAGAGTTTTGCGTTGTGTGGCAGCTGCACTCAGAAAAGCTAATGTTTGTTACATGCTACTATTGTGCCTTTCACCCAGTACTTTACACATCGGGCAGGAAAGCCAGACACATCCACAAATATTTGACCTCGTCTGGGCATATAAGTAAATATGGCTTTCCTTAACGACCCTCTCATTTGAGCACAAGAACAAAGAAAAGGGTTGAGGGACCTCCACTGACAGCAGGCAAATCTAAGCCCCACACCACTCGACTCAATCCACAGCAAGTTTCAACAAGCTACCCTGATTCACTCTTCATATTACACACACACATATACAAACAGGTGCAGGAATGTGTAGCCACATGCTAGCTGAGCATAAATACTTAGGCCTGCTTCACTGAATGAGCGTCAACGGAAATCATGCACCAGCTACCTCCGACTAGCAAATGACCACCAGCACTCACCTCTAACACAGACTTTGGAGGTGTGGAAAAACATCCCTTTCTTGAAAAACTGAAAGCAAGTCTCCTAAAAAAGGAGACTTTTTGGAAGTTATAATAAAGCTATAAGACAGGTAAAGGGTAGACATTACACTACGTTGTTGAGGCTTCCCTTTGTTCTTTTAAATATGTTTTCTGCTTTTTTCCTGATGCTCAAAAATAAATAACTTGTACTTAATAGCAATTTGATCTGTATTTGCATAGTACTCTATGCTGATTCAGCCATGCAGTACTACCCATTCAGTGATGCATTTTTTAGAAAGCAATCATATTTTTACTACGGAAGTATCTGTGGTTCATGTGCGGACACTAAGACTAAGTTTACTCCCGGTCATCTGATGTGACTTGAACCTGGACTGTAACCTGATTTGAACCACATGGATTTACATTTGGTTATTAAAATCCAGCACTAGTTAGTCAGATTGCAGTACAGTTGACACATGGCACATAATATGCAAACTGGCTTATATGTAACAACCAATCGCCTGTATTGTCTCCTGTTCTATTCAGAAAATCACAGTTTAGCATGGTGGTCATTTCCATACACCAGCTTTACATCAGTGTTTACAAGCAGAAGCTGTTTAGAGTAATTAGCCTCATGTATGTAGGTGTAAACAGGGTCTGAGTGTACAGGAGATTAATACTGTTAGCACTTAAAATAAAATAAATGCATGGAGCATGTTATATAGTTAAAATTCACACTTTGGGGAAAAAAATATATGTTTCCCATACATTAGCTTAGTTTTAGGTCAAACATTAGATGAAAAAAACCTTTGGTACTTAGTAAAATACACACTCCACCTGGCTAGTGGCATTTGAGTAGGAGAAGATAAAGAGAACATAAAGAGATAAAGAGAGGCTGAAAATAGTCATGTAAAATGGATTATGACCACTTTTGATACACAACACCACACAAATGTCAAGCGAACCTCAGAGGAAAAATATAAAATGTAAGAACATGTAAGCTAAGAACCACTTAACCTCAGTCCAAAAATGTAAACCTAACCCTGAACCTAATCATTTTACCAGATAATTTCACCAGATTATTATTAGGTTATTAACAATGAGCATAAGTGAGCTATAAGTGACCATTAAAATAAACGTATGAACAAATATCTTTTCATATTTCAATGCTTTCGAATAAGTAAGCGTGAAGCCTCACTTTTAATAAGCGTTTTCATCTCCTCACTCAGGGAAATAAAAGACTGTGGCTGTTAGCCAGTAGTTCAGAGCAGATATCCTGGAACTTGCATGGTGCCCATATCGTTGCAGCCATGCCCTGATCAGGCCCAGGCAGGCCATGCAAAGATAACACTCATGATTTATAACACTCCTCATAATGCCAAAATACCACTCCATTACTAACAATGAACAGAATTTATGAGAGATGGACAATAATAATGGACAATAACACTTTTGATTAAGTACAGTTGAGCCACATGAAATGACCTTGACTATTAAAGGTAACTACTTGTCAATATCAGGCTAAGCTTGTGAAACATGACAGGTTGTTCTAACATGTAAGGCTCGCTGACCCAAACTTTAGCTGCCTTTCAGAGCTTAAAACATGCCTATTTAATGGGTCATTACCAATGAGGTATCAGTAGATTTCTTAAGCTAGAATTCAGACAAGGAATTTGGCAGATGCGTGTGACATTAAAGAAACTTTCACCTACTACAGCATGCCAGCAAGACAGAGTCTAAATATTGCTAAATAATCTCAGTGTTTCTCAGTTCAGCCCTTAGAGACCATCGATAGGCCACAGATTTGTTCTATCCCAACTTACAACACAACTGTACCGGATCATTTGTTCTGAATGTTCTTCAGATGTGATAGAAGATGGGACAAAGTAAAAATGGGGGTTCCTGGAGGACTGCATTGGAATTAATATGACTTAAAGGTGCAGTGTGCAAGATTTAGGGGAATTGATTAACAGAAATTGAATATAGTACATAGTTTTCATTGGTGATGAACTGTTGTGTTTTTGTTAGCTTAGAATTAGCCTTTTAGCAAAAACCTGACAGTCAACGTAGGTTCTGCTACACACTTGGAAAGGGAGGGGTGAGGGAGGGGTATTTAGTTGGTTGTAATCTGCAAGCTCACCGCTAGAAGCCACTAAATATTACACACTGCACCTTTAATATGAATTAATATTATTAATGGCAGCCTATTCTATTCTAAGCTGGCAAATTGCATTCTTGAGAAGGTCTTTCAGATGAATGGATCTAAACCCCCAGGTGAGCAATTGCCACAGTAATGCTACCAGCTCAACATCCTGAAGAGCATGTTAGAGAAACTCAAGGCTTTGGACCTCAACCAGGACTGTCAACTGTCTGAAAATTATGGAGAGTCAGTTAAAAAGATTCACTAATCTACAAGTCTGCTCTCAATTTCTGACTGCTTTCAGACATTCCTCTTAAATATGAGCATCTACACTGTATGGGTGTAATGATACTTTCAGGTTCAACATGATTTTGAGGTCAAGACACGATTTGGTTTGGTTAAGCTCAGAAAAATTCAAATATTGTTTCAAAACAAAAACTTGCAAAATAGCATGTTCTCATGCAAAATATGATCTTGCACAGCATCACTGAGCTACAAACAAAACAAAAATAGATAGGATGCAACCAGATGTCTAGTTTTTATCACTGGAAGTGGTTTCTGCAAAAGGTGGCAAACAAGAGATATTCAGGAGCGTAGGAGTCGGGCGTACTGCCAATAAAGTTTCAATATACTTTTTTTTTTTCCAAGAATGTATTGAAATCGCTACACCTGTAGTATCTCAAAGCCACTGTGACAATGATTGACCTATAAATCTAACAGGGTAGCTCTTCTTCAAAGTGAGTACACTCTTAATATATATGTCACTGCTGTCGGAACAAAACCTTGCATCTCCATTTGTGTCGTTTTTTAGTTTCTGACATAATATGAAAACGCCTGTTGCCCTTTACATTGTGTGTACATTTTTGATCACTGGACCCAAAGAAATGTCCTAAACTGACTTGGAAAAAAGTCTGGGTCCACTGACTTACATTAAAAGTAAAGTATGTTTTTTCCTTCTCCTATAAAGTTACCATTTTGGAGATAGGAGGTTTTGTTCTGACAACAGTGATATATACACTCCCATGCAAAAAAAACGGTATAACACTAAGCTTTTAATGGTCTTAAGAACAAATCATTAGTCGGTAAATTAGCAAGAATTAAAGAAATAGATGAAAGCAGCTTAGAATGTGGTAGCTTTTCCCTTTCTTTAAATGCTGAAGTCTTGTGGGTAAACTTGCAGACAGCCTCTTACAGAAAGAAAAGTCAATATTGTTCCACTCAGCACTGAAAGCCTCATAACTCTGCCAAGCTAGTTTGTGTTTAATATGAGACCAAATATTCTTTATATAGTTTAAATCTGGACTCTGACCAGGCCAAAACTATCAGTAAAAAAAACAGTTATTTGAGCCTGGCCCTTTTCTTTTTTTGCATGGGAGTGTGTACATGAATAAATGCATGTGTGTGTGTGTATTCTTCCTACAACCTTTTCATTATGTGGGTGTTCTTAAACTTTAAGGTTCTCCACACTCACATTTGCAGAAAAGGTTTTCTAAAGAACCATTTATTGAAAGGTTCTTTAGCAAAGTAGAATTGTTTCATATGGGATTTCGCAGGACCTGAGAACTACTGACATACTGGATTCAGCTCGCTCCAATCAGAATTACTTGCACCTCTCACTTCTGCACATAATATTACTGAAAACATCTGTCTGATTGTCGTCTATAACTGACAAAGTGTATAAATTAACAGCAAATGAAGGCTAAAAAACCGAGAACTGGCACGCTTTCTGTCAAGATCATTAGGGAAAGCAATGGTGTGTGTGTGAGTGTGAGAGTGTGTGTGTGTGTGTGAGAGAGATTTTTTTTGTTTGACTTTTTGGCAATTTGGCCCTTTTTGGCCTCAATTCTGAGGATTCACTTTTTAAAACCAACTCCCGACTCACGACATAAAAAAATACATCAAGCTAATCTATTCTAGACACAGATTTAAGAATGTAGTGTGCAGGAATGAAACTGAACAAATTTCACTCTCAGCTTAAACATTCCTAATACCGTCAGCCTATATGACAGTGGGCACTGTGGAGATGTTATAGGGCATCATGAAGAATGGACACTGAATTAATGATGGCATTAAATGTAACTGCACTCTTTGAGAAATAAAATTCACAAAAAAACAGCCTCAATCTACAGGTCACTCCATCATGCGCACTAGTCAGCCGTGCAGGAACACTGACAGTCATCTCTTTTCTCCATTTGTATTCTGTTCAAAATATCACGAGAATATCGAATCGTGAACTCAGCATAGTATCAAATCGAATGGTGAGCTGAGAGGATCGTTACACCCCTGCTACAGCATGTTATGTCTCTCTGAATAACTTGCAATACTTAATACATCTACAAAACACATTTGGGTGTCTGCTTTAGAGTATGTATATCTGTATTTTACTGTACATAAAATGAGTAATTCACATAAGAACTGGTGCCAAACTCTTGAAGGCTGTAGTGGCTTATTGTACTCCTGTAGTAAGTGTGTGAGACTTATCCTCGTGTTAGCCAAGCTCTTCAAAATAATAGGTGACACCGTCGGCCATGTTGACAAGCCACTATCAAACTCACCGACAAGGACGCAGAGGACGTCCAGGAGGATGAACACCTTCTTCTTCTTTAACTCCATCATGTTTGAGCAGCTGTCCTCTCACTTTCACACTCTCGGGAACTTCAGCTCCTTCAGCTCCACGCTGGAAACGCCAGCAAAAACACAACAACTGGCTGTGCGAGTTCTTCCGGATCCTCTGCTGCGTTTACCTGAGCACTGATTGCAGGATCGTCTCCACTCACTGACGCACACACAAACACTGAGGCGCAGAGACGGAGCCTGGTTTGGTTTGGTTATCTGCTCTCTCTATCTCTCTCTATCTATCTATCTCTCTGCCTGTGGAGTTTAGGCTGTAGGCATGAGTTCACGGGAGCGTCAGTGCATAGCAGGATTCTCAGGCGGAAAGAGGACGGCGGGGAAATCTCCAGGAAACACTTCTCACTCACGCTGCGGTGCGGTAGGTCGTTGACTCTCTCACCTCTCTGAGCTCTGCCGGCTCTCTACGACCTGGAGTTGACGTCATCGACCCACGCTCACTCTCACTGCCGCCCTCCGCCTCCTCCGCCTCCTCCTCTTCCCATGAAAAGCGGTCACAGCTTTTAATTCACATAAACGTAAGATCTGCTCAGCTAAAAACGTTTTAAAATTTCCGGATAACATCGAAACAGCTTGTTTACTCTGTAGCAACTACCTTGAGACACTTATTCACTTATTTCGCCATTGTCAATATGTGAAAAAATGGCAAAGCCTCAGTGCCTTTAGGCAGTTAGTCCTGCCGGAGGTGAAGCAGCGTTTAGCTTCTATGCTGTTCTTAAAAAAACTCCATCGATTTTTTTTTTTTTTTAAATCAGCATAATTAAATGGTTACTATGTAAACAAAGTCATTCAGAGTAGTTGGGTGCAAAATGCTTCATTCTAGAGAAACTTAGGTCAGAATTGTTCACAGCGGTAGTGATAGAACCTGAACCAGACGTCTGAAGAGTTTAAGGCCTCTAAAAGCTGCATCACAGAGAGTTATTGCATTAAATGGTTATGAATACTTGTTTTACAGTAGTTTTGAGATAAGTTTTGGCCTAAAACATTTTAATCAATTTATTCTAATCTGTTTATGGTGGAGGGATACATTAACGGTGTTCTAAGGCAAAATAGTCCCCAAAGAGAGCTCTTATTTTCAGATTTACCACATTTTGCCATAATCAACATTACATATAAAAACCTCAAAAGACTTGTGTACGTTGGTACTTTTGGATAGTAAATAGAATGGCTATAATGGTGTTGTAGACATCAGGACCCCTGGCTCCTATCACCACCACTGTAAATAAATCAGAGTCAGCCAGTTTCTCTACAAATGAACCATTTTGCATCAAACCACTCTGAATGACACTGTTTACATTTCAACCACTGAATTATGCAGACATTTAGAAAAATTGGTGGAATTCCCCTTTAAATGTAATCATGTGGCAGAGAGGATTAGAAGAGACCTGACACTGGACACTTTTAAATCCAGGCTTAAAATGTTCCTATTGAGCAGCTTTCTGCTCAGTGTAAAATGCCGGTAGCGTTTCTAGCTCTTTTCCTCTGTAACAACACTTTTTTTATCTTAATTTAACTCTTAATTTCTAATTTTAAATTTGATTTTTAATTATTCTAATTTAATTTCCAATTTGACTTTTCATGTAATGACATTCTCTTTTAAATATATTGTTTTAATCTTGTTAATTATGCTTATAGCCCATTTGATGTCTCACTCATCCTGTCCTAGAAGCACATGTTCCTCACAGGCAGCGTCTCACTGTTCTCTTCTGTAATTTTGTCCTTTGGATCTCAAACGAATCGGTGCTCTGTGTAAAGTTAGGCAGTGGCAAGAGAAAAAATGAATCTAGCCACATAGATCATAATATCAACAGGCTGAAGAGGAATAAACACTGGCCCAGGCAGCCGTTTAAACCGCTGTTAGCATTTGCTGGCTTGTTTGAGAAATTCACATTTGTTATCATGGCTCAGGAAACTTACAAAATGAAGAACTACCATCCTTGAGTCAGTCATGGGGGTCTACTTTTCAACCAATGAGCCAATTTTCCTCTTTATTAACCCAGTGAAGTCAATGGTTTGAAAGTTTGATGTAAATTGTGAAAAGCCATTCATTTTCTTGCTATTAATAACTGAAATCTTAAATGCTAAAATATAATTCATACAAGTAGGTCCTGAACTTTGACATGTTAGTCATTTTGTTTAGTAGTGTTAATACATTGTTATTGTTTAAATGGGACTGAATTTCTGATATTAAGAAACTTTAAAAGCAGAAATATCTCTTTGTACACACTTGGCGCATGCATGTTTCCTGTCTTTGTGGGATGTTTGCATTGACTTCTGAAGATTTATGTAAACGCTACATCTAAGCAAACTCTAACCCAACTCCCTCTCCGGAAACAAAAAGAAATATTTGTTCCTTTTCAAATAAAAGTTGTATTTCTTGAGGAAAATGCATTGTTCTTTGTGGGGAGCAGCCAAAGGTCCACATTGCATGAAGACCTTCATGTTTGCCATCATCCTGGAGACATTTCGTCGCCACAAAGAGTTAAGTACACAGCCATGCATGCACACGCACACACACACACACACACACACACACACACACACACACACACACACACACACGCATACACCCTCTCTGAAAGACCTGGCAGACCAACAAAACTGTGCCCATCAGATAAACAGTACTTAAAGCTTTTATCTTTAAGAGAGAGGAGAAAATCAAGCTCCATCCTTCCACTGTGAGAAGACAACTCAACACTATGGGCCTGAAAGGATGTGTGGCTGCCAAGAAGCTGTTACTGAGAAACGAAAATAGACAAAAAAGGAGAAAAAACTCAAACAAAGAAGTTCTCCAAGAACAATGGACTGATCACCCCAAAATCCAAATATCAGCATCACTGAATGTGCTTGGGAATATCTGGACCAAAAAAACAGAAAATGCAACCAACTTTTAAGACTGAACTTTGGAGGTGGGGAAAATATCCCTGCAGATTTCTTTGAAACACTGAAAGCAAGTCTCCTGAAAAGAATGGAAATTGTAATAGAAGCAAAGGGTGGACACACTAAATGATGAATAAAATTTTTTTAAATCGTCAATTTTTTGCCGATGGGTTGTCTTTGACTTTCGCACAGTACTGTGTATGAAATCTGTAATAAATAAAATAAACAAAAATTTATTTTTAATTTTTCCACATTTTGTGCACAGAAAAACCTTTGTTACTAAAAATAGCACTATGTGTGATGAATCCAGTTTTAATGTAAATATTGAGCATTTATTTTCTTAGTATTTGCACAATGAAGAGTGGTGTGGTTTGTTGTGTGCACTTTTTGAGCACTTTAAATTCTTTTGCACAGGTGATACAGTGTGACAATGCATTCATTGTTTTGGATTCACGATTAGAGCTTTGAGAAGGAGATCTGTTTTTTGAGAAATGCATCTAAACGATTAACAAAAGCTGTCAACTACTCATTTTTGGCTGCTAATATTTTGTCAAGTGTACAGTTTGAGGGGAAATTAATGAAAAACTGTGTAGAATTCAAACAAAGAGCAGGACTGATTAAAAAAAGTCTTTATCTCTGATCCTGCGGCTGGCACGGGGCCTATCTGAGTTGTGGGGTTGCCGGATCAGCGCTGTGGAAGAGGATGGAGGAATCGGCCCATCTGTCTAAACACATAGCGACTCAGTCAGGATTTACAGGCGCAGTAGAAATGGTCCAGTCCGCGTGCCCTTCCTCTTCCTCAAGCTGCTTCATCAGCTGGATTCTCACCACATTCCAAAATCTGCAGATCTGCCCTACTCAGCTCATCTGATTCCCTTGAAGCAATAGTCTGTTGAAAAATGTAATTTGCACAATATTCCACTTACTCTAAATGCAGTCAATCAGCCAAGACATGCTTGGTGTCCAAAGTTTGTTTCTGTAGTTTTGTACTGGAAGTAATGGGGGCTTGTGTACACTAATTAGCATTGTGCAAACTACATGCATAAATCATCAAACGCTTGCCTCAGTATACCATTTAAATCCAATAAACTTTTTGTCAAATTCAATTCATATCTTTTCACGGTCTGCTAGCTTTCGGTTCTGTGTGAAGTACTGGAAAAACTCTGGTGTCTGTACACAGCCCTGGCTCTGTAAAAGGGAAATAAACAAAGTGGCTCGAGACGAGAAACACAAGACTATTCCTGCCAATCAGCAACTGGGGATGTTTGTGCTGGTGCACAAGGTGGGGAAAGGGGAGGGGCTATGTGCTGAACTTCACACAGTGTCAAGAAGGACAGATGGCCAAAAACAGCCAAAGAGGAGACAATCTGAAGAACCAAGATTGAGAAAGAAGTTCTTAGATCAAGCAAAAAGCCGTGTTAACATCAGTAAGATGTTTCAGTGGTGGAGAGACCTCTGAAAGTTGACAAGCCTGAAGTTAGCTTCCTATTCACATTTTCTCGTTACCCCTTAAATCATTCAGCAGTTTCATTCTGGCGCCTCACATTCATAACCCACAATCTAGCTAACATTAGTTACATCACTTGCTGTGTGGTTGTTTGTATAACGTTATATCATGGTATTTCTCCGTACAATGTTTGCGAAGGGTTTTATGGCCACAAACACCTAAAAAAACAAGTCTGCCAGCCCAGTGTTGTTCACCTTGGCAATGCGCATCCATGAATTTGGGGGCAGAGCTTCTGAAGGAGAACTTAAGGGAGGGGTGTATTTGGTTTGCTGTTGAATTCAAATATCAACAATTGTTTTCCAGAATCATACACTGCGCCTTTAAGACGTGTTAAGCTGTTAAGTAATCTACAATAGACTTCAAATAAAATTTAAGACTCAGACAACCCAAGTAAACATAAAATACAGCTTTAAACAATGATCTTTTCATTTATTGAAGGAAAAAAGTTAACATCAACTGTGAAAAAGTTACTCAATCAACCAATAAACCACAGTTAGTTGATAATTGGGATCAATTAAACTAGCCATACCCAGGCTTCATTACTGACAGTCCAAACACTTAAATAGGACCTTTTCAGCAATGCAAAGTAAGCATAAATGTCTCAACAAACAGCACATTATGCTGCATTAAAAAAATCCTAGAAAGGTTGAGAAAGAAAGTTATTGAAATATATCAGTCAAAGGGTAACAAAGACATTTCTATTGTTCTGGGACTCCAGTGAACCAGAGTAAGAGTCATTATCTCCAAATAGAGAAAACTTGGAACAGTGCTGAATCTTTCCAGAAGTGAAAGATTCACTTTAGTAATTCACTTCACATTACTGGACATGTTCCATTTAAGTAATGCAAGTAGGCTAAAAGGTTTGAACAAGCAGTGAAAGGGCTACAAAGCCATTTCTAATGCTCTGCGCCTCCTGCAAATCCTTTTGTAATGCTCTGTGGACTGGGCAGAAAGCGTAACTTTTTGGAAGTCAGGAGCCCCTTTACTTCTGTTAGTAAAGCTATCACAGGATTCCACAGTAAAAACATCAACAGTCAAACATGGTGGTGGTAGTATGATGGTGAGGGGATCGTTTTTCTGCGTCAGAGCCTGGGTGACTTGCCATAACTGACAGAACCATGAACTCTGCTCTCTACAAGAAAATCCAGAGAATGTTTGGTCATCAGTCCATGACCTGAAGCTCAGGCTCATTTGGGTTATGCAGCAAGACAACGATCTGAAGCACAGGAGCAAGTCCACCTCTGAATGGCTCAAAAGAAACAAAATGAAGGTTTTGGAGAGGCCTAGTCAAAGTCCTGATTTGAACCCTATTGAGATGCTGTGGCAGGACCTTAAATGGGCAGTTCATGTTCAAAAGCCATCCAATGTGGCTTCATTGAAGTAATTTTGCAAAGAAGAGTGGGCAAGAATTCCACAGTGACATGAAAGGCCAGTTATAGGAAGCGTTTAGTTGCAGCTGTTGTTGATAAAGGTAGCACAACTTTTTCACATGGGTGATATAGGTGTTGCAAAACCTTTTCCCTTCATTAAATGAAATTATCATTTCAAACTGTTTTGTGCTTCCTCAAGTTCTCACTGTCTTGTATTACATTTTGTATGAGAATCTGAAAATATTTATTTTGACAAATATGCAATTGATATCAAAAGGGGGCACATACTTTTTGTAAAGGCACCGTACTGTTATCTATGAAACTGGACTACATTTTGGCTACATTAGAGTGCAAAACTGTGTCAATTTGATTTTCAACCAAACTATTTCTTTAAAGCACTGTGGTAAAACTCAAATAAGTGTACATTAGAATTCACATTATTACTTATTCTGTTTTTCTGCTATGTGTAACCAAAACAAAGGTCTGTTTGTGAAAAATTACAATATAAAATACAGTAACATGCGCTTCTTCACATATAACAGTCTCACAGTACAAAAAACAACAACCATTTCACTTCATAAAGTAAACTACTGGCACAGAATAGGAGCTTCATGTGTAACGCAGCAGCGCAGCGCTCCTGACATGGAACAGATTATTTCACATTCATTACAGCCAAAAAAACAAACAAACAAAACCTTATTACAGTTCCAAAAATTATTTGACCATATTCCACATCAGGGTTGGACGGTATGCACTTGTTTCATACATTCAAACCATCTCCAAATATCAAATAAGTGAAAGCAGTGTACAATTTTCAAGCCATCATTCCATCTAACCACAGTTAAATGTTAAACAGTGTTTTTAACTAGGTGAGAGGAGCTGGTTAGCATTAGCTTAGCTAGCATGAAAACAGCTCTGCTCACCACAGAACATGTTCAGTTCTGGCTAATAAAAACACAGACACAAGTTTAGATGATAATGGTTCAAATATGAGGGAGTGAAGTCGAGTTACTGGTGTTGAAGGGACAGAGAGGTGAAATAAAACTTGTTCCGTGGTGTTTAAATCTGTAGCCTGATCGGCTAAATTAATGTTAGCTTAGCAAGCAAGCTACAGCCCAAACAGTGCTACACAGTACAGGTTTTATTCTGACTAACCGGTGTTCTTCTTAAACTGAAAAAATCGAACCTGTTCTTTGACATTTGGGGCTGTAATGTTTTGGCTCAGCCAAAGACATTATAAAGGAGGACACAGGTCACTGTCTGAAATACGAATGGGAAAACTCATCATGACGTCTGTTTACAGGGAAAGTCCCACCTTTCAATAAAAAGAGCCGATCAGCTTGCTGCTTACAACATGAGCAGGAAAAGCCCCCCCTCAATTGTGAAGATCTAGTCAAAACAAACAGAAAAACTATTTGCAAACTTATGAGATTTTTGTCAGATTTTACCAGTGATTTCAAATAAATTGGAAATCATAATTTGGCCCTATTTAGGTCTCTTGACATTCTAAAAGATAGGTGTCGTATGACTGGAAATAACTGGCCGTGTTACCAAGAAGGCTGCTGAGTGGACAGACTTTCCTATGAGGCCTTTGGCTAAGCTAACACATCCTTATGCCTTATGCAACTTTTTGCTAGATTTAGATACTCTTCAGAGCCCTTTAGTGACTTTTTTAAAAAGCACCTAGTAACAAATCTAGCAACTTTTAGAACCAACCTTAGCTACTTGTCATAGAAGAGCATCACCAGTACTGCCCCATGAGCAAGAGGCACAACTCACTCTGTGTCTACTCTGTTTAATGTCACAGTGGTGGAGCAGCATGTTCAGTCTGCATCAAGAATGTGTTTTACATCAAATAGCTGTGGCGGATGGTACCAGCTGCTTGTAGCTGCCTTACAAAAATGTATTTTTTAACAAAAATGAAGAAGTGATTTCCACAAAAATTCGTAGATTCACAGTCAGATCTCTGTAATATACAAATGTCGAGCAGCACCTGGAGTCTCACCGGTCTCCAGAGGAGCCATTGTCGTGGCAAGAGGTTAATTGTGCAGCTGAAGAATTGTTGAAAAACAATATTTGCATCAAAATGAACAAGTTTTAATGAGAAATAAACTGTGAAAATACAAATATTTATTGTTTCTAGTCTCAATATAGAAAATTGAATCAAGCTGTGATAAAAACTGCACTTTCATACATCCATGTATGCCTTTGTTTTCCTCATGGCATAGTGAAAAAATTAACAAAACATTGTGATCATGATGTAAAATGAGAACAGCTTTATTGGACATTCGACTGTATTAAAATACAGTACATGTGAGCACAGAAAAGAGCAGAGAAGCAACTGCAAAGATGTAAAGGGCTGACACCATCTGACACTAGGCAAAATGCAAATATGACGTGAAGACGTCACAGATATGCTAATTAGCACATGATGCCATCTAGCGACATTTAGCATCTTTTCGAGCAGGCTTTAGCTACTTTCCATTGAAAGTACTTGGCAACACTGGCTTATGCTGCGTTCGACTGAAGCTTTTCTATAAGATTTTCTATAGCTTGGAAGAAAACACCCTCTGGCTATTTCTCTGCCAACTGGCACTTCCTATTTGGAAAGTGGAGATGGTGTTCTCCGACCTCCATATGACGTCAAATCAACAAGGCCGCTCACATTGTCAATAGTAATAAATAACCTCTTCTGTACTTTTAAATGAGATTTGCTTTAGACCAGTGAACCTACAGACACAGTACTTGGTTGAACTACAACACTGACCATAAGGTTTGCTGTTTTGAGAAGGTAAATACATCACGGACATTGAAGCTATCACTCATATCACTACTATTAGCTGATTAGCTTGTTGGTAACAATATTCGCTTTCATTCTTGTTCTTCCTACTTTGTAGCTTGAATGCAATTCTGAGCTCCGTCTTCCCACAGCTGAGCCAAGTCAAATGCAGCAATAGTTAGCAGGCCAAATGTGCCACACAGTTACAGCAAACTGATGATAAACTGACACCTGTTTAAAGCACATCTGAGAGCGCAAATTAGAGTGACTGGTGCTAGCATTAAAGCAGAAATCTGCGGTGTGTGAGCTACTATCATGCTCAGTTTTTCTGAGGTTTTTCCTGGCTCTGATTTTCCCCCTCTTTCTGTCAGCGCCACCTATTGGTGAGCTCCCACTCCACCAATCAGTGAGCTCCTCTAAAATAAAAATTACTGGCATGATTTTTAAATAGCGAGGTTAGAGGTCTGTCTTTTTCAATCCCACCTGCAACCAACAAAAGGAATCATTCGCCCAGCTCCTGCACACAACCGAAACAATTTTACCTGCTCCCACCCATGCAGTTCCGTCAACATTTATTCCCAGTAAATACAAAGCAGGAATTAAACCACAGAATGGTTATTTTTGGTGTTTTGCTGGACCCACTAGCTGTGGCCGTCGGACTGAAGGCTCTGCCATCTCTGTAAGCTACGAGAATCTGTGTGCTGTTCACATGATCAGCTGCTTCGCAACTCCTTAGAATGACTATCAATTTATTCAATTTAACTCTTTTACCGTTATCATTTTATATTGTTTATATATACATGATTTAGTGATCATTCTACTTTATTTTAGGCTATTCATTAATTTGTGGGATTTCTCTTCATGCATGCCTCAGATCCACTCCCGCCTACAGTGGGCTGGTATCCAGCCCGCTCCGGGAATCGCCGGGAATACAGACCTCTAACTGAGGTATACCTTGTTGCTGTTATACCGCCCAACCCTACCCCCATACAAATGACAGATCACTCATGTGTCAGTGCTACAGTTTGGCACCTCATCAAAGTCTGATCTGATCAGAGACATTCATCAGTTCATCAGTTGCTGACTGATGGCAAATAAAAGCCAAGTGTCCATTGAGTACCCCAGGAATGCAACTGGAGCATGCACCACTTTCATGCAATAACGCTTAGTGAAACACCTGATATAACTGAGGTGTGCTGTCAATGTCTCATCTATGCTCTGCAATCAGATCAGCTACAGTCCCTGTGACTGTGAGCTGTTCATTTTCACAACCCTACCAAATCTGATGCATCCCCAGTGCTGTGTTTCTGTAATGAAAACGGCAACAGGCGTGGACGCTCATCAGGGCCCAAAAGCCTATACGTGTCCACCATTTTTAAATTTGTACATACGGGTGAAGACTGACATACTCGTTGGTTGCTAGATGATTCTACTGCCTTCGTTCCCAAAGGTACGCAAGTGTAAGAATTGGATTGCATTTTTGACATGAGGCTACTTTGATGGAGATGCTCAGTTGTGTCCACCGTTTCCATCACAAAATCCGCATAGGCTAGAGAAGGCTTGGGGACTGGGAGGTAAGTAGTAGATACATGGGTGTAACAACAGGGCTCCAGTCCAGACAAGTGGTTACTTCTCTGGATAAGATTAGTTGAATCTTCGGCCTCCACTCCAATATTGGCATAGGAATCAGGGACTGGAAGATAACTAGTAGACACAAAAGGACAGCAAGTGGACTCTAATCTTGACTTAAAGTTCCTTTTATAGACAAGGTCAACTGCATCCACTCCAAGAAAGGACTCAGGATCTGATGAACATCTAGATGATACATGGATTTGAGAACAAGAGTCAAATCTTGACACACAGACCCTACATAAAGGTGAGCCCACTACATCCATTCCAAGATAGGACTCAGAGACTGTCGGATAACTAAAAGATACTTGAGTTTGGAGGCAGGACGGCAGCGCTGTCACCACTTCACCCTTATAGTCGAGGTCAGCAGTTAGATGGTCACTCAAATCTTCAGCATTCGGTTCACTGAGTGGTTGTTCAGCCTCTCGCTTGTCCGGGTTGGCTGCAACTGGCCTTTCAAAGATGGCAAGGGATTTGCTTTCATGGCTGGCTGACTTGATTGGTACAGCCTGGTAGCTTAAAGCAGAGACTTGGCTGTGGTTTTGGTGGTGGTGATCCCAATGGCCGGACTTTCCTCCCACATAGATGAGTTCAAAGAGAGAGGGGGATGGTTTGAAGTCCAAGACTGTTAGCTTATGCTACAGGGTACAAAGAGACAGAGATGCAATTAATTCCACATTTAAAGTTACTCTTATTTCATTGGTGTTAACTGGCCATTCATCACTATACTGAATTTTTGTCTTTAAAAAAGTAATACCAGCACTCATTCTGGAGAACTACCCACTGTGTAACAAATCTTATTCTGCATTAGATGATGTTTAGGACTTTAAAATAACTGGTTCTTGAGCTAATGCTAAGGATAATTGGAGCTACAGTGGTGCTTCAAAGTGTGTGAACCCTTTAGAATGTTCTATATTTCTGCATAAATCTGACCTAAAACTTTATCAGATTTTTTACACCTAAAAGTACAACCCCATTTCCAAAAAAGTTGAGACACTGTGTAAAATGTAAATAAAAACAAAATGCATTGAAGTGCAAATCGTTTAAACCCTAAGTTTAATTAAAAATAGTACAAAGATAACATATCAAATGTTGAAACTAAGAAATTTTATTGTTTTGTGACAAATATAAGCCCATTTTGAATTTGATGCCAACAACACACTCCAAAAAAGTTGGGACGGGGCAACAAAAGGCTGGTAAAAAAACACCTGGTGGTTGATTGGCAACAGTAACATGACTGGGCATAAAAACAGCATCCCAACCGCATCTTTCAGAAGTAAAGATGAGGAGGGGTTCACCACTCTGAAAGACTGCACGAGCAAATAGTGCAACAATTCAAGAATAACGTTTCTCAACATAAACTACTTTTCATCATCTACGGTACATAATATCATTAAACGATTCAGAGAATCTAGAGAAATCTCTGCATACAAGGGACAAGGCCAAAAACCAGTATTTGCTGGCCATGATCTTTGGGCTTTCAGTTGGCACTGCATTAAAATAGATATGATTCTGTTGTGGAAATCACTGCATGGGCTCAGAAACACTTCTGAAAACCACTGTCTGTGAACACAGTTTGTCGCTGCATCCACAAATGCAAGTTAAAACTCTAAAATGCAAAGAAGAAACCATATATAAACAGGATCCAGAAATGCTGCCACCTTCTCTGGGCCCGAGCTCATTTAAAATGGACTGCGGGTAAGCGAAAAAGTGAAAAACATTTGAAATTAGTTTTGGAAATCATGGACACTGTGTCCTCCGGGCTAAAGAGCACTCAGCTTTTTATCAGTGCACAGTTCTAAAGCCAGTATTCATGATTCTATAGGGGTACATTAGTGCACATGGCTTGGGTGACTTGCACATCTGTGAAGGCACCATTAATGCTGAACAATATATACAAGTTTTGGCAACATATGCTGCCATCCAGGAGACATCTTTTTCAAGGAAGGCCCTGCTTATCTCAGCAAGACAATGCCAAACCACATGTATTACAATTCATGTATTACAACAGCATTGCTCCATATTAAAAGATTCCAGGTGCTAAACTGGCCTACCTGCAGTCCAGACCTGTGACCACTGAAAACATGTGGCGCATTATGAAATGAAAAATACGACAAAGGAGACCCCGAACTGTTGAGCAGCTGAAATCTTATATCAAACAAGAATGAGAAAACATTTCACTTTCAAAACTACACCAATTGGCCTCCTCAGTTCACAAACGCTTACAGAGTGTTGTTAAAAGATGATGCAACACAGTGGTAAACATGGGCTTATATTTTTCAAAAACAGACTAAAACTTCTCTGTTTCAACATCTGATATCTTGTCTTTGTAGTATTTTCCTTTAAAAACATGGTTTACATGATTTGCATATCATTGCATTCTATTTTCTCTAATATTTTTTCTCTATGTTATGTTGGTGGGTTTCCTCCAATGAACTGCGTGCTTCAGGTCCTTCCACAACATTTCTATAGGATTAAGTTCAGAGCTTTGACTTGGCCATTCCAAAACATTAACTTTATTCTTCTTTAGTAGAATGACTTGTGTGCTTAGGGTCGTTGTCTTGCTGCATGACCCACATTCTCTTGAGTTTCAGCTCACGGACAGATGTCCTGACACTCCTTTAGAATTTGCTGGTATAAATCAGAGTTCATTGTTCCATTAATGATGGCATGCTGTCCTGGCCCAGATGCAGCAAAACAGGCCCAAATCATGATACTACCACCACCATGTTTTACAGATGGGATAAGGTTTTTATGCTGGAATGAAGTGTTTTCCTTTCCCCAAACATAACACTTCTCATTTAAACCAAAAAGATCTATTTTGGTCTCATCCGTCCACAAAACATTGTTCCAATAGCCTTCTGGTTTGTCCATATGATCTTAAGCAAACTGCAGACGAGCAGCAAGGTTCTTTTTTGAGAGCAGTGGCTTTCTCCTTGCAACCCTGCCATGCACACCATTGTTGTTCGGTGCTCTCCTGATGGTGTACATTAACACTAGCCTCTGTGAGACTGGCCTTTAGTTGCTTACAAGTTACCCTGGGTTCCTTTGTGAACTCACAGACTATTACACTCCTTGCTCTTGGTTTGTCGACCACTCCTGGGGAGCGTAACAATGGTCTTGAGTTCCCTCCATTTGTACACAATCTGTCTGACTGTGGATTGGTGGAGTCCAAACTCATTAGAGAATGTTTTGTAACCTTTTCCAGTCTGACGAGCATCAACAACTCTTCTTCTGAGGCCCTCAGAAATCTCCTTTGCTCATGCCACCCTACACCTCCACAAACATGTGGTCACTCACACCTGATTGCCATCCCATCGATTGAAAACATGTGACTCTAATTTCAACTTCAAATTATCTGCTAATCCTAAAGGTTCTAAAGGCCACTCACAGATATGTACTACTGCACCATTTTCCTCAATAAATATAAATAAATGAACTTTGTCTCAATTGTTTAATTTGGTTCTCTTTATGTACTTTTAGGACTTGTGTAAAAATCTGATGAAGTTTTAAGTCAAATTTATGCAGAAATGTAGAAAATTCTAAAGGGTTCACAAACTTTCAAGCACCACTGTACATGCAGATGGTGATGGTGATGCATTATACATTTCAATCCATGCAAACAAAACCACTTTTAATTGCACATTTCAGCAATTATGTTTGAATTAGGGTTGTAGGAATCAATTATGTTAGTAATAGAATAATCTATTTTCGTCTGCAGAATTATTGTGACAAACAATATCGTCATTATCTAAATTCAGTTATGAAGTACCACATTTGAGCTAGCATTTTCCCTGATGCTAATATATTTACTATATAATTTACAACTGGGCTAGCTTCTAATATGTGTGTATAGTGTCTTTTCTACTATATACTTTTTGATAGATAGGAATGAGTATACAACAGGAATAGGTATATAAAGGCAAAGCAGTAATAAAGAAAAGAGAATCATATTTAAATCATCATGATATTCAATAATATCAGTTATCAGTTTGTGGCTAATGACAAGATGGTTTCTGACATTACCTGACTTTGAGAAACAGGTGGCCAGGTGGACAGGCTGCTTTTAGAGGGGTCAGGGACAGCAGGACAGAGGCGCTGTTGAATCCTAATGGACAACAACACAGAGCACACACTTAGGACCTCAGCAGCAGTAGTGTGCTATAAGCCACTGAAGGTCATTTCATTCTGTTCTAAGTGTTACAGTTTCAGCTGCAGCTGAACTAATAATGCTAACAATGTCTAAGGTTGACATTCACATAGGGAAGCTGATATCTGCAGGGCAAATTCTACCTGCAGAAAACAGGCTGTAATGCAGTTGTACCGAACAGTTTAAACACTCCCAGTTAAATAACATGTTTTGTTGATGTTCTAAGTGAAAATAAGCAAACCCATCCTCTGCAAACTTTAACATGGCAATTTTTTTCGGAATATTTCTAGGGCACAGTTTCTATTTATTTGCTTATAGTTTGCCTATAGTTCAACATATGTGCTATAATTTTTGCACAGGCCACATTTTATGATTTTTATTTCTTCCCCAATATGTTAAATTCAACAAATAAACAGTAATTGTGCATTAAAATGTGCAGATGTGTTTTTACTGATGAGGATGTGTTAACATATTTTCACTTAAAAAATTAGCAAAATATGTAACGTGACCAAGGGCGCCAAAACTTTTGTATACAAATGTATAGGCTGAATTCTGGATCAGGCTAAATATTTAAGCTGCTATTAAAGGCACAGGAAGTGTGTACTTTATGGGTATTATGTACATATTTAAAGACTTTATATTGAACAAGCTCTAAGCAGTTGTTGACTCACCTTTCAACCTGGCTTAGCAAGATTACTAAAACCAACAAAGTGCCAACAGCGCACAACAGTATGGCCACCAACTGAAAGTAATCATTACCTGTTAAAACACATACGCACACATGCACTGTAGTCAAAAACTCAGCAGTATAACTTTACAAAGGCAGTGTGTAATAGTGAAACACAAATTAGTACTGCATTTATGGCTGAAACCAGGGCTGGTTTTACGAAGCAATCCTGACTTAGAGGACTGATCTCAGATCAGATTCCTCTGTATTTCTCTGGACTTACCCACAGCCACAGTCACCCATGGGCCTGCAGCGCCCCCTGCCTCAGTGTGGGCCTTCACACAGATGGCGTACTCTCCAGCCGACAGACCACTCAGAGAATACTCCTTAACGTGGCCCCCAAGCACTCGAGCTGTGGAACATGATAGAGTATTAAGGTTACAGGCCACTTCCAGCCATTTAGCCATATATATTCAAGTCAATTAAAAGGCTCTATACAGTGAAACTGTACTTGCTTGAAACTTGCATAAAACTAAATTGCATTTCAGTTGTATAACGTAAAGCGTGCAGCAACTCATTTGAAACTCAGCCACAACAGCTGCATGTCTCAACTTTGTGAAACAAGTTTCATGAAACAGCCAACAAGACGCCGCGTCGAATGGCATACTTTCAAACGAGTGATTGCATCAGATCAACTGGACGATTACATAAAACAGAAAAAGTTTTTTTGGGCAGGACAAAAGTAGACACCTCCCAACTGACTTAATATTGGTAGTTCTTCACTTTGTCAGTTTCCTAAACCACGACAACAAATGTGAGTTACTCAAAGCTAACGTTTCTGTAAGTAGCTGTGCTAACTAGTCAGCTAATGCTAACAGCAGTTTAAATGGCTGCTTGTGCCAGTTTATTCTTCTGCTATTCACTGTTGAGTGTATACAAAGTATACAATGATGAGTGACAGTTTTGTCCTCATTCAGTAGTCAGTAGCTGCATGGCAACAACAGCATACTCTAAACCAACAAGTTTCTTTAGAAGAAATGTTTATTGAGATTATTATTGTTACCATTATGATTATTAAGATTATTATCAATAAGAACATTTTGTTTGATGTTTGATTTGATGTTCATTTGATATTTTATGTTGACAGCATTTTATAAAAGCAATAAACACAGCATTTATTGCTCTAATGAAGGTTTGCAACAACTTTTTGAACATGATTGTATCTCTGGGAGACAATTGTGTCTGTTTACCAGAAAACCTCAGAGATGTGTCATAGTAAAGTGTTCAGGCCTGCTGCGGCCTGCTGCAGTCTGCATATCAACCAGAACTGGCCATTAATGATGTAGGGTTTAGGCTGCTGCATGGAGTCGATGAGCATCTAGAGGCTTTAGACTGTGTGGATGGAATAATATGGTTTTGCTGACCTCCCCAGTGCATATAATACACTACAGCCTCACCTGCCTGCATACTAGATGATGGCCTCGAAGATAAATCCATTTTTTATTGAGTGAAGCTTCAAGCACTTGACAAACAGACCATACACTTGGAGTCTGTAAATCATGCAACTTTAGAGATGATCTATGAAAACATATGGACTTCACAGGGTATGGCTCTTTCTCCATTTCATTTCAGCCTGCACACCAATGACTCTCTCCAATCAAGAATAATGACTGGTCAATCGTTTCTTCTTTTAACGAAGGGTGTGATAATACATGGTTGGATCTGAACATAGAGGAAATGTATGAATGTAGAGCTGCTAAATTTAATAAATACATAATTAAGTGTTCTACTAGACACAAGGCCTGTGCTTTGTATGCTGATATAATCTGTTGCTATCAGTTCTATTCTGATTCCTATGGACCCTATAAATAAAATTAAAACTCAAATTTATGAATAGAAATACTCCATGGTCTTGGATGCTGTTTAAAGGTTATCAGTCTTTTTCTGTTGCTGCCCTAATCTTTTATCATTAGTAGAGCAGTTCCACTGCTACACAGTCAAAATTTGGGGGCTTTACACCTCTCTAGCTGACAGTACGCCTTGGGCACTGTGACCTTAAGACTCATGTATGGCTGCTACAGTATGTCCCATTCTATTGGCAATACTTAGTACATAGAGATTACACAAGCTGTGCTATGTCATGTAACACTCTTTCGCGCAACACTTCGCGTTTAACTGAATCCACGATTTTATGTCTGTTTGTGTTTTCATCAATGTTTTCTCACTACAATACCCAGCACACATTATGCAAATACATCATACAACCATTAGGGACCCTCCTCATGGCTATAATCCACTGATGCATCAATTACGTAGAAGTTAAAGGGGAATTCCACTGATTTTTAAACATTTCTGCATAATTCAGTGGTTGTGATATAAACAAAGTTATCATATATCGTGTTTTGATGTGATGGTTCACTGTAGAGAAACACACAAACTCAGATTTCTTTACAGTGGTGCTGATAAGAACCAGGGGTCCCAAAATCAACAATGCAAATATAGTCATTTTATTTCCTATCCAAAACCACCAGTGAACCTACATGTGTCTTCTCTGGGGACCATTTTGCCTTAGAACACCCTTCATGTATCCCTCCATTGTGAATGGATTAAAATAAATTGGTGAAAATAAGTTTAAGGCCAAAACTTTATCAAAAAACTATCATAAAAGTTTCCACCAAACCACCTTGAATGACTTTGCTGACATTTTTTACCATTTAATTATGCTGAAATTTTGAAAAACTACTGGAGTTGCCCTTTAACAAATACAGACATGAAATGTGGCTTCCTAGCAGAAACTTTACCTATCTGGCTTCCTTCTGCATTAGCCAGCTAGTGGTAAACAAGCAAACAGTCCGCTCTCAAAGGGAAAAAAGGCAGACAGTCTGCCCTCAAATCCACCCAAAAGCAGCCATAATTTTTCAAAAGTTTTCCTCCCACTTTCAAGATACATCATCGGAAGGTTTTCCAAGTTTTTAAACTGAAAAATCACCACTGTAGAAGGAGAGTACACGTTTAATAGGACACATCCTGTAAACATATGTGTATATATATATATATATATATATATATATATATATATATATATATATATATACATAAAATATATATATAAAAAAATCTTACATTTCACTTTGCCGTTGGTTTTATATAGGATTGTGTAGTTTTGGATGAATCCACGCAGCTTCTCCAAAGGAACAGCTTCCCACTTCAGAGTCACATGGTTGCTTGCTATTTGCAGCACTTCCACAGTTGGGCCAACGGAGGGCGCTAAGAAACAGAGAAATGAAAATCTCAGAGGCTGCACTTTAAATCTCCTGTAAGAGCAGTTTTGTGGTCTCTTCCTCAGTTCCTAATTGATTAGAAACTGATTTAAAACAAGCATGCCTATTGACTCACACTGATAAGGCTAAGTACTTAGGCACTGAAATTTGCTACTGAATGGTACTGAGTTCTCTACACTCTCTGGTATCTATGGCATCACTCCAAACAACTTTTTGGGCACCTTTCTTTTTAAAAGGGAATTAAAACAATGAGCAAATTCTTGCATTATTAAATAAGTTATGATTAAAATAATCATTCAGAGCTTGTACATTAATGGTGAATTCCACAGATTTCTCTATATGTCTGCATAGTTAAATGGTTATAATGTAAACAAAGTCATTCAGAGTGGTTTGATGTGAAATGTGCCATTCTAGAGAAACTTAAGAAGTCAGAATTGTTCACAGTGGTGGTGATAGGAACCAGACGCCTGAAGAGTTAAATGTCTATAACCCCCCCCCTCACAGAACGTTACTACATTATGTGGTTATGAATACGTTGCCTGATGCTGGAGACAATGTTTATGGTAGCTCTGCAATAAGATTTTGGCCTAAAACCTACTTTTTCTTTTCGATTCATGGTGAAGGGGTACATTCAGGGTGCTGTGGGCTAAAAGAAAACCTATTTTTTTCAGATTCATCACTATTTTCCTATCATTAGCATTACATTTAAAAACTCAGAAGACACATGTGGTTCACTGGTTGTTTTGGATAGTAAATAAAATAGCTATATTTGTGTTGTAGACATTGCAACCCCTGGTTCCTATCAGCACCACTGTAAATAAATTAGTCAGTAAGTTTTTCTAAAATAAACCATTTCACATCAAAACAAACTGAATGACTTTGTTTACATCTGAGGGACTGGATTATACAGAAATGTTTGAAAAATCAGTGGCATTCACATTTATTAACAGTTAAAAGGCGTTCTCTGACATGAGCTCCTGCATCTGTAGCATACAGTTCACTGCAACAGACAATAAATATGACATATTTCTGAGTACTTTAGAAGAAGAACAGAATACATGTTGACACAAACAACACTTGTGATAAGTGCTTAAACATTTTCACACTGGCTTCTACTGAAGTGTACTCTGTGTTCTAAGTATAAGAAGAAAAATATGGCTCTAGTAATAGATCATATGCTACAGACACAGCAGACAGAGATCAGGTTGAAGACCACTGAAGTATTCCTTTAACTCAAATGGACGAGCAGTTTAAGCTTTTCTCTTGGCTTTTTAGTGCCAACATTTGATTAGCTGCTTAGTAATGCTATCTAGCCCTTTCATGCATGGTGTCCACATATGTGGACAGTTCTGTTACTTTTTAAATAAAAGTTATATGTTTTTTTAGAAAATCTAATTTAAAATTTAAATATATTCTTTGCAAAAAAATGCAAACTATGCAGATTACAAAAAAAGCATAATTTTAGTTTAACAGAAATCATGAAGAGCGGTTTCATAAACTTCTTTCACACTCTTCTCACACACATACTTTGCAATCTGATATATCCTGTGTTGCAAAAGATTTTTTGCATAACATCTGACCTCCTTGTCTAGTAAAGGCAACGGCGAATCTTGCAAATCCAACTGCCTTTCTGTAAAGGATCCGAACAGAAACATTATAGGGGACCTCAGGAAGTATTCCATCTGCAAGACAGACATACATATACCTGCATATGAGAATGGCTGACCACAGAGAGAATAACATGTTTCATCAAAGAGTTTTGGTTTTACAGCTTCATATTTTTGTCATATTGTGACTATATTGCTACATATTGTGATATGCTTTCAATATTAAAACCACACTGATGATCACTTGATGTGATACGATTCTGCATTTCTGACCAAAGTGTTATGTCTGCTGGATCATGTGACTGCCTTAATTCAGTAATAAAACTGGTCAGGATGCTCAAGAGTACAATAAAACATGTTGATTTTTTAAAGGGCTTGTTTGCATATTGCAGCCACTTGTGATATCAGTGTTGCAAATGCCAACACTGTGATAACAACTCACAAATTAAAGCATAACTCTTGAGTAACTACAAGTCTTAATTTCCTGAAGAAAGTGCAAAGTGATTGTGCAGCCTTAAGCAGTTCCCCAGTATTTCTAGGGTGTTGCTAGGTGATTACTTTGGTACTGGAGGTGATTGCTAGGGAGCTGCTACTATCTTACCTCTAATGGCTGCTAGGGGGTTGCTGTGTGGTTGATATTGTGTTCCAGGTGCTTGCTAGGGTATTGCTAGGGAGTTGCTATGGTATCTCAGGAGACTGCTAGGGTGTTGCTAGTGTACTTGTATCAAGATGACATAAGGGGTGTACAAACTTTTGCACAACAACTTTTTGAGCATTCCACAATCACCTGCGACAACAAAGCTCCTTGCAGACCCATTCAAGATTTTCCAATATAAATCGTCAGCTGTGTTGTTAGGTATGGGAAACCACTCTACCACAAAGCTGGCCTCTGATTGGTCTACTGCTGCTGTCCAGTCCACCTTCAGCTGGAAGTCGTCCAGTGGGGTGACTCTGATGTCTGCAGGAGGTGGGAGCACTAGGACAGAGCACATTAAACTGTTTAAAAAGAGTGAAATTCTAGACAATGTAAAATAAAAGAGACATGTTTTGCTGTGTCAGATCAACACTGATGTAGAGAGATTTAGTTAAGTCAATACACTGCCCATGAAAAATTTGGGAAAATTAAGTTTTGTGTTTAAGTGTTTTTTAGTCCTGTGGCGAAGTTTTTGTACCCCCCGCCACCCATGTCCTCAGTATTCTTCAGTTCAGTGTTCAAGCCTAAAAGGCCCATATCCTACATTTTTCTTGCACTATTTTTTTTAATGGCATTTGCGTGCATTTCAACACTTAGTCAGTTACAGCCGCTAACCGTTTCAGATGATTATTATCATGCATTCAGAACATCTGAACCTAAATTAGTCATGCCACACATTTCCAAACAAACAGAATCGAGTCAGCTTATAGAAACTTCTTTACCTCAGCATAAAATCTGACTGCTATTAAAGTTTAAATATTTCCAGTTCATAAGTCAAATGTATTTATAATGCTTTTCACTTAAGTCAGAAATTCAAAACATCTTTCAAGCTTACATTGATAATATTCTCTGAAATGCTAATCCAGAGTTTAGAAGCTTGATAACAAAATGACCACCAGCTGAGCTGTAAGTGATTCTAGACATTTGCAGTAAGCCTGTCTCAGCTGAGTGAAGTGGTCTGGACAGGATATATCACTTCAACAGATCAGCAAGACATGCAAAAGCTGTCATTAAGAGCTTCAAATGTCATAAGGAAGATCTAGTCAGCGTGGAACTTAACAGGAAGCCAGTGTGACATGCTCAAACTTGCTTTTTTGCTGGTAAGCATAATAAACCAGAGGTATTTTTCTCTAATTTAGTCATTGTAATTCCCTAATTTAGTCATTTCCATTCAATTCTACCTGCTAGCTAGTTCTGAGCGTGAAGGCTAGCAAAAGCCTCCTCCATGATGCATGAAGCACCACCAGATCTTTTTGAACTGCCACTAACACAAATTCATTGGACAGTTCAACACACTTGGAGGAGAACACTAACTGCTGATTCTGTTCAGCTTACAGATGCCTTTGTTGGCTAGCACTGGGCTGAGTGATGGAGGAGAGGGAGGACCATCCTACCCACCCTGAGAGAGTGAGGACAATTATGGACTCCCGGCCAAAGATGACCGTGGTATATCTGGGGAATAAACTCATCTTCTGCCAATACAGTCAACACTTTGCGGCACCCAGGAAACCCCAGTGTCTTTAACTGTCCTCTGAGCTGCAAGTTGTCACTATGTGAACTATAGGATTCTATAAACACAGACAGCTCATTGCAAACGTGAATGAAACAGGTTGTGCAACTTTGTGTTTAATAATAAATGTTGGCAGTGAAAACAAGTATGTTAATCACCTGCCCCTCCATCTCCAGGTATGCGTACATGAGCCGATGGTGATGTGCCAGCAGAGTTGGATGCAGTCAGGTTGCAGGTACAGGGATGGGCAGAAACATGAAGGATGCAGGACATGCTGGACGAGTCCAGATGATGACAGTCCCAGTGCGACCGGTCCAGGTCACTCCAGCACGATGCAGAATAGTGCTGAATTACACCATTACTGTCAGGCCACAGGAGAGGCTAAGAAGCGAGAGAGAGTGCAGAGATTAGCAGTTGCAGACGATAAACACATTTACTGAAGCATTTTGGTTAGACGACTGACGCATCAATTAATTAGATACAGCTATGTCACAGATTCAAAGGCTAAAAATATAATTTCCTCTTCCCATCTGGAGGCCTGAATGTGGTCCTTACTTTTGTCCATTTTTATAAACAACAGTATGTCATCCCATTATTGTCATATATGTACTAACACCGCTCCTGGTACATTTTTACATATGTTCTGGGAATGTCCCTTGGTTGAAAAAGTCTGGAAATATGTCAATTCAGTGTTGTCTGATTTACTGGAAATTGAATATAATTATGACCCATGTTTGTGTCTCCTGAATGACAACTCCAATATAGGGTTAAAGGTTATACAGAGTAAACTATTGTTTTCTGGATTTACTGCTGCTAAAAAGACAATCCTACAAAACTGGATTACCCCTGGACTTCACTTGGAATCATTCTGGGCTGTTAATTTACTTAGCATAGCAAAACTTGAATGTACGGCTGTGCGACTTAACCATGCTAAGCACATGACTGTTGAAACATGGCAAATTTTTGTGTTATGTATTTTGGATTTCCTGCAAGGTATACGTTGAATGTGGACATGTCATCCCTTATTTAATTTTGTGATGTACCTACGATCATTGTTGCTGTCCATGTCTCGTGTGTGTTTTTTTTTTGGCAGTCTGTTGCCCCCTATCCCCTTGTTGTTTGTTGTTTTGTGAAATAAAAATTCTTGATCACAAAAAAAAACAACAGTATGTATACAGTGTAAGAAACCACATAAAGTCGATCTGCGATTATCTAAAAGCTCACAACAGTTCAGTCAAGTATGTGACGATGCAAGTATGCAGTTTGTACAAAGCTAATTGTACATAAGCTTCCATTACTGGTCAGCTACATTAGCTTTGTAGCCTTAGTGCAAAACTCAAGAAGCAAACTTTGGGCACCACTACATTTAGGATAAGAGGGAGATCCTTTACATAACTGTACCATCACCCATTGAAATTATATTCTCTAAGTTGTATTGACTCCACACACCCCATCTCGTCTCCAGGCTTTTTATTTTATTGTTCTGTTTTCAAAACATTCGGGTTATGACAACGTACAAATATGTACTTTTTACCTGGTAAAACTTATTTAAGGTACACAGTTGGACCTTAAAACCACTGATGTACCTTTAGGGAACATTTACATTGTTTGTACCTTGATGAATGAATAATGTAACTGCACAGTACCTTTATTTTTAACGCTGAACCGTAAGCTAAATACAAGAATTTATTTATAAAAGTGCTTGTTGAGACATGTTGTGTTTAATAGAAATGACAATAAAAACATTACCATTGTTGTTTTTACTACAGTAGCAGATAAGAATGTCTGCCAAATGTAGTAAAAAGTTTTTTTTTCTGAAAAATGTAACTTTTATTGTCAGCCTAACACTGGATGAACAAAGAAATCAATGTTGGTTCAATAACTGAACCTTAGTAATGATGACAACAAAAGCAGCTGTTGAGAAAACTCTTCATATACTCTTCAAATTTTGAGTTTTCTTAACAGATTTTTACAGTGAGGTCAGATTGTTACTTGTGTATGAGAAAGTTCCCAGATTCCAATCAGTCTTGGACTAAAACAGATGCTCAATAGAAAATGCCCAAATAAATCATGATTTGTGTTTAAAGGCCTTTAACCTGCATCCAGGCTTACATGATGCTGAGCTGATGGCTTGGGCTGAGGGGAAATGATTAATATCACACACACCAAGTAAGTATAGCTCACAAACAAATGACTATGAATAACTGACTACAACTTTAAAAAGGCACTTAGATGCAGCTAAATATCTGAGTGGAGATCTTTTTTGTCTTTGCACAGTGTGCATTACTAATCGCACATGTGACACTGTACAGCCCTGGCTTAAACCAACAGTTAAGACATAAATATCAAGTGTACACATTGACTGAAATATATTTAGGGTTATTATGAAAATAACCAACTAGATTTTTCACTATCCTAACACTTCGACCTTTATCCAGAAAACTGCCTTGTGATGTGTCAAATTGCTTCAAGCTTCGTACGACACCTTTAGCCCCCAAAGAAAAAATACACTCTGTCTTAGTTACTACCCTCCTCTCAAACAAATTACACAACCGGAGACCCATTTCCTGCTGTCATAATACATATTCTCGCTTCCTTCAGAAACAGATTGCGCAATAACAGCCCAGACACCAGCACAGATCCATCAAGCGCAGCTCCACATGTGGACTCATTAAACAGTTATTACACATTAGGGCTGTGGTGTTATTATGAATGGGGGGACGATGATGAGATGAGGCAGGTACACAGGTAATTCTGCTTATATGAAGTAATCAGCAGTGTTAATCATATGTTCATCATACTGGTTAATAAACAAGACAACAAGAGTCAGATCCTTATCGTTTGAGTAGTTTCTTTGCTGACTTCTGCAGGTTTGCATCCTAAATGTCTTTGTACACTTCTGAGTTTATGATCCCAAGCTCAGTGACAGTGCGTTGTAAGACAAGCAGCCCAAGAGAGGGATTCGTGCCAAATTGTAAAGCAACCACTACATTAGAAAAAAGTGAAATGCAATGCATACATGACATTACTTTTCCATAGTCACATGTAGAATACCTGCCAAAATTAAAAAAACCCTCTATTACATTGTTTTCATGTTGCTGAACCTGCTGAATTCATGTCAGAATTGAATACAACCTAGCCTGAAATGTAATAAAAGCACAAATTTGTGGCTTTCCACCTCGCAGTACTTTGAACAATGTTGAATCAATGTAATGGATCTTTTACTTTTCTTTTTGGTGCATTTTCCTTTTAATGCAATCTGGTGTGCACTGCGTTTCACTGTTTGGGTGGCATTTCAATATAGTTGAAGTACAAAAAAGAGGTCAAGTGACATAAAAACATTGTAACAGAGGTTCTGCTTTTCACTTTGACAGGTATTCTGCATGTAACCTGTGGAAAAGTAACACGTGTGCATTGCATTTCACGTTTTTCCACTGTAGTGGCTGCTTTTCAATTTGACATGAATTCCTCTCCATACTCTCAGTGCAGTCTGGTTGGAATTCTTCTCCAGGCTTGATGTTGTGTTTTTTTACGTGAAACAAATATCATTTTGTTACATAGTTTATTAAGTAGGGGTGGCACAGTGGCGCTGTTGCCTCACAGCAAGAAGGGCCTGGGTTCAATTCCCAGGCCAGGTGACCAGGGTCCTTTCTGTGTAGAGTTTACATGTTCTCCCTGTGTCTGCGTGGGTTTCCTCCAGGTGCTCTGCTTTCCTCAAAGACATGCAGTCAGGCGAACTGGACATGCTAAATTGGCCCAGGTGTTAATGTGTGTGTGATTGTATCTGTCTGTGCCCTGTGATGGACTGGCGACCTGTTCAGGGTGTTTCCTGCCTTCTGCCCAATACCTGCTGAGATAGGCTTCAGCACCCCCCACAACCCAGAAGGATAAGCAGCTTAGATAATGTGAGTGTGTGTGTGTGTGTGTGTGTGTGTGTGTGTGTGTGTGAAATGAAGTGTGGTCTCTGACTTTTGCACAGTACAGTGGGGTGTCCAAACTTTTGACTGATACATGTATGAATGTTATGTTGGACTACTACTGAGTAATGGTTTCTTGAACAAACAATATTTGTACAGTGACATTATTTGTACAGTAATATTTAATATGACACTGTCATTTATTCCACTGTTTCCACTCACAATGTCCATTTAGTTCTTATTCATGCTACTGACTGAATGCTACACAGTCACAACTCCTATAGAAGCTTCAACTATATTCACAGTCCTCGGCTCCACTATGTGTCCATAAAGCAGTGTATTCTGACAGAAGATCTTAACCTCAGCATTGCCTCATCCAGCTGTGGTTTGCTCAAGGACAAAAAGACAAAGTGATCTTGAGGTGGCAACAGATTTCACGTAATGGCAAGAATCTCTAAGAGCTGAACTGACCACATACAAAACCACACACTCAGGAAATCCAAGACAACAGCGTCACACAACACCACAATGTCACTGCTGGACTGAGAACAGTCCACCAAGCAAAAATATCCAGCCAACAGCGTCCTGTGACCACTGATGAAGAACTAGAAGATGACTGTGCAGCAACAGATCAGCTACTGTCTCTAACTTTACATCTACAAGTTGGGCAATGAGTGGACACAGTGTTCAAAAACTACATCAGTGCTGCTGCGTCTGATCCACTCGTACCAGCGCAACACACACTAACACACCACCAGCACGTCAGTGTCACTGCAGTCCTGATAATGATCCACCACACAAATAATAACTGCTCTGTGGTGGTCCTTTGGGGGTCCTAATCATTGAAGAACAGGGAAAAGGGGGCTAACACAGTGTGCAGAGAAACAGATGGACTACAGTCTGTAATTGTAGAACTGCAAAGTGCACCTATATAGTAAGTGGAGCTGATAAAATGGACAATGAGTGTAGAAACAAGGTAGGTCGGTGTATGTATAACCTTTTATCATGGCTTATGATATCATGATATTACGTTTTTTCCACACTGGGTTCAATAACACATGGCTTGAGTTTAAACAGAGATTGCAAGAAACACTCAGGTTACATTTTTTTACTTTTTACAAACTGAGTTCTAAAGTAAGTTCAGTTTACTTCTTTCACATGCAGTTTGTGACTGTAAACGTACATGTATTTGTGAGACTGAGCATTTTTTCCTTCTCTAAGCTGGGTGGGATGAGTTTTCATTTTTTTGAGGGAGAAAAAAAAATCTCTGATTCACCTTCTGCCATGCTGTGGCTGTTGTGATTGTGCACAAGCTCCTCAGAAGAGCGACTGTGACACGTGATCAGAGCGTGACAGCATAGTAGGAGTTTGTGAAAGCAGAGTTGATCTGCCTGTCTAAGCAATCTCAGGAGAAACTGTAGCTAGTTTGACTAAAGTGCAGCGACGGTATTTCGAATGGCCCCCGTTGCCATTTGCATTTGAAATCGGGGTATACCAAATTACAGAATACCAGCAGGTCTACTTAGAATTCATGAGTTTATAAGTATAGCATATGAGGGCCACACCTATGGGAATTTTGTCACTTGTGTGATTTACCATCTCATTGTAGCTCTTACTACTGCATCACTTTTTATCAGTCTGACAGGAAACAGAACTTTAGTTTATAAAGTTATATGATAGTTAGTCACAAACACTACGTGTTTACATGCATTAATAATCCGATAACTGCGGAAAATCAGATTTTGTCAGGAATTCGATCAACACATTTACATGCAGTTGACTAATCAGATAATGGGGAAACTCCAGGCCTACACAAGTCAAACAATAATCGGATTTCTGCTTTGCAACCAGCCAATATACTCACAGAAGAAGATGTGACGTAAATGTAATGTAAAATTCAAACTTCATGGCTTTTTTTTAAAAACATTGCACTTTTTTAAACATTTCCACTTCACCTGAAAATATGAACAAACATCATCTAGAAGATGAAGAATATTTAAGTCTTTCATTTCATCAAGTACATAGTTGGTTTCAGCTCCAAAAGTGTTTTGCTCTCGCAGCAACGCTGCTTGCTTATTTTCACTGTTTTCGAGCATGCTCAGAATGAGAAATCCGAAAGAAATCTGAGTAAGAGTTTACATGCACTGAGAAATCTGATTACTCAGCTAAAATCCAGCTCTCTTCATCGGATTTCTGAATCAGATTTCTAGACTTTACTCCAATCATAATCAGAAAACTGCAGAAATCCAATTATGATCAGATTACTGAGTGCATGTAAACGCACTCACTGTGACAACAAAGAGCCTTTTGGAGCAGGGGGTAGTCTCTGTACTGAAAAACAAAAGTGAAATCCGGTACACATCGTGGTGTACAAATGCAGGTGTCTTTTTGTTGTAGCACCATAACAGCCAGCACATACACATCATGCAGGGATGGGGAAATGGGGGTGCTGAAACTGCAACTGTTAAAAGTTATTTTTAAAAATAATAAAACAACTGAATTTAAATGTTTTGCACATAGCATAGGGGTTTGTGTGCTTGTTTTAGTGTGGCATTGGGTTTTTTGATGTTCTGTTTTATATGTTACATTCAGTTATGTTATATTTTCAAAATCTGCATAAGCCATGCAAAGTTTTAATTGATGCGGCATTTTCATTTTTATTCATCGCTTCCCTTGTGAACTTTTGGTCGTTTTGGGAGCGCGTCGCTTATGTGTCCACAGTTAAATGTATGCAGTGTATTCAAATGCACTTGACTAGTGATGCACAACTCCAGGTTTTCTGAAGTCGACTGCCACAATAGTCGAGGGAGTCAAGACCTCGCTCCACTTCATCTTAACTGAGACAGCACCAGAGCCAGTGATAAATGGATATAGACCAACCTAAACGTTTACACAATTATGAGTAGCTACAGACTATAATTACATGAAAATTATTGATTATACCCAGACCCAGAATCGTCAACTTATTGGCCCCTGGGCACAAATGTTTAGTGGGCCCCTGCCTGACTACCTACATTACATGTTAAGACACATTCTGTTTGATGTGAATTATTCGAAAAATTCAAATGAAAGAAAATTTAGGGATTGCAATTTAGGTCTTGTATTACCTTCCAAAGCAAAGTGATGTGTCTCTGTCCTCTCTCATCTACTGGCTGGATGTGTCTCCATAGCTCCGGGGCAGTTGATGGGGCTGAGGGAAAGAAATATACATAAAATAAACTTTAGGAAATGTAGTTATTTCTGACAATAACAATAGCATGGTTTCATTTCATTTGAAAGTGAAGAAACTGTCAGAAGTGCAGACACTAAACTCTAAACTTTCAGTTGATACCATATTTGTGGTACAAGCGCAAGAAGAGTACAAAAAGTTGTTTCACAGGTTTTCAAACTAGAACCACAAAACGCTGCAAGATCATAGAGCCTATATGGGAATGGGGCACTTGTGTTTTTGGGACTAACTGCATGTGTGGTTTTTGTACAGCATTCATTCAAACATATTTTTTTCCATAGGAAATGAGTGGCAGGATGTTCAGAAATTTCAAATCTTAACATACCACAGCAAACAGCCTAGCAACACCTTAGCTATTACCTAGGACACCATAGCAAAGCTTAGTACCCACCTGGAATACCTTAGCAACAATCTAGCCACACTTTAACAACTATCTAGGATAACATATCAACGGCCTACCAAAACCTTAGCAACCAGCTGGGATACTATAGCAATGGCCTACCAACATCTTAGCAACCACTTGGGATTTCATGGCAACAGCTTTGTCAAGTAAACCTAAAGTTTGTTCATAAACCTCTCCCTTTCAGTTACAAACTGAATTTGAGTTTGAGTTTTTGAACTTTTTCGTGGGATAACTCTTGAGAAACATCCTTTACATTTTTGCCATGTTTTTCTCAAAGTTCTACATTGAAAACATCAGATGTTCAGACAGTGTTTTCTTCCTTTTTCCAACCATTTGCTCTCTCCATCCCTCCATCCTCGAACAGCCCCTCCTCACCAGCCTCTGCTGTGGTGGCTTCTCGGACAGCGCTCCAGGAGCTCCAGTGCTTGGGGGCTCTACTGTTCTGTGCTCGGACCCTCACGTAGTGCTGGGTACCTGGATATAACCCACATAACTCCATCTGCCAGTTGTGAAGGGCTGTGCTGACTGTCCAGGACCGGTCCTGAAGAAAAAAGGAAAAAACAGCTGCTGAGTGCAAAAAACACAAAAACTGGTTATGTTTCATCTCAGTCCTTAGCTGCACCAGGAAAAGATTTGATTGCAGTGATTTGACTGTAGATGCAGGACTCTGCTACAGTGCCAGTGCCACAACTTGCATGACAGCAGCCAGAAATTTGTCCCATTCTTAAGTGAACTGTGGTTATATTTGTTAGGTCATAAACCATCGTAAAATGAGTTAACCATGGCTACATTTGTTAGGTCATAAACTTCCAAAAAAAAACGTTTACTGTGGCTATATTTGTTAGGTCATAAACCTTTGTAAAATTAGTTAATTGTGGCCATATTTGTTAGGTTATAAATCTACATAAAATGAGTTAACTGGCTATATTTGTTAGGTCATAAACATTTGTAAAACAAGTTAACTGTGGCTGCATTTGTTATGTCGTAAACCTTTATAAAATAAGTTAACTGTAACCATATTTTTTAGGTCATAAACCTCTGTAAAATTAGTTTTAACTGTGTCTGTGTTTGTTAGGTCGTAAACATTTGTACAATGAGTTAACCATGGTCATATTTATTAGCTCATAAACCTTCTGAAAATTTGTTAACTGTGGCTGTGTTTGTTAGGTCGTAAACCTTCATAAAACTAGTTAACTGTGGCAACATGTGTTAGGGTGTAAACCTATGTAAATGAGTTAACTGGGTATATTTGTTAAGTTGTAAACATTCATAAAACAAGTTAACTGTGGTTATATATTGTAAAATGAGTTAACCGACCTTAAAATAAGTTTACTGTAACTATATTTGCTAGGTCGTAAACCAAGTCAGGAATCCAAACTTGAAGTTGAATTTGCTTTGTGAGACAAGCTTTATGCCATGTGAATGTTTGCTTGCTAAAACAAAATGTAATGCAATGTAAAGTTTATTGTAATTGTGTAAGAGTGTGAAGAAAGCTCAGGTGCTAAAACAGCAGGTATTTGTTATGTTCATACCTGATGAGGAGTGTTGTACTCTATCTGTAGGATGCTATGGTCCTTTTCAGATTGCAAGTAGATGTCTTCAGTCCACTCCAGCTTCAGACAGTGGGCTTTCATTGGTATCATAACAAGTTTTGTGATCCGCGGAGGATACATCTTAACTGCTCAAAATAAAAGTGATGAGAGAAGGATTAATGCTTATAGAAGCCAAATCCCCTTTACTGCTTCAAGATTACGTCTTTTGAATAGTGCAAGGATCACACCGTACATGGCAGCAAAGCCAGCTGGGGTGAGTGAACCTCCAAAGAGATCTAGCCCCAAGCATCACATCTAAATACATTCTTAAAAATTAAGGTGAAAAAAGTTTTTTTGAAGCAATATCAAAATAAAAGTGTTTAAATGCTATTTTGTGCCAGTCTCAGGTGCAGATTGGACAGTTTCTACTTGTGTGTTATGTACAAAAGTACCACAAGCCTAAAAGCACAGTAAATGTGTTTCTCGTTCTTTAGCATATGCACTTGAGGGAGGGCCATGTGAAACACTGGAAGATTACGCAAAACATGGGTGAAGTGATTGCACATCACACTAGACTTACTAAAGTTTGAGCAACTGACTTTGTTTTTCTCCACCTTTCAAAACTAGACGTAAAATTGGTTTTAGGCTCTCAAAAGGCGAGTTGTTGAGAGACTTCCTTTAACTATGGCAGTAGATGGATTGGTTAGATGGAGGCGTTAGTCTCAAACACATTTTGAAATAATGTCTCCCACCAGATTAACTCTGTTTAAATTCTCAGGGCCAGATGTACGTACGCAACAAGACACTGCGCAAAATATGCCATCATACACCTGGAATATGCGTCCCCAAACCATCTTATCCGTTAACCCCTTAAATGCCTAGGGACAAAGTAGGCCCAAAGTTTTATTAGATACTTTTATAATCTAAGAATAGCTCAGCCAGTTTGCACTGAAGTTCCCCATAGTTACTGAATAATAAGACTTAGCATGTAAAAAGCCTGGGATTTTAAGGGGTTAACAGACTCTATTTTCTTAATTGGAATAAAACAACACTACTGTAGAAAATTTTTGGTGGGGTACAACTTCATTAATTAACATTGCTATCTCTTCATCACTTCATTTTCTGTTTTGTCTCCAGCTTGTTGACGGCTCACAAGCAAACAGTTTAGTGGGCCTAGCTAAGCTGCAGTCCTAGTAAATTGAACGTAAATGTAGTTATGTTATAAATGAAGTCTGGGGGGAGGATGATGCCTGAAGCCCCTCCTTCTTCCAATCTAACACCCTATAAATTCACATCCTCACCTTCCGTTCCCGTGAAGAACGGTTTGTAGTCCCCACCACCATCTCCTCCCTGTTCCTGAGTCCTACTACTGCGAAATTGGGGGGGATCTGGCCTTCTAGCTACAGGCAGAAACTGCCCAGAACTCCAGCCCAAGTTCTCAGAGTTGTCACAAAATTCAAGCAAGTCATGGCATATACTGGGGTCACATTAGGGCACATTATGCAGTGCGCCTGCACTCGGAAGTACATCTGACCCAGAGTCACAACATTTCACAGACAGAGAGCCAACACTGTCCTTGTTAATATGTCATTGAGTTATTCTAAATATTCATTAGAGGGTATGCAGAAGGAGGCTACAGGAATACGCCAATGCTTTTCAACCAAATCTTTTTCTGTCCATCTGTAGCATAAGGTTGCTTGTCATGGACAATAATTTCAACGTTTCACTGTACAGAAAACCCCACTGACTGAAAACACACTGGCTTCTATTATGAGTGAGTTTTGAGTCAGCAAGTTTTCTGTTTTATTACGTACAGGGAAAAGCATGTAAATTTTTGCCTGCAGTGATTGACACTATGCTCTAATAGGTTGAAGAACCTCTCACTGAAAGGTTCTTCAGGCAACCAAAAGTGGTTATTCTGTGGCATCGCTCCAAAGAACCCTTTAGGCACCTTTATGCTCTAAGAATGCAAATTTGCAAAGTTATTTTGATGAAGCTATAATACCTTCATTGATCCCAATGAGGCAGTGACGAGCTGATCTAGCAGTTTCAGATGGAGAAGATGCCAGCACATCCACACAGAAGCAGTGAGACACCGACCCAATGTTCACTGAACAATGAGTGCGTGTTGTGTAGCAGGAGCCCATGGGCATGTAATTTGTGTAATTCAAACAATACGTCCTGCAAAGACATGAAAATAACAGCAGCTAGCAGCTCAATATAGAGTCACAACATTTACACACAGAGCCAACAGTGTCTTAGTTAATCTGATAACAGAGCTACATATATATATATATATATATATATATGTAATTTAATTTAAAATATTCTAGTCTATTTCCATTCTGCTGGTGAAAAGGTCACTAGAGGGCCTGCAGAAAAGGGTCAGACATTCATTTGAACACTCTATGCTAAATATAAGTAAAGACACAGTAAAGACACAGTGTTTGATACTTCCTGTTGGAAGTATCAAAAGATAGCAAAAAAGGAATGAAAAACAAGTTCATAGAGCCAATTTAGAGTTTGAAAGAGCTCAGTCTGAGTTAATCCCTTAAACCAGGGGGCTCAAATTCCTGTCTAGAATCCAGTACAATTTGATGATTTTGGCCTCATCGGTGGACCCCAGCCATTTAAGGGGTTAATGCTGGTGTTTGAACAGTAAAATCACCAAACTGGCACTGGCCATCCAGGACTGCAGTGCTAAACCCCCTATGCAACTTATGTATTTGTTTGGCAGTGGCTACTAAAGACTTTATAGTGGTTTCTGAATAATTAACACAGGCATCAAAGGACTAGCTCAGATTGCACTCAAACTCAAAACTGACCATAAAAATTCAGTTTCAGAATCAAACTGTTAAACTCAGAATTGACTTTAAGAAACTGTTTCAACCTTTTGAACCTCTTGAATCCCAAACTCTTGAACCAGTGTGTAATATGTAGTGGCATCAATAGGTGAGGTTGCAGATTGCAGCAAACTGTGTACCCCTCACTCACCCCTCCCTTTCCAAGTGTGTAGTAGAACCTACGGTGGCCATCAAGTTTTCTGCTATCGCCTGTCCCAATTTTGATTTGCTTCTTTATATTTTCGCTTCTTTGACGAGGATTCATTCTCCCTTGTTTTTTGTGCTAAATAATAAATGTGATCCTTTATTTGTCAAAATTTGGGTTCTCAAACTTCTCACAAAACAAAATGGTTAGTCAGCACTGGCAGCAACCACTGATTCTTCTTCTTTATACGTCTTTCAACTGGTGTTGTAGCGCCACATAAAAATGCAAAAGGCGCTATTTAGAGCCAGTGTCTGGTTTGTCTGTTTTGGGCTACTTTAGAAACATGGCAGCGCAACATGACAGCCTATATTGGAAGAGGACCCGCTCCCTATGTAGATACGAAATGCTCATTCTAACCTAATGAAAACACAAGGATTTGTTACAGATGATTATACAATAATGAAAACATGTACACTATATTCCATTTCTGCTAATAGGTTCCCCTAAATCTTTCACACTGCACCTTTAAGATTCATCATTTAGTAAGTTACTATTCTGAAATATTCAGTAACTGCAACGAAACTGATATATAAGTTGTGTGGTTATGAGACTGAGGAGCTGAAGTGTGGGCCACATATAGACCTTTCAAGTTTAATCAAGTCCAGCCAGGTTTAACTTTCACTACAATCAATTCACAGCAATTTACAGTGCAGTAAAAAGGTCTGTGGCATAATTGCTCCTCCATTCCCCACCCAGTCAAGTTCCCATTAACCACCAAATCGTGTTCTTCACACTTGATGCTTAGGCATTAATTCGCCTGCGCACTTAATGACGCTCACTTTTGGCAACATCAAATCCTTTCGTGCAGTCGGAGCCTTGCTTATTTCCTGTTTGACTAGTTTGATCTGACTGTGTGAAGAAATGCACTTTATGTACTTTGACACCAAACCTGTTTGCACTGCACAAAATACATCCCGTCAAGTGAATGCATTATATAGACAATGTAGCTTCTACTTCTTATGATATTTTTTAAGACTATTCAAACTATTTTAGTTTTTACTTTTGCTGATATAAAGTGACATTATCAAGTAAGATGACCTCACTGCTCTGGCAGATCACTTTACTTCCTTCAAAAACAATTTCTTGAAACAAGTAAAACTATCTGGCAGTGCAGGGTGATCACTTTACTAGATTAAACCACTCAATCAGAAGTAAAAGTAGACTAAAATAGGTTGAATAGTCTTATAACATTCTCTAAACAATCTCATCATGAGGAATCATGAGAGAGATATTGCTTAAACCACGATTTTGCTGTGTACTCTTTGATTTGCATGTTTGATAGGGGAAGTCCACCAAATTTTCTACATTTCTGGATAATTCTGACACTGAGATGTAAATAAAGTCAACAAGAGTGGAAACCTGTCGAAGCAGAATTCTTCACAGTGGCAAGTGAATAATAAGCCTTAGTATGTAATAAACAAGAAATTTTACGTTGAATGATAATAATTAGTTAAAAACAAAAGTGTATCATGTCATGCATCATGTTATTTCCTATTAGTTCCACCAGGACCCCTGTATTTGGCATCTTGCTCACACTTCTCATTTACAAAACTGATCTTCAAAGAACCACCAATGGAACGTTTCTCTGGGGAAGCAAAAGAGGTTCCTCGACAGTGGTAAAGAACTCCTCTGGCACCTTCATGTTAAGAGTGTCTATTGGGTTTTAGACCATTATCTGGAGTCCTTGTCCTCACTCATACAAAATATCAACAGATACTTTCTTATAAAGATTACAAAAATGATTTTGTTGGAACGGACCACTTTGGGTTCCCTGAAGACCCTTTGCATGGATGGTTCTTTCGAGAATCATTTTTGTTAATGAGATGTGTAAGTGTGGAGAACTTTTTCAAAAGTTTGAAGAACCTCAACGTACTTTAAATCTTTATTTTTAAGAGTGGTTATGTTCTTGCACCTAGTCAGGTTAACCGTTGACTGTTACAGGATGCTGTTATTGTTTACACATTCAAGAGACAAACAAAAACGAAAAAACGCACTTGTCTAAGGGGGAAGAATCCAAATTCAAAACCAGTTCAAAGGCGAGTTTTCCCACATTCTGTCCATTCAATCTACGCACCTGAATGTTGAATAACACTGTTAAACCGTAACGCTGCTGTCACGGAACACTGAGCTTGATCATCCAGCCACCACTTAAAGAGTCATATCTACCGCTGAAGGCTTTGACCACAAGAGGAACTGCAACTGCATACATCACTTTGAATCCACAACACATAGTTTTTCAGTCAACTTCATGTAACAGGGTATGACAGAGTCAGACTGTCTCCTTTTCCAGCAGACATTCAGCAACAGTTATATGAAAAATAGACATTTCATTTGGCTGGAATCTTACATTTAATCACAGCATTAAAACACGTTTAATGGTTGATTTGGGTTTGGCTCTTCCCCTGCTTCAGATCCAGCAGCCTGTCTCGCCCCTTCTAAAGAAGTATTTGCGTGTTGTGGTGCTCCTCAGATCATATATAGAGAACAAATATATATATATTCATATTTGTTCTCTCATTGAGTGAGGAGGTTGGTTTGGGTAACTTCTTGGTGGGTCAATTCAAACATCTTCAAAGCCCACACTTTGGACAGCCCTGCCTTAGATTACTGAAAACGAGGGGCTGGCAATATAACAATGTTATCATTATCATGATATACTACGTCATGAGAAACTTTTCCGAGTATATCATGAGTGTCATCAGTACTTACAGAACGCTGAACCACTGCATGACCAAAGAAAAACAGATTTAGACCAATTACAGAGAGCCCTGTAAACAACAGCAACCAGTGTACAGTTCGGGCCCTTACACACTGATTTATTTGAACGACAAATAATTAATTGGAACACATGCGTAACTGATATCTTGCCCACTAAATGGCAAAAATATATTCTTTTATTCGCCTGTTTAATTTTTGAGAACATTCCTCAGCGACATTAACTCTCCAGCCAGTCACGGTCGTCTCAGTTGTTGGCATGGTGAAAATCAAGACCCTTTTTTTGGAAATGCTGAATTACAAAAAAGACAACTACCTTTTTCTACTCTTTGCTGGAATATTTGGTCTGTTCCAATTTGTAAGCATCAGAAAAAAATAAATGCCTTGATACACATTAAGTGAAAGTGCCATATCGCTCACCCTTAGACGAGACCACAGACAGGAAGACTGTTTCCAGTTTCCTGTCACAAATTACTTCACATTAGCAAAAGTTCTGCGTCTGGTTTCAGTAAAACATACATGGAGTAAATGCTGTTAAATATAACAAATTCCTGTGAGGTGTATTAAAAATAGCAAAAAAGGAAAGTAACAATGTGCTAATGAAAGAATTTTAGGTCACAGTGTTTTTCAGCAAACAGGGGTTGCTAGAAGTGCAAGATTGATCTGCAAGTGTGAAACCACACCATCGTACGTTTTCACACCTATCATAGGGAGTGTGTCATAACATCATAAAACGTCTTCAGAGACCTCTTAAATCTCCTCTAACATATCTTACAAACAGAAAAAGTCTCAATCAAAAAGTCCCGATAGCGGCTCAGTTAATGTAAAAAAAAGATTTGTTGGAACAATAATCAGTGTGTTACTCTCTGTTAACTTATTATCTGAAGCTTAATAAAATACAAATCTGAAGGCAGCCAGGTTAACTTACTTTTTTAAGTTAAAACATCTAAACATTAAAAAAAAAAAACACAATTTGACAGCATGCCTGTTTCAATGTGCTGAAATGTATAATATTCACTTGTACTTTTTAAAGACGTCATTAATGATTACCCCAGTTTATATTGTGAGTGAACATTTGGATGCATTTAAGCACAAATTTGCAAACATGTAACAGAACTTTTATAGCTCTTTCTTTTATAGCTCTAGTTTGGGCGCCCCTGGTTCAAGTTACACGTTTTGTTGATTTTCTGAGTGAATATAAATTGAGCAAATTTGCGATAAATAGCAAATAAATCAAAATTGTGCATAAAAATTAACAGAAAAATGTCATATTTATGTCTTTTCCCACTAAAGGATGGGAATAAATCTTTGTATATGTTTCTGTCTACAATATCCAGTTTTACAAAAAGAATGTAACATGATGCATGATATGATACACTTTTGTTTTCAGCTAATTATTATTATTATTTTATTTAAAATCTCAGGCTTATTACATACTAAGGCTTATTGTTCAGTTATTACATGGGCTACGATGCATAATTAATGTATATTTGCTGAATTTAACAAAATAAAACATGAACATTTGGGATTAATGAACTATCTATCTATCTATCTATCTATCTATCTATCTATCTATCTATCTATCTATCTATCTATCTACCTACCTACCTACCTACCTACCTACCTATCCATCCATCCATCCATCCATATCCTAACCTGCATGTATGTCTCCTGCACTCACCACAACTTCTCTAGCGATTAGTGAAGTATGAATGTATGTATCTATCTATCTACCGAAACTCTACTCTTCATGCATGTCTGACGCGTCCCATAATAAAGGTTTTACACCATCTGCACAAGCAGATGCACAAAACTGGGAGCGTTACTCAGCGAACTATCCTAAAATGAAGAAGAAGAAAAATCACATTTGGTGTCTGAGGTTTCTTGTTTAGTTATGCCCTGGAACTACGAGGCTAATGTAACTAGCGTGGAAGCTTATACCTCATTAATTAGCACTGTGCAAACTGCATTCCTAAATCATCATAAACCTGCCTCAAACTGTGTGTAATCTTTAACAGACCTGGTTTTTGACACTGTATGACAACTCAATGTGGTTTGATGTAGGTATTTAATCTGCACAATGTTAATTTGTGGAGTATTAGCTTTCATTACTTATTATCTATAGGCTTGTGTTTCCAGTGCAAAGCTAAAGAGCAAACTTCAGTCACCAGACCCTGTCCAGGCTGATCGTCTACATTTGAGTAAGTGAGAAATCCAATGATTTTTTTTGCCAAACTATCACTTTAAGGAGGTGAACAAAGTTCATTGGAGTTCAGCCAAGAACTTTGTATATAAGGCTGCCTTATTTTGAACCACTCATTTCACTAAGCTGTGAAAAAAGAAAAGGCAAACAGCCCAAAATGGTTCAGTGAAAGCATTTCAATAGATTTAATGCATACACAGCAAACAGAAGGAGTTTATGGACTGATTCTTACATGTTGACTGACAGCTTGTAGCTGGTACCCTCCGAACTGACCGCCGTCCAGTAACAGGTGATGTTTGCATGCTCCAAGAGTTCACAGTGTGTAACAGTGGGTGCTGGAGACGAGGCTGAAAAAGAATAAAAGAAAAGGAAATTTATTCATATGGTGTGACCAGACAACACAAGGATATATGCCATATAATGGCCGTATAGTGAATTCATAAACTTCTTCATAAGGCTTCTTTCAGCATAATAACAGAAGTTTCTAAGACGCTGATCTTCTCTTTTTGAATCCTTTTGGTCCAAAATAAAATGTTAAAGCTCCAAAATCAGAGGAGTGATTAATTACAGAGCAGTGCAGATGCTGCAACCAAGATAACATAATAAATTAAAACAAAAGGCATTTGTAAATAAATGTTAATGGCTAAAAATTTGCTTTCTTTTTTCTTTTTTTATACTTGAATAGAAGTAAAAGTAAATTTGTAAAGGTGCCAACCCACCTCTGCTCATATTATACATATATCATTGACATATTAACAACAACTACATAAAACCTACACTGGTAGAGCAGTTTTGTACAGCATATCAGCCTATTTAGCACAGAACTGCCAAGGCTGGGAAATTCAAATAAAGAGCGTCCAAAGGTTGAGCGTTTTCAGACACTGTTAGAGAGAACAGAGAGCAGCGTCAAAGCAATAACAGAGCTAATATGCCACAGAGGGATAAATCTACTATGTGGAACACACACGATTATAAGTCATAATGAGTCATAAACCCTCCCATTTAATTATTTCTCACTCATAGCTCATTAAAATAAGGACTTCTGTCAAAAGGGCGAGTAGACTCTTTCAATCGATACTGCATTTGTGGAGAAGGACCCATACTGTAGATAAATATGTATATTTTTATTTTCTCATATCAAAAATGTGCAACATGAATATAATATAGGGGACGTTTTCACACATAATAAATAGACGTAATAGTGCCAATTTTCAACATTTATAAGATTACAGATTTGGTCAATATTACAAATTACAAGAACTTTTATAGCTCTTCCAGGCTTATGCAAAAGTTTGGGCACCCCTGGTCAAGCTACATGTTTTGTTGATTTTCAAATGCATAATTAATGTTTATTTGCTGTATTTAACATATTTAAATATGATAAATAAAACATGAACTGTGGCCTGTGCAAAGGTTGTGGCATGTCTCATATTTTATACTTTATCCCCCAATATTATAAAACTCAGAAAAAAGAGAACAAAACATGTACTTCAATAAGGATTTTTGCATATGACTGTTTATGTGATTTGGTGAATCTGAACATTTTATCAAGTCAAGAGAGTTCACCAACTCTAAAAGTTCTTTTGGTACCAGTCTGAATCTGGGCATGGCCAAATCGCCAGGGCCCTTTTTCAAAGCACTGGCGTGACGACTCACCACTTTCTTCAGGAGACTGACACAAAGAAAATCTCCACTCTCTCTAAACTGCATGGAGCACTGATGCACAGACACGAAACGGAAACTTTAGTGTGGTCCACTTTGATGTGTGAACATCTATCTATCTATCTATCTATCTATCTATCTATCTATTAAAGGTGGTCTGGCAAAAGTTGTGGATCTGAGGCTGCTTCTAAGTGACTCCTGCTTCAGTTCACTGCTTGGGGAAATTCATTTTTATGAAGGTCCACACCAAACGAGGGAATTTAACTCCAGAGCACGCTCTCCTCAGCGCACATCAGTGCTGTATGTTAACGTTTTGCTCTTTACAAACACTCAAGCTGCAGCTAATAACAGCAGACGAGCAGTAAAATAACAGCGAAAATTGTGGCATCAGTACAGAAGAAGACGCAAGAGAGGCCACTATTTCTGCCACAAGAAGTGCTTTTTCATTTACACTAGCAGAAAGGTACATGGAGCATTGGGTGGGCGCAACAGTATGTCTTTTGATTTTGGCACATGGGTCACGGAACATATCTTTGATCAAGTATCATCAACCTGATTGGTTAATTTCCAACTGGTAAAATCTTATAAAAGCAGATATTAAAGTAAGGTTTACTATTATCGCTTTGATTGTTATTCACATTGAAGACAAGCGTCTATATTTTCTGTTTTTCTGTTTTTATGGTGGTAAATGTGACAGAATGTAACAGAACGCTTGCGTCCCTACAAAATTACTGACTAATAAATGAATACCTACATGTACAAACTGGTGCACTTCAACTGTTACAGTGTGAACCCAAACAAACCGAATGAAAAAGATACATTACAAAAACTCCGATGCAGGCTTTAGAAATTAACTGGGTATGAAAACAGCCCAGTGTTCTTCAGATATGACAGCTAGTAGAGTTTGCTATCTGAACCTGAACCCAGTGAAGTGCAGGGTCAGGCATGCAGTGACCCTGTTCATCAGTAGGTTTATAGAGGTGTGTTATTAGCATAACATAGTTGCCTTTTGTCACTCAGCCAGCTGCACTTTTTTTGTATTATTATTATTATTATTATTACTAATAATATTATTATTGTTACTTACGTTTTGCCCCACCTGAATCTGGGTACACAAGCAAGAGCATGAAGAGGAATTTCACTTCCAAGCAAATCTACCCTATGGGCTATATTACATAATAACAAGCAGTGAATGGTGTACAATTTGAGCACTTTGTGTTAACTTTTTTATGGGGTGTGAAACAATCTGACACTCCAAGTTCTCTATGTCAGTCTGCCAATCCTTCAAATGCAGGTTACACCATCATTCATCCACACCACCACTCACTCTTACCTGAGCCCAGGATCATGCAGAGCCCACTTATCCAGGAGACAAATCCGGCCATGTTCCGAGTCTTTTCCTCCATCGCTTTTCTCCACCTTGGCTCATCGAAGAGCTTCAAGAGGTCTACAGAGCCATGAGGGCTGGAATAGCCTATATATAGGCTTTAAAAAGTTTACATCTTCTGTGTGTGTTAACTCTTCTTGAGGGCACAGCGTTTTCCGCTGTGTTGGTCACTTTTCCCCTGAAGAGGAGACGTCAATCTCAGCGGAACTCACCTTGGTGACTGAAGGAGAAATAAATATGAAAATGAGCCGATTCTCCCAGGGTTTCCTCTTTGGCGTCACGCTGAGCCTTCGGCACCACTGAAAAGCACACCTTCGCACTAAAGTCATAAACTAGAAGTGACCAGTGTCCGTGTTACCTGCACACGCTCCTGTACTCTGCTGCTAGTGCACAGAGCTGCTCGTAAAAGCGGCTCCTGCTGTTGCTGCACTGCCTCTTACTTCACCTTGTTCACAGCAGGACGAGCGTGGAGCTGTGGGCAGGTCCTACAGGCTGCGCTGAGGACTTTCGTTTCCTCGCTGCATCGCAGGGCGCGTATTTTTCATACCCACAGGACGGAGAAGGTTCCCTTAGTTGTTACGGTTTGCCTCAGGGCTTATTTGTACTAAAACAGCCCCGCACCTGCCACTTTCCTAACATTCCACCTGCGTGTCTACCTCTCTCTGTTTGTGTGGGTTTGCAGGACGACTGGAGTAGCGCGGCTTGTAAACAAAGTTAGTCAGAGAGCGCTTATGCTAAGCTAACTACCGTCTCCTTCAGCTTCGGCTTCAGTCTGACCGGTTTTAATGCCAAACCAAGTTCGACAGCGAGTCAGAGCTGTTTGGTGAATTAAAGAAGTGTCGCTTTCTTTCACTCTTGTTGGAGAACAAAGTCATATCTTAAAGAGAAATTCACTTTTTTGCATAATTCCGTTGTTGCGATGTGAACAAAGTCATTGAGTGGTTTGATGTACAGGTGTTAACAAAGTTGCAGACTCAGTTTTCTTTACAGTGGTGCTGATAGGAACCAGGGGTCACAATGTCTACAACACAAATATAGAGATTTTATTTACTGTCCTAAACCACCAGGCAACCTACACGTCTTCTGAGTTTTTATGTACGCTCTTAAAAACAGATGGTTCTTCAAGGGTTCTTTAGCAAAGAAAATGGGTCCATACAGAACCATGAACACTCAAAGAACATTTTGCATGCTAAAAAGAGTTATTTGCATCATAAGTTGGTTCTTCTGATATGATGGAGAATGTGCATGAACGTGCTACAGATGGTTCTATATAGAACCTTTTTGAAAAGGGTTCTAAACTGCACCCAAAAGGGTTCTTCTATTGTTTCAAGTCTGATATCGTAACAATGCACTGCAAAAATGGTATCTTGTCAAGTAAAATGATCTTAAATATAGTCAATAAATCTAATATTTCTCCTGTTGATATTGTTGTAAGCTTAATTTAAGATTATTTAACTTATTTCTAGGCATTTCGTACTTGTTTTAACTGATTCTATAAAGTAAAATATCTCACTATATTGGCAGATGATTTTGCTCGTTTTAAGAAATGAGAACCATTTTCTTTGCTAAAGACCCCTTGAAGAACCATCTTTTTTAAGAGTGTAATGATGATGATGGTTACACAGTGGAAAATCTGAAAAAAATTAGTTTTCTTTGGGGACTGTTTTGCCTACATTTGTACCCCTTCTCTGCCCTTAATGGACTGAAATAAATGGTTTAACAAGACGTTTAAGGCCACAACTTTATCACAAAACTTAATTGTAAAACAACGTCTCATCATTCATCAGGCTGAATATTCATAACCATTTCATGTAACAACTTTCTCTGAGGGAGCTTTGAGAGGTGGACATCTGGTTCCTATCACCACCACTATAACAATTCCAAAGTTTGTCTAGAACGGAGCATCTCACACCAGACCACCCTGAATGACTTTACATCGTAACCATTTAATTATATAGAAATTATGAAAAATCAGTGGAGTTTACACTTTTCCATAATTCAGTACGTGAGATATAAACAGTCATTCAGAGCGACCTGAATGTTTGATTGTAGAGGGTCTTACCAACTCTTTATCACTTCCTTACACTGGTGCTGATAGGAACCAGGGGTCACAATGTATACAATACAAACACAGCCATTTTATTTACTGTCCAAAACTACCAGTGAACCTACATTCCTCTTCTGAGTTTTTATGGGTAATATTGATAATGGCAATAGTAATAAATCTGAAAAAAAAACTTTTCTTTTGGGGACTTGGGAATCTTCCTTTGTAACATCCTCAATACACACCCTTTAAAAAAAGGGGTTCTTTCCTAACGGTTACATATAACTGTGGCAATTCAAAGAACCATCTGGATGCATAAATGTTTCTTTGACTGGATAAACGGTTCTTCTCTATGATGGAAAACAATAGCTAAGATATCAGGCATTGTACCTGTTATCATTTCATGTAATGTAAGGGAGCTTTAGAGCCATTTAAGGGGAATTCCTACATTTTTTTCTACATTTCCACATAGTAAGATGTAGATAAAGACATTCAGACTGGTACGGTGTGAGATGCTCCATTCTAGAGAAACGTACTGAGTCAGAATTGTTCACAGTGGTGGTGATAGGAACCTGGCGTCTGAAGACTTTAATGCCTCTAAAATCTACCTTACAGAAAGTTACTACACAAAATGGTCAAGAATATACTGTCTGATGTCAGAGACATCATTTTACAATAGATTTTAAATAATGTTTTGGCCTACATTTTATTAAAATATGTAGGTACATGCAGGTTTATAGCTAAATAATACCCAAAGCATAGACTCACTTTTACCATTATCAACATTACATATAAAAAATCAGAAGGCATGTGTAGGTCCACTGTAGTTTTTGGATAGTAAATAAAATGCATTGTAGACATTGGGACCCCTGGTTCCTATCACCACCACTGTAAATATTCTCCATATTCTCATGATATCTGAAGCTTTATATGTCAACATTAAAACAAAAAAAAACAATATTATTAACAGGAAATACATATGTGTATGCTTTGTAATGTCCACAGATAATAATCACATAAAGATTTGAAAGCTATGTACTTTTTCAGTATGAACAACCATCCTGCTGAAATATTTCTTATTTTTTTCAGTTCTACATTCTATGAATATCATACTTGGACTGTTCATTTATATCCATGACCTACCACTGCAGGTAGAATCCTTTCCTTGAGATCTCATGAAAAATAATAACAATAATTAAAACAAACAAACAACAAACTTGCTACAGCATACTGAGGGTTGTGAATTCAAATATGAGCTTATGACATATTTCATCCCTGTTTAAGATCATTGACTGACTGAGTATGCAGTGATAGGGAGAACATTTAAAGTTGACATTGGCACACAGTGTTGGATTTCAACTTACAACTTGTGGTTACAGATTCAAGGAACTGAATCTGTACTATAACAAGCAGTGCAGAATGTTTGTGGGCTGCGTCTAGTGTCGCAAGACCTTGAGGACATTTTTCACAACTAACCAACACTAACACAGAGCTTGACATTAACATGAGACATAAACAGTGCGACAAGTGAAAATTTGTGTTGGACAGGTAAATACGCACAAACAGGATAGTAAATTCTTTTACACAACAAAAATTAATGCATTCTTAGAAGAGTGAAAACTTAAAGAATGAGCATTTCGGCATATACCTCAAATGTGTAGATTTCCCAACAGAGTAGCCTACTGAGGCCTGAGTGTAGTGGTTACGAAAGGCTTCACTTCAGCAGCCGCAGCTAAGCTGATCAATCTGAATGGTTTTTGAAACCTCCAAAATCTGACCAAGTGCCAGATAAAGCTCCAAAAAGAGTCAGTGCATGGGCTAATGCTACTGACAAAAATGTATAGACCTCTGAAGTTGTGCATCATTCTGTAATCAGCGTTATGCCCATATTAGCAACTCTGAGTCTAAGCTGGATTTCTCTATGGCAAAAATGAATGGGATTCTCAAAAATCATTGTGATCATGCCTCATAGGTACAGAAAAAGGTTCTAAAGCTAATATGTTTTGTCCTCCGTACATTTTTCCTCTGAATGTCACTGGATCCTCTCACTTAAGAAATCATTAAGGAGTCAAAATATTAATATTGCTACATCCGTGTTAAAAGGGGCCTGTTATGCTTTTCCGGTTTTCCCTTTCCTTTAGTGAGTCATTTGGGTTTTTTGCATGTAATCTGTCACAAAATACACACCAGAGGGAGTAACTCTCTCCCACAGAAACCAATTTTCTCAGCTGCCTGAGACACCTTGTTGGAATTTCAGTCTTTTTCCTTTGTTACAAGATCTTAAGTTCAAGTTCTTAACACAATCCTTATTGCCTGCCTACTGGAGGAGCGGCTACTGGAGGAGAAGAGTTTATTCAATTTTGCAGCCACGTTGAGAAGACACTGACCTGACTTTCAGGATCTGACTCAAGCAGATATGAACTGACACCACTGTAAAAATAACCACATCGGTGTTTACAGCTGCTCAGGAGAGGAGTCTCACTGCAGACTGCAAGACAGGGGCGGAACAAGTTGGGGCGGAACTGCTCTGGCAGCTGATCAATCAGAACAGAGTGGGTAAGCTGACCAATCAGAGCACACTGGGCTCATTTGGAGGTGGGGCTTAAAGACACAGGAGCTCTAACAGAACATTTCAGACAATGTGAATAGAGATGAACAGTATGAGAAAAATAGTTTTTGGAATATTGAAGCATGTAAATCTAGACCCCAAAAATAAAATTATGAACATTGAAAATGAGCATAATAGGTCCCCTTTAATAGCAAAAGCTACCACTCCTGCATACTGAAATGATGCCATATGAAGGTAGGTCTACTATTAAATTTTAACACTATTATATAATAATACCAGCTACTCCTACTCCACTTTAGCAACTTAACTACTACACTGGACAAAGCTTGCTGGTTTGTTTAGAGTGTTTTAATGCATTTGCCTATCTTATGATATCAATTCAGTGCACAGCAGTGTTAGCTTGCATGCAGCAAAATTAATCTTTCAGCTCCTTAATGACCTCATAATGCAGAAGATACAGTGACATTCAGAGAAAATATGTACACAAGACAAAATGTATGAGGTTTGGAACCATTTTGTTAACCACAGGGTGAGATAGCAAGTTTCTGATATGGGCATGTCACAACGACTTCAGTAGCTTATGCAGACCAATCAGCTTAGACCTCATTGGCCTGACACTGAGTTATAATGCCTTGTGATGTGCCATTAGTCTCAAATAATCCAGCCATCATGAATGATGGAGTGCCCCAGAGTTCTGTACTTGGTCCCCTTCTTTTCACATTATACATTTCATTCCTCGGTTAGATAACTCTTTCTGCTCTTCACCTCAATAAGCTAATAAAGAACTTGATTTACTAACTTGCTTGTGGTTCCACACACACAAGTGATTTGTAATTTGGTTATTGGTAGATTGAATCTTTGAAGTGGGACAAAGTGAAGCTTATGAGGTTTGTGATGTTTTATAAACAGCCTTGGCAGCATGAATTACATGACTGAACTCATAGGCCTCATAGGTCTTTAAGTGGGGTTATGAAGAGCTCAGATGCATCTGAGGTAACAACAATATTTTAAACATAATTATAAGCAGAGTTTAAGTCATCAGATTGATGCAGTGGAGGTTTAAACAGCTCGTTCCTCATTAAGTTCCAATTCCCATCCACCTTATGAGTGCCATGTCATTAAACACTAAGGTAGCATTACAGTCTCATTAAACAATACAGAATAATTCACTTTCTATTGCTTCGCTGTGGACTTAGTTAGGGATTAAATATAAGTCAACAATCATAACATTTTTGATGTTTAAAGACCTGCTGCCGAACAATCCTACAGTCAAACGTTATAACATTATATGACTGCGTATAATAGAGCCGTAGTGTCGTAGAAGAGTTGGAAAAATATTGATTCTTATCCTATGGTGATTCTCTCTTGAACGATTCACAGAACATTACTATCAGATTTTTTAAAGGCTCTGTGTTTCTCTTACTGTAAAATAAATTAATGCACATCCAGAGACTTTACTCGGCACAGACCAGATTGTAGTAGGAAAGAAAAGGTAGGATGTCACTGATGCATGTATGTTTGTAGTCACTAATTGGTCACAATTTCCATATTTATGAAATAAAAGGCCTAAAACCATTGTAAACATGACCCTATGCAAGAATACAGCTTTGTTTGACTACCTCGGCAAACTGCTAAAAGGCTAAAATAAAAGGAGAATTGCCACTGGTTGAAATATGAATGGGAAAGCTTGTAATGCTCAACATGGTGTCTGTGGAGAAAGTCCTACCCTTCAAGAAAAAGAGCGACTTACCTTGCTGGTTATGCCGCAAGTGGGGAAAGCTCCACCTCATTGTGGAGATTTGTGCAGGCACAATAGTCAGAACTACCAGAAAAAACAAGAAGAATTTAAAATATCAGTTTTTGCTGATTTAAAAGCAAATAAAGTCATTGATGTTGCAACTTTTAATAGAAAGGACTGAAAACATGTTAGTGTGTTTCATGTGTTCACTGAGGCCTCACAGTGTGAACTTTGAGTTGAAGAAGGCTAATAAAAACTGGTAAAAAAAAGAAATTTCATCAGCCAGTTTGGCTGCAAAGAAATCAAAACCATCCATAAAAATTCACAATAGTTCTATAGTTCTATACCAATTAAATTTTTTATGGAACCATACATTCAAGCTAATAACCATTTAGGAACCTTTATTTTTAAGAGTGTAGAACAGAATATTTAGACACCATGCTTTGAATAGAAGTGTCATGAATTCAACAAGCAAACAAATGGAATAATAGTTTCCTCCCCGTACATTATAATAATGTCAAAAGTGCCCAAAAGTGTTCTTGAAGATGTACATTTGTGTTCCAGCCCACCTGGTTCTAATGTTTAAATGCTCCTGTAGACCTAGCTGTACTAAAGTTGATGCCTCTGTATGTTCTGCAGACTAATTTTCCCTAAATGCACCATAGAAAAGGAATGAAGAAACTGAAGAGTGCCTGTAGAATTTACTGCCAGTTCTCATTCACCCCTTGCTCTAATGCACAACATATATTGTTTAGCTGTATAAGCAGAGTTCAGTTTAGGAACAGAACAAAATGAACAATGTAGCTGCTTTCCAGAAGTAAGGTCAGAATGTTCCAGAAGAAGTCTCTGTATTTCACTTTGTTAAACGAAAATGTCAGGACAAAGCACATACCTATTATGCAGTTGTTTACATCTCACTTTGTAATTTAGGAAAAATTATGGTGCCTAAAAGAAAATGCCACAGGACATAAGGACACAGTGGGGAGCAACTGAGCAGAAAAGATTTAGTGCCAGCTTATTATTTCATGGCAGAAAGAAGAATCCAGAAGTTGAAAATCTACTTACAAAACTGCAAATTCTGATCAACTTTAGGCAAAGCAAGCTATAATGCCTTGTGATATCCCATTAATCTCAAATAATCCAGCCATCATTAATGCCACAATAACATCTAGCCTCCTTAGCCCAGGGAGTGCCACAGGGTTCTGTCATTGTCCCCTTCTTTTCAATACATTTCATCTCTTGGTTAGATAATTCATAATCATCTTCTTAATTTTTTTAAGTTAATGACATTCAGATTTATATTATTATTGCTTAGCACACAGTCTCAACCCAGGCGCTGAGTGCATATATCACAGATTTACAACACTGGTTACATCACAATTTCTTGAAACTCAGTGCAAACAAAACTGAAGTTCTGTTAGTAGATACAGCAAATCTAGTAAACACAGAGATCTTCTCCTGAATTATTTATGGCAACTCCTTATTTAATGGTCTCCCTGCTGAATTGCTTGATAACTGTAGGTTTATCCAAAAGTCATAAACTACCGTCCTCACATTTACCAAACACTCTCCTACTAGAATTTCATGGTAGAGTTGAGTGAAGATGTATATACAGTTGTATGCATAAGTTTAAACGTTCCTGGTTAAATTACGTTTTGTTGTTTTTCTAAGTGAAAATGACACATCCTCTATGACAGGGTTTCTCAACCAGTGGGCTGTGGACCACAGTTGGGCCACAAAGAACCCTCTGGAGGTCCCTGGACCAATACTAAGGGGGAGCAAATGGTCAGCAGTGGGCTGATTTTGATTTCAATTCTACTTGATTGTACTTCAACAGAGCATTAAGACTACAAATATCAGAATGACAGAAGAAGGTAAGAGTTTGTTGAGAGGATGTCAAATATGTTTCTATTGAAATAAAGATGCTGAACCCCTTAAAATCCCAGGCTTATTATTCAACTACATGGACTTCAAAGCGAACTGGCTGAGCTATTCTTAGATTATACAAGTGTGTAATAAAACTTTGGGCCCACCGGTGGACCCTGGCTATTTATAAAACCTCATTATTCTCAGTTATGTGTTTAAGAAAAATAAAAAAAATTCCAGACCTGGAAAGTGAGATTCACTCAGGGCTGGAGCTGAACTCTGCTGGAAAGTTGGCTTTGAGGAGCAGGACTGGCACTGCTGGTTTAATACGAAAGCAACAGGAATGTAGCTTAGCACAACCTTGTGAAAGCTTTTATTTTGATTGTTTCAAGCTAAGCCTAGCAGCTTGTCATTTTAAATTGTTTTTACATGGACCGTGTAAACGGGTGCCAAGTTATTTTTTCTTTCTGTGGCTAAATGTGGAGCAAATTCTTGATGTTATCACAGGTAGAACCATCAGAGAACATGTTTTGTTTGAGGCAAAATGCTTACTATGGTAGGAATGCAATAACATACAAAGTGAAAATTCAAGCTTTTTGGAATGCTTGTGGTGACACAGAGGAATGTAAAAACAAACATGTGCCGCACCAATAAATACTTTAAAGGTACATTTCATCCACTCCCTCATACCTTTAGGAGCTAGTAGTTCTGTTGACAGAAAACCATGCAGTGCTAACTTGCACTGTTAAGATTCACTACCAGCAGTGAGTAGTGATCTGGGATTCAATGGTAGCCATGTTTCATTTTCATTTTTATTATATTCATTAAGGACTTGCTGCTGTTTAGGATATATAGTATGACTTATTGTGAACTGTAAAAATGAATAAAACTGTAAAGGAAAGCAATAAGCCACTTGAGGCCATGCCTTACAATGATTTGATCACAGGTAAGAGGATTTTCCTTCAGTGCAGATCATGTCTAATAACAATCTTACCTTTACTATCATAAATTACTTTACTATCGTAAAATCCCTCTCATGGCTTATCGTTTTAATAAATGACAGGAGTGACCAAATTTTGATGGATACATTTATTATTTAGGTTTTTGATATTTTCACGCTTTACGTACCTCCTTTACTCTAAACATAGTTTAAATATTCATATTTTTACTACTACATTTTGCGTGCTCACTGTGACGTCTGTAGACATACATGATGTGAACATAAAAGGCATTTTACCGACAATGTCACAGTCATAAATCAGGCCTGACAATCTTTCAAAGCCTTGTTATTCTAAAAAGATCTCGTCCTTGTCCTGCTACTGTTAACATCTTGTTTGACACCACGTATGGTGTTCATTGTTTTCACAGATGTGCACTGTTTGGACACACACAGGTGCTGTTATCAGAGTGATTTATCATTGTTTTTTGTGCATTGTTAGAGTTCAGATATTTGCACCTGTTGTAATTGTGTTGTGGCTCACAGGTATCACAGTTTTTGATTCTAATTGTTTTGAGAGCCTTGAGATCGGGCCATGTGAAGTCTGTACTTGGGAAGACTTGTGTGTTCAATGCCTAGACAAGCCAGTGACAGGGTGTGACACTGTGGCAGATGATTAGGTGAAGTTCTGAAAGTTATTAAACTTTAAACAAATTTTAACATAGGAGAGTGGACACATATTACAGTGAGACAGGGGACAGACCAGCATAGACAATCAGTGTGTGCATGTACATGCACTTAATAATCTGATAACTGCAGAAAATCAGAAAATGTTAGTAATCCGTTCACTGCGTTTACATGCACTTGGGTAGATAGCGGGAAAACTCCAGGTCTACATAAGTCAGGCAGTAATCGGATTTTTGCTTTGCAACCAGCCAATAAACTCACAGAATAAGAAGTAATATAAATGCAATGTAAAATGCAAACGTCAGTGCCGTAGATTTTTTTTAAACATCTAGTGACTTTCGCAGAAAAATGAATATGCATCATCTAGAAAATAAAGAATATTTAAATCCTTAACTTAAAAAGCATGTAGCTGGTTTCAGCATCACTCCAAAAGTGTTTTGTTGCCATCTCGCGGGTGCTGTGTTAAACACTGTATGCTATTATTACTGAGCCAAAATCCAGCTCTCTTTATCAGATTTCTTATTAAGATTTCTAGGCTGAATTACCTGCAGTTTTCCACCAAACTCAGCAGTCATCTGATTAATTTAGTCCTGTCTGGATACACATCTCTGTGATTTTGGCAGATTTTCCAGACAGATGCATTGGAAAAAATGTTTTTTTGACCACTACTACTGGCCCTATTTAGTGGGTGTATCCGATCTGAATAAAGTTTGGTTTCAAAAAAGTATGAAATTAACAGTGCAATTAAAAAAGATAAATGCCAGTTTAAGGTCTGTTTGAGTAAAGCTTATCATAATGCTGTGCCTCAGGGAAACAAACAATTCTTCTGCCAGGTAATGTAATTTGTTAACATTGGGCCATGGTTGCCAGGCAACAATAATATTCATTATAAAGTAGATAGTTGTAAAAAGACGTAAAATAAATAAACTGAATAATCTGCTGTTAATGAACTACATTTCTTGGTTGGTCTTTTTCACCACTTGTTTGAAATGAGGGAGTTTGATGTAGCGTGTAAAATAATAGTTTGCAGTTTCAAAAGACACCATCCAAGGTGCAGAACTGAATATTTTGAATTCACTCTTTTTTTGTGTGCTCTCGTGAAAACCAACACATTTACATCTATCCACCTATTCAGCCCACAGCAGTTTAGCCCCACACAATTTTGTTGACAATCATCTTAAAGAGATGTGCCTTGTTTTTTTTGGTGAAGGCTGAGTGCTTCCTGATCTCAGCCTCCTGACCAAGAAGGGCTGTGGTATAATGATTAAGCAGTTAGACAGTTGTGCCACTATAGAGCCACAAAGTTATTTAAACTTTTGTTTCCAAGAACAAATGAAAAGCTTCCTCATATTCAGACAGAGAGAACTGTCTGTGCCTAGGTAAAGGACAATTATCTATACTGAAGTGAGTTTACTTTTCATTGTTTTATTATTTCTTTGCGAAATTTCATGGCTCAAGAAGTACTGAGTTCAAATTCATCAGGAGAGTACTGAGTTCAAATTCATCAGGAGAGTACTGAGTTCAAATTCCAGTTTTATTAGTAAAAATCAGCTTGAGCTGTCACGCATTCGCCGGTATCACGGGATGATATAGACTTCATTACCCAGAACTCTCAGGAGGATCACACGACTGGGCCACTTTCCTCTGACTCGGAGACTTTGACGGACTCCATTACCCACAATACTATGGGGGATCACATGACTTCTGACAATGTCTCGTGCTCCTATCAGCGCTCATGTTCTCCAGAGTATTGACTATTTGCACCTGTGCTTTAGATCATATGATCAGGACAGGATAGTTTATAAGCCCGGGCTTTAGTGCAGTTCAGTGCGAGGTGTTGCTTCTTTACGAACTTACTGAGCGTTCTTTCTGATCATTTGTCTGCCGTGTATTTTGACCTTTTGCTTTGTTCTCTTGACTCTGCCTTTTTGCCTAACCCCCTTTGGATACTGTTGCCTGTTATTTTGTGTTCTGTGTTTCTGACCCTCTGGACTGTTTTTTCGACTTGCCCGTTTGTCTTGCCCCCTGATTTTGTTCGCACGGTGATATGATCATCGTTGTGTTTTGTATCTGCTTTTGGGATTTGACCCATGCTTGTTTTTTGACCCAGCCTTTGCCTAACCCTATTAAAACACCCTTCGTCCTTTTACACCGCAAGCATCTGGTTTCTGGTGCATTGTCACAGAATACCTCGCCCACTATGCAGAGAAGGGGGAAGAGTTCTGCCGGAGCACACACAGACCACCGAACCCATGCAGTGTGACACCTCATGGCTATCTCCAGAAGAAAGGCAGCACCGATTGCAGAACCATCTTTGTCTGTATTGTAGCAAGGCGGGACATCAAGTTCGTGAGTGCCGAACCCGGCCACAAAAAACCAAGGTGCCAACCCCTGGACAGCACATGGAGTTCACTCCACAAGCTAATGTGGCGAGTGTTCCCACAAAGGGGTTGGTTTCTAAATCTTTAATGGTGACCGCAATTATATACTGTCATCCCCACTCTCTTATCATTTCAGCTCTGATCGACTCGGGAGCAGAGGGAAACTTCATTCACGCCAAACTCGTGGAGCAGCTGCAGATACCAGTGAAATCGCTCAAGACTCAACTAAAAGTGGCCGCATTGGATGGAGGACCAGTGGGTTTCGGCACCATCTCTTGAGTCATGAACCCGGTGGAGCTACAGATCAGTGCCTGCCACAAAGAGACTTTGTCCCTTCTAGTTCTAGACCAATCTGAATTCGAGATCATTTTAGGACTCACTTGGTTAAAGAAACATAATCCTGCAATCTCTTGGCCCGAACATACCATTGCCAAATGGTCGGACTTTTGCACCCATTCTTGTTTAATCACTCCATCGATCTCACTTTTGTCCACATCTATAGAAGGCCCATTGTTGAGATTCCCCCCGAGTATGAAGATCTGAAGGAAGTTTTCAACAAGAAAAATGCCACCAACTTACCCCCTCATAGGTCCTATGACTGTGCTATCGACCTGCTTGAAAATCCCATTTTCCCCAAAGCCCGAGTGTATCCGCTAACACAGGAAGAACAAAAAGCCCTTGATATCTACATCCAGGAAGCCCTAGAACAAGGCTTCATCCAGCCTACTACGTCCCCCATTGCTTCTAGTTTCTTTTTCATTAAAAAGAAAGATGGAGGACTTCGTCCATGCATTGATTATCGGGCTCTAAATCAGATTTCAAAAGCCTACCCCTATCCGCTTCCCTTAGTCCCGGTCACGCTAGAACAACTTAAAGGGGCCAAATTCTTCACTAAGCTGGATTTACGTAGTGCTTACAACTTGATCTGAGTGAGGAAAGGAGATGAATGGAAAACAGCATTTTTGACCACCAGGGGGCACTACGAATACCAGGTGATGCCCTTTGGACTCTCTATCGCCCCCTCGGTGTTCCAAGCATTCATTAACGACACCCTCAGAGACATGTTAGGCCAGTTTGTTATCGCTTACTTAGATGACATTCTCGTTTATTCACCTGACCTAGATACCTATGTGAAACATGTTTGTTTAGTCCTTCAAAGACTCCTCGAGAACAATTTATTCTTGAAAGCTGAAAAATGTGAATTTCATCTGCAGTCACTTTCCTTCCTAGGATATATCATTAGCCCCCAAGGAGTTACAATGGATGACAACAAGGTGGAAGCTGTAGCTCACTGGCCCACACCAACCTCAGTGAAGGAACTTCAAAGATTTTTGGGGTTTGCTAATTTCTATCGCCGTTTTATTAGGAACTTTAGCACTAATGCTTCCCTCGTTACTTCCCTAAGGGTAGTCCCAAGAGGATCATTTGGAATGACTCAGCAGAAAAAGCATTCCAGAAACTAAAAGAAGCATTCACCACAGCCCCCATTTTTAAACACCCTGACCCTGAACAGCCCTTTATAGTAGAAGTCGACGCCTCAGAAACAGGAGTTGGGACTGTACTGTCTCAAAGAACTGGATCCCCACAAAAGCTACACACCATAGCTTTTTATTCCCATAAGTTGTCCGCTTCAGAAAGAAATTATAGCATCGGAGATCATAAACTTTTAGCTGTTAAGCTCGCCTTGGAGGAATGGAGTCATTGGCTCGAGGGAGCCAATTTTCCCTTCACAGTTCCCTTCACATCAGCTCACACAGTTCAACAAACACTGAGGCAGCACACGTTTTTGAGTAAGCTCAACTTAAACTGTATTGCTGACCTAAATAAGATGCAGCACGAAAATATAATTTAGAGGTAAAACAAGCGGCCCCATCTCATGTGGTACAGCCCTGACTTGCTCACTGTAACAGGGTGGATACAGTTACAGTGGATAGAGATTAGATGAAGCTGAAGTAACAACGGCTATTATTGTAGCACATATATTCAGAAGCCTAGACATGAACTAGCATGTAACTGCTGTGCTATTTAAGGTGAAACAGAAACTGGAATAAGAGGCTAACATCAGCCTTGAGAGATTAGTGTATGAAATTCTGTGTGATGGTATGAATCTCGTACTGGCTGACACAACAGGCAGCGCTCTACAGAGTTCATTACTGTTTTTTGCATTATAAATGTAAAGATTGTTGTATGTGAATCCTATAAAGATGGACAGCAGCCACGAGAACTAAGAAAAGTCAAGAAAGAAAAAGCTACTTAAGGAGGATAAGTACATATCCAAGCAGGTGGGCAGTGAGAAAAGCTGACCTCAACATACTTAGCTAGCTTTAGTTTGTAGTATATTGACTGTAATGATTATGTAATATTTAAGATAAATGCTTTCAACAGTTCTCATGTTATCACTAGCTGGTCATCTTGGTTATCTCAGCGTAGCATATCAATAACAAATAAGAGTGAGAAATAGAGATGAAATGTACAGATTTTAAAGTTGTTTTGCATGAAGGCAGTGCTGTGTGTGTTTATGTGAGGTTGGGGTTGGCTGGTCTACATCAATGAGCCTCCAGTCTGAAAGCAAGTCCCACTCTGGCCCTACATTCACTGGCCACTTTGTTAGACACATCTACCTTGTAGCTACAGTTTGTATTAGTCATCCTCCAGTCCCTCATCTTTGGTCAGTTTCTGACCATAAGACCACGGTTGGCTGGATATTTTTGAATTGTGGACCCAAGCAGTGACACTTACATCTCTGCACTTAGTACACTTGTACCAGCACCACACAGTACCAAGCCACTACCATGTCTATGTCACTGCTTTGCTGAGAATGGTCCACCACCCAAAACATATCTGGTGAGCAGTGGCCATACAGTGGTCACTTTCTAATTAAAGCTAAGGATAGAGGCTTTTGCAGCTTCAAAATGCACCCAGATGCTCATCTGCTTCAGGAAGGAGTCTGAGGCACAACTCATAGTACAAAATGTTCTACCGCAAATTGCATACAATGTCCACCAGAAAGGTACCAAAACGTACATAGTGCAGCTTTAAATTGTCTAATAATTTGCGTCTTAGAATGACTACAGATGATAAAACTCTCTTCACTGTTATCATTAACACAATAGAATTACACAGTGTGTGAGTGTTCTCCTTTTTATAGACTGGCTTATTGTGACTATACCCAAAGAATCACACAGTGCACAAGAAATCTGTGTAAAAGACTTGATAAGGAAAGGGAAGATGACAAACAATTACTGCATATTGTCCATTTGGGCACAATTCCAATCTCACAAGCTCACACTCATTTCCCTTATACTGTTCCACTCCACAGAAACATGGTGTGTGGGCAAAATTCTGTACAATACAATTTCAATTTCCTAAAACTGCAATGAAACACTGATTATTTTAATCTGGAATTTGAATAAGATTAAATTATTTAAAGGCTGAAACATGCTAGCATGAGCATGGACTTTTCTAGGTAGAAGTGTCTAGGGGAAGTAAGGGAGGGTTGCATTTTTTAATACTGAATATCAGGCCCTATGTCAACCCTGCTTCATCTCCTCCTGCACCTGCGTGCTGGGGGCAGGGCCAGCTCCTGCAGCCTGGGAGACGCAGTAGCAGCACGGGCAGCCGAACTCACTCTGTAGGGGTCAAATCCCTCAAAAAGAGGCTTCCGGAGCCGGGGCGTGGCCAGCACCTGCAGCCTCTCACTGGCTACAGCCTCCAGAGCGGATTTTGCCACAGGCCATGATACAGGCCTGTCCGGGTAGTACTGTGGATGGTCCTGTTTAGGGGCTAAGAAAAGGATGGAGGGATAGAAAGAGAAGACATGCAGGGTGAGAGAAAGAAACAGAGAGAGAAACAGTGAGCAGGTGAAATACTATGTAGAACAAAGTGCCTGTGAACGATCTTTGTAAGTTTGTGTAATAATTTCAATACTGTAAAAAAGTGTTTGGTAACTTTGAACTGTATCGTCGATTCTCCCCTAACTCTGATGGCCTCTAAATCACTGTCCTTCATTAAAACTACTGTCAATAATCAGAACTAGGCATCTGTGTGCATCCTATCTACAGTCATGCAAAAGTTTGGGTGTCCCTGCACATTTTAATACACAATTTAATACACAACAATGACAAATTTTAAATGTACAGAAATTAAGCGCTAAAATTTTCAGGAATATGCCATATTTAAATTGTTCCCTGTAGTGGATGTGGTAACTTACTTTCACAAATATAAATGAAAGTGCAGCCGAGCTATAAACAACACAAAAGTAAAGTTGTATGCCAAGGTTTGAACATCCCTGGTCAAATGACATGCTTTGTTGATTTTCTAAGTGAAAGAACATAAATATCTTCTATGAACATTCTCTACATAAATCTGTAATTTTCTGCTATTTAAATGCACAATTTTTCATACTGGATTAAAATCACAGTTTTTGTCCAAGGTAAAACTAATCCTGCTTAAATAAGGCTTTATTTTCACTTACAAAATAACTTGACTGGAGTGCCCAAACTTTTGCACACGACAGTACATGTTTTTTTTTTTTGGCTGTTGGAGGTAATTTGGGGAAATGACACAGATACTTTTATCCTGTACAAATCGGTCAGTTGAATCCCTTGCAAATGACATTACCAGACCCTCTGGTAAAACTAATCCAGCTCAAAAAGGGCTTTATTTGCTTAAATTTAACCCTAAATGAGTTTTTTCATTTAAAAAGCAGTGTACTTTCTTAAAACTACATGAGTGGACCAAATAAGTTTTATCAGAATGTATCTATTACTTTCATTAATTCAACAGCATTATTTTCTTGATCTTGTAAATGCAGAGTTCACATCAACCTGAACATGAAAATCATGTGATTTCTATAGGGTGAACACAGTTTTAAATTTTTATCTTCACTTTGCTATTGCTATTTTCAGTTTGTTGTTCATTTATTTATCTACAGTTGTCCCACCAGTGGTGTAGCACAAAATTCTGGGGCCTCTGCAAGACTGAGGGTTGGGGCCATATTTGGAGGGCCATTAATACGAATGTCAATGATGCTGGTGTAGTAACACAGGCAAAAGTCACATGGGATTAACGCAAGAGTCTGTAATTTCATGGCTGCTAAAAAAAGTCAGTTCTGATCAAAAACTTGTAAAACCGATAGTTCCACTTCTGAGACCACATATCAGGTGAACTGCGCATTAATGCACCAAGTTATTAAAATTACATTGCTTGGCGGAAGAACTTTATTGTAATTATTATAAATAAATCAAATTTATTGACGTGGGAAAAAATTACCATAATACCCATTTGCATGAATATCCATGTGCATGAATCTTCTGACAATGCTTGTCAAAACCATTACACTAGCTACAGATAGTGATGCATGACTGGAGTTGACTCAGACTCTCAACTCCACTTAATTTTAACCAAGAAAGAGCCAGAGCTGATAATAAAGGTATGTAGCAGAGATTAAACCATCCTAAACATTTACCCACATTTTTAAGTAGCTACAGGTGACGGTTATATGATTAAAATGTGTACATTATTAATATTAGGTATATCAAGTAATATCAGGTAGTTTGACAAATGATTACAGTTGACTAACTTTACAACATTTATTACTATCAGCCTGTTTCATAAGATGAGAGGCGAGGGGAAACTTGGAGTGAAGTACTCAGAAAATCATTACTGTTGTCAAAATTCCTTGAAAAGGAACCATTTTCAAATTCTTTTTCAGTTCGTTGAAAAGGAACCAAGTTCTCATTCCAGAGCAGCTGGATTTTATCTTGTTCCTCTTTTCATGAGGCTGAAGTTGGCTTCATATTCACCAGCTTCTTATTCAACTTTTCCGTTTCACTTTAAATTGTGCACCAGTTATCCTAATGGTGTGCCAGTGCAACTTCAGCTTCATCCTCTTTTCCACATTGTCTGTGAAAAATATTGTTTCTGGTTTTCTTTTTTGTTCCTTGTACTGTTTATAACCACTGCTTATTGCAACACTAATCATGAAGAAAATGTAGAGTGGCGTGCAAAGCAGTGCAGCACATACTGAAAATGTTTTTGTGACTAGAATTTGTGCTCACAGTGGCTGGTGAGCAGCGTTGGCCTTTGTTAAAATGTCCCTGGAGCCAATTAAGATAAAAAAACAAAACAAAAATATTTGGTTTTGTGTAAAATTATTCTTTTGATACTACCACTGCCTTTTTCTGCTAAGACATAATATGCACAGACGTATTTAGTGCATTTTAACCTCTTTCAGTAGGTCCCCTAGTTGCCCTGAGTGAAATCGACTAAAACATTTTGATCAATATAATGAAATAAAATATTTCACTTTTTTGTAACTTTGTTATCACATTAACTAGGACACTGTCGGCTCTCTGTGTGTGAAATGTTGTGACTCCGTGATCAGCTGTTAGCGACCAACGAGGGGTAAAAAGGCTGTGCAGAGATAAAACAGGCAGCACACCTGCAGTCTTCTTCATGTCAAACAATCCTACAACTCCTACAATAAAAAAAAGATTTTAACCACAATAAAAACACTTTTATAAATCTTGACTTGCTTACTCACCTACGATAATGATTTTGTAAATTATACGTATTTCCATCAAAATATATTCTATCAACATTACTGAAGAAAAACAGGTGGAAAAATTCATTTTAACAGGGTTAAACTGGACAAACTACATGTTCACTCTTTCCACAAGCGGCAAACTAAGGGCAACCTAAAATCTGCATGGTGACTGGACAGCGCAGGAATATCTTAAACTTTTATCTATTTTTTTTGTTTTTGGTGAAGGTCAATGAGAACATTCATAAAAACACAAGTAGTACTTGCTGCAGAGTTGAAGAACAAAGTCAGATCAAGGAACAAAGATCGAAAGTAAATTGAACACTGGCACAAACAGGTCTGAGTAAGTTTATCATGCAATAAATGACAGAACAATGATCATTCCTCACATGTCAAACTGTTATTAATAGAGGGTGAGGAAACTAACTCACTGGCCAGGAGGTGCGTGCGAGGGGACAGTTTGGCTAAAGATGGAACTGACAGAGAGATTTCAGAGCTGCTGCATAACTGAGTCATTGCTGTACATATCTTCCGTGGGCGAGCCAACTGGCAGATCCGGGCGTTCGCCTTAGCTGTTCTCACTGCCACACTTAACTGAGAGAGAGAGAGAGAGAGAGAGAGAGAGAGAGAGAGAGAGAGAGAGAGAGAGAGAGAGAGACTGGGTGTGTGGTGTGAAACATGGGTGTGTTATGAGCACCAATTTATAGTAGCTGCCACTGTGTAACTGTTACTACTACATGTAGGTGATCACAGTATTAAACAACACAAGTGATGTGAACAAAGCAACAAAGATGATTAGACCAGCTTAATCCCTTAAACCTTACTGAATTTCTGTTCCTCACTCATATGACTACATACATTACATACTAGTTTCATAGTAGTTATCAAATAATTTATTCTTCCATCTATGTTCCTTTTCATCAGACTCATGATGTGTTCCTGAACATGAACAAAGGCAAAAATGGCTTGTGTTTCTTATATATATTAGGCTCTCATTCAAAATCTATTGGCAAATGTCATAGAAATTAGTAGTGGGCTTACTGGTACCAACAGTGTCGAGTGGAATCATTTAAGCATGAATCAACAAAATAATACAGATTTGCATTGATAATTTCAGCAATTAACCTTGTCTCCTGGAGTAGAATTAGCATGCCTGTGAGGTACATGTAGCTAATTATCTAGAGAGACGCTAATATTAAAAAACCACAAACTTCGAGTTTATATATGGTTATTCAACATATATGAGTGGAATCCTGTTTTTAAACCACTATGATAACTTTCTGAGTTTTCTATTTAAGTAATGTCCCAAACTGTCAAGTAGTGGACTGTATCTAAATCTCAAGCAAAGCTCATATCTCAGTATCACATCTTAAACATAAATATCACGTCTTAAACATAATTAATGTACTCAATAATCTCTATGTTGTGAATATTAGGAACATTTACCTTCTTTGTCACAAAGGGGAATTTTCAAAATGTCTTCATAATTCAATATATGACATGTAAACAAAGTCATTCAGAGTGGCTCGTTGTAAAATGATTAATTTCAGAGAAACTTACCAACCCTCATTTCTTTACAGTGGTGGTGACAGGAACCAGTGTCATAATGTCTACAACACAAATATAGCCATTTTATTTACTATCCAAAACCACCAGTGAACCTACACGTGTCTTCTTAGTTTTTATATGTAATATTGATTATGATAAAGTAGCAATAAATCTGAAAAAACAAAAATATGTGGATACTATCTTGCCTCAAAACATCCAACATGTATCTCTCTACTATGAATAGGTGTAAAAAATGTTTTAAATCAAAATCTTAAAAATATCATGATACAATGTCTCAGGCTTTAAGCTGAGTATTCATAAACATTGCATGTAATAATTTTCTGTGATGAAGCTTTAAGAGGAATTAAACTCTTAGGACGTCTGGTTCCTATTACCACCACTGTTAACAATCTTCACTCGTTTATTTTCTCTAGAATGGCACATTTCACACAAAGCAATTCTGAATGACTTTGTTTACATCTTGACTATTTAATTATGTGGACATTCAGATAAATCTGTGGAATTTCCCTTCAAAGAAAAGTTTTCAGGGTGACGTTAGGACAGTCCCTCCGGATTCACTCAAATATCTCAAACGAAAAGATTTATTTTGGCTCAAAACTCACAGTGGCAGAAAAATATTATATGTTTTATTTAATAAGATACCCAGTTTCTTTGTAACTAGTCCAATTTTTAAATGTTCACAAGTGCAAGTATGGTTTGTGGGCGAACTGGGGGCTTTTCCTGAATGAAGCAATATTCTTATTCCAACTACTTAACAACCTCATAATCCAAATGACAGTGATATTCAGTACACATGCTGACACAGAACTACAAAATGAGGTCTACAGAAAAAGGTGAGACAGCATTACTCACTGTGGGCAGCAGGGGGCGATCAGGCTGCCAGCCAGCAGCAGGCATGCGGGGTAAAGCAAGCGCACACACTCTGTCAGAAGGGCGAGCCTTCAGTGCTGCTCCACTCACCTTCCACTCAGGAGATCGCCTAGAGAGAGAGAGAGAGAGAGAGAGAGAGAGAGAGAGAGAAAGAGAGACAATGATGGTAGACACAAATTGACCAATACAGATAGAGATCAGCATCTTTACTGCTTTAACTTCATCTTCAGTACTATTGCTGCCGTAGTACAAGTTCAGCCATTCAAGACCTGCAAGCTATTTTATGTACAATAATAAGTGATACAATGTGTATTGAAATATTACAATTCAACAACAACAGTTATTAAATGATAAAAAAACTGTAATTATCTATTTACATTAATTGACCCCCACTTTTAAAATGTGATGAATTTTATTAACTGAATACTCAATGCTAGACCGCTCTGCCAGTCATTTTAGAATCTTTTACAGCTCCAAAGAAGATGAAGAAATCTAAAATTCTTCATTTTAATTTACAGTTCCCTGGTGTCCTACTAATGGTTTGAAAGCTGTGAACAGGACTAATATTTTACAATCATTTTATACACTGTAAAAAGTGGAGAAACTGATGTTGATTTTGTTCATCTACAAATTTTGCTATGCCTTGTTCCATTCAAACTATTTATTTGAATGGAATAAAATCTGTTGAATTGCTTGTTACTGTATGCAGTATTATCAGGTTGAACTGATGAAGATTATATTATATTATACTATTGAGTATTGAAAACACTGATATATAAATAGAGATAGATAGATAAATATACAGCACTGTGCACAAGTCACACAATTTTATCAGGCACCTGAGAAAACATGAGAGAGATAAAAGCTATTTAAAAGCTATTTATCTGGTGAGTAAGTGTTTCTTTGGAATAATACTATAATAAATACAAACTAACCAGTAAGTATTGATTTTATGTATGTTAATGAGTTGGTCTAACCACCTCAAGGAACCTCAGTATTATTTGTAGTTGTCATCCAGTACTTGGTTTGCCTAATCAGTTTTTTTAGGTTGAATCGTGTGTTGGTGATGAACTTCAAATTCATGCACTGGCTGATGAACTCAGGAGAAATCTGAAACTTAATTTTGTTCTTCATACTAGCTTGGAAGATTCTCTAAGGAATTCTTTGTACTTTTTACCATATTTATGTTTATTTACATCTGTTCTAATTATATATGATGTTTATACAAGGGAAACCACACTTAAATACTTATAAATGGTTTTAAATAACGTGCTTAGGGAAGGTAAATAAAACGAAAATACTGTACATCTGGCTGGTATTATAGGACAGTCACCTGTTGTCCTCAAAGTGAGCGCTAAGCTTTTTACTCTCTGCTAGTTTTGACCAGCGTGGAGTCAGATCTGTGGAGAAACACAGACAATGCATATAAAACAGCGTTTAAACAGGTCTTTATAAATGCAGATGAAAATTGAGCCGATATAAGACTAAACATCACTGTTAATGAAGATTCTTCAGTAAAGTCAGTCATTTGCTGTTATTTCTTAAACTTTAGTTCAAGCTTATTTGCACATTTGTCCTAACATGTTGTGCAAATGACAAATATAAAACTTGAAACTACATAAACATAAAGCTACATTTAAAAAAGCCATTTCCACAAAATTCATCACAACAAACTGTAAGGTTTACAGAGGTCAACAAAGCAATGCTTCTGGACTGGCTTTCCTGAAAGCATCTTAGCACAAAAATGATTCTTAAATGGTAGAGTGAGCATCACACGGAACACTCTCTCTACCAGTAAAAATGATAGTAGAGAGACTAAGATGCTTTTGGGAAACTGGAGGCTGAGTAGTATAGTATATAGTAAATGTAAGCAACAAGGGTCACACTTCATGTTACCAAATGCAGTGGAGGAGCTGTTTGATGATTGTGCTGGAAGCTCATCCAACCAGTACACAGAGCGTCTGCAAATACATGAGAAAGCCACATAATAATCAGTCCTAAGGGCAGATTCATTATAAGCACATACAGCAAACTGTTCAGACAAGTCACACCGCTCGAGAGATGAACTGCACAGGCTGCTGCAGAGCTTTGAGTGGCGCACAGAGGGCCAAAATTGTGATTTGCAAAGTAAAACATTGGAGGAATGTTGTTTCGTTTCACTGTGTACTTCTACATATCTAAAATGACAATAAAGCTTCTTGTACTTGAACTTAAAACAAAAGTAAAACAAATTCTACCTTCTAACCACACCTAAACTTTCATCTTTCGTTTGAACGTGTGAACAAGTTTGATTTTACTGTCTTCTAAACTTTTTCCTCTTGCACAGATGTATAAATGAGTAAATATGTATAAGTAGATGTATTTACTACAAAGCTTGCAGTGTTCATCTGCATAGACCTCTGTGTTACAGCGTCTGCTGGAAGCCCACCTGTCAGGGAACTTGAGCAGGTTGGGTTTAGGCCGAGCGAGTCGGTCAATGCGGGTCGCCATGGAAGAGCAGAGGCCTGCAGAAGGGACAAATGTAGTTCGTCACTTACCAGACACCTGAGAGGAACACATCATTATGTACATTAGGTTTTGCAGCTCAGACTAACTGGAGCAAATGAACTCTGAAACAAGTGCTCTGGAGACCCCATGGTTTAATCAGAGAGAGCCCACTAAGCTATAGGACACCATGCTCTAAAATAATTGCCTTGTTAGGAAGGAGGCACACAACAAATCAAAGTGCTTTATTAAAGGTGATCGGCTTAATAGCTAACTAGAGATGGAGTTCACTTAATATCTTTTACAAGTACAGTGCTGATTCATTTAGGCTTCGTAAAGGGACAAAAACAGAACACTCTTAAAAAAATGGTTCTTCAAGAGTTCTGTAGTAAAGTCAAGTTCTGTACAGAACCATGAACACTCAAAGAACTATTTCCATGCTTAAATAGGTCTTTGCATGGTGAAAAGGTTCTTCAGATTGATGGAGGATGTGTTGTATACAATTCTATATAGAACATTTTTGAAAATGCACCAAAAGGGTACTTCAATTATTATGATGTCAAGCTTGTAACAGTAGAAGAACTATTTTTGGTGCTATATAGAACCATATACAACACATTCTCCATGAGTCTGAAGAACCCTTTCACAGTGCAAAGAACCATTTAAGCATGAAATGGTTCTATACAGAACTAATGGTTCTAAACAGAAGCATTCTCTTTACTAAAGAACCCTTGAAGAACCATAAGAGTGAAGGACATAAAGACGTTTATGTTTAAGACCGGCAGACAAACAAGAGCAAGTTGAACAATGGCTTAATTTTACAGTGATGGGTCTGCACATGCGCACTGAGACCACGCACACAACACGAAGCACACAAGCACACAAAACTAAAAATGCGTATAAACTTACGTTGGAGAAAAAAAGCACATTGAACAGTCATATTACAGTCATATAAAACATTAACTAGATTACTTTAATATTTAAGATTTACGTTAATACCATACGACATGAAAAAAGGTTATTTCAGTGTCCGTCAGCAGCTCACCTCAGGCAAACAGGGAACGTTAGTTAAAGAGCTAGGCTAACAGGAAGGCTAGCTAGACTACTTAAACCAAGTAACTCAGAATGAAGTCTTCTCGTGTTTGTCGTTATAAAGAAAACAATGTTAATTTGTCTCTAATATACTCTAAATGACGGCTTTACATTTCTCTCCGTCTTCTTTTTAACTCAGACTCTGTAGTTGTAGCAAGTCTACCGTTAAAGCGAGTGGAGGCACGCTGCCTCGTTACTCTGGCAACAAGTGACGTGATAATGACGTGTTCCAAAAAATATCTCAACCGGTTCCCTACACCCTATATAGTGCACTACATAGCTCGTGAAGTAATGGCTCCTGCAATGAAGTAGTGCAGAATGTGTTAAATAAGGAGTCAGTGTGGATTAAACTATAGACTGAAAGGACATGGCGTGCAGTGTTTTGGCGAACAGTTCATTATTTTATGCTCTATGTAGTGCACCCTGTAGGGAGCGTGAAGCCATTTGAGATGCACCCAATAACCCGTTTCTGAGCCTTTATTACGGAATATTAGTCTTTATTACTGAATAATGATCCGTGTTGTTACTGCATATTAATGAAAGAGAAAAGTGGTGAAGCAACTTTCTGTTTCCATGCTCCAAAGACCTGAATTTCTTTGTCTACTTTGTCTGTCATTCTGTCATGCACCGTCTGTTGACAGTCTAAAATTAACTCAAAACTTGAGTATTTACTTTAGCTTTTAAGTTGTTTTTTGCCTCTTTTATTACTCCTCTTTCATTACTTTTCACATGGAGGTATATATATATATTTTTTTTTTCTCTTGCCTTCTTTTTTTTCTGCATGTTGAACCCAAGTACAGACAGGCCTACTAAAACATCAGTGCATGCCATTACAGTCACGTTTACTGGGCCTGACAGTGGAGAGATCAAACGTGAAAGCAGGCCAGCTTGTCCTCCCTCTGCCCGTCAGCCATGCTGCTCTGTGTGCACACACATACCCGCAGCACCCGGACACAGAGGCAGATGGAGCCCGAGGCTGAGCCTCCATAATGATATTACAGGCCAAAGGGCAAATGTGAGACAGCGAAAACAAGCTCAGGGGAAGGTTAGTCAAAGGCAACAGCACACTGGTGATTGAACTGAGATAGCAGGGCATAACCATGCCAGCTGCTCTGGGCAATGAGTCACTGTCGCCACTGGACCCTGTGGTTGGTGTGGCCATATGAATTGTCTGAAACTACATGTCCATAAGTTTATAGACACCACTGTTCTTCTGAAACCAAGGGTATTAACAGAGTTTGTCCTCCTTTGCTGCAGTAACAGCCTCTAGAAAGGCTTTACACTAGATGTTGGAACACTGCTGTAAGCGTTTGATTACAGCCACATGAGCATTAGTGGGGTCAGGTACTGATGTTGGATGATTAGTTCTGGATAAAGCCACTGCAGCTCATCCCAAAGGTGTAGGATGGAGCCCCATTCACTCCAGAGAACACAGTTCCACTGCTCCACAGCCCAGTGCTGGGGGCTTTAATACCCTCTAGCTGACACTTGGCATTGAGCATGGTGATGTTAGGCTCATGTGCAGCTACTTAAGAGCATCACATTCTATTGGCAATGCTTTTCTATAGAGAATATAAATGTTGTGTGAGCACAACTGAACACCAGTGTCAGCAATGGGTGCGCATTGCATTCACTAATGAGGTGGCCAGATACTTTTGAACATAAACAGCTGGCTGGACCTCTGAAGACACTGGAGAGATGCTATGTCATGTATTCAAGATAAGCTTAACATTGTGGTACTTTCTACTGAGAGGTGGCTGTCCCAAACTCTTACCCCTAAATTACAACTTATGAAAATAAAAATCATAAAAACTTAAAATCGCATTTTTAAAAAATGTTTTAAGATGTTTTTTTTAAGATCATGTACCAGCTGCAGTTTTTGAATTATGCTGAAAATGAGCTAAAACTGTCACTACCAAAACAGTCACTACTGAAACATTTGGTAAAGTTTTGGAAGCATTTTTATTTTATTTTAATGTTCATAATAAACATAGTTAAGGCATAGGGCAATCAAAGCAAGAGGATTTTAGTGTATATATATATATATATATATATATATATATATATATATATATGTGTGTGTGTGTAGTAATGCTTGAAAGTTTGCGAACCCTATAGAAAGTAGATAAAGAGAACTAAATGAAACAAATGAGACAAAATATTAGACTTGGTCCTTTATTTATTGAGGAAAATGATCCAATACGACACATCTGTGAGTGGTAAAAGTATGTGAAGAATTACAACTACACTGCATTAAGAGTACTGTAAATGACAAAGTCTGGGGCTGTTTATCCTACAGTGGTGTTGGTAAGCTTGCATTCACTAATGGGATCATGAATTCAGAAGTTTACAAAGACAATTTGGATGCAAACCTGTAGAAATGGGCAAAGAAAATGCTCAAACATTAACAATCTGAAGCACATCGGCTGCCTTTTGAAAAAAAAACTTGGCCAAGAAAAAAAATTAGTCTGGAATGATCTGTCGAAAATAGATGTCACTTCCTAATAGAATGTTAAGACGATACATCCGACATATTTCATATTGTTAAATAGTGTTTTCCCTGTTAAATGCATGAATACAAGTCATGTTTCAGTCATTAATTTCAACACAGTATCTTATTGGCCTGTGACTGCAGTATTACTGATTTTCACCTGTCATTTTTGTATAAAGGACTGTACATATAAGGTACTGTTTACCTGCTTCTCTAAAACATGCAGGACTCCATGGGATAAGAAGATTGATGTATATGATTGGGGGTGGGATCCTGTTGAGATGCTGCTGTTACCGTGGCAACTGTGGCCGCTCCTGTGGTTATTTTGGAGTTTTCTGTGACCCGTCACTGATGAAATGTTCCAGCTCTTTCTGCTTCAGCGCTCTCTACACCTCACACCTGCTCTTACACGGCATGCCGCCAAAGTGCACACACACACACACACACACACAGACACACTCACATACACACAGAGAGAGTACACTGAAATATATACCCACCTCCCCTCCCCCAACATGCTTCAGCATCCATCTACAAAAACCAGCCAGCATCACAGAGCTGAAACTGCATGATGTTATGCTGGTAACAGAACCTATTTTGTCTCAGTCTTCATCTTCAGTCTCAACAGAGATTTGAAAGAATGCACTACAGCTGACAAAGTCTTGCACACATTCATGATCATACAATACAAGGATGTGAAGAGCATCAACAATTTATATGAGCACTCAGAGCAACGTTGTCAGATGTTGACTTTGGGTAGCCTCTTTAGAAGAGAGAAAGCAGAAACATTTTTTAATGGATCCACACACCACTGTAACTGTGCAAACTGCTTTAGCCATAACATGGATATAATACAGCAGAGCAACCTGTAAATGACACCTTTAAAAATGTAGCTGTGCAGCTTTATCTGCCTTGACATAGCAGGCCAGAACACTGAAAGCCCAGATCACGGAAACATGATTTTGTTTGCTTTTCAGAAATAAGTTTGATGCACATGTAAACAATGTACCCATTACTCCCCAGTTCATACAGTTCAAATCGTTGCTGTAAATTTTTATTTTTTCTACATCATTTGACCACAGCAGCTACCTTTTACATTGTGTAAAACATCATGACACATGGATCAATAGAAATGCTTCAAAGTAACCTGGAATAAAATCTTTTAACATTAACTTACATTACAAGTTAAAAACATTTTGCCTTCTGCTGTAAAATTACCATTTTGGAGATACCTTTGGTACAATATATGGAAACAAAACTGCACATGCAGGCCATTTCTAATCCACCATGTTTGTGATGTCACAACCATGAACTACTAATTTTAAAGTTCATGCATTGATACCAAATTAAAATTATAAATGAACAACACTGATTCTTTAAAAGCCATTAATGCTTTTTCCCTGTTTGACCATTCAAACCATTTGTGGTTTGTCCCTGAAGCCCAGCTGCTTGTGTGCTGTTACAATCACTCCACGACTGCAGGCCTCTTGTTCAAATCCAGCTTTTAAGTTCCACTGATGGCTGTCTTGACAAAGCCAGTTGTCATTTCCAGCTACTGCCATGCTGTGAATGTTTTTCACTGAAGTATGCTGAGTCTCAAGTATCATTTTCAAGCAAAACACACCACCGATGTTGGCAATACCGTTGCTATCAGTAACATTAGCACCGGGAGCAACTTCAGCAGGCTATGTTGGAGAACTCCGGATAAAACAACAAGCAGCAAACTAAGAAAAGCAACAGCAGAAGTGGAATGCTAGAGTTTCCTTCAAGAACAAGAGGGCAACAATTGTGGAGGAGCTGAAAACATGCTAGACGTAAGCGAAGAAAACTGGAAACTGCATTCACTTTATTTTCATGTGAATTTCGTGTTTCAATAACGTTACTGAATTTCTCTTTAGGTTCATCTTTGAAAAAGTAAAACCAATTTCATTTACATGTTATTAACTACACAAAATAATGTGATTGTTATTGATTACTGTGATGGTTTGAGAACCCTATTACAAACACATTTATTTATGACAGCCTATTAGGCCTAAAGCAGTTTAACCTGCCCATTCACACTGAAGTGATGACGAGTGTTGTTACTGCAGTTACTGGAGAACAAGATACTGGGGAATACAGGACAAATATAGAACATGGACCATTTAAAACTAATTGCAATCAGCAAACAGTCGTATGCAAAAATCAGAACACCAAAAATGACGTTTTTGATTTTCTGAGTGAAAATAAATGAACAAATCTTCTACAGGGAACAAACTTACACTCATACATAAAATACATTTTACAGTATTTTTGCAGTATCTTAAAATATATTTGTCTATTAAGATGCGTATATGTTTTACCTTAGAAAATCAGCAAGTCATTTGACTATGGGGGCCCAAATTTTGCATACTGCCATATATGCATAGCCATAGAATTCAAAAGAACTCCCTCTCAACAGGACATCAACTGCCAGATTAGACAATATGCAAAAGAGAACCAAATCACTACAAGAAGGAAGGCTAATACGCTCTTTCTCTGACATGCACACCCCCATCAGCTCCCATATACCAGCAACACAGCACATATAGGCTTTGTGACATGTGGGAGTCGTGACCTATTTTTCAGAGCGTATTGTTTGGAGGCCTGAAGGAACCGTCTTTGATTCTGCTTTATGCTGAGAGAGAGCAAGAGAGAGAGCTGTATTTGCCCTGTCTGCTTCATGCTTCGCTTCCCCCGAGAGCGTATTTACTCTCTAAGCCCTGGGTCACATTCAGCCACATGGCATTCAACCACATTGTGTAGCAAGAATGATACAATGTATGCTTGCTTATTTATTTATTTATTTATTTATTAATTATGTTTTTTTTAAGAAAAGAGCATACTTTATTTCAAGGAAATGAAACATTTAAAAACAACAGTACAGAAAGTCAGTCAAATTAGTCATAATTCAAGACTACAGTGTAGTTCTCTAACATTACACTCTGCAACAGAGTAAGCTAGGTCTTGCAGTACTATTAGCGTGTGCTATGGGTGTGATAGCTTTACTCTGCAGCTGTGAGGGCTGGTAGGATTTGCTGTTTCAGAGCAATTGAGATTTCAGATTGGACAAGGCAAGCGTCTCTATTAACCATGGGTCACTTAGGTCAACCATATCTTCAGGAGTGCACAGCTAATAGAGGTAAAAGTCGCTGAACTGAGAGTCTTTCTAATACACTGAGATAAGACCATGCATGGCTCTGCTTCACTGTAGACGTGCTCAAAAAACCCAAGGTATTTAATTTATATGCCTTCATGAAAAAATATGATGAGTATTTTGCTCCTTACAGCTCCACCGTTAGTAAAGTTGTTTTGGCCATTCCTGGGGGCTTAAAACCTAATCTAAATCTAAAGCTTCTACCTATACAAAACAAAATAAACTGTGGTGATGTTAAATCTCTCCTAAGAAGAAAGTGAACGTGGTTGCGGTTCTCATAATAAGGATATACAGCATTTGTATATTTATTTATTCCCATCCTTACCCGCCCCAAAAATGTCTCTATTGCTTCTATATACAAAGAAGTTCAACTAATGCACACAAACCCTATAATCACAAACAGAGAAAAGTGTTCAAAGTGTGCTCGAGAGTTCAGTAGTTTTGAACAAAGCAGTGCAAGGCCAATTTTTTTTCCGGTGAAGTGCAGCCTTTTGGAAAGGGTGGCTTCCTCTCTCCTGCCAGAGAGATTTGAAGTTGCTGGGGCAGAGAGGAGACGGTGGCCAAGTGGAAAGAGCTTGGCTCTGGAGAGGCGAGGGCTTTCTCTTCCTGTTTTCACCTCTTACTTGCCAGACTCTTGTCTGAGTCACTGCTTTTGGGCTGGTCAGCTGCTCCAGGGGAAGAAATTCTGCACATTCCATCAGCGTTGCCCAATTTCCTTAAGATACTCCAGTGTTTTTCAAACCTAACTTCTATTTGGTGTACCTATGTCGTACCATGGACAATGATTTTGACAAGTTTCCATGTATTGTTAAAGAACCGAGAGCCTATTTCCTCAAAATCCACTTAGAACAGAAGCAAATTGGCATTTTTAAATTAGATTTAAATCTGTGACGACTGACTACATATGTTTCAGGTAGACATAAGGCTGCAAAACACTGGAGCATTCCTTCCACAGCAGTATATATTATCTGTAGCTGTAACCACTCCAAAAACTCTAACTGCTAGCAAAAAAGGCATTCAAACATTATTAAGCTACTGGCTATACTTACAATATATCTTTGTCTTCTCTAATTGTTAACACATCTTCTTTATACTTTGGCAGGTCCACTTTTTGACTAAAGCATATATCCTATAAGTACAGTACAATGATCTACAGCTAGAAGTAGAGCAACATTACTGATATGAATGTGCCAGGATAGTGAAGGCATTTCCCATACAACCCGGCAGAGACTAAAGGGTCCATATTTGACTCATATGGTGAGTCTTCTTGTAGCACAAAGCCCTCTTCTACTAGTCTAGCTCGTGTTCCAAAGATATGCAAGTTCAACTGAAAACTGAGTGCAAGTGAAAGCAACACACTGTCATTTCATAGCATTTTGTGCAAGTCATGTGGTGTCAAAGGTAGTGATGCACCGAAATGAAAATTCTTGGCTGAAAACAGAGAATAAATAAAACAGTCTCCACAGAATAAACTTGCTAAAATGATTACAGTGAGTAGGCCACATATGCTACATTCTGCCTATATCAAGCAGGATGCTGTGTTTTGAAGCACAGCTTTGTTAATCGCTATTTCTCATTTTTACTATATAATCCATATCTAGGCCTAGTTTTTTCTCCCAATCAAATTTTTCGGGCTCTTTTTCTCTTATGGTCGAAAATCGAAAATGCTCTTTTTGATCATTTTTGGTGGCTGAAATTTCGGTGCAAAGCCACTGTAAACTTGTGGCTTCATGTAGTTTCAAAAAAGCTTTAAAATAACCTACAGCACCATTAGCCACAATATTCGCAATCAAAATGGCAACGGCACTCCAAATCATTCAAATCCGATTCAAACCAAATACTGAAAGATCAGTGGTGGCTATTAACACAAATCCACACAAAGTAAACTTGTCATCAAGTACAAAGCGCTACTGCAAGTAGATCCAAATCAGGCCCTGAGTGTGCATATTTATCTGTGTGTAAGCAAGCAGGAGTCCAGGCCTGTGTGTGTGTGCGCATGTGTAGGTCAGTGTGTTTTCTCAGAGTGTCTGGACCACCACAGGGAAGAGCAGGGAGAGGTGTTCTGCACCACGGACGGGCAGCTTGTGGGTAGTGTAGTAGTGGATGACTTCTGGAATTGTGTCAAAGGGAGGACTGTTCTCACCAAGGATGTACTTCCCATCACGAGACAGAGAAAACTTCATATGCATGAAGCCATGGCAGCTCCTGCAAAGACAGAGAAAGAAAGATTAGCTACAAATAGCCTATAATAGTAAGGTACACAAAAGATCGCTGTTGTCAGAAGAAAACCTCATATCTCCAAAATGATAACTTTACAGGAAAACAAAAAAATCTACTTTACTTTTAATGTAAGTCAATGGAACCAGACATCTTCCCAAGTCATTTTGGGCTGTTTCTTTTGGTCCATTCTTCATGAAATTTACAGACAATCTAAAGGGCAACAGGCATTTTCAAATTATGTAAAAAACTGAAAAATGACCAAAATTGAGATACAAGATTTTCTTCCAACAGCAGCGATATATTGGTGATGTATTGCTCAAAAATCAATGTGAAAATGTAGTTATTATTACATTGATAGTCTGATATAAGAATTACAGTCAAGAAATGGTAGTAATTATTATTAATTAATTAGCTAAATGCTAATAACTGGTAAATTAGCACCCAATTTTTGCTTGCTGCAAACGCATGTATTGTCGTGCCCTGAAAATGTCAGTGGAGTTCTTAATGGCTTCACCAGAGGACATCAGAATTACAGTTTAAAACAAATGTTTAAGACACAGTGTGGGGAAACATACCACAGCCTTCTGATAGCTCTAATCTGTCATTTAAAAACCATCATTATTTCAGTGATCTATATGGCATAAATCAGAGGTGCCCAATCCTAGTCTTGGAGGTCTACCACCCAGCAGAGTTTAGCTCCCAGCCTCATCCAACACACATGATCCAGGTAATTAAGGCCTTCAGGGGCATCTGAATATTAGAGGCAGGGTCTGAAGTCACCAGGGTGGTAGATCTCCAGGACCAGGACTGGGCAGCCCAGGTCCAAAGAATATGAGGCAGTTAGCATCTTCAAAGATTCAGACTTTCTCTTGTTCACTGCACTTCATATACGGGTTATAGAACGAATTTGTTTTAATATGCAAAAAGTAACATTATCAGTTACTGTTCAGCCACACCAAAGTTAATCGTTAGATAAGGATCACTATACATTCATATGCAAAAGTTTGAACAGCCCCAGTCAAATTACGTATTTGGTTGATTTTCTAAGTGAAATTAACACATCCTCCACTGCAGTGTTGTCCAGTCTGCATAGGGCCAGTGCAGCTGCAGGATTTTATTCCAAACAAGCAGCAGTGCACCTGATTCCACTTTCATAATCAACTGGCCTTGATCTTCAAAGAACTAATGATGTATGCTCACATTTTGTTGGAATAAAAACGTGCAGCATCACCAGCCCTTTGTGGACAAAAATGGACGCCCCTGCACTCCCAGAGACAACCTATATATGATATTTTTCTTCCAAAAAGTGGCTTATTTTTTATTATAAAAATCAACACAACATAATGAGACCAGGAGGTGCCCAAACTTTTGCATACAACTGTACATATTTGTGATGATTCATTTAACTTGTGTCTCCAACCTCTTGTAGCACATTTAACATAATTCTTATCGTTCTGTAGGTGCTCCTGCACATATCATTTCTCAGTCATCTTTGAGCTTCAAGGGTCACGTGGAAAGTGGTGCAGTTTGTTGCACTTCGAGGCAAGGTGACGTTCGCTGGCATAAATTTAAGATGCATTTTACTATAATTTATTTAGTTCTATATATCAACAACAACTATTCTGTCTACAAGCATTTGCTGATTTTGGGTTACAATTTTTGCAGCTTAAAAAAAAAAAAAAAAACAAGCAAAGCTTCCAAATACTAAATACAGACACGAAAAGCAACATAATGAATGAATACTCTAATATTTAAACAATCTGGGCCAGCTTTACAGCCCAGAAATTCCATATGGGCCAATCCTCAATATAAATGGCCTGTAGATAGCCCTTACTGGCTATGCTCTTACACATATACCCATAACAGCTGTCTCAACTTTTTTTTTGTTAATAGTTAAGGTTATAGATATTTCTCATCATGTAGCTCTATAAAAAGTATTTACAAAGAAGAAGAATCTGAGGTGCACAGAGATGAAGAGCGACGGAAGATAAAAGAATGAGAACCAGGCACATTTGTTATAATAAAGACAGAATCTGATTTCAGTACACACTTTCTATTTATCTGTAACACTGTCTCAAGTCTTCTGAAAAGAACAATATTGTTCAATTCAATCCAATTAAATGTGATTGTCATTAAATGCTCTGTGTGTAGTTGTAAGCAATCACTGCAATTATGCTGTGCAGGCTGAGAACCAAAATGAGTGAAAGCATAAAACAAATGCAGAGCTATAACGCTCACAGGGGAAAACAAGAAAATGATGAACTGAGTCACAGTGATATTGTCCCTCGTCCCTGGATGCTGTCTCTGCTGAGCCAGTCAGTCTTTGTGCAAACACAGAGACACAGCTGTACAGGATTAGTCTTTTCATACACTGCTAGCAGCATGGGCAGAGAGAGACAGAGAGAGACAGAGAGAGAGAGAAAAAGAGAGAGAGAGAGAGAGAGAGAGAGAGATAACGCAGAACATGGGTGAAGAAGAGGAGAGAGGAAGGTCAAATAGAGGAAAGGGGGGGTTAGAACACAGCAGTGAAAGGATTCAAAAACCCAGGATTTGAAAACTGAGAAATCTGATTCGACAAATAAATAAGGCATGACCAAAATAACCACTAATCCATGGTTATTATCACTGTGGAATTCTACTTGCTTCAGACTGTGAGGAAATAACAGTGATTGGTTGGCTGCTACAACTTAGCATCATGAAATTCAAGAAGCAATAAACAAAACCACTGCTTCCAGCTAAGCACAGGGCACGCTGAGACACTACGGACAATGCTGTTGTGGTATTCACAAAAAACTAAAGCACAGGAAGTCAATCTGACTTTGCTGATGTTTGAGCAAACAACTATTTAGCAAGCTCAACAGAGGGGTGGATGATATGACTTACAGCCATCAGTAAACGTTGTCCTAACTGCATTTCTAAATAATCTCAGGCTTGACTTGTTAAGAAATCCTAAATACTTCCACATGTGGTGGGACACTGCATGACATAGTGTAAAAGTAGACAAAAGCATGTTGCAATGCTTAAAACAGTCAGTCAGTAGTATCAGTTTCGAAATCTGAATTTTCAAATTCTAAATGTCTAAATGAGTAAAACGAATGTAGCGTGAAAAAATGCCACCACTGAACCGCAGGTTGAAATGCTGTTCAGCAAATGAGCCATATCTCTACTATCTATATAGCCACAGGGGTGCAATGCTTGACAATCCATCAGGCATAATGACAGGTGAAAACAGTGGAAAATTCTTCACTGGCTACTTGCAAAGAATAAACCACATCTAACTCTGATGACGAATATGCTTTCACACCTTTCTCCTCTTTGCGGCACCAAACCAAATTTTCCAGCTTCTGAATTATGCATAATGCCTACAGTGTCTGCTAGGTCTTGCACAGTTGTTAGGAGTCCCATTTTCTCTACTGCTTTTAATAAATATTTTGAACTCTAGTACTGGAAACTCATGTTTTTTCCCCATTTATTTCCTTTGACTTTCCTCATCTTCCTTATACAAGTGCATGATCTTATATGTAAACTCTTCAGAAACGTGTCCTGATGAATGAATAACTTGTCCTTAATGGCTGTTTTGACCAAAAAAAAAAGAAGAAAAAATAAAAAGTGTGTCCTCTGACTTTTGTACACTACTGTATATAGAACAAATTTACAGTTGAGTCTAACATCCCATAGTGGCAAGTGTAAATTACATGGTTTGAGAAGCACAATTTGGCTACAATCTCAACTAAGAAACAGTATCAGAAATGGATTGGTCATGTCTAACCATTATCTCATTCATTTAATATCGATCCAGTATAATGGTATCAACACAAAAAAACAAACAACACATCCAGATATCACAGTAGTCCTATACCACAGCTGTATAGACTCATATCATTAATATAACCACATCTTGACACTTCATAAAAGACTTGCCAAGATATGTCAACCACCCACCGACACAGCACACAATAAAGAACAAAGCCATTCTGAAAAGGCTCCAGACGCTTGAGTCTCACTGTTCCGTGACTGTCTGAGCAGGCTTAACTGAAGATTTAGCTGGGATACCATGATTAACAAGCATTAACAGCAGGGGTCAGGGGCTCAATAAGTGTGTGAGTGGATCAATAGTTGAGAGAGAGCGAGAGAGAGAGCAAGCAAGTGAGTGCAAGAGAGAAATATAACCGTAATACTTCAGACAGAGTATGTTACTGAGCTACTCAAGAAAGTGCAAGAGAACACATTATTGCATTTGCTGACAGAGTGGCAATATGAGTCTGTAACTGTAGCACCTGCAAGACTGTATTACTCTATTAGGTGCTGAGTGTGTGCGTTATTTAACCATGAGAGAGTGTGAGGGCTTAGCTCCAGTATTGTGGTGTACAGCTGGATAGAAAGGTTGGGCACCCCTGGTCAAATAACATGTTTTGTACATTTTCTATGTGAAAAAATGTTTAAACATCCTCTACAGAGAACACACTTCTGCACATTTTAATGCACAATTACTGTTTATTTGATAAATTTAACATACTGGAAAAAAATAAAACAGAAAATTTGGCCTTTGCAAAAGTTATGGCCATATTTAATATGTTATGTTTTATCATTTTCCAGTATATTAAATTCAGCAAAAAAATAGAAATTGTGGACTATAATTTGCAGATAAATTATATTTATATATATTTCATTTTATTTTTACCTTGAAGTTCACTTATAAAGATGGTTTTATGTACCAAAAACAGTCATAATTAATTTTTACACAATCATTTTCCAAACTCTCTTTCACCCTTAGAACTAAACAGGTTGTTTTGTTACTGTGCCTTTCAGACTGAAATATGTAAATGACCTCTGGTCTGATTGGCTGCCCTGTATTGTGCCTCATTCAAAAGCAATCTGGGCTAAAACACTCCTTATAACTTCAGTTTGAATTGGCAGAACTAACCTGCTGTAGGATAAACAGGTGGATATATGTAACTGTGTTGGTTGTCATCACATCACAGAAACACAATTTAAATTTGGCTATTTTTGCAGTTTAATCTCCACGGACTGTATGGACTTTAACAATGTTTACATACTACATCCAGCTCTTATTTCAAAAATAAGAAATCTCAAACTCTTTTATACTCTTACTATACTTTTTTCAAGTATAATTATAATTGATTACAAACAATATTAGTCCAAAATCGATGCAATTGAAGCCCCACTTTCAGATCAGTGCATCAGACTGATGCAGCCTCACTACAGTATGTATAAGAATGTGAGATGGTCACTGTTGTAGCTGAGGTGTGATGTCAGACTGTAGTACCTGAGGGAGAGGGAGTAGTCGTTTCTGCTGGTCTGACTATTCCTCACCAGGTAACTGCACTCTTTGCACAGCGTCAGCAGAGTCTCTGCTTCAGAACGTGTCAGTGCGCCGTGGTACCACCTAACAGACACACATAATGCCTATGTTAGTAACCATATGAGATTATATGGCTTGATAAAAGTTGGACGGTCTGAAAGTGAAGGCAGATATCTGGGTGCCTTGCTTCCCATGCTGTCTCACGAGTCATTGCCTTAGAAGAGAGCTTTTTGATGAAGGTACCTGCAACCAAAGCTCGTTTAAGACACACTTCAAAGGCCGTGATATGTCACAACATTGCCAAGATGCTGTCAGCTCACTGCTAGCTGTCGTGCTTCTGCTTGTGCTCGACTGTGATGCATGCAATAGGTGTGAAAAATCACAAACACTATATAAAATGTCTATATTCGATTGAGCTACTTGTATAAACAGGCTTTCGTGGCATCTAGTCCAAAATATTCTGACCACACAGGACAAAAGGAGTTTTATAAAACAGATAATTCTGGTTTTAAAACCTGAATGAATCAAATTCAAACCCACAGTCTCTTTATAAAGTGGATCGTTCTGGTTCTTAAAATTGCTGAGCTGTGTTCAAAGCCATTCTAAAACACTCAATATACACACACTTAAAACTGCCTTACAACTGAATTCTGTATTACTGCATCAAGTCACTAAAAATACTTCTGCTTGTAACTACTATAGATACTGTAACGCTGCTTGCATGGACCACCAAGTGTAATGAAGAATGAAGAAGTAAGAAACCAATTTTGTTCTTATTCTCCCAACTAGAACTAGGCTGATCAGCTAGCTAACAGGCTACACACCTCCTCCATTGTCATCAAAGACTTTGAATTAAAGTACTTACTATAGGATTCAAAGCAAAACTGCAATATAAAAAGTAAAGAATATGACGATGTCTTAAATGCTGCAAATTCCTGTGCACACATGGCTGAATCCCACATGTCTGTTTGTTACATATGTAGTAGTATTTTAATCCGTAGTGTGTGGTATATATAGCATTGGATAAGGGTACAATACAGTTAACTTGGTGCTAATATAACACTGAAAATCATGGAAAATAATAGAAGTTAGCTTTTACAGTGTCAGGGTAATTTGGTGAGTAAAGACCACTTATTAAGTGTTCTTTGCATTAACAGTGCTATATTACGTTACGCTCACTATGATACAACAAAAACAAGTTAAGCAATTTAATGACAGGCGACTGAACATTCTTGCCATCCTTTAGCAGTCCATGGTGGCTTGCCAACAATAACTTAAAATATTTACTAAAAAATCATATATTTTTTAAAATTTTAAATTTTATAAAAGCAATAAGCCACAAGAGGCTGCACATTACAGTGATTTTAAATGTATCAGACATAATGCAAAGCATTGTGATAAAATCACTAACACATGGCCTATTGTGGCTTATTGCTTTAATATAAGCATGTATGAATACAAACCAAATTCTGTATTAACATGCAGAGTTTTTAAAAACTTCTGCACTGTTTGTGGAATAATCTCTGACTGTTACTGCTTTTCAACCACAGCCAACTGTTAAACTACACTGCTTGGCTGAAGAACTGTTTATTATGATTTCTATTAATAGCTAAACACATCACATTTTTTGTGTCTACCATGTACCTTAATTGTGGAAAAATCACTGTAATACATGGCCTCATGGCTTACTGCCTTATTAATACATACACTTGTTGTTCCAGTGGTAGGGTAGGATCCACTCTCTCTCCAAGAATGGTGTGGGGGTCTCCTGGTTTGCGCAGGCTGGTGGCCTTGCTGGAAGGAGGGCTGGTTCTAGAGGGTCCGGCTCTCCTCTGCTGCTCCACGTGTGGCAACGTGGACCGGTCCCAGTCACCACCATCAAACTGAACTAAAAACACAGACGACATCAACCACATTTCAACTAGGCCAGGATAAAGCAGAGCTGTGCAGACCTGAAATGGAAAAATCCATGTAACATAAAAAGTTGGTCAAGCTGAACAAACCATTAAAGCATGACTCTACCTAATGCCAAAGTGAAACTGTGTCGGTTCTATTGCACTTCACTGCAATGACTAAGAGCTGCAATTGTGACTAATATAGCTTGTGAACTGCATTATTTTTAATGGGATGGTTGCACAGCCTCTGTCATCTTTGTTACTCTTCTTCATCTGGCTGACTGGATCAATGGAAGGAAAGGGGGGAGGGCATTTCTCTACAGACTGACAGCAGGCTATCAGCTAAATCCTATCTGCCTTTTTTTCTCTCAAACTCCCCCTGGACCACCCCCATCCCCCACTTCTCTCTCTAGTGCATATACTGTTTTTCTCCTATACTATCTTGCTCTGCCTGTTTTGTTTGACTTTATGTCTCTTTCCCTCACAAAATCTCTGGCTCTGAAGACACGTGTTTACAATATTGTTTCACTTGTTCTCAAAATCACCCATAGAAATGATGGTTAATTATGAAATCCTATAGCTTTTAGTTCTGTTCATTACTGCAGTTCAATATTAACAGTTAACAATATTAACTGAAGCTCAGCTGCTCAAATGCTGTATGGTGCTACAGAAGTGTGATTTCTCATGCATCTTTGCTCTTTTAGCTTCCATGGCCGTGCAGAAAGCTGTGCAGTTTGTATTGAGGCAAGGTGACATGGATGCCTGGCATGTATTTGTGATGTATTCTACACTGAACCACCTAGAAATTATTTGTTTTGAATGCAAGCTCAAACCCACACAACTCTCCTTTTTTCAAAACGGCTAATTGTGAACAATGTGTGCAACCAAAAGGTCAGTGGGTCATCATATATGAACTCTACAAAGAAAGAATGGTGCAGTAACTTAAGCACTGTGAACCATGCATCCCTGCTGTAAGCCATCCTTGGACAGTTCCCTTCCGGCTCTCTACGTGACTCACCACCCTGCAGGACTGTCAGACCAATTTAGCACTCCCTATCTGACAGGCACACCACGGCTGCTCACTTAGACAAAGAGAAAGCATGCATGGCAGCATTAGATGACCTAGTGTCTGATGGCCCCTGATTAGCAGTTCTCATTAAATTATGAGAGAGGTTTCCTGGTATGGAAATGACAAATCAGTGAACACTTTGTTGCTTTTGAAATGAAATGGCCAACAAGGTTCATGTCCAGCTTGGCTAGGGTTGCTTTTTGCATCATCTTGTTTAAATCTTATTTAAATTTTAACATGTACAATTCACACAGTCCACTAAAAGGATATATATGGAAACTAGGCTTCAAAAACAGCCCATTTTGAACTCACTGTTTTTGTGATGTCACGAAAATTAGTGCATTTACATACATCTACCTACTCAGCCTACAGCAGTTTAGTTCTGCCCATTCACGCTGATGTTATAAAGCATGTTTCAGCCCAGACTGCTTTTTGAATACAGAGCGGCCAATCAGTTATAACAGACTTTCATAGGTTATAATAACTTTACATAGGCCAGCCTTAAAACAATTGTAATTGATAAAAATGGGCAATTTAGTAATGAATGATGACTATTTTTGGTATTTATACCCACACAAACATCATAAGTGAATAAGTAGACATAAAGGAATTCAAAAAAATAAATAAAAAACAACACCAAGAGAAATGTAGGATGTGGGCTCTTTAAGACAACTATCTTAGGTGAACATGTTCCAGCGCTAAAGGGTGTCTATGTGTATTCAGCAGGGGGTGTGTGCTAGAAGTCATGTCAGGGCCGGTGCTGAAGCTGCGTGCTTTAGTCTCATTAGGCATTTTGCAATGGATGGTGCATGTGCATGTTCAGACAGACCACTGAGCTGAGAGATGTACAGGACAGAGAATAGGTATCCCACAGCATGACTGATTTTGTTTTATTACAGCTCCCCCTTTCTCTTTTCTATGTATTTCTTCAGTAGGACATGGAGCTGATGGATCAGAATCTATTACATTTATTAACCCATCAGATTAAAGAGCCATATTCAAATAGGATTAAATGTCTATGGGGTCCAGTGGTAATTTCCTCTTTTATGGGTGATCCCCTGTGATTTTATTGCTGTCCGTATCAGCGATATCTGTAACAGGCTGAACTACTTACTGTTTTAAGCCAAACTCAGTGGTACTCTTATATGCGCAATATCAACTTTTTTAGAAAGCTTTTTTTAAAAGCATTTTTGGCGAAATCAATTTTTACAGCAATTAATATAACCTGCAGTTACTTCTACAGCTTATTTGATAGACAGTGAAAGGTGCCAGAATCTTTACTGTGAAACACCAGTGAAAATTACATTACCCTACCTCATCAAGTAAAAGTAATCCTGACCCAATAAGGCTATTTAAGAGGTGGGCGATATGGCAAAAATATAACATCATGATACTTCAAAACATTTTTGTAAAATTCCATATGTATGATATTTAATTTTTGTGAGGTTTAATAAATTGAAAGTGAGAGAAGAGAGTACCATATTTAAAATTTAAAATGAAAATGCTATCAAAACTATGAATACAATTGTTTACTCTAATAAAATAGGCAGTTGCTTACTGTTCTTTAAGCACTGACAATATCAACAATATGCTCAGAAAAGCATACTGAGACATGAATTATCACGATAATGATAAATATCATCATACTGCCCATCCCTAAGTCATTCTACCACTTAATTTAACACCATAAAGTCATTTTGTGATAGAACCTTTTCACATGCATGAAAAATGAGTGCTTTATCAGGAAGGTACGTATAGACAATGCATGCTTTTTACAAGGCCATTAAAATGTACACTTAGCCGCATGTAAAAAAAATCCATCAAATATAAAAAGGCTGTTTTGGTACTGTTACCAAATTCCAGATACATCACTCTACCTCTTTCACTGCCCACTGCACCTTCCTTCCTGCTCTTTCCTCTGTACTGTTTACACTTTCTTCCCCTCTTCATCTCTATATGGGTTTCTTTCTTACTTATCTGTCCATATTGAGCTATCCTTCCCGTCACCTCCATTTTCTTCTCTTCTCCTCCCTCTCAATTCCACCTCCCTCCCCCCAACAGTTCATCTTGTCTCCCACATTTCCCAACAGGGACACTCCATCCTGCCTATAATCTTCTCTGAGATACCATCTAAAAAGCGAGCACAAAACTGCAGCACAGCCAGATCATTCCCCCTACAGCCAAGTATGAGCCCTAATTGCTCCATTTGAAGAGACACGGTTTCACCACAGTTCAGCTCCAATGTCCGGGCTAAACAAAACATGTTAGTTAAGGGCTGCACAGCTATGTAAAATACACTATACGCCTAAAAGTATGTGGGCACAGGACCATCACACCTATATGAGTTTGAGGGATATCCCATTCCAAAACCATGGACATTAATATGAAGTTGGCCTCTCCTTTGCGGCATAACAGTCGGCACTCTTCTAGGAAGACTTCCCACAAGATTTCAGAGTGTGTCTGTTGTAATTTGTGCCCATTCAGTCAAGAGAACATTTGTCAGGTCAGGCACTGATGTTGGACAGGAAGGCCTGGCTTACAATCAGCATTCCAATACACCTCAAAGGTGTTCCATGGGGTTGAGGTCAGGGCTCTGTGCGGACCACCTGAGTTCCTCCAGACCGCACTCATCAAATCATGTCGGTATGGACTTTGCTTTCTGCACAGGGGCACAGCCAGGTTACAACAGGAAAGGGCCTTCCCCAAACTGCTGCTACGCAGTTAGAAGCATATAATTATCTAAAATGTATTTGTATGCTCATGCATTACCTTTACCCTTCACAAGCCCAAACCTTGAAAAACAGGCCCAGACCATTATCCCTCCTACACCAAACTTTATTGCTGGCATTATGCATTCCAGTAGATAAGATCCGCCAAACACAGATTCGCCCATCAGACTGCCAGATAGTGAAATCTGTTTCATCACTCCAGAGAACATGTTTCCACTGTGCCAGAGTCCAGTGCTTTACACTACTCCAGCTGACACTTGACATAGCACATAGCACAAGCAGTTCTTGTGCTGATGTTGCTGCCAGAGATAGTCTGGAAATCTGTTTGGAGCAATGCAGCAGAGGTTGGGCGATTGTTACTGTTTCATGGCTGAACTGCTGATGTTTCCATTTCACAAAAAATGACCTCCTTAACAGTAGCACATTTAAAATCACTGATTTCTTCAGCGTGATCCATTCTACTGCCAATGTTTGTCTACAGAGATTGCATGGCTATGTGCCTGATTTTATACACCTTTTAGCAAGGGATGTGGCTAAAACACCTGAACTCGGTAACTAAGACGAGTGTCTGCATACTTTTAGCCATGCAGGATGCATTGCAATCAGCTACTGATTCAGTTTACTTACATAGCCAGGCTTGGACAATATTTTAGCAAAGCAGAAAACTCACTCTACTGAGTCTGAGTCTACTCATTTTATTAGCATGACAAGAGCCCATTTACACTTGGCTCCTTCATGCATCTTCGGCTGATCTGACTGCTATCTGATGGTGAACAAGCCAAGTGTAAAGGCAACCAAGACACAGTGGAGATAGACTTTCCAACTGCTCAGACACTTCAGGAGGCGATTTGAGATGCAATGCAATCTCAGCTGAGCCAAGTGTGAATGGATCCGTGTCTTCAAGCCACATAAATAATCTTTACACTTCCCAAACTGAACTGTGTTGTTAAAGAAACTTAATTACTAATTAAGCAGCATACTTGATTTTACCCAGAACAAATGTGTACATACACAGCAGCTATGCAATCACTCGTCCCACTACTTTTTGTCCATCTGGAGCATTAAAAGCTATTTCCAATAGGGAGCAGGTCAGGGCTGTATTATTCCCAGCTGGCATGGGATTACCTTCCTTTATTACTGCTTCTAATTTACACAGCAATGAGTACACAAGGAGCATGATAACTGCTAGGGAAACTATATTATTGTTTATCTTGAGAAACAGCCCACAGAAGTGGCTGTTGCCATGATTTGAGCTGTCTGCTGCTGGCATCACATCACATCGTGGTATACAGCCTCCACTGCTGGTATTTCATCTCACGGATGTGTCATGTTCATTTCTAAGCATGCACACAACGAGTGTTTAAAATGAACAGAGGATATGTGAAGCAGCCATGTGTAAACTAGTAGTGGGTGATATTCTGGTTGAAATTATTTCTTTGGTTTGAGTTCCATCATAACCATTCAACTAGTAAGCCACAATACAAACAGTGCATATCACACTAACGTTAGCTGAGTGGCTGAGTCAGGGATGTTTTAAATGAAAAAGCAGCAGTCTCTCAGTCACCTCCTGCTATGTAATTTATTTCATGTGAAATAGTCCACTTTGTTTTCAAGGCAGCGGTCATAAAGGAATGGCCAGTCATTTGGGGTTAGCCTTAGCCTAACACAAGGCTGGGATGTAACGGAATAAAAGTACTTGGAATATGTAATCAGAACACAGAAATTAAATATTTGCATTCGGTCCAAGTTACATTCTGTAAATGCACTATTCAAAATATAGTTCCTTTTTACATTTAAGGAGAATATTTAACAATAATATTTATCCACTAACTTTAAAAATATATACCAACTTTAAAAGAAACACCATCAATGCTTGTTTACTATTTTACAATCAGCGCATGGCATTTAATGAAGAACTCAATAAATGGCTTCTTTACAAACACTGAAGCTCTTGTTACAGACTGAGTAGACTGATAAATCATTGTGATCATTTATTAATCTCAGTGTGACTGAACTCTTGAGGGATGATGGAACTGAACAGTCTCCTCAGCAGTAAACATGCTTATGAGCGATACGCTTAGCATCAGTGTTGTACTAGACTTGTGCATGTGTTTCATGGCAAGTTACATATGTGCTATTAACTGAAAATCACACATCTAACTACTTTATAAATAAATTCACAAGATTTTGTCACTGGGCTATGGTGAACTGTTTGCTTAGTTCGTGAAACTTGGCTCATGAGTTATGGGAGTAGTGGTGAACTGAAGAAGGTGATGAGAGCCAAAATAATACTGAGAATTTTGTAATTTTGTAATTAGTGAATTTTGTGATTTTTTCATGAAACATATCAAAAGAAGAATTACATGAAGAAAACTGACAACCAGTAATAGTGAGAAAGTGTGAACTGAATAAAAATTACAACAGCAAAGTTTTCCCCTTGTGCCTGATCAATATGTATTCTACATGTATTCTGAATATGTAATTCTTTCATGTATTGTAACGTAATACGTTACTACATTTAGAACAGTGTATTCAAAATTCCACCACTACCACCTTCTCAAATTATTCTGCCCAACACTGGTCTCACATGACCACCAGATTGATTGGCACAATTCTGTTCCCTCTCATACATAATGCAGCCCCAAGACTTTGGCCAAGCTCACCAGCAAAGGCTTTGGAGATGTTCTCCTTCTTCCACTCCCAGGGTTGGTCGTACTCGTCCGCTGGCCTTTCATCATCCTGGGGCAATCGGCTCTCTCTTTCATCGTCTTGGGGGGCTGCCCGGCGGCGGCTCCGCTCCTCGTATGGACTGTCATACAGCTGAGGGCTGCCTCGAGAGCCAGAGCGGCCGCGCTCTGAACTGTGCTGCAGCTCTGCATGGAAACAAAAACAGTCCACTAGATTTTAGATAAGGAACTGCTTTTATCTTACTATCAGCAGTAATAAAATAGGCAGTATGCCGTCCATTTGCAACCACAGCACTATAATTACGCAGAAATTAAGTGCTTTATTAAGTTGTTAATAAGAGCCTATTAAAGCCTCCAAGAAGCAAAGGCATTTAAAGTACTTTTTTGTCTACACTTACTACAAACCCTTCAGAGCTTGTGAGAAGCTGCACTGTGCGAATAAGCAGACCAGTTCAACTGGCACTTTCTATCATTTTGTCCCTTCACTCTCTCTCTTTCTCCCCTACTTCTCACTCTCTCTTTGCTTTCTTCTTCACTCTCTAACATTCTCTCTCTCATATTCTGTTATTGTAAACAGTTCCATTGAACTAAAGGAAATGTCTGATTTGCTGATAACTAACCAAAACTTCTCAGTATCATCTATAATACCAATGATGAAAATAAAAGCAGAAAATAACAATAATACTAATAATTTGTGCATATGGCAATCTAGTACTAAAGTAGATGTACTTACTTTTAAATGTACATTGGTTATAACCAAAAACTGCAACATTTTTATGTTTCATTTCAAGACATATTACACTGCTTTTGTTTTATACATATAATACTCAAACTACACAATCACATCATTCTACCGTCTTATAAAAACCTAAGACATTTTGTTTATATCACATTTTATTTATCCAGTCATTGTTATTTTTACACTGTAAAGCTTGGTCAGTAGGGGGAGCAGTGCAGTCACTGCTCAACCTCAAACTCCGCCTACAGGCACAGCCACTGGCTCACCAGCTGCTGAATGCTGTTGTTTTATTCCCTACCAAAACATGTGCATATGGTGTGCAACATATAAATTCTACGTACGTAATATACTGGCAGGTTGCCGCTTGATTTCAGGCACTGAAGCTGATTCATCAATTGAGCTAAAAACTCTGCTTGTTTTCTCACTGAACTAAAATTTAATGCAGAGAAGTTTGTTAGGCATTAAAGTCAAATCTGCCCCCTCAAACCTGATGAGAGAGGAATTCCCACCTCAAAAGTTCTTACTAAAATATTACATTTTTACCAATTCATTTACTCCAAAACAAAATTACTAGATCTTTCCAAGGACTGGAAGCACACCACAGGATCACTGATCTTTAAGTATGCATTGCGGAAGCAAAATGAAATGTGTCACAACAAAGCTTTAACTTTAAAAACAAATTATGCTTAGTGTTACGTAATACTAAACCAGCATCTACAGGGAAAAAACTATGACAAATGCTTCCTACTACATCTCCAACACCTATCAGCACTATCCATTTTCAGAAATGGACTGAACTCATCAAGAGTGAAAACAACTTGGCACTAATGCTCCAAGAAGCTCTTCATATGCAATTATAAGCTCTGTGCAAGCTTACTCTCCTGGTAAAATATACCCTACACAAATTCGTTCTGGACTGCTACAGAGACCCTCCTGAGTGAATACTCTTCCCAGTAATGCAGCCCTGTTCTTTGAATGGCTCTGCTAATGTAGCTCTTTATGTTCTCCATACATCTATGTAACTCTCCAAGGCTGCTGTGGAGAGCACCTCACCAGTAATGACTCTCTGGGCTTCAAAGGGCTCCATGTAGCTGCTGCTGTTCTCTATAGAGCTGTGATCCCAGCTAGGCCGGGCCCGCGGGTCTGGACGAGCGTCAAATGGATCAGAGTAATCCGTGTCCCCCACTGCTGGAGCAGACGGAACCACCTGGTGAGGGCAGGGAGGGAAGGAGAGAGAAAGAAAAAAAGAGAGCATAAGATTAAGGACTGTCTGTGGACAAAAGATGGATGGACAGAAAAGGAGGCTTTGGGGGGGAAGATTAATCAGTGCCTGAGGGTAAAGGAACACAAAACTTACATCTTAGTGCTTATTACTGACAAACAAAGAAACAATAAGTGAGTAGGAGACACTTTTCCCCCGTTTTACCCCAAATGTAGGCCAGTAGCCAAGACACGTTTGGTGTTGGAAGTTTAGTTCTTTAGTTTCGTAGTGGAGCTCCAAGAATGCTGTAGCTAACAATTAATGTAAAGCTAAAGACACCAATCAGCTGGGGATGTACATGATTAATCAAATAATTATTCACCAACAAACAGATCATTATTTCACTGATTGGTAAAAAAAAGAAAAAAACAAACAAAAAAACAGAAGAATTTAACTTTTATTTAATTTCTAATAAACATCAGTTCCTATCTGAACAGATTTATTACTTAAGCTGAGGAATGTTTTTGACGTGTATGCATGAGGGCGCTAGATAGGCCAGCTTAATTAAGCACATAGGTAAAAATTGTGCATTCAGCAGCACTTTTCAAGATGCTGATAGCACAACTACAATAATATTAAAAGCTAACATCCACAAGCAGTAAGAGCTATGAACTATAACCTGAGACAAAAAGTGATGCATGTCAGAGTGAGCAAATGAGTGTGTAAAATCAGAAGGACGTGGTGGACGGTGACGGCTTTCGAGAGATACTGAGGTACAATTAGCCAGAGCTAGCCTTAGTAATGGCATTTATGTTTATTTTAACTTAGGCTGGTAATGAGTGATAAATGTAACTTTACAGCCTTAGAATATAGAATTTTCAGTAGCCCATCACTGTATATGACATGTATATGTCATTTTGTCAACTCAGCTTTTGCTCATATTATCATGAATATATTTTATTTGCCAAGTAGCTCTCAAAAGCCGTTACCATCGATGGAAACCAACTGCCTGTTGTGCCCTCATGTGCGCAAACTGTGATCAAACAATTGTTTATTCATTTAATGGTTAATAACGTATAACCCTCAGAAAATAGACCTGCTTATTTCTGACACTGTATTGTTATTTATAAAAATTGACAACAGTATATTGCACGGCTAAAAACAGCAGCAACAGGCATTGTAAAGCCTGCATTTTGTCTGCATGTCCATTTTTTTAGACAGCAGTATGTCAATAGTGTAAGAAACCATTTCATAATGCTGAAATTACATAAAAGCTTACTGTAGTTTGAGGAAAGCTTGTGATAATTTAGTTACGCGGTTTGCACAATGTTAAACTGGTGCCTAGTAGCTTACATTACTTTTTAGCTACATTCACTTTGTAGTTCCAGAACAAAAGAAAGAAGCAAATACTTGACATTAACAATTTCTTGGCTCATCAACTAAACTTGCTGTGAACTTGGGAAAACTGTATAGTATTTGGCCAAACAATCGCTTTAAGTCTAGCTCAAGAATAAAGACAAAAGAGGAAGAAGGGAGATGTTTCTCAAGAAAAAGAGCTGTTCGATGATGATGCTCTGCTCTGAGTGCTGAGTCGTGCCTGAGGAAGGCCATCGGGGCTTTGCTAGCTCTTTGCGTGCCCAAGCCTGGGTCGGCCCACAGTGTCCACAGCAATCTGCTATAATGTGGGCGATGTTGCGTGTAGGTCGAGTGAGTTCAGGGCCAGTTTTAACCCACTTTTCAAGCAAAGTAATGTGTTTGTTTGCTTTCCCCCAGCTGCTGCTGCTTGGCGAACTCTGTTTCCATTCTAGCAGTCATGTCTCGTTTAGCACGCGTGCCTGACCACTGACGTTTGAGTCAGCGAGACAGTGGCAGAGCAAAGGTCAGTGCACGGCTGACCTCATCAAGGCCACTGGTTAAGATCCATCAGCTTCGCGTAATGACAGAAAAATCAGTGCAGCAGCCAAAGGACTGAAAATTGGCAGAAGTAGAGCAAGAATATGTTCAAACAAAGGCACGTTGTTGACAATCTGTCTATAAATTACTTTATGGGTGGTTTTAGCTTGGGTGCTCTCAGGAGTCAGTCAGGTCATCATTATTCGACAATCAACCTGTCTGCTAACTAGGTTAGTTGCTCATGAACATCAGAGCCATGAGGCTTAGGAGGGCCTATTAATATGCTTTAATCTAATGGTGCTGCTTAAGCATTAGAGAGGAAATGTGCGTCTAAAATCACTGTGGTTCCAGCAGGGATACAGATTATGCTCAGCTCCTCGGTTAATGAATACAAATCTCCCTCTCTGTCTCTCTTCACTTCAATATTTCATTGCCTCCAAAGGATAATTACTAAGTAATGCACCACTGCCATTGTGCTGTGCTCTGATAATCAGTGTGTGCACGCTGGAGCAAATTTATTGTGGCTTGATACTTTCCATGGGTCATACGTTCAATTTACACCCAATCAAAGTCAAATAAAAAATTGTGAAATGAAAAAATTTACTCTACTGCTCCAACAAAGCCCTTGTGTATTTGTAGCAACTACTGCTTTACAAAACATTGGCACAATAATTAGAATGGATGTGTGTGTTGTAGGGCTGCAACTACTGAATATTTTCAAATATTATTTACAATATTCAAATATTCTGTCTAAATAAAATTTTGTTTCACTTTAATGATTAAATGAAAAAAATATCTTATTACTATTATTATTCATAATAAAACTTAAAATACTACAAGATAATGGAAAAACATAACTGAAACAATAAATGTCATAAAATGCTACTCCAAGGGATCCTGCCTGATCTGGCAACCTCGCTCAGGTTGCTTAGACATTTCAGTACTGAGTAGTGCACGTGAGCAGAGTCTTTTTAACCACGCTGTCATTTATTCTCAGAAACAAACGCAGTGGAAAGAATGCTAGCTACCAATCTTGAGCAGCAGGGAAAGCATTTTGACTGCACTGGGTGATTAAAATTGACATTAACACCTCAAATCAGATCTCTAATACAGACACTTAGGACAGGGTCTCGACTACTGCAGTGATATCACTGCAGCTTTGACAGGAAAAGACTGTTTGACATGATAAAAGGCTAATCACAAATCACTGTGCAGCAAACACTGCGCGCTACTGCTGACTCATAGCTTATTTGACAAAATTTTGTTTTCCATTGGACTGGTACAAGCTAGTGCACTGTAGCATGTATTTAAATTTTCATTGCAACTCTGTGTTGTTGAGAATATCACCAATACCACTAATGATGATTATCCTGTTTCAAATCATTGAAATCATTTCAGCATAACGTTTAATCTTTAAGCCCTAGGCAAGATCCACCTGTATCAGCATTAAAAAGACATGCCATTTATTTTTGTAGTGTTATAAATGTGCCAAAATGAATAAAATGCAGATATTTTAGAGGAGAAGCCAAGGGCTACCTAAAGGTTCTGGAAAACAATAAGTACGTCATCTAATATTAGTTTGGAATATCCAATTTTTAAAGCAAATGTGTGCCAACACCAAAATGATTCCAATATCACTGTGCATCCCTAATGGACATGTCAATTCTATCTCAGCATCAACCATTTTGGGTACAGATTTACCAAACCTTAAACATGGACTACAAGATCTATGACATCCCATGTGATTTCAGTGGTTTTCTCCAACCTTTCCGCTGAACCTAAATGCTGAATAAAACAGACTAACCTGCATTGCCAAATATGTACTGATGCCCAACATACGCACCATAATTTGGCAAAAGCATCAGTCATATTTTCAGGGAACGTCAGGAAAAAGCTATATAATATAAATGTCCTTTAGCAGTGTTTTTGGTATGGATGCCATCAAAATCTACATTATTTTGTACTGTTGCAACACCAAGACTAGCAAAACATCTACTCTCTAAGCCAGAATAGCCTTATGTATAGTACTTACAGGCAAGCAGCTTAGACAGGGAAACAAAAGCTGTGGTCAAGCAGCAGTCTAGGATATAGACCCAACGAGATACAGACTATCCCAATCAATGACAGTTCATAGCTGCAAGAGAGAGAGATCATTTCTAGAGGTCTGTTAATAAGTAAGTGCTTGCATTACAATAATGCAATTTACAATGTATAATACAAGGTGCATTCACATCTACCTTGTTTAGTGCAGACTGTACCAATACCACTTTTCCCCTTCCGATACCGTTACCTGATCCTTAAATATCAGCTGATAGCGAGTACCAATAACTGATACTAACACTATATAACCTAACTAGCATAAGTCTCCCAAAAAAGTGTCACCAACAAAACATACTGAGATACAAAAGATCTGCATGTTAGGAGCTTCACGAAATGGGTTTCCATGGTTCAGAAACTACACACAAGCCTAAGATCAAAATGTACAATGCCAAACAGGGGATAGTGGGGGGGGAGAGTGGTGTAAAGCACACCGCCACTGGACTCTGGAGCAGTGGAAACATATTCTGCGGAGTCACAAATCAAGCTTTTCTATCTGGCAGTCTGATGGATGAATCTGGGTTTGGTGAATGCCAGGAGAACATTACCTGCCTAACTGCATTGTGCCAACTGTAAAGTTTGGCAGAGGAGGGATAATGCTATGGGGTTCTTTTCCAGGGGTTGGCCTAGACCCCTTAGTTCCAGTGAAGGGAAATCTTAATGCTTCAGCAGAACAAGACATTTTGGACAATTCTATGCTTCCAACTTTGTGGGAACAGTTTGGGGAAGGCCTTTTCTGTTCCAGCATGACTGAGCCCCAGTGTACAAAGCAAGGTCCATAAAGGTATGGTTGGGTGAGTCTGGTGTGAAAGAACTTGATTGGCCCGCACAGAGCCCTGACCTCAACCCCATCAAACACCTTTGGTATGAACTAGAACGAAGATTGCAGGCCAGGCCCTCTCGTCCAACATCAGTGTCTGACCTCACAAATGCTCTTCTGGGTGATTGTGCAAAAATTCCCACATACACTCCAAAATCTTGGAAAAAGAAGAAATAAATTTAAAAGCAACAGGCCATGTATTACTGCGATTTCATCATAGGGAAGGGTGTTCTTTGCATTCTTTGCATTCTGTGCCTAAAACTCCCGGCCAACACAAAACATGATAAAATACACATTTTTCAGACAATAATTTGTTATTATTAATAATAATCAACATAAAGAAGCATTCCGCAAGAAGTGTAGTTTCTTAGCACACGGTATCGTTGCCAAGCAACCATGAACTATGCTAAAGGGTAAACTAAGGCTATCATTAACCCAAGTGAGTAGCCATGTTTACATGCAGCCTAATAATCCGTTAATAATCCGACTAATAGCTCAATCGGAATAGAATATGTTTATACCGTTCAACATGGCGGGAGCAGAAACTGGTCTGCAGAGGAGACAAAGTTTATGCTCTGAGCTTTAAAAGACGGCGATGGGACGGGCGTCCAGCTTATGTGTCTCAGAACACGATGTCTTCCTCTCGCCGCTTCCTTTATAAGTACATGTGAAGGACGTTTTTCTGAGTCTGACATCATTTTAAAGCAATCCAGCGCCAACTGGAAACTCATCTCACTCGGACGGAACCTCACGTGATGTTCGCTGTCATGGTATCGTTTACTCTAAGCGGTACTCCATGCATGCACGTCATTTTGCATCGGATTACTTGTAGTGAGCATGTAAACGAAGATTTTCCATCAGGTTGTTGAATAGAGTGAGCATATAAACACCTCAGTCTAAATCTGTAATCGGAATGTATTCAATCGGATTGGCAAAAATCTTTGCATGCAAACACAGCCAGTAAGAGTTTTTTTTTTCTGTATGTCTACCAACATTTGCTACCTCAGTAACAACCTGTACTAACATTAACAAAAAACAAATACCTTAAAAAGAATTCCAACTGATTTAAACACCCATTACCATTGCCTTACCACAAAACACTGCTGTTACAAATTTTGCCATGAACATGTTCACTGTTTCTTGTTAACCCATACTGCCGACATGTTAAGTTCTGTCTACTAAATGTGCATGCACACCAGAAAATGCATTATGGTATCGGTTATAGGTATTGGTCTCCCCATCGTTGATGCTGAGGCTGCATGTAAGTGCCTAGCATTTTTATCCAGCCTATGTTGCCTAAGCTGTACAAGGACTGTACAAGCAATGTGTAAAATAAATCAAATGAATACTTACAGGGGCATGGGGCTCCTCAAAGGACACAATGCTCAATGGGATCTTGCAGCGCCCAAATTCTTGAGATTCCACTTTTATCAGTCTGTGCTTAGGAGACACAATCTTGACCTCCACGCCGTTGGGCAGAACTGTCCCAAATGCAGGAAAGGGATCAGCAGTGCCCTGACCGTTCTGTGCCCGGTTATCTGAGGGTTCGTACGGGTCCTCAAAGTCCAGTTCTTTCTGGGCACGGTAGGCCCGAAGTATCTCGCTCTCTGTGTAGTCTGGCTTGGGTGGCTGCGGAGGTCCTTTCCTGCTGCCGAAACTCAGGTAATCTTTCAACCACTTTGCCATGGGTCTGTACAGTGAGAAACAGGCTTAAAGACATAGTCTGGCAAAAAATCGAATTCACACAGTTTTCCCCCTTAACCCATTATAGCTGATCATTCAAGACATGTTAGGTGTCCGAAGCTGCTTCTTTAGTTTTGCACTAGTGATATGAGATGAGGCTGAAGTTGGCTTCCTATACATCAGCTTCTTTTTGGAAATTTCCATCCTACTTTTAAAACAGTGTAGCACTTGCATTCTGGAGCCAAAAAATTGCTACTTCATTGCCAGTTACATTCTGGTGCTAACCAGTAGAAGCTGATACCTCAGCAGTATGTCATATAGTGTCACATATATTTATTGTTTTTGTGATAAACAACATCATCAGTGACAACATCGAACACTGACAAGCTGTTGATAGTAATTTCTTTTGATATGGCACTTTTGGTTCTTTTTTGTCAGTTCCCAATTATCAGATATTAGAAAAAATAAATACCATGGCATATTGTGTATCATGAAAAGTTTTTTAAGTACAGTGATATATTTTTGCCATGTCACCCAGCTCTACTACAGGGTTACAAACGCAATACAAATTTTAAAATAAATAAAATACAGATATTATAGCGTAGCAAATGAGGCAAGATATTATAACAATATTTACCGTTATTGTACTAAATTACTTCAAAATGTTCTTTTCTGAGCACACTGTGGAAGTCCTCAGTACTCAAAGAGCACTGGCCAACTTCATGTTGCCTATGAAGAGAGTATAGTTTGCCTTGTTTAACTGGATTTAGTGCAGTGCAGTCTGTGAAATGCTGAAAAAAGATAATTGCAGTCATAGTTTTCACTAAAATGTGACACTACTGGTGCTTTTTTGTCTGTTCCAACTTTTCAGATGTAAGAAAAGATTATATATTGTGACATATTATGTATGGCAAAAATTTCTTGTGACATTATTTTTTTGCTATATCGCTCAGCATCACCTAAATGTTCTGCTCTTCCAGAATACAAATCTTATCTAATCACATCTAAATCATCATATTTCTTTTTTTACGCAATACGACTATGATATCGATATGAATTTGATAGCATTGTGCATCCCTACAAAAACTCTAACGCTTAATGTGTACCTAGTGGGTGTGACTCACAATAAACTGTACACTGACTATGAACTTTTTTGTCCTCACTTAGCTGGCAGAATGGGCTTCATAAACATTCACGTTACACTGAAATGGATCACCACAGTGCAGTTTTGAGTTATAAACTGTTCAATTTCACAGAAAGTTGGCAAAAAGTAACGAATTTGCAGGGTTGGAATGTAACTGAATACTTGGGATATGTATTGAGTCCTTGTATTTAGTCCAAGTTACAATTGTAAAGGCAGTGTTCAGAATACAGTTACTTTTTACATTTTAGGAAAATGTGTTTAAATATTTATCCACTAGATTAAAAATATATATATATACCAACTTAAAAAAGGAACGCCATCAATGCTTGTTTACTATTTTAAAATCGGTGCATGGCAGAACTCAATGAATTGCTTCTTTACAAACAACAAAGATCCAGTTAAAGTCTGAGCAGACTGATAAAATCGATTTGATCAGTTATTAATCTCATTATGACGGAACTGAACAGTCTCAGTGATAAGCTCGGCATGCTGTACTGGACTTGTGCATGTGTTTCATGGCAAATTACCTATGTTAAGTGAATGTTTCATGAAACATATCAAAAGAAGGATTGCATGAAGAAAACGGTCAACCAGTGACAGGGAAGAACAGAATTACATTTTAAAAGTTTTCCCCTTGTGCCTCATTAATATGTATTCTAAATGTATTTACTTTCAATGTTTTGTGATGGAACACGTTGCTGAATGCATTGAGGGCAGTGTATTCAGCCATCACTACCTTCTTCAAAGTGTTCTGTCCAACACTGACTAACAGTAGATACCTTTAATACGCCCAGTTCATCGATGCCTTAGAACATCTAACTTCTGTGTGTGGAAGCCTAGAAAAGAGGAGAAAAAGAACTTTCACAACAACTTACATGGACTTGGACCCATGGAGGACAACGCCTCCATAGCCAGACCTGCCCGAACCCTTTACATTCCTTCATTTATGACTGTTTCACATGTCGCCTTCGGCGGGTCTTCCTGCTCTTTTCTGGCGCAGTGATTTATTCCCAAACTCAGCCTAGTCTGAAAACCGCCAGGTAGTTTATCTCATTCAAAAACAAGCCCCGACATTTATGACCCAGCTCCCAAAAGTTTCCTGTGTCCAGTTGTATTCCAATTGCTAGCCAGCTAGGCTAGCTGGACAACTTACACTTTGTGCACCTTGAACCGTCACAGCAAGAATTATCGGCCATTACAAGCCAACATTTTTCCTCAAGTCTTTAACCCGTTGTAGATATTTATTTTCATTCAGTACAAAACTTCACATCCCTTTAATTCACAATATCATGCTAGCAAGGTTGTTACACCACATTCACTCAGACCTTGCTAGCTAGCAACAAGCTAGCCAAGATATTTATCGTTCGAAATAATAGAAACCATGAAAAGATACAAGAGGAAAGCTGTTACAATAGGCGAGGACAAGCGCAGTAAATAATTATTTATGAAACCAAATTTGTGTGAACAAATTTTAATTCAATCAGTCGATAGCGAACTACACTCCTCTATAATCAGCTATTGTAACTAGCAAACCCCTCAAACCTCAACCCCATCACCAAACTCCCAAAACGCCACCACCAACCCTGACACTCCTACAAATTACACTTCATCTCCGCTAACGGTAAGTTACTTACATTACTCCACTCACCTTCCAGTGACTTGCCGAGGAAGAGCTAAAAGCAGCTAGAAATAAGGCACTTCTGAATCAACTCTGGTACCCATCTCTCTCTCTCTCTCTCTCTGGCGTTATGTACCTTTGGCTGCCTAACCCGAGTGTGGAATACGATATGGCAGCCAGCCGGTTAAAACACAGTCGGCAGTGAGTTGTAGGAAAGCCCACAAGCTGCTTCAGTCTCCTTTGTTCTGTATGGAAATCTCATCCAACAGTATGTGCCGTCCTACTTTTCTTCAGCTTCAAATTGTAATATTTATAGTGTTTCTATCCAAAGTTTCTTGGTCTCAGACATTCAGTTTGAACAAGTAGAAATGTTATAGGAACGCTATTTTGAGAATCCACTGCAAATGGCTTTGTAGATGCTCACCGTGTCTTTAACAAAATATTAATTAAATATACATGAATATTGTTATATTACATTATTATTCATGTATGTTAATTTCACACCAACTTGAAGTCAAATGTAACGTTAGGAGATTCTATTAAAGGTTACAGTAAACACCCTGTTCAGTTAACAAGGTTTCACCAGACAGTGGACTGAGTTTTCTTTACAGTGGTGCTGATAGGAACCATGAGTCGCAATGTCTACAACACACACATAGCTATTTTATTTACTACCCAAAACCACCACTGAACCTACGTCTGCTGAGTTTTCAGATGTAATGTTGATTATGGTAAAATAATAGATTATTTGGGTTCTACTTTGCCTTACAACGACCTACACATAGACCTCTTTGCTATAATGGAGCTATAATAGAGAAATATGCTGGGCCAAAATGCTTTCAAATATATCGTAAAGCAATGTCTCAGACAACAAGGAGTGTATTCATAACCATTTTGTGTAATAACCTTCTCTGGTCTGGTTCCTATCACCACCACTGTGAGGAATTCTGACTCAGAAAATAACTCAAGAATAGAGATTTGAACATCAAATAACTCGTAATACTTTTGTTTACATATTACTGATTAAATTATGCACACATTTTGAAAAACTGGTGGAGTTCCCATTTAAGCATCTTTAGATTGTCTATAGGGGACTTTCAAAATAAAGTTTAACCCGTGTTATTAATATTAGTAAAATATTTAATTTGGCATGTGAAAGTTGCATTCTAACAAAAAATGCAACATTTACTAACAGGGATTAAAAGTTAGCATGTGAAGTTTCTAATTATTACATTACTTACAAGTGACAATGACACTAATGTACAAATGCTTACATATATGAATAGCACATTTCACTTTTCACAGGTAAAAACCCAATTCTTACTGATTAAAAACTGACACCTTACATACTAAAACATAATTCCTACTAGTAAAAGAATTAACATTTGTTCTGTCAAATATCATGTATGTACTAGTTGTATTAATATTTGTACTGAAATTAAATTTCATGGGTTACAAAATTTGAAAGTGACAAGTAATCGACAAAATAAAATATGAAAAAATGATGCCATACACTTGCGGGCTGTTTCTTAAACGCATATTCATCTCACTCTCAGACTAAGGGGGGTTTCAGTGTTGAGGGAATGTAATTACTAGCATTAGTCCAGGACTAGTCTTGATCTCTGATATACCAGCCTATAATAAAGCCTAGTATAAACTTAGTAAAGTGCATGTTCCATCTGCTGCGCTTCCCTGTGGTTGACACCACCCTGTAACACTGTGCAGATAACATCAATCTAAGTCAGGGTGGATTACAGACTTATACACTACAATGAAAGGCTTATCAGTCTAGCTTAGAGAAACAGTAGCAATAAAAATGACAAACTAAACAAAAGATGTTTGTCAGCTGTATGATACACAAAAACTGAGTATACTGAGATAATATTAACCTTTGTGGTGTGACAGTTTAGAAAATGATGCAAAAGAAGCTCAATTGGACTTGAACAATGGTCAAATCTGTTTGAGGGAGATGCATGACGTGGTGGTTTATGGAGGTGAAAAGTACACAAACGCTATGTTTCCAAAACTTGACTCACATGTTGCACGCTTCTCAGGAAACATATCTCTACTTCAATTATAATAAATCAATCGTTTCAATTTATATAATAACTCATCTAGAGTGAGTATTTAGTCCAAGAAATAGTCATCATTTAGTTGAAATGTCCAACAGCTAAAGCTGGTAGGCCATTTAAAAACATGTGCCCAAGTTTTAACTTTCGTTTAACTTCAGAAGGTCCTTGCGCTCCGAGTATTTAACATCAAACATCCATCAGCACTAAAAGACCAGGAGCTTAGTCAGAGTTGCTGTCATCACTGTCTGAGTACGCCCCCAGCAGGCTGAGAGAGGAACCGTTCTGAGCTGGTCCTGTTTGGCTGCTGCTGGCAGTAGCTGAAGCACATGTCTCTGCAGGTTTAGAAGCAGCTGCATCTGATGAAAGAGAGAAATACAATTCAACAAATGCATCACACTAAAGGGATGTTGCATAAAGCAGGATTTCTCAGTTAGCTGGATACTTTAAGCCAAAAGTTAGAATTTTCCAATAAGAACGTCCATTAGCTTTCTTCCTATTGCTCAAACCTGACTTTGGGCATAAGATGATTTTTTTTCTGTATAATTTAGTTGTTACGATGTAAACTAAGTCATTGGAGTGGTATGCAGTGAAATGCTCCTTTCTAAAGAAATTCAGATAGTCAGAATTGGTCACAGTGGTGGTGATGGAACCATATGTCTAAAACGTTTAATGTCTCGCATTAGAGAAAACACGAAGAATCAAACAGAATCAAAATGTTCGCATACAACTGTTCAAACATGTAATCTGATCAGAGCTGTTCAAACTTTTGCATGACTGTATAAGATTTTTGACCCAAGTTTCAGACAGTGGTACAAACTAGATTCATTTATACCACTTCTATGACTTCTGTTGGACTTTCAGCAGTGCAATAGTTATGAGGCAGTATAGGTTCAAGTATCTGTACCTGTCTGGCTTCCAGCTGCAGGCTGCTGTGCTGTATTTGTAGCTGCAGGTTTCTTCCTCACTACCAATGAGCCCAGTGCACTTTTGCCTCCCAACCCCCCAACACTCCTCTCCCAGCTCTCCACTTTCTGACGCTTTACTTCAGTGGATGAGGGGACCTGTGAAAGAGGGGAGTAGTATATGAAGCCGTAAGTCATTATAAAAAAATACACAAAACACAAGCAAAAGGTGTTTTTTTGTGTTACTATTTAACTAATGCTACTTTACCATTCACCATGACAACACATAGGAACTAACATAGGCGATCCAGTGTGGAATAACCCACCAGTAGTTTTGATTCAGCATTTGTATCTGTCATCTGGCTGCAGAACAATGTGCTGTGTGAATGTTTACAGCTATGCATGTGTCCATGTGTATGTGACATTAGGTATTCATAAAGGAGCTGAGGAATAAATGTTGATGTACCACCCAAGTGAATTTCTTTTCTACAGAAAGCTACTCTCTACCTACGTGTTTATGCCTGACAGTTTATGACTGTGAGTTAAACTCGAATAACGTCTTTTACTCAAATATCGACCACTGAAATGACCAAAGTCAATTTCATCTGACGTATTTCAGTGAGGTTTAAACTAGCTTAATGACCGCAAAATGCTTCTCTGTGAATCTGCACACATCAAAGTACTTGAACTATGAGTTTCTCCTCCTTCACACACAGCTTCTTGTTGAAACTGAAACTCAGCATTCTTTCAAGCTAGGAGAAAGCAAATTCAGCCAGGACGACTTCACCATTTCTTTTTTTCAAAGCAGAGTCATGAAATATACTTAGGCCGGTGTTCATATACCTGGGCACACTGCCAACATATAACCTATGAGTGAAAAATGCTGCTTTATGTGCAAATCTACTTGGCCAATCATGCCAGATTTAATATCTATTTCCTAACCACCTTAAATCTTTGACTGTGTGAAACTAACACTGCTCAATAAACAGCCAATGGAACTGAATAAGACAGCAAAGCGTTTCAGTGTTTCAGCAACATCTTTGTACCTTTGAGTCTGTACTTCTGTCTGTGGTCAGGATGTCTGTAGGTCTTTCAGCTGAGTGCTTCTGCTGCTGCTCTTTTCCTTTCTCTTCCTCCTGATCAGAGTCTGAGTCAGAGTCCCTCAGCCTCTTCACCAAGGCCCTCTCCAGCATCTCCCTGGAGAGAGAGAACACATGAATAACATGTTTAAGTTAGAGAATACCAATAGACTATCAGTCATCCAATTACAATTTTTTTTTAACTATTTAAGTACCTTGCCACCACAGTGATTAATGTATTTTTGTCTGTAAAAATACTATATAAATGTGTAAATAAAAACAAATAAACATAAGTAACGCAAAAGGTAACAAGAATGTTTTAATCACGTTACAGAGGCAGACATTAGAGCTGGGCCATGTGGCAAAAAATTAATAATCACAATACTCAAATAAGTTTTTATGATATGCCACAATATTTCTTCTTTCTGAGATCTGATAAGTTGGAACAAATAAAACAGTGGCACATTTAAATGAATTCAATATTTGACACACTGAACTGCACAAAAACCAAATAAATAGCACTAAATATGGTCTCTTTGCAATGAAACATGCAGTTAGGAAGTGTTGTTTAAGCGCTGATGATATCCAAAATATGCTCAGAAAAGCATATTGTGACATACTGTGACATCACAACAACGACAGTTGTTATACTGCCCAGCCCTGAGGTGAATGAAATGTTAGGAGTCTTCCCCAGTGACTCTTACTGGTGTAGTGTGATGTGCTTGGCCAGGCAGCGAACTGAACCCTGGCCTGCTGTGTGGAGGGCTGCAGTGCTTCCCACCGCACTATACCTACCGCCTTGTTTTTTTTTAAAAAAAGCTATTCAAATCTTGATTAGAAGAACACAGGATTGGTTCATGTCTTTCTTGCACTCCAGCCATTGTATGGATTTGTTAAATTTCATCAGCAGTACACCTAATTTAATTTAAAGAACGACTGACTAGCTGAAGCAGGTATTTGCTGGTGATAGTAAATAGTTTGTTTGTATTTATGCTAATGTTAGTGTTTTTTGTGAAAACACCTACTGCCCAAATAAATGCTTCACATACCATTTTCTCATGTCTTACGCGGCGTACTGTACATCTTTTCTATTAAATAATTAAATTTTAAAAATTTACAAAACAAAAACAAAAATGAAAACAGAAGAACATTGCTTTATGCATACTTGGTCTCTCTCTCATCCTCCTCCTGCTCTTTCTCCTTCTGTCTCTTCTCCAGCTCCTTGTACTGCTCCAGCATAGACTCAAAGTCTACTGCTGCCTGCCGCTGGTTCAGCTCCTTCAGCTCCTGCAGGTTCTCCAAAACCTCCATCTCCATCTTCGAATCTCGTGTGCGGTTCTCCAGAACCTTCGGGAACACCAAAGCATTTTGATAACTGCACTGAATTCTGATTTAGTTTGGGAAGATGTACTGGTAGTTGGCAAAAAAAAAATCCTAAAAGTTTGTGACTTGATATAGTTCATTATGCATATAATACTACAAATGCTCAAGGGTTGCTTAAGATTTGCAGCTTTCTGTGAATTTACAGGGTTATTAGTCTGATATGCTACAAATAACAGTAATGAAGCACAATACCTTCATGGGATTATTTAGCTCCTCTTCCTCTCGCTCCCTTTGGATTTTCTTTTCCTCTTCCTCAATAAGTTTCTCAGCCTGGAAGTTTCTTGTCGCACCATGTTCCATGGCATAGTCTGTGTTCTCTGGGTCTGTCTATTTAAAAGCGAAACAAAGACAAATTATCACAATGAACACCGTAGAATCAGTCATCAAAGTTGCCCATCACTAAAGAATCATTATTAGTTGTTTTCATCATGAAGATGAAATATTAGCAGCAAGAACAGCATCTAAAACAGTATTGTCTTAGTATTGAGCCATCAGGTCTTAGTTATTTGGCAAGACCTAACATTTATGATGTTCAGGAGTAGGAATTGTCATGAGAACTAAAAAAGTCCTTATCTTACCTTAAATGTGATTTCTGCCAGACATCTTGTGCATTTAATATAGAAGCGGAAGATGGGCAGCCCCAAATACTGCTCGTTCTGTACTGTCTCCTTCCTTGCATTGAACTTTTTCCCTTTGTATATGTACTCTCCACATGTTTTACACCTGAAACAAAAGCAGTTTGAGATTGGCATGTGTAAGTACCAGAAAATGCAATTTACACAGTTAATCTGTGGCATTGCATAAATAAATTTTACACTCCATAAAGATTCTTGAACAATACTTCAATCAATACTTTCTTTTAAATTACAAAGTGAAAGTATGTGGGGTTTGAGACAGAAATCGAGAGGTGAGAGGTGCAGTGAACTGGCTAAATTTCCTGACTGCAACAGATTTCAGACTAACATATTTCAGAGAGTCAATCAGCCGTCTATATTTTGTAACTTATTGGCTCTCTTGCACTGATAATGTTGATTACTAAGGCATAGAAATTTGTTTATTTAAAGCTGCACTTTGTAGATTTTGGGGATATAGAGACCTCTCTAGTGAAAAGGTGTAATTGTACACAACACACAGAAGAATATTTTTTGTAACATGGGCTAAATCTGATGATTGCAAACGTGTTGAAAGAGTTAAAACTTGGTGAAGGGCGTGTCTTCTGAGGATGAAAGTGAATTATCTACTACTGTCATCATATCTTCATTAGTATAATGCTGATTTGAGACTTAAACATAGCCAGACCTTTTATTTGAGCCTCTGCGTGTGACAGTAATATGTAAGGATGTATGACGTTGTTCAAAAAACTTCTGTGAAATCCAACCTGACACCTCTAACTTTTACATTATTATTTCGGCTTTACAGGATGACCCACAGCACACACACACACACTGTATTTTTGTGTGTTTTTTCTCCTGAAGAAATCCTACACAGTGCAGCTTTAATGAAATGAAATTTTTGGATACTCAGTAGTATTGAGGTCTACTGAGCATTGAATTTTGATATACAGCAAGTAAAAAAAACAGACAGCTAGCAGTTCCTTCCAAGTCTCTTACCTCATATTGAATGGAGCCATCAATCTGACTACATACTGCCGGTCTTTGGGGAGTTTGAGTTTGGGGATTTTAGATGGATCAAAATCTGGAGGGTAGTATTTCTACAGAAACATGGAGATATAACAGTGTTTAAGACAAGTGTGAAGAAATGGGTCATTATGACAATGTATTTCACAAATATGTTAATACCTTTCAAATACAGTAGGTGGCATTCTGTTGTCAGTTTGACAATATTTATGTTACAGAATGTTGATCAAAACAGAAGGCACCTACTTTATTCAAATTGTACAGTTAGATGTTAAAGAACAAATCAAAATGCAAAATATGCTACTTCTACCAGTAAATAACATCACCACAGTATTACCATATAAAACTGTAAGTTAAACATGGTTATGTTTTATTCTTTATAATACGATATGCGACATATATATTGAAGCTGCTACTACTACCATTGAATAACATCCACAGCACTACTCTACAAAACTGTAAGATAACTACAGCGTTATGCTTTATCCTTTACAACATTTGTTGTTCAACTTTACAGTAATTTTTAATACTTGTGTAGTATCCTGCAGTGAACTACAGTGGTTGCGCCAATTCAAAATAATATCCTGATTTCTTATAAAGTATTCATCCGTATATTTTTTCATTACTGAAGCAGGAAATATTAGTGGAAACGCCTGGTATTGTTTTACTACAGAGTAGCAATATATTTGTGTTTAAAAGCAACCAAAAGAATTCAGAAAACTAAATTTAGCTAGTATCGGTGTCCTGTCAGCAATTGGTGACGTTATGCTTCACTTTACTGTTCACTTTTAGAAAGTTTAATCATAAACAGTAGAGGGTCTGAACACAAACCAAGTAACGTAAATATATTTGCTCGTTAGTTAGCTAGTTAACCTAGGTTAAAATATTTTAAAACTAGCTACCTACGCGCGTGCGCTGACCAGCTAACGTACAATGCTAACTGAGATTAGAATATCAAATTACTCTGGGATTCTTTTCGGTTTATCAACCACACCGACTAACTTCGTCAAAGCAGGAAAAGGAGCATTAAAGCCACTTACATTCAGTACTTTTCTCTCCGACATGACTGTTTCTGATTAACAAAAATTACTCAGACACACAAACTGAGAAAATAAACCTTCTTCCTCTGTCTTACTCGCTCCCACACGTCACTTGCAGACCAGTCGGACTGGTCTTTATTGCCACCTATAGGCTGCACGGAGGAATAGCAGCAACATTCAGCGCTGTTAGGTCCGTAAAGAGCCAGTAGAGGGAGAGATTGCATCACTTCTTACTTCTTACTGCACATTGTCCAAGTAAGTGTCCAGGCAAGTTGCTGCAGAGGATTATGGGTGAATTCCGGTAAAGTGTACTGGAATAGAGAAATAGCAAACTACGTATCTGATATAAAGGATCAGTTCAGATTTCACTGAATTAGACAAAATACGTGCACAAGTCTTTCCAGAGAAAAGACTTCATGAAATAGAAGCTGTATAGTTTCTTCTTCTGTTTAACAAAATGCATTCGTCAGTTAAATTCATGAAAGACGATGCTATTTAGTTGTAAGGGTACACATTATATAGGACTCTTCTACCTTATTAATATTTCTTACTACGAATATAAATATTCATGAGGAAGATCCCAGAGTGTTCCGATAAAATATTCCTTTTGGAGTATTACTACAACAGAACGAGATCCTATTCGTGGCTTATTAAACTGTGGTCAAGGCTTAATTATCTCGTGGCCACGCATTAGGATCCCGTTCCCACGCCTTACTAAATCATGGCCACGCCAGAGAAAGTCCAAAATGAATGGTTTAATATGGAGCATTTGAGCAAAATCATAGTTTATAAATGCTTAAACATTTTTAACGTAAAAGAATGCAATCATTTCCTGAACACTGAATAGCATAAAACATTTTAACACTGCTGTTATATTTTTAAGAGCTTTTAAACTCGTGCTATAGGAGTTTAAAACGGCAAGTCATGTACGTCCGTGAACAGCCAATGAGCTACTCCGCTCGCCAACTAATCAGCGCTCAGTAGCAGTAATGCCAGCGTTCTGCTGCCCAAAGCCTGTTTGCTGTAGAAAAAAGGAACATATAGGTACGTTTTGTTCTTTTTTAGTGAAATACATCCTTCTACTTTCTAAAACTAAAGGAAGTCCTGGGTTTTTTCTGGATTAGAAACTTTTAACTTTTCATTTTTAGCTGTTGAGCTTCATCTACTCCCATCCATTGTTGACTGGCTAACGGGCGCCCTCTGCTGTTTTGCAGTCCTGTTTTTAATATAACGGGTGAAATAGGAAGTGGCCAGGCTCCTCACAAACCGCCTCTGGTATCGTCCAGTCAGACGCAAAGTGAAGACAGCTAGCTATTTTCTTGCTAATGTTGACCTAACAAGTTAATGTTAGTTTGTACTGTGTAGTTTTCATCTGATTTTAGTTGCATTAACTAGTTATTGACAGGTTTTTAAGATTTTAAGGAACTTACAGTTTTTTCAAATGTTTAGCTAATAATTTAGCTCAACTTAGTGCTTCGACTTTGTGTAACCTTAACAAAAATTCCAAGCACACACTTCAATATATAAGCAAAACTTGCAGCGACACTAACTGCATACAGCTATGCTGCATATACTAAACAAAAGAATGGACTATTGGTGGTGTATGCGTTTTGACATACTATTTAATATATAATTACATCAGGGACCTGAACGAACACATTAAAAAAGGCTGACTTTAGTGAAACTGTTCAGTAAAAGTACACAATTTTCCCCCCTCTATCATAAATGTAGTCGATCAACCAAGACACATTTAGTGTCCAAAATTTTGACTTCTTTTGTTTTTGACTGGAGCTACAATGCTAAAGTAACTAAAAAGCAATGGGAGTCGCCCAAAATCTGTTCGACATAGACCATTAAATTAGCCTCATAGCTTTCGGACAACCTTTAGTGATGTTATAGTGTTTCAGGTTGCACTGCTTCTTGAATGAGGCACAATACAGGGCGGCCAATCAGAACAGAGGTCATTTAAGGGTCATTTATTAAAGGCACAGCAACAAAAACAGCGTGTTTAAGTAGTGGATGGAATTGGATACAACTGAATTGGAGAAAAAAACAAACAAACTAATAATAATAAATAAATAAATACTAAATAGTATGTCAAAAGTAATTCACCACCAATAGATGTCCAGTCATAAGTGTACTTAGTCTGTTTAGTAGTGGTCGGTTTTAGACGCAGCATTAAGACTCACAGTGTCCCACTTTACCTGAAGTCACCCCAGCCCACCTGCTCAAACGTAATTACCCCCTCACTCCGCATTTATTTATTTAATTATTCATTAGTGATTAAGAGTGACGAATAATCACAATAATTAAAACAGCAGCGCGTTTCTCGCTGCTTAATCCCCCTCAGCTGTTCAGCCGCTCGCGGGAGGGGACGCGCGCGGTTTTTTTTTTTTGGGTGGGGGGGAGCTGAAATAATGTCTCCGCTGCGGGAAAGCAGGCGCGTGGACGGGGTTGTCATGGTCGCACATCCGCATTAATGTTAGTAAAAAGCTGAAATAAGGACAGAGAGTTCAGACGAAAGTACGCGGAATGCGGGCAGAGAGCGTCGCGCGGAGTTCTGTTTTCCCGCCTCTTCACTGTGAAACCGTCTCGCGCCGTTCAGAGGACTGAGGAGCTGCGAGGCGAGTCGACCGTTAGAAAAAAAGAAGAAAAGGCAAATCTCCGCAGCTTCACTTAACACGGAGTTTATTCTTAGCCGGGGCCAAACTCCTTGAGTTGATTAATTGTCCACGATGGAGCTATTTTGCATGCTGGAGTTGCCTCGAGTTGCTTCTGCGAACTGAAGACATCAAGACAAAAAAGAAAGAAAGAAACCGAGAGAAACAGCTGTGGACGCCATGCTGTGATTAGCCGAGTTCAGGCGTGAGTAAAAACAAGCTTTACTTCACTTCTCTCTTCTCTTAAGACGAGATGCTCAGCCTTCGTTCCTCATAGAAGGTTTTTCTGTGGTAAATGTTCTAAAACTGTTTTGTCTCTGAGAGGACTAAGTTTTAGTTTAAATTAAGTGAAGTTTTTTATTATTTATTAATTAGTCGAATTCAGCTACATCTGCACCGATGTGACTCATACAGATAGCTGTAATCGACTTGGAGGAGCCCAGGCAGACCTGTGGATTAACGTAGATTTAAATGTGGATAAAAAGATTTAAAATGAGTCTGACTGTTATTGCCAATATAATATGGTCAATGTGTCAGAAATTGAGGGAATTGTGCTGAAAATGACAGCAGCTCAAAAAACTCATATGGAAAGCTGTTAAATGAGGCTGAGCTAATTGGTTGTAGCTAAAATTTTGTTATTCAACAGAAAAATGAAGAAAAATGTCTAGTACAGGGGTGTCTAAACTTTTTGTCTTGGTGGGCCGTAGTGTGATGTTTTATGGTGGGTCAAGGAGCAAAGAGACAAAACAACATACAAATAAACAAGGTAGGTAGGTTTGTAGGTTTGAAATTGTTTTTAAAAATATATTTCATAATATGTTGTAACTAAATGACACCCAAATACAGTTTTCTAATGCAGAAAGTTGTATATAGTATGAAAATATGTTTGTTCTCTCACTGGATGAGGGTGGGGTTAGGGTAACTTTCAGGGGAGCTAGTTCAAGCATCTTCAGACCTTTGGCCCATGGGCCATGCTTAGGGCTGCCCTAGTAGAACAACTGCCATGTCCACCCACAGCTTTTGGCCAGTGCCAGCTTAAAGCGGTATAGATGACCTTTACATGCTGCTGCCTATTACATCACTCCTGCATAAGTTGTGTGGGTGGGTTCAGCTCTTGAAGATGTTGTTTGAGTAATCATGTCCGTCAAAAGTTTCCAGCGTTTTCTTCTCAATAATGTGGTTTAGATTTTGTCAGTAATGAGCAAACTTGCTTCAAGATCTGTGTCAGCCTCACCATCAAAGCCTAATCCCATTCACTCAATAACGAAGTAGTTTATTTTTACTATTGTCAGCTCTGGAATGAGTGGTCATTTTACTTGGGCTGATCTCCGCATTCACTCCATGTATGAAATGGAAACCTTAAAGGAATAATTTGGCAAAAAAATCAAATTTACACAATTTTCCCCCTAAATTAAATGTAGTCCTTCAGCCAAGACATGTTTGGTGTCTGAAGTTTGCTACTTTACTTTTGCACTGGAGCCTTAAATATCAAAGCTTACAGCAACCACTTAGCATTGTGCCTACCAGCGCTACACCATAATATCAGAATCATATCAATATTGGCAGATGTTTCCTTAAAACATCAGCATCACACGGATGTTTAGGTTTGACCTATATTTCAAACAAATAATTGATGACGTGGCTATTTATCAAACTTTAGAAGAGCAGAATGTTTCTGTGATGCTGGGCTACTGTACTAAATGCCTGCATTTTATTCATTTTAAGTGCATTTGTAGCTGTTTACAAATAAATGTTGCTTTACAGTAATACTCTCTAATGCTAATCTAGGTGAATTTAATATTTCTACATTTTATCAATGTTTATGTATTGGTATCGATATTGGCATTGCAAGATATGTACATGGAAATAGAGGGTATTGGCATCGGCCCCCATTTCCCATAGTGGGTGAACTGTGGTATCCTCTTTCTGAAAAGAGCTCCTCCTCGCTCAACATAATACCGCTTGTTGCCAACAGTTGCAAAACTAGTTAACTAGCTAGTTAGTGTGGTTGTATCACTAAGTAGACTAACTACTACAAGTAGACTAAGTCCTCACCAGCATTCAACGCGACACTTGTCAGCTCTGTTAGCTCGTTAGCTCAACTCAGGGAGCAGCCCCCGTTGCTTTTTTTTTTTTCGAATAATAAAACGTTCCTGCACATGCTATTATATATTGTGCAACACCATTTCTGTCATCTAAAAAACAGCCCTATATTATTTTTGGCTAGTGCAGAGACATTGTAAAGGAGGAGACAAGTCACTGCTTGGAAAATGAAACCTTGTAATGCTCAACATTACTGAGTCTGTTTACGGGGAAGGTCCCACCAGTCAATAAAAACAGCCAGTCGCCTTGCAGGTTAATTCAAGTGAGAAAAGCCCCCATCAGTTGTGGAGGTCTGCAGAAGTACAGTATCCAGAACAGTACAAAATTTTTGAAACGGTATATTGACATTGAGTTTGGAGTATTTAGGTCTCTCCCCATTTAAAAAGATAGGAGTCTTTTTATATGACTGGAAGTAACTGCCTGATAGCATTGCCAAGATGGCTGCCATCTAAAAGGACTCTGGGGACAAAGTCTGTTTTTTTTTTCCTTTTTCTTTTTTTTTTCTTTTGTTTTTTCTTCCCTGCAGTTACCCATATATCCATTCATGAACTGTTATGGCCACTTAAACCTCAAAATTAGTGGAGTGAACATCCCTATACAGAACTTTCAAAACGTAGAACTTTTGTTGACGTCTTTTATTTACATGTATTACAACGGATGAAAATGCACCCAATTTACATTCTGTTTGCTGTGCTGTAAAAATATGAATGTGAAAGTTAAAAACTGCAAAGTAACTGCGATCAGCTCAAATAATTGCAGTCAGGTGATTATGTAATAATTGTGACAGGCTGAAGGATCGCCCATATCATACCTCTCAAATCCAACACCTTTGCTGTGAGACTCATGCTCTGGGGCCAGATCTCATGGTCTCACGCCAAACCTTTCAAATCTCTCTCGTTACAAAAAATATCTGGCTTAGAGCTAATTTAAAAAATGTATTAGTAAGTTTAGCATAGAGCAGGCCATTGCATGCTGTGCCACATGTGAGATGTCTTGCAGTCATTTGCTGTTACTTTTGTGGCATTCTGTACGCTAGAGCTTCCCAACCAGTGGTACTGAGTCATGGATTGTTTGATACTGGGATGCCAGAGTGCAACAGTGGGCGGGAGATATGGCAGCAGCCCCCACAGCTGAGGTGGCACCAGCTATAGTGATTCCTCAGTTCTGCTTTTATCTCTACCAGAAACGGCAAGATACGGTTTGCACAGCAAATTCTTTCCCCAACACTGTTTTCATGAATGAAAAATGCTGCAAGAGTGTTTGAAAGGTATTTTTGTGGTAAACCTAAATAAATATTGCATTTAAATTATATCTCACCTGAAATCTCTACACCGGAGAAGAAAACAGCAAGGCAACAGTCTGGTTGGCCTAAATCATCACACACTTGCTTCATAACTCAAATGTGTTCCCTGCACAAACTCATAATTGATTGAAGTTGTACATCTGCCTTGCAGGTGTTCCTTGCTGAGTTTCGGCCTTAATAGATTTCATTCTGATTCTCATTCTTTTAGATAATCTTTGATAGACTTTTAACACTAGGCATTTATTTTCACTTGGTATTGTTGTGTTATTGTTTTGCTATCCGGTGTCAACCAGAGAGTTAAATCTTGGCCTTTAAGATTTCTTCCTCATGCTCTTGGGACACTGACATACAGCTTGCTCACTAGGATCTTGGTCAGGGGTTTCTGTCAAGCTGTTGAAAGCAGTATACATATGAATTTGAATTGGAAAACGTATTCGCAAAGTGACATTTGGGATAAGGGGATATTTATTAGATTTTTTAGCAGATTCTTTTAATCCAGTTTTATAATCCCAGTCTTACAGACCCACACTATACATATTTTTTCCCCAATTTTCTCACCAATTTAGGCGTATTCGATTCCACTGACTAGTTAGGACTCCCCTAATCACACTCCAGTGCTTGGAGGACGAAAGCTAGCACAGACTTCCTCTGAGACATGTGAAGCAACCCACCGCATCTTTTTAAATGTCATTGAACACCTGACTGCGCTCGTAACACACTACATATTTATGCTTTCCCTCATCTAGCACACTTTCTTTACTTATTACCTCATTAATAAGTTCCTCTTGTGTTGGTTCATTTATATTAGAGTAAGGAAAACACAGAAATGTTCCACAGGACTGACTTTTGGAACCCTTGCTTTCACCACTGTATTATTACTTGTATTTGTATATCAGATCTGAATCGTAGCAGAAATTAGGTGCAGTGGTTGACTAGCTAGAGTAATAAGTAAAATACTACAGCTTCAAGTTCAGATAAAATCATTGACGAATGAGGCATTCTTTGTCATAGACCTTAAAACAAAAGCCATTAATCCCAGGCTGTAAGCTGCCACAGAGGTCATGTTAAGTTGAGCCCACTGTCAGAAGTGTATGCACCTGTTTGCTGTGCTTTATTTAGCGCAATATCATTTATTACTATTGCACAACCAATATGCTTCATGAAATCCACATTGGAGAGAGAAAGATATTAGATCTCAACAAAAAGTTAAAACAGATTAAGGGAAGTAGGGCAAACGTCATGCACTGTATTCCCAAAACCGGAAAGGGATCAGTAACTGGAGATGAAAGGAAACAAGCAAACTAACGCACAAAATTCCTAAAGCTAACCAAGCACTTTTCTCAGAATGGAACGATTTTGGGAATTCATTGCGATCAGGTAGCTGCTGCACACAGTTAACATTTCTTTTATTTGTACAGTCGTGCATTGATGATTTCATGAAATTAAGTGTGGACTGAAAATTAGTAATAGGTTTTGCTTTATTAACCATTTTAAGCCTAGGCTTCTTCATCAACAGTTAATTTGCAGAATTCTTATTTTGAGTAAAATATTATGAAATATTTGGTAACAATTATCCAAAAAGCTAAAAATTTGTAGTTATGGGAGTAAGGTTGAAGGTTGAGGTTGTGATTAAGGTACCATATGGTGTATTTCTCTGCATTTTGATGTATTATATTTAAAATCACACTGAAGCAAGAATACATATCATCGCTCAATTCTTGAAGCAAGAATACATATCATCGCTGTCAGCGAAACCATCACATCTCTGTAACGGTAATCTTGTAGTAGAAAGAATAAAATCTTAAATTTAATGTATGTTAATGTAAGAAGATTTTATATTTATGTATTATAAATAATTTTGGACTTAATTTTGGATTTTATTGGTTCATTTATCAAACAGAATAATGAGTGGGCTGACATTTTTTAAGTAAAAATGAAAGAATGGTTTTAAAAAAGTTGATATTCCAGAGATAGTCATGGAAGAGCTCATGTGATGTGACCAAACCAAACATCAAAACCACACATATCACACTAAGATAGCTTTCAGAGCGTTCAAAGTGTTGTGCAGTAGTAGATCTTGCATTTGAGAGCCTGTGTCCCCACAGTGTGTGTGTGTGTGTGTGTGTGTGCGCGCTACAGAGTACAGTGTTAGTTAAGACGATTAACTGAATCCTGAATACTTTGAATTACATTTGAGAGAATGTGCCAGTCATTTGGGTTGACGGTGGTGGATAGAAAGCCCTACTGGTAGACAGACACACACAGATTAAATCTGTTTTACATTATTAGCCGCAGGATTGGTCTAAAATGCAAACACAGGTTAACAAAGGACATCAAATTCTGACATTCACAACGTCAATTTGATTGAAGGTTATGAAACTTTGACATTTAGAACCTGATTTACAAAAATAATTAGCCAGTTCAGAGCTGCCTAGCTTGCCTGGACAAGTACGTTGTCAGACATTTGTTTGACTACGTTTGTTGGCCATTTCAAAGAGATATAATATGACAGTAAAGATAAAAACTGAAATAAAAGAACCCCTACACTTTCCATATATACCATATATATATTGTGACTATGGTTGTATGTATTTATTATTTACTTACTAAAGAAAGAAAATCATATTTGGAAATTGAATTTAAAGTTCTTCAATTTAATTTAATAAATTCAAAACTTTTATTTAAAGTTAATGCATCTTGATTTTAATTCACTAATGATTTCGAATATGCTTTCTAGCCATTCCTTCCTTCTCACCTAAGGGGGAATGAATTGTGAACTGTTTTTATTGTGTGATGGAAGATAGTTTTGTGTCCTGATTCTGTGGGACGTTAGTCCACTACGGTCAGTAAAACAGATCTAGCATGAAAAAGATTTATCCAAGGTCCGTGAAGCCCATTTGAACATCCGAAGATGCAATATAAAAATATATTTATCCCAGTAGTGTCTTTACATACAAGTCAGATAAGGAAAACATTAAGGTCAAAATGTTAGTGTTGATCTATAACTGTAAGCACTAATCATCAAGAAAGAGTCAAAATGTGACATCACAATACTTTGTTATATGTATCACAATATTTTGTTTATACGTTGTTTGCAGACAAGTTGGAATGGACAAAATGCACCAGCATGACTCTACTGCCATTTGAAGCAGCGCTTTTTAAGACTTTTCTTAAAATTACTAGAGATAGTATTACTGAGTCAGAAGGGAAAAAATGCTAAAATATGGTGTCTTTGTGCTGCTGCGAGTCACCCTGTAAAGCCTGAAATAATACTTTAAAAGTCAGGAGCATCGGGTCAGATTTGGTGGGAGTTATAGGACCACAATAAGTCTTTACGTATTAATGTCACACATACAGGCTCAAAAAGAAGGACTGGTTCAATGTTTAGGTCTCAAAATTACATTATACTGATGATGTGCTTCACCAAATTTTGACTTCTCTCTTGATACTCTTTTAGCGTGTTTGCGTCAGGTTCATCCACAAGGGGAAGGGATATCAAGCACAACTGATGTTACAAAGTGTTCTTCCGCACATTATAATTGTACAACGTGCAATTACACATTTCCCCTAGAGAGGTCTCCCAGTCCCCAAATCTTACATACTGTAGTTACATGCTATAATAGAAATTTATCAAAAATGACTGATATCCATTCAATATCTTGTATCTGTACAGTTCACGTAGCAGTTTACAGGCTGTCTGTAATTGTTCTTTTTTTAATACATGCAGTTGTTCTGTATTTCATAAGGTACCTGTTGTACCCGCTATATACTAGTAAAATTATGTATTGTTACCTAATCTTATCATCCCCTGCATGATAATATAAATAAGGGAATATGACAAAAATCGGTGGCCCATCACATCATAATGAAAATCAGGCCTTTCTCTATCACTGTATCACATCAGACCTGGTTTGAGGTTTCAGTGTATTTCAGGAACAAAGAAGGGGGGAATATCTGGGCACAGTGCCTATCACAGCGACAAGGTCAGTTTTGTACTGAAGTAGGTCCCAGTAGACCACTGACATGGTGCAAATATAATCCTCTTTAAAATCCATTTGAATTTGGACTCCTGAGAGCTGACGTGGGCTATAATGGAAGATCTTTGCCTGGCGAATGTCTAAACAGAAAGCACTTTATTCACCCTGGAGAAAACAGCTGGCACAGGCAGACCATAAAGTGAGACTTTTTCATGTAATTTTCTGTTAAAAACTGTAGTTCAGTGGAAAATGTAATAATCACAATTTCTGCTCATCCCAAATATAGTTAGTCAACCAATAAATTTTTGGTGTCTGAAGCTTTTCTTGGTTTTGCTTTGCGGCTAATGTAGCTCACAATAATGCTATATATATAAATAGCTTATATCCAGTGAATTAGATCAAATTGGTTAACTGTTCCAGGTATTTGAATACTGAAATTGCTGTTTGGGTACTTCTTATGCTGCCTCACAGAAAGTCAAAATAGAGAAAATATACAGTCTGAGTTTTAAAAGGGCTGTAAAATGTGTTAATTTTGCTTGTATTTGCGGAAATGAGTACCTTATAACATAAGATTGTTGCCAAAGATGTGTTGCCAAATTTAACCTGTGGTGACCAAAATGATTTACTTGACTTTACTTGAATAATAAACTGCATGCAGCAAAATGTTTATGCTACTGAATTTTTTAGCCTAATTGCTCACACAGAACATGAATATAAATAGTTGCAGCTGTACATCTTAAAATTACTGTTTATTGCAGTGCATTTAATTGCTTTAAATGTCAACTTGTTCATTGCGGTGCATCTATAATTTGGGATTAACAGCATGCAGATGCTAGCAAGAACGTACTTTTCATATGAGTGAGCCTTTTTTGTAGTTGGTTGCCTTGAGCAGTGTGACTCAGATGACGCTATTTTTCTAATCTCTTGACCAAGGCCCTCGCCTGGTGTGAGACGGTTGGATAATAGTGGTTGGTGCTTGTGAAGAGTTTAAAATGTCTTTATGGAAATGGACTGGGACTCTTTTGCCTGAGCTTCTTGCAAGTTTGATGTCGATCAGCTTCTGAACTATAGACTTCAGCTTAAACTCATTACTTTTATTGTAGCCTGTTAAAGAGCAAATAACATTTTTTTCAATTTTTTTTTTTTTTGTGAAATTGATGTAGTTAAAGATAGGCTTGGTACACATATCTGTGATATCAGTTGAAAAATGTATAATGTGCAACCTTAGCAAACATTGTGTCTTCCACTTCCACACAGTAAATTTATCAGGGTTGCATGACCCACTACTGTGTTAAGGACAAATCACACTTAAATAAATATGTTATCTGTTTTTGTCTGGAACAGGGAGTAAGAGAACAGGAAGAGTACAAGTGCAGTGGTTCAGTCCTGGTGATGTTGCTCTTACTCATACTTCACCTACTCTAGGTAATGATTCACCTAGTCTTATGTAACGTACTAATGTATTCGATGAATCATCGTCCAATAACTGTGGAAAGAAGGTCTAGGATCTCAGTTATGGAATATTTATATACATGTAGAAATTGGGAAAACATGGTGATGATATTGATTGTAATTAGATAAAGTTTTACATTTTAAAGTTGATGTTCCAAGCTAGTAAAATTGGGAGTAAAAATAAACATGTAGATCTAAGTAGTTAAAATAAATATGTGAGGAAAATCTGGTATGCCAGCGATATGACAGGAAAAAAGTACACAGATCTTGATATGGGTCTTTCTTAACAATAAATATGGTATGTTCTATTGTGATACAAAAGTCAGATGGCAGGGCTATCGGACCATCGTAAATGAGGACCATCAATCATCAATATCATTATTAAAAAGTTAGAAAGAGATGGATAAAACAAAAAAGAAACCAAAGCCAACCCCACTTGATAAATAATAAGAGCAGTAGCCTAAGCTTTGGTAATAGGTAGGTAGGTACATACAGACCCCTCCACAATTATTGGCACCCCTAGTAAAGATGAGTGAAAAGGGTTTTAAGAAATTCGCCTTTAGGTGAATTAGCTTAATCCCACATTGAAAAAATGAGAAAAGTCCAACCTTTAATTGAAGTAAATTTGTTCTGCGAGATAAAAAAGACAATTATTTTTAACAATTTGCCACAATTATTAGCACCCCTAGAAATTCTTAGAAACAGTCAACGATACATGTATATATGCATATATAATAAAGAACGCAAAAGGTGAAACTTGGAAGTGTGGAAGTGCAGCGCCTGGACGGTCTGCAGCATGCACATAACAAAAACACAGATGGATGAGAGAGAAATACCTCTTTGTTAAAAGCTTGTGTTAAAAGCAAATGTTAAATAGAAGTTTTTTCAACAAAAAAAAGTCTTTTCAACAAAAAAACAAACCACCTTGGCAGCCACAATATTTTGTCTATTTTACCATTGTGGCTATAAAGATGTCTTAGTACGTGCCAATATACTAGTATAGGCTAAAAAATCTAAACGAAAATGCAGACTTATAGCCGCTTTTCTCGCATCCCCAGCAGGAAACTTTTCCTCAAACGTAGAATAGTTTCTTGTAAAATGTCTCTCAACGTTCGACTTTTACAAGGCTGAAGTCAGTTTCTCTTTCGCCAGGTTCTTGTTCGAATTTTCGTGTTCTACCTTAAATGAATGTAACTGCTGCACCATTCAAATAAGAATCTGATTCTTCATCTTCGTGACTTTTTATTGTGTGACAGTTTCTCGTTGATGACTAAACATACTAGGAAACCAACTGAGTGCTTATAAATGCAAATAAGTCCATTTGTCTTTAAATTATTGATGGTCGTCTTTCTCTTTGTCTTTTCATTAGCTACTGGCTAAGTGAGAATGTTGTCTGTGTTGCTGTTTGACCAGCAGTCTGTACGCCAGTCTTCAAAGTTATAGGGAGGTGAATTAGCAGTGTTTAAGAGCATTTATTGTTAAAAAAGTGTTAGAATGACCAGCAGAGCTTTATTTTACTGCAAAGGAGGATTATTTTATTACTTTTTATTATTTTATTACTTAAAAATCTCATTCTGCTGTGGAGCCGCATGAGGGCAGTAAAAGAGCTGCAGGTTGCCGACCGCTGAGCTAGCTTGTGGAAGCACTTTGGCTTCTATGAAGTTGAAGGCAAAAAAGACCCGGACAAGAGTCACACAATATGCATGTTGTGTCACACTAAACTAAAATATTTTGGAAATGTGACAAACATGAGAAACTATATTACATGTTTCCACACGTTTTCTGACCGGTTGTAGTTGCTGCCAACCAGATGACCATTGATCCAGCGATGTGTAAGCTTCCACCCAACTCGGAAAGTGCGAAGCGGATTACAAACTCTACTGCAACTTTTATTGCCAAGGATTTGCCTTCCGTATTCAGTGTTTGAGAACCAGGGCTTTGAATCGTAATCGAATCGTGAGGTGCCTAGAGATTCCCACCACAATACACACACACACACACACACACACACACATCTCTCTCTCTCTCTCTCTTTATATATATATATATATATGTGTGTGTGTGTGTGTGTGTGTGCGTATATATATATATATATATATATATATATATATATATAGAGAGAGAGAGAGAGAGAGAAAGAAAGAAAGAGAGATGCATTTGTTTATGCTTTCCCTGTTGTCTCTAAGGGTTTAACCTTACCATACACCTGGAGATCACCCAGTCATCACTTTGTGTGCTTATGCAACTCTGTCTTTTAAACCACCCATGTCAAAAGATGTTTTGTCTGTAAACCCAATCTACGGTTATTCCAGTGTTAACTAGCAACCGACCATGAGCACACAGCTGAAACGTAAACACGTAATCCAAATAGAGCTGGGTGATATGGCCAAAAATGTTATCACGATAAACAAAATTCATATCGTTCGATATCGATACCTACTGTAATAAATGTCAAATCATTATTTCTTTCAAGTTTGAAGGCTGATTTTTGCTCCTGGGTGGTTATTTGCTGTTTTAAACTATCCTTTATGGTCAGAACACGACAAACACTTGCCAAACAGTGGAACATTCCACAAATCTGTCATGGGAGAGTGGGAGAAAGTGTCTGGTGAGCTGTTTTTACCAGCTGGAAAAGCATGGCTATTTTTTGTCACTGATCTGCCTGAATCACAAGGTTTTACCACAATTCTCACAGTTATTGACAGATTTTCACACAGCTTCAGGTTCATTCCACTTAGTTCACCCCCCCACTGCATTTCAAACTGCTCAGACTCTTTTCAATCAGGTGTTTCGTTATTTTGGTGTCCCTGAGGACATTTTATCCGATAGAGGCCCACAGTTTACATCGCAGGTTTGGTCTGCGTTCTTTGAACACGTGGGGGTCTCTATCAGCCTGACATCTGGATATCATCCTCAATCCGGTAAAGGTAAATTCCTTTGACTGTTTTGCTATAATAATCCGACAGACTGGTGGGCCGAAATCGCCCAAAATTCACTCATCAGCTCTGCCACAGGATTAACCCCTTTCCAGTGCGTACTGGGATACCAACCCACTGTAGCACCATGGACTGGCACTACGACAGATGTTCCTGCAGTGGACACCTGGATGCTACGGAGCGAGAGAGTTTGGGAAGAGACCCATCAGAGGATCGAAGCCGCTCTACAACGCAACAAAGAGCAAGCGGATCGTCACCGAGGAGAGACACCCATCTATCACCCTGGAGATCGCGTGTGGCTCTCAACAAGAGACTTCAGGGCCTTTGAGGGAAGTAGGAAACTGCAGTATATTAGCCTGTTTAAAGTACTTAAACGTATTAATGAAGTGACTTACAAACTTGACTTACCCCCCCGTTTTAGAGTATCACGGTCTTTTCATGTCTCACTCCTCAGACCTGTTGTTTCAGGGCCATTGGACGAGGCCACGCCAGACGTTACTCCACCCCCTCCAGAGGAGATAGACGGCGCGCCTGTGTATGCTGTCCGTCGGTTGCTGGACTCCTGGAGGCGTGGAGGAGAACTCCAGTACTTGGTGGACTGGGAGGGGTATGGCCCAGAGGAGCAGTGTTGGGTATCAGCTCAGGACATTCTGGACGCAGCTCTCGTCGCTGACTTCCATAGTCAGTATCCTGAAAAACCTGCTCCTCGTCCCAGGGGCCGACCAAGGAAAGGGCCCCCAGTTCACTTCCTGATCGTCTTTGGGGTCGTCGTAGACGGACCCCATCTGTCCAGTGCCGCGGCGGCTCTGGGTCTGCTCCTGTTTGTGTCTCCGGACGTGGGCGTGGTTGTCGTCCTGGCCGTCCACCCCGGACTCTTTGGGGGGGATACTGTCACGCCTCCCTATGGCTCAGAGGTTTCCTTGGACTCCTCTGGGAGATCACATGACTCCTGACCCTCCACCATGCTCCTATCACAGATCTCTCTCTCCTGAGTACTGATCTGTTACACCTGTTGAGTTTTCATTAGCTTTAGTATAAAGCCCGGGCTTTTAGAACAGTTCAGTGCGAGGTATTGCTTCTTTCTAGAGCTACTGAGCGTTTATTTCCTGTGTTGTGTTTTCTGGTTTTGACTTATCCTCTGTATTTTGACTCACCCGTTTTTGCCTGACCCCTTTTGGATTGTGTTTGCCTGTTATGTTTGTTTGTCTTTAGTTGCTGCCTTTTCTGGTTTTGACCTGTGCCTGTTTCTTGACAACGATTTTGATTGATGATTCAAACAGTAAAGCCTTTTTTGTTCTTTTTATCTGCGAGCGTCTGAGTGGTTCTGTCACGTTACAGCTATGTTTCATGCTGTTTATCAGAGCATCACTGCTCTCCAGTTTCAGTTTCCTTTTCCCAAACGCTTTAGCCGACCTTGCTGACGTTATTTCACCTAATGAAGAGCAGCATGTTACATACAAGTCTGTATCCTCATTATTCATCAACATTTGCTGAGTTTTCATAAACATTAACACATGAAGGTAATAAGAGGGGGTGGTGGAGAATGTGTCTATAGTGTCTGAAATTTTTAAAATGCTGTTAGAAAAAAACCTCACAAGTCAAAGCGCCGTTTTCAGTACATATATCGCTGCTGTTGGAACAAAACCTTGTATGTCCATTTTTGGCATTTTTCAGTTTTGGACATAAATTGAAAGTGCCTGTTGCCCTTTACTGTGTGTGTAAATTTCATGATGAATAGGCCAAAACAAATGACCAAAAATGACTTGTTCAAAACACTGGTTCCTTTGACTTACATTAAAAATAAAGCATGTTTTCTTCCTTCTCCTGTGGAGTTGTCATTTTAGAGATACAAGGTTTTGTTTTGACAACAGCAGTGTAATGTCATTATGCTAGTTATAATGAACTATGTTGCCTGTCACTGCGTAAAACGATAGAAACAGATGGTTAAGACAGAGGTTAGGACACCTCTGGGGTTGTCTTAAAGTTAGGACAGTGTGTAGGAAATTTTGTCTAGTTAGGATGCTTCTGTAGTACTGTTATCTTAAGAACTGTTAATCTGTAGTAGCTTCTGTCCTAAATTCAGTCCTAACTGAAGTTGTCGTAGTGACTAAACAGATTAGATAAGATTTCAGAGTTAAGAAGTTCTTTGGTCTTTTGGGCTACAATATGATGAAAACCTGCACAGTCGAGCGACCAGCTTTAACACCGTGCCGCCTTTTCAGGTGAGCTGACGGGTTTGTGGTATTACTTGAGTATTTTAATTCACACTTACATTCTTTGCAAACAGTAAAAAAAACGTTTCCACACCCATGATTTGTTACCAAATGGAGCATGCAAACCTTTTCTTCTGCTACAGCTCAGACGACTGGTAGATTGCTGCTGCATAGTTAGGTAAAATGTGTTTTGCAAATAAGCATGTCTTGCATTGTCTTGTTCACTCTAGCATCACATTTGCAATAGGTCCTTTTATAATAACAGTAATGAAACCATGAGATAAGCCTTATAGCAGGTTATCTAAAACTCGTCTGTCTTATTGGAAGCACAAGACTGACGCGGTGCAGCCCTGCACATACACACATACATATACACACAAACATTTTGCCTGACTTGCTAGCTGGCAGTTGTGCTTAAATGCTAACAATTCCGATGTTATACTTTTTATCAACAACAACAAGAGCAAAACATAACAGTAGGCTGACCAGCTAATGCTCCTCCAGTAATATTCAGAGACAGGATTTAAGGTCAGATCTTTGCTGTCTGTAAAAGAGCAACACACAACGTGAAAAATACCTTACTCAGATGTCTATTACAAGCTTAACATGTTGCCCCTACTAAGTACTTACTGCAGACTCCAGGAAGGCAGAGTTGGACGTTGCAGGCTTTGAAAAAATCAGCCCAAATGGATCATAAATTTAGGCGGGGTGTTTCCCTCTGTTGTAATATATACTTGACAATAATTTGTATTTAGGTTGCATGAATCAACAGCACAGGCTAGATGTAAATCAGCCCCATCTTAGCTTATTTGTATTTTCCTACAAAATTTTGGTGGTGATATGTTGCTTAGGTCCACAGAAATCCTAAATTTTCTGGTACTAGACATTTGTTGACAAACAATTTATTGTTGTGGGTGTCAAAACTGAGACTTTATTTTGGTACTTTTTTATTTGAAAGACAGGGAGGGCTTAACCCTGCAAGCCTGTTTACACGACTCGTCCCTGTCCCTATCGTCAAGAGCGTGAGTTTGATCCCTGGCAATGCCACAGCCATCCGTGACTGGGAGTCCAAGAGAGAGTAATAGATCTCCGAAGCTATGTCATCATTCTGTAGCCAGCATCATGGCCATATTAGGAACTCAGGGTCTAAGCTGATGTCTGTAAGAGGAAAATGAATGCCGTTTTTGAACGCCACTGATCTTGTTGTAGTTAAGTTGCTTTGGCTGTAGAAGCCAACAGTTGAGTAGCTGATATTAATAGTAGATTTAATTTTGTGCAGCATCATTTCAGCGTGCAGAGAAGTTAATCGTATTTTGACTGCTCAACAATATTGTAATTCAGAGCATCCAATGAGATCTTTGGGGAAAAATGTATGCAGGACAAAGTGAATTTGGTTTGGAGCTATTTTGTTTTGTTGATAGCAGTGATTTTGGTCAAAACACCATTCATTGCTCCCAAAGAGAAGTCTGCTGAGTGTACTAGCATTGTGTGGTGGGGGGAGACCTAGCTCAGGGTTTTTCAACCTGTGGGCTGTGAAGCACCCTGTAGTGGTCCACAAGCCCGTACTTGGGGAGGCAGTAGTTCGTAGTAGAGCAGTAATGCCACTTGAAGTCGTAAGAACATAAGTAGAAAAAGGATTAACTTGATAATGAAGAATTGAATAATCAAGCGTTATCAAATTATAACAAATATACGTACAAATAAAAGCATTGCAGTAGTAGGCTGAGTAAATGTCATCATTTTGAGACCTTGCCGCCACAGGCACGCAATGCAGAAAGCGAGCCAGAGATGGAGAAGTTTCTCAGGGTGCTTTGACACCTTCCTTGTTTGGTGTGGACCCATCAGACTTTTTCTTTAGTTTGCTCTGTTTTGACATTTGTGAATACTCCACCCGTACTCAGGTCTGTAACAGACAGCTGACCTGTGGTAGAGCTCTCTTTCCTCGACTTCTAGCGGCATGTCAGCACTGTACCGTCAGCATAATCTGCCTGTTTTAACGTCTTACTGTTTACAGACTTCAATCTGCTTACATATCGTTTCTCCGGCACAAGCTGCTGTAAAATAAAATAATAGTAAAGAGATGCATTTGATTCTGGCTCATGGATTGGAACGTATTTTTGGACCTCGGTGGTGAAATTCAGTCTGATAAACCTATTCTAAAGGAGCAGATATTAAAGTTTATTATGATCATTGATTGTGACAACGCTAATCCAAAAACCCGGTGAGCAGAGTGGGGTTTAGCTGTTTTAAATAAATCACAAAAACCCTCAAAAACTAAAGGGGCACCTTGAGACTGAACAATTACTCTTGTGGGAAAGCCAGTGGAGTATTTTCAGTGAGTATTTTCAACTCCAATCACAGTCCAAATGTACCTCGCACATCTTTTTTTCCCTTCTTTAACCTCTTCGCATATATATATATTTTTTTAACATGTTAAGTTTTTTAACATCATCGCGAATTTTGGTTTTCTGTGATTGAACCGAAATGAACAATATGATCTTTTTTATTCCTGATTGTCAGGTTTTCAATGTCAACACTAAAGAAAAAACTTGTATTTAAAAAGTGAAGTTTCTCCCATGGGGCGCTATGTTTTGTAGTTATAAACATGAGTGCCTTGGAGTGGAAAAGGTTGAGAACCCCTGACCTAGCTAATGGGTGGTAATTGGCCACAAGTGAAATTGGTAAAAATACTAATAAAAAATTGCAACAACCCATATAAACTGCATAAACAAATTGCTGATCGAATGTCTGCCCATTACGCGTTATTATATATTTTTTTTTACAAATAAACGTAGATTTTAAATAGATTTTTCCTCCTGTTCTTTTTTTAAATAGTTTATTTTACATCGGTGAACAAAAAAAAGTCATAGTACTTTTGTTCTTTCGTAGCCTTTTTTCACTACTCTTGCTCTTGTGCATTTTGTCCCTTTCTAAATCGGTTACTGAAGCCATTGTGAATTTGCATTTCAAGGATTCATATGAAGTCAATATATTAAACAATGATAGATAAGAAGCATGCAGCCTTCTTTGTAAATTGTAAATGTATGAAGAATGCAGGTTTGGTGGCAGTCCATGTTCCTCAAATTGGCAATGCATTCCTCTGACAGTACATAATTGATTGTGTGTTTTTATGTTCATAAATTTACACAGTGGCCTTCATTAAACTGCCTGCATTCTTATTGACAAAATTCATCAAATCTGTTAAATGTTCACAAATAGCATAATTAATGATCAGCTAATTACAGGGATATAATATAGGGATATGCTACCAACTTTACTGCAGTACAGTATCACTGTACAGCTTTTTTCAAACTGCAGGTTCAGTGGAAGCTAGCCCAGTTTGGCAGTTTACAGGTACTTTGACTGATCCTGCCTCTTCTTAAGCAAGCTTTCAAGTGAAAATGTTCTCTCTCTTTCCTTTCTTTGGCATATGCTCTCAGCTGCAAGTAAATTCTACACAACGATCAGGATGAAAAGATGGCGACCATGCTGCTACCAGCGGGTCCAGACGCCTTGCGGCGGTTCACTCGCGAGTCCCTGGCGGCTATTGAGCGGAGGATTGCTGAGGAGCAGGTCAAGAAAGCAAAGGATTCCTCAGCAAAAAGGGGGAATACAGCGGAGCCAAAGCCTCAGGCAGACCTGGAGGCCGGCAAGGTGCTTCCTCGCATCTTTGGCGACATCCCTGCAGGACTGGTTGGAGTCCCGCTGGAGGACATTGATCCATTTTACTTCAAGAATCAAAGAGTAAGTAGACATTGCTTAAAAGTGGCAGCCATTAGATCATCAGATCAAATCACCTAGATTGCTTTCTTCTCGCAGCAGATTATGGAAAGATATGCATATGTGAGCAGGAGTAGTGTCAAATGTGCTTTGATGCATCTACAATATATAATTGCAATACATAAGAAATTCAGAACATTCATTTTATTAAGGCTGTAGTGCAGTAACCAGCTAATTGCAGTAGGGGCAGGGTTTAGAATCTGACAGTCGATTATTCATGTCAGTTAATCAACAAATAATCAATTAATGTGCAAAAATATGGTCTGTAAATATGAAAAGCTGTAATAATAAAATGTTTGTCAGTGTTTTTTCTTGGAAGAGCTACTTGAGCAAGCTGCTGAATATTCAGCTCTAGGTTGGATGCCACTTCTGAAAATGTAAACAGAAAAATCAACAACAGAAATATTTGTCGACAGTTTTTTGATAAAGTTGTATGAAGGTTTCAGCGGTAGTATGTTTATGCAAAATGTGTTTCTTTCCTTCATACCTCTCATTGCTGCCAGAGCAAAACCTTGTTTTGTTGCATAGCCCTTTATCGACAGTGCCTCAGTTTTCTGCACATTGACAAACATTTTATTGTTAGAGCTCTTCACATTTACAAACAACATTTAACGTTCTAAACACTGTCGGACACACAGATTGGAATTACACACCTGGCACAGCTATATCGTTGCTGTTTTCATGACCTAAAAAACAGTGCTGGGATTAGCACGGATGCTGTATGACTAATCTCATAAATTCATTCATTAATTCTCACTAATGATGCAGTTATTGAGGTGAAATAAGGACAGGTGAGGGATATTTAATGAAAAATTTGCTGTCATAGTGTTTGAAAAATTTGCAGCGGGAGTGGAATGCTAGGCTAATTAGCTCACAGTTAAAATTCAAATAATCAAAGCTGGCTGCTCATAAGACAGCAAATCCCATTGAATATTTTATGGATTAAATTATTGAATTTCATGATTATTATTTTTGATGTGATGCTTCTTAGTTCTGCATAGTAGTAGCAATAACGATATTGAAAGCTTTCAAATTGTGTCACAGTACATTGTAGAAAAAATTATTAAATATAAGAAGCCTAGAGGTTTCTTCTGCCTTCAAATGCATTCTGCCATTTGAACCATGTTTAAGATTTTTTGTACCATGTTCTAATTAAAAGATGTAAGATACAGCAAGTTATTACTTTAAGGTTAGCGCATGAGCCTTTAGTAGAAAGCATAACCATTCTTTCACCTTAGATCTAATGCACTATGACCTGGAAATTAAGTTCAATTCATTGTCACAAAGCAGCTTTACTGCCATCCAAGTCCAGACTTCTAATGAGCAAGCACAATTAGAGTGAGTGCAAACCTTGTCATGCTGCTATTTCATGTGCCATCCTGCTCTAGTTATCTTACCACGTGACTTGTCTGTGCACATACATTGTAGTACGCAGACTGAGAGTGAAATCTGAACTAGCATTAAGATTCACAAACACATCGTCATTATAGTATAAGCTGCAAGCACTTGTGAATTAACTAGCTAGCTAATTAGCAAGCAAATGTTAGAACCATTACTGTTTAGCTGGCTAGTTGGTTAGCAATATGCATATGGTCAGGGCTTAGCTAGCAGTTTGGGACCACAGAAAGAAAACAGTTTGTATGAAATGAGGGGAAACAAGTATTCAGACATTTTTGTTTTAGTTATTTAATACAGTTCCAGTGCATATGTCCACTTCAAATTTGCACAAGTAGCAATGATGGTGAAGATGAAGGAGCTTCCTTAAGTTCTCTGAACAACACTGTAAAATAACATGCTAAATGGAAAAAGCACCAAACAAGATTTCACAACACACTCTCACACTAATGATAGGGAAGGTAAGACAGACGTCAGCAGTCACTTGAAGAGTTGGAGGACAAACTAAAGGCAGCAGGAACAGCAATTACATAGAGAAGAATAAGCAATGAACTGCACCTCAGTCATCTCCATTCCTCTACCCAATGCAAAAACTCCAATGCTAAAGAAAGAAGCACATAAATGCATGTCTAAAATGTGCACACAAGCATTTAGACAAATCAGAACTCTTTTTAAACAGTGTACTCTGGTTAGATGAAACAACTAAAACTCTTAGCCAGCAGTTCAGCTCTCTATCCTTGAAGACAGAACAGTCTTTATAATCCCAAGAACAACATACACACTGAAATTGGGGGGTGGAAACATCTGGTGACTGCTTCTCTGCAAATGATACTGGGGCATTGCACATCATCGAAAGAAACCTGAATGGATGTATGTACTGGTTCATATTAGACAAGAATTTGAGCTCATCAGCCAAGAAAGAAGAAGCAGAGAAGATGGATGTTTCAACAAGAAAAAAAGTGCTTGCATGACCTAGGCAATCTCCTGACTTGAAACCCCTTTGACAATTTATGTGGGATTTTGAAACTGCGAGTCCAACAGAGGGACACTCATAACCTTGGGGAATTGAAGATGGTTTGCCAAGTGGAATGGGGCAAAACTGAACCACAATGCTGCAAAAAGCTAATTACTTCTTACTGTAGATGTCTCAAAGATGTGACTGCAAACAGTGGCTTTGCAACAAACTTTTTCCCTATCAATTTTTAGCTGGTGACGAGCGCTCGGCTACCCCGTTACAAATGACATCACAGTATTCAAACACCAGCTGGCGATGACTAGATTTCTCTATTCAGTTGTAGTAGTTTAAGGGGTGAACCGAAACATATCAACACCAGACAAACAGAGTCCTGCTTTTAGGTACGTTTAAACTGAAAGCGGTGCTTTTGTGTCTTGTTTGATCTACAGTATCATCAATTCTCCGTGTTGTGGAGTGATAGAGCGCTGCTTCAAGTTAGCCAGCTGCTAAAAACAGCTAGCCTGTAAAGATAGCGCTCTCCCGCTCTCCAGTGCCTCACAGCTTCCTCAGTTTACTTTCGTTTAAATCAGGGCTGTAATTTACATGAACCCACTTCTTTCTTTCACTTTCGTTGCTTGGGAATGCACTAATACTTAAATATGACTGTCCGAGTGCTGTAACAGCGCTGTAGTTGTGAGGATTGTGATTGTGATTTAACGCTGCTAAAGTTTGTTAGGATGTTAGGAAAGAGGTGAGTTCACTGTAGGACAGTACAGTTACACCACTGACCTCGTCACTCACACTCGGTCACAGGAAAACAGATCGCCGGTCGCTCCACTCAAACAGGGAATGTATAACTCCGCGTTTCAGCCGTTTGCTAAAGACTCATCTTACTCGTGGCCCCCTCCCTCTCTAATCATGTAGAAAAACTCAGAAGTGCGCCCTCTCCTAGCGACAGCAGAGTAGTGTCGCTTTCCTTGCAGTAGAAAACGTCACCAAGGCTTTCGCTGAACGTGGGAGTGTGAGAATGGTGTATTATATCGAACATTTATCGAACATGTCGTATCGCTATATCGAGGAAAAGTTATATCGCGATAATTATCGTTATCGTTTCATCGCCCAGCCCTAATAGAGCCCATTATGTGAGTAAATATGAAGTGGATATATGCACTGGAGTTTTATTAAATGACAAAAACAAAAGGGTTACTTCCCCTTACTGTACATATAGACACACACACATACAGTCACACACATACTAAGAAGGGAATTTATTCTAAATTAATTAATTAATTACTGTTTTTCTATACTATTCTGTTCTGTAACTTCCATACTGTTTAAAACTGTTTAACTGTGCTATTCAGCTTCACAAAATAGGGAATGGCAGCAGTGCTTTTCAATATTGAAAATCACAGTGAGAGTAAATGCATGGGTAATTAGTTCGCCACTGTTTTCGCCTTAAATGTTTTGACTTATCTGCTGAAACAAACAAAATCACCTTTCTTAGAAAAGAATAAAGTGCTTCCAGCTTTCCTGTTCCACACTCTTGAAGTTCTGTCTTCTGTTAAACCTGCAGCAAAGGACCAAATGATTGACCGAACCAATTAGGTGGTTATTGAGTCAAAACTACTTTCATGAATATTGCATGATTTGTAGGTTTGTTATTTATAACTTGGATATTTGTGGGCCCTCTTGCAGCTGCGGGATCTAAGAATCATTGCCACCTTTCACCCCATTAGCAGCAGCCCTTCAAATGGTAGCTAGCATTGTGACTAGCTAAGCTAATGTTTGATAAGCTTTTTTGTCATTATATTCACCTTCTTTTTGTTCCGCTCAACACCTTTATTTTTAAGCTTACGTATACAATGGCAGTTTAGTTTGTTATGTTACTGAAACAGTAAGTCCTGCACTCTGGTCTAGGATGCTGACGTCACTGTCTTTCAGCTGTACATTTTACAGTGTGCAAATAGATCATGCCATTCATGACTCATATACAGCACTATCAGTGTCATTATTTTTTTATCAAGTCATTATTCATTTTACAGCTTTTCCAAATTGTTGTTGCTCTAAAATACTACTGACTAAAATGCCTTTGTGTCTTTTTCTTGGTAGACCTTTATAGTGCTAAACAAGGGGAAGGCAATCTTCCGCTTCAGTGCCACATCAGCTCTGTACATATTTAGCCCACTTCACCTTATCAGAAGAATCTCCATACGAATACTAGTCCACTCATATCCTTTTACTGGCTTGTAAACTATGTGTATGTGTATCTGTGATTGTTTACAAGAATGCAGCAGTGGGTTTCAGTATTATGCATGACATGAATTCCATCATAATCAGTCAGTTTTTCAACATTTTCATTAGTTTTCTAATGAAATGGCTCCTGTACATTGTTGAAAGGCATCTTTATTGACAGCTTATGTGAAATAATCTTTTATTAATGCTCTTGAAGGATTGAGTCATTGTTGCAGCCTGTAGCCTATACCATCCACTAAGCTAATCGCACATATTTAACATTTCCCTCTATTCTATTGGATTTTTTTTTCAGTCCCATTTTTGAAACAGCTTTGTAATGTTCCTCCCTGGCATCGCGAACCAAATCCTCTGATATCCCTTTTCTAATCCTCCAAATGAAATAAGAGCAAGGAGATTTGGCATCATGTGACGGCTGCACATCAGGCCTCAGACTGAGCGAAGCGGTGCTGCATGGGCCTTTACATGCAGACGTGGCTCTAATGCACGCTGGTGTCAAAGGCACAGCCGGTCACTCCTGCCCGCTCACACGCTATACCGACATAAGCTCTAAGCCTTTTTGGGCTGTGTAGCCTATACAAGACTACCAGCTACAATTAGGGCTACAGATCACTTCCCAATGATTTGATACGTGTATCGTGAAATCTCAGATTTCACCATGTTTTGATTCAGTTTATTTCAGACTATTTTGATACAATCCAAAATTATTTTTTAAAAATACACTGAATAAAAATGTCACTGGAGGAACTATTTATGCATTACTAAGGCCATAGAATAAGTACAAGAAGTTTTGTGTAATTTATTTTTACATGTGAAAATAGACAGTTAATTTTATTTTGGGCCAGAAATTAGCATTGTATTATTCCAAAATCAATGCAATTGGATCACCACCTTCAGAGGGTGAGGAAGTGATGTCATTCCAGCTTATCATTTTGGAAAAAATCCTTTTTTTCCAAAAAAAAGCCTTTTTAAGGGCTTGAACATACTGACCTTATTTATGGCAGCATTTTTCACCCTAGTTAGCATTTTTTGCTGCTTAGAGAGGATGAGAGAAGAAGAGCTGATAAAGCTGAGTTAGGCTGCATTACGCAGTACTGAGCATTTTGAATCATAGCCTAAACCATAAAAATAGCATTGTTTGGCATAATTTATCTTTGTAGAAGGTGCCCATTGTGGCCTCCTTTTTATTGCTAAGCTGTTGATCAAATAACACAATCAAAATGCAGATAAAAATGGTTGAGACCTTTCTGCGTCCCAGCCAGCCTGCACTAATACATATTCTTAGCTCTGTATGCAGACAGAGGCTTTGCGGCTTTGGACTTTTGTGAAAAACATACAGGCAGATCAAACAGGGCCAGAGTTATCTCATACAGTCCTCAAATACCACTCGCTCAAATCCCCTCTGAGTCCAGGTCAATACTGGAAATTCATTGCTGCTTGAATCTGTAATGCTGAAAATGGATAAAGGATCACCCTACGGGCCGAAATAAGGTCAAATCCTAGATTTTTTTCTCCCAAAACGATGAGCTAGTGTCAGAAGATGACATCACGTCCTGACACTATTACATTGTCAGGACAGTGAACTGAGTGATGTTTTAAAGAATAATGGGAAAATTATAGTGCATTGGCTTTGATTGTGGTTTTCTAAGGATGTACAAAATGTGAATGGTATTTGTCAGTTTTTGTGGGTTTCCTTAACTCGTGTCTACATTATTTAGCTTGTTCATAATGTGCACAATTTTGACCAACTGTTGCGTCATGGCAATGTCGGACCCAGCGCATTGGACCAAGTACCTGGAGTGAGTATCTGTATTACTCTTTTATGCTCACTGTTCTTACCATGTACCACTTTATAATAGAAACTGCTGATGTCTGTGTCAAAAGTGGGACAAATTTCAAATTTTCAAGTTACATGACAGGTTACAGATCCCTGCATAAGGATCTTAATATCCACTCTGTGTTATTATCTGTTTTTGTAATGGTATAAATATGTAAGCACTTGTCTGTTTTTTTCTAAACACTACCCGTATTCACTGATTTAAAAAACTTCACTTTGTATGTAGTATTTATAGCAAATCCAGACATGAGAATAAGACTCTCAGGAAATGCAACAAGCGATGGGAACTAGAAATTGTAGCTTTGTATATTCTGATGGAAATGTCATTTATATTGTTAAACTGAGTCTTCATCAATGTGATGCTCTACTAGGATGATCCTGTTTGGTCTTTGATAAAGGGCTGGGTAAGATCCTGAAATTTAACAAACTTTGTGTCACCGCATGATCTACTGCAACTGGAATGCCCCCTTCAAATGAATGAAAACGAATGTATAGTCATTTCTTGTCAATCCTTTAAATTAATAGTTTGGTGAAAAGTCAAAGAGACAGAATTTCCCCCTTGTTCTAAGTGTAGCTGATCAGCCAAGACATACTTGATGTCCAAGGTTTGCTTCTTTAGTTTTGCACTGCAGGTGTGAGGCTAATGTAGCTAGCAAGTAATGGAAGCTTCTGTTCCTCTGACTAACAAAATGAAATTGCATGCCTCAATCATCACGCACTGCCACTCTGTGACATGAACTGTACATGTAAACGGGGCAGTGATTTGTTTTTTGAGTTAAATATTGCTTTTTTTCATCTATTCATCCAAACTATGGCTATCACTATCATTTGTATAAGTAAGTGAGTAATCTAGAGTTTTATTTTTGACAATTGAGTAATCTAGTTTTTATTTTTGTTTGTTTTTCAAAGAAAACAGTAATGCTACTTAGTAATACTACTTAAATACGACTTAGGCCAGCATTTGAAATGTGAAACAGACATTCGAGTGGCATATTCTTTACTTTGTATGTTGTAAAATGTTAAATTTACAGTGAATCCTCTGATCTAAAGTCTAACTTTAGCTAATTTTGGAAGAGCTTATAAGCGTGTTGGCTGTCTGCTGAGATTTTCAGTAGAAGTTACACAAAATCTTTTACTTCATAAACGTTTTCCTACATACACATGCAAGTTGTAACAGCACACTTTGTTTTACCTCACATACATGTAATTTGTAACTACAAAACATACTTGCATTTGTGAGACCCTGTTGATGTTGGTTTGCTCTTTTTCAGTGATGCTCACAAACATAAATTGAGTGCTAAGTGCTACCCTTTTGAAGGAACTTGAGCCTGCAAAATCCATCTTGATTTTTGACCATACCTTTCATTCAAATTGGCGACTAATCATGACGGCAGTTCATTGAGAACATATACAGGGAGATTCACTTGAAAGAGGCCCCGAATATTCTCTTGTAACTCCTGTTAGGATGAAGCAATCTGAACCAAAGAAATATGCTACGTACCTTGACGTATGTGAAATCGATTGAATTACATGCACTACTGGAAGTGATCTCTGTTTTCTGCCAAACACATGAAGGAGTACGGGGGTATGCACCCGGAAGTTGCAAAAAGAGATTAAACATCGCGACGGCTGTCTGGCGCCTACCTCATCGCTCTGACGCAATGGCATCCCGGCTTGTTCGAAGCTCCATATACTGAGGAGCACATTGCATGTTGCTTCGTCCTAGCGAGAATTATTACACAATATTCGGGGTCTCTTTCGAGTGAATCTCCCTGTATATTTTAATTGATTTAATTGATAATTTTTACAGCCCTGTTTTAAATATAAAAAAAATTAGGTTGAATGGACAAATCATTTTTGCAGTGTCCTCTTAAATAGCTAAAAACAGTATTGAAGTTTGACTGTTCGTTTGTCCATTTTTGTAGATAATAATGTCATACAGTGCCAGAAACCACATAAGCCTGTCTACTTGAGATTATTTAACAAGTGTGTGATGTTTTAGGCATAGACTTTGCACGATGCTAATTCATGATGTTTCATTTGCTCGTTAGATACATTAGCCTCGAATAGCTCCAGTGCAAAAATAAAGAAGCAAACTTGTGGAAATTGTGGAAATGAGATTTTTTGCCAAACTATCGCTTTAAACTTGTGGTAACTCTTTCCATTACAGCTTTTAGGGTTAGAATTACTTCTTGTTACAATTACTCATTAAAGGCTTACATTGTCAGCTGAACAAATGAATCAATGAGTGACCGCCTGACACGTTTTGCAGAAAGTAATTAAATCCTTGATGAACTGTAGAGGATTATTCTGCCTGTCCTCTGTCTCACTGTGCTTGCTGGAATATGAACCAGATTACAAAAAATCAGGCTATATCACTGCATTATGAGCCTGTTGTGTATCGTTACAGCCATAGATTTCTAATAGAACACTTTCAGTGGCCTGTTTTCTGCCTAGTCCCTGACAAATTTGGTTTCAGAGCTCAACATGTATTGACCTTTGATGAATGTGTGCATGGAGATGACTGGGAAGAGAATGTGCCTGGGCATGCAGCATGCTGATTTGCTAATGCACAACATCCCTCCTCCCAGCCTAGAGATTCAAAGTAGCTAGTAACAAACATAGATCATGCATGCTTTAAAAGGCCCTGAACATTTATTTAGGGTTGAAAAATTGAATACACTTAAATATGTTTACTTTGAATTAATGTTCTTTTTCAGTATAATTGTGTATATTTTGTCTTCTCATCTCCTTTTGTCAATCCATATAATTCTGGTATAGAGATCTACCTTACATTCTGCTCTGTCTCATTTTGTTTGTGCTTATTCAGATACACATTCACTGGCATTTATACATTTGAGTCACTTATTAAGATCTTGGCGAGAGGATTCTGTCTTGGACCTTTCACTTTCCTCAGAGACCCATGGAACTGGCTAGACTTCAGTGTCATTGTGATGGCGTAAGTATGTCTCTTGTTACCTGCTGTAAGTGGTCTTAATTATTTGAATCACTGGATATCATATACAGAATGGCTGTTTCAAGGTTTGTAATGATTATTATAAAAGAAAGAAAATTGTTGCATAGTACAGGTACACAGTGTTGAACTAATGCCTATAGTGTTTCTTCTGTTTCCACTCTGCCCAAATGTAGATGTTCATTTTTCACTGCCGATGGTATTAGCTCTGGGCTGCATTGTATTTACCACACTGATAAAGTATGCACTGATCATGTATTTGTATGGCCGGTTCCGATTTCCTTGCAGCCAGATGGCTGATGGGCCAAATGGTCATAGTAGAGACGATACTTTGCGAGGAGTCTTTGTAAACAGGCAGTTTATATACATAGGGAAACAGGTGTGAGAAATCAGAAGTCCGGTGAAGATGAGCGTTGATAGGTTAATCGACTGGAGTCCTGAGTCATGTGAAGCAGCGAGAAGTTCTGGGAATTGTAGTTTGAGGCGGCTCTGTCGGCAATAGTTCTAGCTGTGCCAGAGGGAGGATTGACACTTGCCAACCAATAAACCAATCAATCAATCAGTCAATAAATAAATAAATAAATAGCAGAAAAGTAAGAGTGAATATATAAATAAGTATATTTGGGACATAAAACCGTAAATAAACGAATTAAAAAAATAACTACATCAAACAAAAAAAAAGCAAGATAATAAAATAGAATAATAAAAAAGAAAAATAAATGAATACATGAATAATTGTGAGAGCCATAAATTAAAAAATAAAAGTGGATTAGAAATGCATAAATAAATGAAAAATGTACATAGCAGAAATACAGAAAAAACAAATTCAGATTTTATTTATTGCTACTTTTACTCATTTCTCTATTTATTTATATCTGTATTTCTTCCTCCACTCTGTGCTAATGATGTGAACAACACTAACATATTTCTAACTATTGGTCAAGATTGACTTTCAAGGTGGACCAAACTCTACTAGGTCGATAGAATGGATGTAAACCAACCATTTATTTATTTAGAATTATTTAAAAAGCAGAATGATTTTCACTATGGAAACATGAAAGGAGAACAGAGAGTTTATCCACCTTATTTCAGGAGGTAAAACTTTGAGTTCTTTCGTTCACAGCTGGTATCTCAGCTGAATTGAAGCTGATTTTAGAGATACACACGGAACAAAGAGACTGACTGTCTTCAAGTGCAAATAAGCTCTCCTCCTTTTGCAGCACTGCATTTTTTTTAGAAGTGAAAGTAGCATGAAGAGCTTCATTACTTCATTCAGTAGCTGAAACTTTGAGTGATACCACATATACATCAATGTTTGTACCCAAGTTTGAGCTGCTGTTGTAGATTCTGATGCTTTTAGCGATTGTGAAAAGCTCTTGCTGCTGCATAGCCATTGTGTCAGCTTGGTTGTCACCATGCCAACAGCAGAGATGTTCGTGTTGCCAGCAAAATAATGTTGCATTTTTACCTCGAAAAGTTGAATTTGGTGTGCAAGATGCCATCAGTTATACACATGCGCAAATTTTGTCACAAATAAATCATGGTCAGAGTGTAAAGGCCTTACTTTGTCCATTATCAAGCGTGAGTGTGATCCTCAGCCATCACTGACGTAAATCAGCATTTCAGAAACAAGAGTAGTGCAACGCTCTGTTTTCCCCATGATTAACCAAGAGCATGTAGGTTTAGCCTTTCTTATTGGCATACTGGAGGAAGAAATACAGAAATAAAAATCTATAAATAAATAAAAACATTAATAAATAATTGTGGAATTGCATACCTTATTGCAAACCTGTGCGCTAATAAGCTGTTCTGGTGCAGTTAAATTCTGTGTTAAACTGATCCTTCCGCTCCACTCTGATAACTTGTGGAGAGTAGTTAATGTTTTGCCATTTAATTGAGCATGCACCAGCCGTTCATTTTCACTGCAGTGTTTAATTTTCCAGCTTTTTGGTCCAAATGTGTCTTTTGTATGATTAAAATTAGAGTTTAGTATTCTAGAAGTACAACCGCAATTCTAATAAGTTGGGACGCTGTGTAAAATGTTAATAAATGTAAACAAAAACAGAATGCAATGATTTGTAAATCTCATAGACTCATGTTTTACTCACAATAGAACATAGAACACATATCGTATGTGAGACATTTTACCATTTCATGAAAAACATTAACTTATTTAGATCTTGATGGCAGCAATGCATCTCAAAAAAAATTTGGGACAGGGAAATGTTTTCCATTGTGTAGTATTTCCTCTTCTTTTAACAACATTCTGTAAATGTCTGGGACCTGAGGAGACCAATTGCTGGAGTTTGGGACTGGAATGTTGTCCCATTCATGTCTTGTCTGATGTAGGATTCTAGCTGCTCAACAGTTTTGGGTTATCTTTGCTGGATTTTTCATTTCATGATGTACCAAGTGTTTTCTATTGGTGAAAGGTCTGGACTGCAGGCAGGCCAGTTCAGCACCTGGTGCAACCATGGTGTTGTGATGGATGCAGTATGTGGTTTAGCATTGTCTTGCTGTAATATGCAAGGCCTTCCCTGAAAAAAAACATGTCTTGAAGGGAAGATATGTTGTTCTAAAACCTCCATGTACTGTTCAGCATTGATAGTGCCTTTCCAGATATGTAAGCTGCCCACGCCATAGGGACTAGTGCAACCCCATACCATCAGAGATGCAGGCTTTTGAAATGCGAGCTGATAACAAGCTGGATGGTCCCTCTCCTCTTGAGGCCGCGGTTTCCAAAAAGAATTTCAAATTTTGATTCATATGACCACAGTTTTCCATTTTACCTCAGTCCATTTTAAATCAGCTTTGCCCCAGAGAAGACGTCGCCAGCCTTTTGTTGCCCCCTGTCCCAACTTTTTTGAGATGTGTTGCTGCCATCAAGTTCTAAATGAGTTTTTCATGAAATGGTAAAATGTCCCATTTTCAACATATGTGTTCTATGTTCTATTGTGAATAAAATATGGGTCTATGAGATCCATTGCATTCTGTTTTTATTTACATTTTACAAAGCATCCTAACTTTTTTGGAATTGGGGTTGTATTAATGATACCCACAAGATACTCAGTAAAGCATATTGTGAATAATGATGTTTGTGATAAATATATTTGTGATATAAATATATTTGGTCATGTCACCTACTGCTGATAAGATCAGACAGTGGCTGCTAACATACTGACCAAAATAGCTGAATAGCTTGTGAACAGCTGATGATAATACAATCTGGTGACATTCCGTAAAAGTTAAATGAATCACTTCCCTGTCCGTGATGCTGGAAATGTGACCTTCTCACAATGGGAGCAGCTGTGCAGCTGCATTATCTTTGGAGGAAAACAAGCCCTTGAAAGAGTGAACAAGAGGCTGAATTGAAGTGATGGTTAACTAAGGGATATGTAGGTGGATAATGGAGATGGAGGCAATAATGAGAAACAGTGGGAGTGGGAAAAGAGAGGAATATGGGACAGAAATGAGTGAGACTGAGAGGAGGACTGAATCATGGAGAGAGAGAGAGAGAGAGAGAGAGAGAGAGGGAGAGAGATTGACAAAGTGGGGGAGAGAGGTACAGGTATCCACTGAGGCATTTGTCAGATGACCTACATATTCAGCATTGCGCTTGACCAGAGGCACAGATTAGTTGCCAGAAAAACAGAGACAGAGAGAGAGAGAGAGAGAGAGAGAGAGAGAGAGAGAGCGCGAGCAGGAAAACAAGAGATTTACAGGGTAACAGATCTCTCCAGAAAGTCCAGCCAGTACCTCTTCTTCAGCTTAAAAACCTTTGACGTCTTCAAGCTGTTTTGGCTTTTAACTGCAGCTGATTTACCCCTTCATAAGGGTGGGTGATATGACAGAAAAATCTTTGATACATTTTCACTACAGTCCGACCGACGTGAAAATTTTGTGGCTGATATACATTTTAAGAGCCTAAAACCTCAGATAATATAGCTCAGAAATACTCCAGAAGTTGTAGTTAAACAGTGCTTTACTGACTGATATGATTGTCACTGAATTGGCACACTTTATAAACTCAAATTGCAGAAACTCAGACTTAAATAAAATATATTTTGTAACACTGGAGGCTAGGCTACCCAGAATTCTTTTGGGTTTTAGTTTCTGTTCATTAACTCATTTTTATGCCATGCTATTCTGATGCTAAAGCCTATATAGTTTTGTAATACTAATCATGATTTTTGTGTTTTGTGTTCTGATTCACCAGTTCAACCTGTATTACTGTGAAATATTTGAACATGCGGTACCTCGTATTGGGTTCTCCAGTGCTACAACTGTGTAAGGTTTTTCTCTATCATTAGGGGATTTCGAGCGACAAAAAAGTGACTAATTATTGGCACGTTATCTGCAATATTTTCGCCAATACCAATAAAACCGCAGGTTGTCAAAATCAGCCGATGTTATCGAACAATCAGTATATCGTTGGGCTGTAATGTATCATCTCCTTCAGTTTTCCCTGTTGTTAAAAAAGGAAAAATCCAACATCAAAATATGTAAGAAAGGCTACTTTTCAATTCAGTACTTGCAAAATAAAGTAGTTAAGAAGAAACAGAAGGAAAATTCAAACAATTGGAAAAATAAGTTAAGATAGGCTGACATCCAATCAGCCACTTGTTACTCTTTCTATCTAGGAGTTGCAATTTCTGTATAGAAGCTGTTATTGTTGACAGGCTCTCTATAATTGATCTAAATCTGTTTTAATGATCCATGCATTTATTAATTTTATGTCTATTTTTTATTTATATTTATGTGTCATATTGCCCACTCCACCCATAGGTCTGCATAGTGTTCACTCTTTTATTGTGTATGCAAGAACTGAATTTTCAGCAAGATGTACAAAAAGCAAAGTACTAAGGTCTGAAATGTCTGTGCTGGTATAATCCCCATAATCTGTAAATGAAAAGTGTCTCTCTCTGGGTCAGGCTATAATGGAATGATGGCATGTTCTCTCCATTCTCCATTTCCTATACTGGAGGCATTCTTTTGATGCTTTTATACTTCTTAGTAGGGCTGCATTATATGGGCAAAATACCATGTTATGATAGTTCCATGTGTTGTGGTAATGATATGCCTTCCAGTAGATTAAAATCATGCTGATGTTGCAAAGTTAAAGTTAATTTTGACTGTAATTATTTACCGTTGTTATATCATGTGAACACATCGATTCATCAAAACACCAACAAAAACTCATTTAGAACATCAAACATTGTTCACGTTGTGACATTGTGCATGTTGTAGCATTTTTGTGGTATCAGTACTGCAAACACCAGTTTTCAGTGATAATTAACAACTAATATATTGTACAGGCTTATGTGTTAGTATACCTTGCTGTTTAAGGGCAGTTAAGTCTAAACTGTTTCTGACTTTCACTCTGTAGATATGTGACAGAGTTTGTGGATCTTGGCAACGTCTCAGCATTACGCACATTCAGAGTCCTACGAGCTCTAAAAACAATATCTGTCATCCCAGGTAAGAGCTAAAACACAGAAGCCAACACCGAAGCCTTAATCTTTACAACACATTGATTAAATCGAATACAGTACTGTGCTAAAGTCAAAGATAACCTTTTCAGTTATTCAGTTTCCAGTCAAAACCGCCATTAAATACATCTTAATTTTTTTTAAATCTCTCACTTTTGCACAGTACTGCGAACATAAGGTGTACTCATAAAAATTTCTCCTGATTAATAAATGATTCCACAAATACTACAATTAATTACGTATGTGTTACGTATTACGTATATGTGCTAACATGCTCTTCTTTTCTTGCTGAACAGGTTTAAAGACCATCGTGGGAGCTCTAATCCAGTCAGTGAAGAAGCTAGCGGATGTGATGATCCTGACTGTCTTCTGCCTCAGCGTCTTTGCCCTGATTGGTCTACAGCTCTTTATGGGTGTCCTTCGGCAGAAGTGCGTCCGTAGTGCTGCTCATTGTGTGAACTCCACTTACCCAGAAGACGGAAGCTTCAGCTGCAACAACAAAACCTGGCAGTCCATGAAGGACTTCATTACCAGTGAAGGTACACAGACTGCTGTCGACAGTTCTTACAGGACATTTCTGTGGTTACTGCTTCTGGTTTAAAATGCACTTCACTTTACATAGCTGTACTCAACACTGGTGTTACATTGATTGTTACATCTCTAACTGGTAGCTTCATGCGTGCATAATGGGGGCCTGTTATGAAATATTCTGGGTTAAATACATTGATTACTGTTACAGGCCATAATGGACATGGTGTAGAAGTGTAATAATAAATGATAATATACCACAATATGCCACAAGAGCCCCAGTTTCCCTTAAAATTGTGTCCCACCTTTCCTACCAGTGAAAAGTGGGAGAGTAAATATATATGCAAATATATATATTATATTGTTTTTATTGGTCATACAATAATCTTAAAAAAATTCAGTCGAAATAATTTGTTTGATACATCAAATTCTATACATCACATTGCAAAAAAAGTTGTGAATGTTTATTAACAGCATGTAAAATGCAAATTAAAACAGTGATTAGTAAATTCAGTTTGAAACTGCTTTAAATTGGAAAGTACAAGAACATAAACGTTGATGTTTTGCTTCATGAACGAATATATGCTCATTCCAAATTTGATGCCTGCAACACATTCCAAAAAAGTGGGGACAGGAGCATGTTTACCTTTGTGTTACATCACCTTTCATTTTATCAACACTTAATCATTTAGGCACTGAATACACCAATGGATCCAGTTTTGAAAGCGGAATTTTGAATGCAACCATATGGGGCCTTCACTGTTTTTTGCGCTTTATAATGTGCCACGTTTTCAAATGGAGGCTGATCTTCACAGCAGGCAGATCAGTCTAGCACCCGCACTGTCTGATTGCACAGCTGTGCTGTTGTAACGTGCAGAATGTGGCTTGGCTTTATCATTTGAAATAAGCATGAAAATCCCTGAAAGGCGTCATATATTGCTTCTAAATACAGATATATTTTTCACTGATGTGACAGTTGCCCAGGCCACATGGGCAGTAATATAGACGCATACCATGACAGACCCTGATTTTTTAACTTTATGCTGGTAACAATCTGGATGATCCTTTTCTTCTTTGGCCTGGAGAACACAACGTCCATTATTTCCGTATATAATCTGAAAGGCTGGACCTGTCCATTTCAGATGAGCTTGAGTACAGAGAAATCAGTGGTATTTGTTGATGTTATTGACATATGGCTTCCACTGTGCATGGTACAGTTTTAACTTGCATTTGTGGATGCAACTGCAAACAGTGTTTACTGACAGCGGTTTGCCAAAGTATTCCAGAGCCCATATGGTGCTATCCATCACAGAAGCCTTCTGTGTTTTAATGCGGTGCTGTCTGAGGGGTCGAGGTCACAGGCAAACAGTTGTAGTTTTCTTCCTTGCCCTTTACCTTTACCTAAAATCTTTGCAACAGCCTGTTGAGGAGTGTTGTTGTTAAAATGTCTTGACCCATTACTAGGCCTTTCCTGGATGCTCCTTTTATATCCAAGCATTGCATCACCTGTTTGATTTTTTTGAATATTTCGCAGTGTTCCTAGTCTTAAGTTTGTCTCATTTCTGAACATGCTGCAGACATCAGTTTCAGAATGGGCATATATTCAATTGAGTTGATAAAGTAAAACATCAAATATCTTGTCTTTAATTCTGTTTATTGACAGGTTAAATTGGATTTACAAATCACTGCTTTCTGTGTTCATTTCCATTTCACATACTGTCTCAGCCTTTTTGGAATGAAATTTGGGTTTGTATAAGAAATGTATTCTGAATGTATTTGCCCACTAACTATGTGCTGGGTGGAATCGTTATACCCAACATAATGATACCAGGCCAATGAAAAGAAATACTGACAGGCATCCTTGTGGGATCTATTCATGACAGTCACATTTGATTGGCTCCTCACTATGGATGGGCAGTATAACAGTAATGTAGTATGCTGCAGTATTTAAAAAATGATGTTGGGTCACTAAATCGTGATGTGGAAGCTCACCGATAGATGGTGTTAATAGAAATATGGTAAAAAAACAGTAAAAAGAAGAGAAAAACTAATCATGATAGTAGCTTGTTAGAGAACTACACACACCACAGAATTTTGGATTTCACTTTAACATGTGGCCACTCAGCTTTGCACTCTCAGATATCATGTAAACAGGTTTCATTTTAGCATCAGTTAGCTGGAACTATGCCTGTGCTGTGTTGCATGTTAGGCCAGATATATCAGACAGGTCAGCATAAAACTTGTACAGTGGTATATTAGCTGTTTTGGTCTGTAGCCTGTTAAGATAGCTAATCATGCTACAGATCCGGACATCAAGGAACAAGTTTAATTTTGCTGATCAGTCCCTTCAGCGCCAGTTGCTCGACAGTCCCTCTGATTTTAGTCATTATCATCTAAACTTGTGTCGGTACTTTAGCCAGAATCAAACATTGAACTTCTGTGGTAAGTAGGGTTGTTATGCTAGTTAAGCTAATGCTAGCCAGCTCCTCTCTCCTAGTTTGCAGTAATGTTTTCCATTTATTAATTGTTAGATACACTATATGGCCGAAAGAATCAAAAATCACACATATCGCACATAGCTGTGCAATCTCCATAGACAAACACTGGCAGTAGAATGGGTCGTACTGAAGAGCTCAGTGATTGTAAATGTGGCACTGTAATAGGATGCCACCTATGCCACAGGTCAGTTCATGAAGTTTCTGTGCTGCTAGATCTGCCTTGGTCAACCGTAAGTGCTATTATTGTGAAATGGAAGCATCTAGAAGCAACAACCATGCAAACTCACAAGGCTGGACCGCTAAAGCACATAGCATGAAACATTGCCTATCCTCTATTACATCACTCCAGAATGCCTCTGGAAGCAACTTAATATCACAATAACTGTGTGTCAGGAGTTTCATGGAATAGCCGAGTAGCTGTGTACAAGCCTAAGATAACTATGAGTAGGGGTACGGGAAAAAATCGATTCTTAGATGCATCGCGATGCGGATGTGCACGATTCTGAATCGATTCATTCAACGTCAAAAATCAATTTTCTAAATATTTAATTTGTAACGTAATGTTGATGGAACGCAAAGGGCGGAGCTTGGAAGTTCGGAAGTGTAGCGCCCGGACAGTCTGTGGCGGCACATAACAAAAACACAACGGGATGAGCGAGAAATCCGACCGGCTCCGTCTGCATTAAAAGTCAGGTTAGGTCAGGAGTCACAACCCAAATGTTAAGAAGAGCCATTTTGACCTTTCAACAAAAACAAACCACCTTGGGAGCCACAACATTTAATGTCTAGTATGTCTCAGGATGTGTTAATGTCCTAGTATAGACTAAATAATATAAACGAAAATGCAGACTTACTCTACTTTGCTTTAAGCTTTAGCTATAGCCACTTTTCTTCCATCTCCGCCAGAAAACTTTTTCTCAAAAGTTGAATAGTTTCTTGTAAAATGTCTTTCAGCTTTCGGCTGTCTTACGAGGCACCATTTAAGGTGGAACGGGAAAATTAGAAAGAGAAGCAACTTCATCTTCGCAACTTTTTAGTGTTTGACAGTCTCTCGTTGCAGATTTAACGTATCAGGAAACCAACTACGTTGCTTATAAATGTGAATAAGTCCATTCATCTCCAAATGTTCGTCTGTCTTTCTCTTTTGCTTTTTTTATTCGCTACTAGCCAGGCAAAACCTCGTTGCTAGGTGACCTGCAGTCTGCACGCCAATTTTCAGTCGTTGAGAAACAGGGCTTTCGTGCTATGTTGCACACACCCCGTCTCGAAGATATTTTACTGACACAGCGACCCCCCCCCCACTCTCTACCACGAGACCAAAACCAGAGTTATAAAATCACTAAAGAAAACGGGTAGGACGGCTATATTGTGCTGCGTGGTCATCCATTACCACTGGATTTTATTTCACCCTAACAGCGCATTTTATCACAGATGAGTGGCAGCAGCATCTCCAAACAAGAGCAGTGAATGAGAGCCTTCCAGTTCACTTGCCACATCACTTCCATTTGTTTTATTAATAAAAGATATTGGACATAAATGCATTATGGATCATTACAAATACTTAGCTTTAAAAGTACCAAGTCCTCAGACAGTAAGAAAATAGAAATCATGTATAGAAAAAAAAGATGCATCGAGATGCATCGATAATCGTTTTATAATCGCATCGCAGCCCTCTGAATCGTAATCGAATCGTGAGGTGCCTAGGGATTCCCACCTCTAACTATGAGTAATGCAGTGTCAGCAGGTGTAGTGGAAAACAAAAGTGTTCTCTGGAGTGATGATTCATGCTTCACTATCTGGCAGTCTGATAGATAAATTTGGGTTTGGCGGATACCAGGAGAACGCTACCTACTGGCACATACAGAGCCAACAGTAAAGTTTGGTGGTGGAGGGTTAATGGGATAATGCTCATCCAACATCAGTGGCCAACCTCACTGCTCTTTTGATTGAATGCACTCCAAAAGCCGCAAAGGGCAAGGGGCAACTCCTCATTAATGTCAGTGCTTTTGGAATGGGATGTCCAACAAGGTCACATAAGCATGATGATCAGGTGTCCACATACTTTTGGCCATAGAGTGCAGATAGTTTGATTTTATTGAATGATGCCTTTAAAATCATGCACTGTGTTCACCTATTTGGTGACAATGCAAGCAAACTACCCAAGATGGCAAAAAAGCATCATAAATGCTTTTACATCACTAACGACACGTACAGCACCCCACTCCATCAGCGCCAGTAATATTTGGAGATGGTTTGATGGTATTTACAAGGTGGGTGGGTACTGCCCAACCCTGTCCAACTTTTGCTGAACTCTGTCTAAATATGTGTTGTCCTAGCACATGTTTTGCAGAGAGACTGTAGTTCCTGTATGCTGTAGGCTATTTGCTTCCACCGTGACTTTAAAAAGACGAAAATCCTGTGTTTTTTACCGCAGTATGCCATTAAAACTGGTAACTGTCCCATTCTTATTGTAAGAGCGCCCACACTGGTCTTCAGACTTGCCCAGCGGGAGTAGAGCATGTTTGTACATATACATGTTTAGACTTTCATTTGTACTGTCTTTTGTTTAGTATGTTCCTCTTCCTGGCATTAAACTGCACTTTTCTCTTTCTCCTCAGAGAACTTCTACAAAATAGAAGGATCCAAGGATGCCTTAATATGTGGATATAGCAGTGATGCTGGGTATGTAAGAAAAGTATTATTTTTGACGTTTAACTATGCTGCCTGCAGTTTTTTATCCAGGGGCATAAAATTGTTTTCTCCCATTGTTCAAAATCCATGTTAGAATGTCAAAAAATGGTCAACAAAGATCACAGTTGTAGTGTGCTTTTGAAACCCTAGAGAGATTTGGTGGCACTGATCATTGCCAGTCTTCTCTGTTCTGCTAATCTGTCTAATGTTGCAACATGTGACTGTCTGGATTATGATTCGTTGTTTTGCTTGATTTCTCTCTTTTTCTCAATCAGCTCAGTGTCAAATGGTCATTAACATTACATTGAGAACATACAACAGCCCTACAGCAACTACTGCAGATTTGCCTTCCATACTCCTGATTTTTTTGAGGACATAGAGTGGGATTTCTTTTAGAGAAATAAAAGAATTTTTAAAAATTAAATCTAATCCTGATAATTTTAGTCATTCATGCTTAGGATATGATAAGGCATTGACTAAGTAATGCATAAAGTTATAACATTATAAATTAAAAAGGAAATATTTTTGAAATACAGCTGTGAAGATTATAAAACAAATAATACTTTGATTCAATCTTTTGTATTTTGTATTTTATCCTGTCGTTTATTCTAGTGTGAAGAACAGGTAATGTTCTCTGTGTTTTAGTAGAGGGGGCAGGGTTGGGGGTTTGGCCCTTGTGCTGTTATTGAGAGCTGTAACTATGGCTGCTGCAGAGCACAGTATAGAGAAACCATACATGGCTGATGTTTTAAGCTTGTTTACACAATACCACATACAGTCATAAATTCATAAGCATGTCGTTACACAGCAGTGTTTAGTGAAGACACCTTGTCTGAAGCGTCAGAAATGTCTGTATGTGAAATGTATGTGAAAGTATGCAGGCTGGCTGTGTGGGCGTGTTTATTAGAATCGGGCACGTTTATTAGAATCGGGCACAGGGCGCTTGCTACAGGTTACGCAGAATCAAGCAGAAAATCCAAACAGCCTGTAAAATCATCTGTCTTGTGAAAATATGTGAAAATAGCAAAGACTTCACAGTTAACTGGCAAGGAAAGTGCAGTAGTGTTTATTAGGACTTCTTTAATCTAACTCAAGATGATTAAAAATCCAAGTCAGGATCATGCATATGCCTGTCATCATCATGATATTTGTGCTGATGATGATCATATAAATAATTGCCAATAAAATTCTTTTTTGTTCATTGTAGGCATCTATAAAAGTCAAAAGTGACCAAATTGAACTTAGCTGTCAGTTCTTAGTTGCTTCCAACTGTTGACAGAAACGGCACAAGCTCAAATAAACAAATACTGCTCACTGGTACCCTCTAAACATGTTATAGCACCAAATCAGGAGTTAGAACTTTTGTTGTTCTACCTCAAATAGTAAGTGTTGAAAAATGAGTTTATAATTTGCACCAGAATGAATTGCATGGGTAGCTGCAGTTCCAATTAACTTTTCTGCTTTTTTCGTGATGCAATGTTGATTGTCAATGACACTGGCTTTGGCTTATGATTAGTTTTTGTCGAGCCTCATATTAAGGATAGGGCTGAAGAACAAGTGTTCCTTTTGGAATTCAGTGTTGTACACAAACAGATATCACAGTGGCCACTGTAGGAGCAGGGTCATTAGAACTTGCATTCCTGTAGTACAGTTTTTCACAGCTCTGCATTTTGCTCCATTAAAATCTGTTCGTCTGATGTTGACAGACAACTTGTGTTAAATATGTGGATAAATACTTGCATATTATCTTTGTCTACTGTAGTCTTCTTTAAAACATTGTTTTCATCCAGGAGGAAGTATGTAATTTTTATCTGACTCCGTAATTTATACCGTGCCAAGACTGAAATTGTCACTTCACCAGATGCAAAACATCACATTTAGTCCTGAAGCGTTTATGTATTTTTATATAGAGAAAACTGTATGTCAAAATAGCTCATATTGAATCAGGAGCCCAGGCTGCAGCTCTGCATGTCCAAATATTTCCCCCTGAAGCAGCCGCCGCCCAGCCTCTGCACTGCCCATTCTATAATCCCACAAATCCCAGTGCCTTTCAAACAAGTGCCACGGGATGATGTTTATGTTGCCAGGGCTAGTTCAAGGATTTTATTGAACTAAATACCCATCTGTGTTAATTTTAAATCCTTGGCTGTTTTGGGCCAGATAGAATATACACTATTACAAATCTGAGTGAGATCTGAAAATAACTGATAGCAGAAATGAGCATGATGATGAAAAAATGGAAATTTAAAAATGTATAAAAGGAAACATATATTTTGTGATTTAAAATAGAATGTGTATTTAAATATGAAAAGGGCATTGCGTATAAGTGGGGCAAAGTTCATGATCGGGTTGTTGTAGGCCAGTATTATTGTTTTTTTCTTTTTTGTTCATGCTAAGCTGTAAAATGCTTTTGATTGTTGTGTAAGCTAATGCTGGTGACATAATGTACATACTGTGTGAACTCAGTAACAGTGACAGCTCTGCAGTCAAGTCTCTTTTAGTATTCCAGAATACAAAAAAATTCCAAAAATTACGTTTTTTTAAGATGGAGGGAAACAGAGATAAACATACAGTGGGGTCCAAAAGTTTGAGACCACTGTTTTCTGTTTTGCAATATTTTCTAATTGAATTAATACGATTAATATCAGCATAACATTTTGAGTGAAAGGTAGAACCATTCAAATATTAACATTTCAGAAGCACTCAAATTTGCACAAAAGCCTCTGATAAATAGATGAAACCCACCTAAGTCATCTGAACGTGCACCTCAATGAAAGAGATTAGACTCAAAATCTGACTTTTAACATGGTCCTGCCTTAACATGGTCAGTGTCACAAATTTTCTTAAATTTGAATAGTGACCCAGAAATAGTGCAGAATCTTGAACATTCTCCTTTATTGTATTTGTCTGTGTTTTAAATTTTTCACAATTCTAAAACTTTCTCTTGTGTAAATAAAAAAAGGATTTTCGGCATAGGGTAGCATAGTGCCGCAGCGAGTAGCACTGTCGCCTCACAGGGCCTGGGTTCGATTCCACAGCCAGGCGAACAGTTCTTTCTGTATGGAGTTTGCGTGTTCTCCTCGTGTCTGCATGGGTTTTTATCTTAAACAGCAAGAATAAGAAGTGGATGAAAGTGCTGATTTACTTTAAACAGAGCTAAAATGCTGTATGTGTGGGATTGCCTAGTTTTTACTGCAGTCTGCTACAGCTGCCTCACATTAGGTAGTCTCTGTGTCTTTGTACAACATGACAGCAATTTCTGTAGTATTTCTGTTTTCAAAAGAAAGAAGAACTTTTATGTGTAGCATGAATTTGATGGGCTTTGTTCATATTAAGCTAGCTACCTACGCTGGCTATAAGCTACTGCTAACAGTAGCTATTATCCCAAACTAGATTACCCGGCTAACATAAAGCGGCTTTCTGCATCACCAGTTAATTTTGTACTCATCATTGAAAGCTATTGCAGGCAATAAACCATCAACGAAATAATTCTTACATGATCAGCTTGGTACAAACAGCTAACGTTAGCTGGCACATTATGTCAGAGACCTTACATGGCTCTTCCCAGATCACAAACAACTAGCTAGCTATGTCAGAAAATCGAGATCAAAATGTCACAGCATAACTGCGATGCTAAGATACAAGTTAGCTAGGAGTCACGTTTTTGATTGAGCAGTGAAAGGTGGATGTATTCTGAAGTACTGTTTCAAAAATTGCCATGAAACTAAAAGCATGATGCTGTTTGGCAGATCGCTAGCTAATCAAGCTAGCCAGCTAGCTTTAAGGTTTGCTGCTCATATAAAGCTGGTGTTCCTTAAGCTGCTAATTTAAACTCTATTTTAGCTAATGGTAGGCTAGCAGGCTACAAGCGCTAATTAGCTAGCCTGTCATTAGCTAAAATAGAGTTTAAACGAGGTCTGTCAAATAGACTTCATATATGAAAGTTTTGGTTTGTGTTTGTTACAGAAGTCGCTGGCATGCTGTAAGCGTGTCACAGAACCTGCTCCACATTAGCCAACTGGTGCCAGCAGCTAATGGGAACTAGCTTCCTTGTTTGGGAATACAACTACAGTTAGCAATGGCTTCTAACATAGCTAGCTAACTACATCTAAACAACATCTACCAAATTCATGCTACATATAAAAGTTCTTCTTACTTTTGAAAACCGAAATATTACAGAAATCGCTGGCATGTTGTAAAAAGACAGAGAGATGTGAGCAGCTATAGCAGCAGTAAGCAGGGCTACAACACACACAGCATTTTAGCTCTGTTTAAAGTTAAATCAGTGCTTCCATCTGCTTCTTATTCTCACTATTTGTCATGACAGTGCAAGAAACTAGCGTATGTCTGTTGGAGCTCAGCCTTTGAGCATCATAGTACACTGCTGTAACATTCTGTCTTCGCTTCTGCAGTAGTTGTATGGAGCGGAAGTTCGTTTTACCTGCTAACGCATAAACTGGAAGTAATCGCAACTCTTTGTTGAGGATAAAGCAGTTCAGATGATGATGAATAAATAATGATTTTCAACGTGTTCTCAGAGCCCACTGTATATGCTAGGGATGTGGATGATTCCCATTTCTTTATAGCCAAATTGGAGAATGGCAGATTTATTTTGGGTTGTTGTAGGTTTTTTTGGTAACCGCCAAAAAGACACTAACTTAGAGTGATTGTAGCTTGTAAAAATGCTATGGAAGAGTGGTGCTTTGCATGAATGACATGATACAATAAAAAATTGTTTCTTGTTATAGTTGAATACTGTGTGTTTAAAAATTCAGATAATACAATAGCAAATAGAGTTAAAATGCATCTTTAAGTCCTTTAATTGCAAGCTGTAGTAACAGATTTTTAAAAATACAGCGGCAGTATACTTAACTGGCTCACTTTATAAGTACATTATTTAAACACTAGCCACAAGCTAATATGTTAGCCCCAAGCTAACACACAATCCACAAGCCAGCATCCTAGTCATGACACACTAATATGATATGATGGAATAAGATATGCTGCAATAGAGTCTGACACAATGGAATATGTTGTATTGATACATTCCTGCGTATTTCTAATGCTTAGGAATCACTGTACTCTTGTAGAAATTCATACATCTCGACTTCTTTCAAAGCCTGATGTGAAAGCTGTGTGTTTTCTTGTGAACTCTTATGGTTCTGCTCTGTAATTTGACAATGTTGGACAGTGTTAACACTTGTGGGATCGAGCGCTCTGTCCTGCTGCGCTCATGGCTCATACACAAACCTGCTCTGTGGAGGATTTCCCCTCTAAATTCACATCTGATCCTGCCTAAGCCCCTTTGTAGGTTTGTTAATGGCTGTTTCTACCATAACAGAACATTGGGGATTAGGGCTGCTGTTCTTTTCTCTCTCTCCTTCTCTCTCTCTCTCTTTCACACACACATACATTTCCACCCTCTTTCTTCCTGTATCTCTCCCTCCTGCCCTCTCTCTCTCTGGAGCTATATAGCTTTTTTCTACGGGCTACAAGTTAAAATAAATTGACACTATGCTTCTGTTATTGTTGTGATGTCTAAGGAGTAAACTGTGGTAGTACCTGTGCAAAGGTTTTAGGCACCTAAGCACATTGGTGAGAACCCTCTGCTTGGTCAGTAAGTATGTTTGTGCTTGTAAAAACACCATGTATCATTAAAATAAATGCAAATAAACACAAACACAGTAAAAAAGTAACAAGATTTTTTTCATTTTAGAAAAGTAGTTGATAACTTGTGAACTAGTGTGAAGAACTAGTTTGAAGATGGCCTTCAGCCATCACATGAATTTAATAAATTCCATCACTAGCATACTTGATTTAACTTAATAAAGCATTGTGTAGTCAAACCAGGCATTGGATGATGACTATGATTAATACTGGACTGCTCTGAAAAGAGATTTTATAAGAGTTAAACGAGCACATTGACATACGTAAAATCACTTCTGATTGTATTTATTTTATTTGTGTTTATTATAATAATAATGCTTTCTGCCTAGTTAAGTAGCTTTTTAAATGAATGTCCTCTAAAGCCAGGCATACACTGTGCGATTTTAGAAATTTTGTTCTCTGGTGACAGCTCACACTGTACATTAGAATTGCACATCGTGTACAGACAAAGCCTTCGATTTAGATCCTCACGCTAAAAAAAACACTTGGTCCTGTTGACGTGCTAAGACATGGGTGCTCACTGCATGTGAAATGCAGTTCTTACAGACAGCTGTGTCTATGGACAATTTACAATAATCCTGTTTCATTCCAAATGGCACACTGTGCCTCTATGTACCGAGTGAAAACACAAGTTCAAAAGTAAAAGCTGTTAACTTGTGCTATACTGTGCACTATAACTAAAACCAGACTGTGATGTAATTGGGTAGGACAATACAGTCTCTCTATAACCAATTGTCTAAAAAGACAATTTGAAAAAATCAACATATTTATGCTTTTTTTATATTTATATGTATATCTGTATCTTATTTATAAAAACATATTTATACCTCACACTTCTCTTCAGACAAACAGTGTAAAGTCGGCGAAAGGACTTTAGTTCTGTAGATGTCAACTTTTTTGTCTCTGTTTTGTTGGCCTACATGTCTCCACCCCATATTGGGAAAGTGGTTGTGACTGTGTTTGTGAACACTTACAAATGGGCTAAAATCGCACATTGTAGTCCTGGCAGCACTATACCAAGATATAATGTTTAAAGTGACCATCGACTTTGTGTCCGACTGCCATGGTGTCTGCAACACTTCGCTTGTCAATGGCAGTGTACACTAGGCGTATGCCACATGGGCATCAGGTGGTATTGGATATTGGTATCTGAATACGACTAAATGAGCACAGAACCGGATGGATACCCGATGCTAGTATCGATATCAGTGCATCCCTAGGGAAGGATTAAAGAGTTAAATGTGTAAACATGAATTACGACAGTTTTTGGTGCATAAAACCACACAAATGTTATAAGTGGACTAAAAGAAGAAGTAGAGAAATAATATACAAGAAACAATGTAGAATATGAGTGCTTTAAAAATATGTTGGAATTTCTTTGCAGTGCATTCGAACAGTCGTCATATTTTCAGGCTTTTCACCCTTCATATCAGTTTACTTATGTCTGGCTTCATGCCCTTTTGCATTAGACATCTTTTCTTCTTTACCAGCCTTGTGTAGAAAATCCTGCCTGCTGTCCAGACGCGACCGCATGGTCCTGAACCTTTAAGATGCGACGCAGCACTGTTGATGGTGCGTGCAGTGTGTGCTTGGGTGTGTGTGATCTGGATGATGATCAGAGACAGGATAAGGCCTGTCTGAGGAAAATCACTGCAGAGAGCAGCATGTGCTGTTACTGTCTCCCAGCTGGATGCCCTTTTCCGTAGTATGACGTACTTTACTGGCTGCTGTTGATTTTACATAATCGAGAAAAAAATTACCAAGAAACCAAACCTAACTCACATGTCGTAAATTTACAGCAAATTCCACATTTTACGTATTCTGTATTAGTTTTAAACTAATTTAGATTTTAAGTAAGAAATATGATTTCTAAACACTCAGACTGTTAACAAAATTGTTTGCTATATTAGTGTGTAAATTCCATCATATAATTTACAGTAATTTACTGAATACAGTTTGCACTGTGAAACGCATTTAATATACACAATGCTTGAAGTGAAGGGAAACAAATTTTCATACACCTTAATTTTTGTTATGTAATATACTTACAGTGCATACATAGTGTGTTTTGACTTGGTACTTACAAATATGAACAAAAACATTTGTTCATGAGTATAAACAAAGATATATTTACAAAACTAATTGCTAGGGGAAAAGTGCTCAGAAACCACAAATAAATAACATTAGTACTGTATTTTGTTGCAAAGCTGTTGTTGGCAATTACAGCTTTTGAAACGTTTATGGTAGTAATTAGGTTTTTTTGCAGCATTGCAGTTCAGTTTTGGCCCATTCCTCTGGTCAAACTGTCTTCAGTTCCCCAAGATTGTGAGGGTCCCTCTGATAGACTCACAATTTCAAAATCTTCCATAAATTTGTGAGAGATTCAAGAGATTTTTAGAGATTTTTTAGAAACCAGTCTTGAGTTATTTTGGCTGAATGTTCGGGGTCGTTGTCTTAATGAACGTCTGTCTTTCTTGGCCAATGAGATTAGTACCTCATTCTATGCATGTTTCCTTTGATGACCTGATATCACAGAGTTCTGTTTTAGTTACGTCCTACCAGGGTAAATTGTTACCTGAGTGTGTGTGTGTGTGTGTGTATGTATATATATATATATATATATATATATGATGCTTAGGAAGTAGTTTATTTTTTCATGGGTATCAGCTTTATCACGTGGTTGCGTATTCGGAAAGAACTCATTTAAAAGTGAGCAATTACATCTCATCATATTACGCTGTATAATTGGAATGAAAGTATTGCTGACGTGACTTTGACAGAGCACTCATGCACACTTACACACACACACACATACACGCTCTGCTGTGGAGAGACTGACCCCAAGAGACACTCCTACCATGGTCTCCGCTGGCAACCGCCTCAGAGACTTTGTTACTATAGAGACTCTGAGTGTCCTTATAGCAACCCTGTGCACATCTGATCTTTGCTAATGCACGGAATTTAGACCTGCTTCCTTAATCTGCTTGCTCTCTCCCTTTTTTCACTGAGCTGACCCAACCAGCGAATATTTCTTTAACTCATTGTATAGTGTCCTTATCACTTCCCTTTAAATCTGCACCAGTCTGTGTCTTACATTTCTGTGATAAGTGCATTATTAGTGAAGACGTTTGTATTCTTAATAATTTGGCAGATAAATCATGAAAGCGGTAGACTGTCGGAATCTCTCTCAGTCTCTTGTCCTCCTTTACCTCCTCTCTGTCTTCCTCTTTATCCCCTCTGTCTTTATTTCTCCCTCTCTCTCCCCCTTTACCCCCCCTTTCCTTCCCTTACCTCTCTCTCACTCTCTCTCTGTGTTCCCCTTTACCTCCTCCCCCCATTCTCTCTTTCTCTCTGACAGATTTACAGATGTCCTCAGAGTGAGGCAGTGCTCTCTCCAGCTGTTGGTAGTTCCATTACTAAATGATCCCTCTTTCAGATTGACACAGCTCTGTCCTCCACATTGCCCGTCACTCAAACCTAATGCCGCCATGGTAACAGAAAGATGGGATGGGCTGGAGAAAAATTTAAACTGCAACTTGATACCCATCTGTCTCATTATAATCTCCTTTGGATCTGAGTACATGCTATTGTCTTGTGAGGCCCAGTTTGGGTTTTCTCTGCTAACATAATGTCAGAAATCCAACCTCTGTGTTTACTTTTATGTTGTTAAGCAATGGGATTTCATTTTTATCCTTAAAGCAATCAATACACAATATGTTTTATGATAAAAATAATATTTAATAATAATATTTTGGAGCTTGATGTACTATATAAGCCCTGTTACACTTTCAAAATGTACCAATCACTAGATGGAAGTTAAGCTGGAAAGACAATGGATTTAAAACAGGCAAAATGGACAAGGTATATTGTCTTGTTTCTAGAGTATGTAACTGTGTATTGCCCACTCTCTTTGTCTCATTTAGAAAGTGTCCTGATGGGTTTGACTGTTTGAAGACGGGGAGAAATCCAAACTATGGTTACACAAGTTTCGACAGTTTTGGGTGGGCCTTCCTGGCTCTTTTCAGGCTAATGACACAAGACTACTGGGAAAACCTCTACCACCAGGTATACTGTCAGTATTGCTAAGATATATATTTTAGGGGTGTAAGAACACACACATTTTGATTCTGAGGTCAATATTCAATTGGATTTTCAGTATTTTATGTTTTTTAGCAATATTTTATGTTAAAATTGTCTTGATTCTGCAGAGCTCTGATCATATAGTACACAGTTTGGTTTGGTTCAGGACAATTTAAATTTTACTTTTAAAACAAAAGATTGCAAAGTAGCATGTCCTTGTGCTAAATAGTGATCTAAAATAGCACGCAACTGGGCTATAACAACATAAAACCTGAACTGTCTCATATAAAACACTATATAGCAGAAACCTTCTAAATTGTTCAGTACACTCTGCTCACAAACATTTGAACACAATACCAGTCAGACGTAAGACATAAATGTTTTTCAAGACATTCAGTTTGTCTCTAAGACACATGCAAATAGTGATTTATTTAATTTAGACAAAATAGTCTGTAAACAAATCGTTTTCAGTAGTCAAAAAGTGCTAGTCATATGTGGAACGTCTTCTGACTGGTATTTTAGTTCTGTTTTGTTCAGCATTTTTTTTTACAACTTCTTTAGTTGCTGCATAATTCCATATACAGTACTATGCAAAAGCCAGAGAGCACCCTTTCATCTATTTAATTTCAAAACAGCCAGTGATGTTGAGCTACTAACACCAGCAGCTTCATGTTTGATGAGTACATCTTGATCTTTACAGTGGTGTGCTTGGGGTTGTTGTTTTGCTGAATGAATTTCTTTACAGTCACACCTTTTTCAGACGGTATTGTGTGAGGTATTCAAATTTGTTTGTGCTTATCAGCGTTCATGTTGCCTTCAGTAAAAAGCAAATCACCAACTCCACATGTTGTCATACTCTCCAAACTTGTACTGAGCGTTAATGCAAAGGAATAGATAAATGATAGATAAATGATGAAATCTGATGGTGACAGTTTCAGTGGTCTGCCAGGTCTAGCACAGTTGTAGAAATTTTTTTGGACTCCATTTTTGAATACTTCTTTTCTTTGGACTTTCCCCTTCCTTACTCAAGTGGATTATCTTATATCGGATAACCTCAGAAATGTTTGAAGGGGAACATAATGTCACAGACACCTTTGGGAACAGCTTTTGTTGGGAGGACACAGCTGTAACTCATTGGCTTTAAAATTGGAAGGATGGAAGAGTTAAAGTGGCTGTAGGTGCACAAAAGTAGTGGACAAAATAAATACTGATAGAATTGATATTAAACTTAGTCTTGTAGACTTGTGTAATTGTCTGTTAAATATATGTTCCCTGTTTTTTCTGGCATTGGGAAATTAATAACTTGTACTTAAAGGCTGTTTTGAATGAAAATTGGTCTCTGACTTTTGCACAGTACTGTATGTTATTTCATAATTCTGTCTGCAGTGTTATTCTAAAATGTGGAAAGCCTTTCTTTGAGTTAATGTGTCCAAACTTCTGACTGACACAATGTGGTTTGGGTCAGTTTAGTCACTCATTTCTTGTCCTTTTGTTTTCTTTTAGACCTTGCGCTCTGCCGGTAAGACTTACATGATCTTCTTCGTGTTGGTGATTTTCCTGGGCTCCTTCTACCTGGTGAACCTGATCCTAGCTGTGGTGGCAATGGCCTACGAGGAGCAGAACCAGGCCACCATCGCTGAGGCATGGCAGAAAGAGAGAGAGTTCCAGCTGGCCATGGAACAGCTTCGCAGAGAACAGAGGGTATTACTCACTACCTCATTTTTTCCATAGTTACTGGTTTGTTCTTCCTTTTGAAATGTAAGTTGTTTGAAATTACTTTACAGCCATTTCGCTAAGGTGATTATCACAGGAGGTGGATGAGGATGAATGAGGAGCCATGTAGCACCAGTGGGATTATGTGGCTGATTTTGTAACACTCGTTCATCACTTTGCCTTACACAAATTGCTAGAGTCACAATATACTCGAGTTGACAGCGAGAATGCCCTTAGTCATTCACTGTAATTACAGAAGTCATTAGAACTAGTTGAAATAGTAGTTTTGAACCCTTTTTTCTAGGCACTAGCAAAAAGAAACAGGGAAGCTGAGCTGGCTCGAGCACAAGAGATGCTTCCATCTCCAATGAATCGGAAAGACTCCAGAGAGCGCCGGTCCAGGTCCAGATCCCACAGAACCATGTCAGAGGAGACGGAGGAAGATGCGGACCTTAGATCACCCAAGTTTGATCCGTTTGACGAGAAGGTAAGATTCTGTGTCCCAAATCTTAAGGAGAAGTGTTAGACAGTCTGGCTCTCATTAGAAAAAGAAACACTCCAGAGTACCTTTTCGGCAGTTAGAAAATATTTAACCCTCTTTAGTCCTACATGGCATATATGTCTTGAAACACTTTTTCTTGCATTTTGTTAAATTATATCTCATAAACAATAATGCTTTGTTAGCTGTAGATCATTAAAATTTGGGGAAATCCAATAAAAAAGTGAATATTCCTATTCGTATTCCTACAGCATTTGTGCTTGTATGTAGAAAAGAAGATATTGTATTATTTGAATTTGATAAATAATTTTATGTGCTGTTGTGTTTTATAAAAAGGAAAACATCCATGTTTTTTCATTTTTTGTAATGTCAGGGGATCCTGAACACCAGGCACTTGTTTCATGAAGCATGTTTAACTTGGATAAGTTTCCTGACTCTGTTTTAGCTTCACAAAACCTCACAAATTCAACAGTTAACTTGTTTTATGATGGCAGTTAACAACTTTCTCAGTTAACTTAGGTTTAGATACTCAAGCTGTGATGAAAAGTGTGACACTTATAATGAACAGCCAATTGTGAAAAATTAAGAATTGTTGAGCAGCTTCTTTTTCAAGGATAATAAAAGAACTCACATTCTGTAAATATGTACAAAAGTAAAACATTCATAACAGTAAAAAAGCAACACCCTGAATATACAGATGTCAAACAGAGATGGCTACATCATGCAAGTGGCTCATCCATTTGGCTTAAATGAAAACTTAAATCTGTCCTGTTTTCTTTTTTTTCCTATTCACTTTGTTCTTGTAAGCACTTAGGTTTGATTTTGGTTTATTGTAGTGTTATCAACTTGCTTTTGCAATTTTTGTTTTTTTTTGGCACTTTTTTGACTACTTACCTGGCATGCAGGTCCCTCTGCCCTGAGAAAATGTATAGGATTGTTTCTTTGAACTGACACAATCAGTCAATGCATTGAGTAGGCACAGCATAATTTGTCATTTCATTGTCACCAAAGGTTTGCACCTACACAAAATGTAAACTGAATGTAAATCTGTTATTCCTCTTTCATGTTTGTTCATCATCTGTTCGTTCATCTTCTGCATCATCTGCTCCAACCTCCATTCATCTCTCTAAACCATCTATGTCTGTTTGCTCCAGCCAGCGCACCCTCTACTGGCCACGCTCTCCTCCCATCCTCTGAGCACACGGCGGGGCAGCAACATCAGCATCTTCACCTTCCGCCCGCGCAATAACTCTGAAGCTGACTTTGCAGATGATGAGACCAGTGTGGCTGGTGATGGCCGCAGTAGAGCGGGGTCCACCATAACACCATGGCACAAGCGCCGCACGGGTAGTGTTCGCAGCCACTGCTCACAGGTCTTCACGCCCACTCTCACTGTTAATGGCCGTCTTAATCTCTCGCTTGACCAAAACGGAATCACTGGCATGGGCCCCCACACACCCACCTCGGTTCCTGGCTGCAGCATGGAGAAAGTCAAAGAGGACATGGTTAGTAGCAGCTGTTGACAGTAGCGGCCAGTCATAGTGGTTAGTAGTGGTAGACTTAGTGGGAATAGTTTCAGCAGTTGCCAGTATTGGTGGTCAGAGGTGCTAACAGATTAGTTCACATGAATTGTCTAAAAGGTCCACTGCCAAGAACTCAGTCAAAAACTGAAAATAAAGACAGTTGAATCTTGCTATTCAATAGTACATGGCATAAAACGGACAGACCCATCATGTTTTAAAAAATCCTTTTTTGAGAAAGGAATCACCAGACTTGGACAGACAAATGCAAAACATTTTTTTTGGCCACTCTCAAACAAAACCTGAAGTATACAGATTCAAGAGTTCTACACAAATGTCAGTGCCAGACAGTTATGTGTGTGATAAAGGCAAGTAGTGGACATCCTAACAACAATGATATTTGACTTCATGTAGCCAGTTTTTCCAAGCCCCTGCCCTGCATATTTTGGTTTTCTCGGATCCAACTAATCAACTAATTCCCTTTCTGAATTGAAAAGGGTGTATTTGGAGTAGAGACAATGCAGAGAGAAATGTGCAGGCTAGAGGTACTTCAAGACAAGGATTGGGAATAGTGATATAGTTTTAGTGGCTCTAGTGGTATATGTCATAAATAATGAGCATTACCTGCACAATATAATGTAGTAGTGTCCATGTTCCTCAGCAGTTTAAAATCTGTAAAGATACATAAATAATAAGGTACTTTTCTGGAAATGTATTTTCTGACTGGCTGACATTTACAGTACTGCTTCCCTTTGCTGTAATTTTGTTAAAAACATATGCCTCAATATTTTCAGCTTTTTGGCCTGAATATTTTAAATATCTTTATATTTATGCATTCTTTCTGAAATGGCTTATAAGTGCTTTTTCAGTCAGAGGAACTACAATTTAGACCGAACAGTCTTTAACTGCAATGTGACTTTGTTGCCAAGTAGGTTTCTTTATTTATTTATGCATGTGTTTATAATTTTTTTTCTGTTATTAAATTTGATCAAAATCAACCCAGCCCTACACTATGTATAGATTTATAGTATGTGTGTTTTGAGTGTGCATTTTATGTATGGTGGGTAACAGGAGCTAGGGTGTTCGGAAGAGCGTGCTATAGAAGTGCCCAAACCTACACAGGAAGTTCAGGTGGAATCACTACCTCCTCGCAGGAAGAGAGGACTTAGCTCCATCAGCTTCTTCAGTGATGCCATGGACGGTGAGTGACGGTCCCACTTTTTTCCTAGTCTGATCTTACTTCCGCATACTTTGACTCCAAGCAGCACTATAGGACAAAATTCATTAAAGCAAACTGTTCCATACGGTTGATCCATACTGTTGGTAGTTTTTCATGCAGAATAGTCAGAAGTTTAGCCACAGCTGATTAAGTGTGTGTTATTCATAATCTTAAAGACATTTTGAACTAAAGGCTTATGCTTAAATGCTTACAATTAGTTTGTAAGACAGAAATAAATAGTGATGCCTGTTTATTTTTCTTCCCAAAACAGAAATATAAATACATTTATTTGAAAGTAGTTTTCAGCAACCAAGAAGTGCTGAGCATATTTGGATGTTCTTCAAGCCTGTTAAAAGAGCATTGATACTACTACTTTAACCCCTTAAAATCCCAGGCTTATTACATTCTAAGGCTTATTATTCAGTAACTACAAGGACTTCAGTGCAAACTGGTTGAGCTATTCTTAGGTTATAGAAGTATGTAATAAAACTTTGTGCCCCAGCCATTTAAGGGAATGAAGAAACTAAAAAGAGAGAGTTTTGAAGAAAGTGCAGAAAAATAAATAATAAATAAGACGTAGTTGTGTCCAAACCTCTCTGGTCCTGTATAGCAACTGAAAATACTATGAGAAAATCTTAGTTTGCAAAGTGTCTTCCTGGTTACTATTCAGCACCAGTTTCTCAAAATATCATAGTATTTAGGTTTATTTAACTGTTAGATAGTGTTCAAAGTGAGCCACTCTACGCTTTTATGACATTGCGTTGAAGTGCATTTAGAAAACAGTACAGGTGAGCAAATCTTAATGGTTCATCTCTTATTCTCAGAGCTGGAAGAGTCTCGCCAGAAGTGTCCTCCATGCTGGTATGAATTTGCTAAGAAGTACCTGATCTGGACGTGCTCTCCAACCTGGCTGAGGCTGAAAGAGGCAGTGAAGGTCATGGTGATGGACCCTTTTCTTGACTTGGCCATTACCGTCTGCATCGTGCTCAACACACTCTTCATGGCATTGGAGCATTACCCCATGACTGATGAGTTTAATGGCATGCTCAGTGTGGGGAACCTGGTGAGAACATACCCAGGGTAATCTCCTGAGTAGGGGTGATATTTCTGAAATTAGGTATGTGATAACACACTTGCATACGAAAGGAGAAAATCGAAGGAAATTAAGTAAAGAAGACAGAAGTCTCCAAAATAGTAGTTTAAAAAATGATTAACTTCGCTGGACACCACCCTGCTGTTGTTGGATGGGGTTCGCTGTCCACCAAAGTTAATAATTATTGACCAACAATTTTGGAAATTCCTGGTTTCTTCACTTATTTATGTTGCTGCCCTGCTGTGTGCTCAGAGGATGGGAGAAAATGGGACCCCCAACATCTGTGAAAGACCTTGTAGACCACCAAAATTGTCACCATCAGATAAACAGCACTTACAGCCTGGTATAATCTGGTTGATGCCACCGTGTAACTTTCTGATATTTATAAATATAAATGTATAATATGTACAGTGTATAAAAATATATAAATGAAATATGTTTCCTGCTTTTCTCCTGGCACTGAAAAATGAATAACTGTACTAAATGGTGGTTTTGACAGAACATTAGATTAGTAAGGGGTGTCTCTACCTGTGTGCGTCATACACACACACACACATTTTCCATACCGCTTATCCTTCTGGGTCGTGGGGGGGGGGCGGTGCTGGAGCCTATCCCAGTGGTCATCAGGAGGAAGGCAGGATACACCCTGGACAGGTCACCAGTCCATCAGAGGGCAGACACACACACGCACGCACACTCACACCTAGGGACAGTTTAGCGTGTCTAGTTGGTCTAACTGTCTTTGGACTGTGGGAGGAAACCCACGCAGACACGGGGAGAACACACAAACTCCATGCAGGAAGGACCCTGGTCACCCGTCCGGGGAATGAAACTCAGGCTTGATGTGAGGCGACAGCGCTACCCACTGTGCCACTGTGCCGCCCCATACCAAAATAATCATATTGAATTGTGGTGAACTTGAGAGATATCATGATTGCATTTTTCTGTTCATTCCAGTTGCTTACTGTAGAACCTATGCTGCCTATTTCGCAAATCTGCTGTCAGAAATGTAAAAATGGTACAGAAATCCAAACAAACCAAAAAGAGAATTTATTGCATGTTGGGGTTTTGATGGTAATTGCATTATGGAGCAGTATTGGACGCATTGGTGGTGAATGTGCATGAGGAGCTTATTAAAAGCAACCACTAAAGCTGAAACTGAGAACTTTCAGGTAAACTTTTTCAGGTTGAAATGTCATCTGTCAAACATTAAACTAAACAAAAGTCATGAAACACCAAACTAAAATCTGTTATTACTCTTCATTAATAATTAAAGTCTCAGCCAAAACTGCTCGTCTTGGTAATGATTTTATGCCTTGTTGTTCCTCTTTAGGTGTTTACTAGCATCTTCACAGCCGAGATGGTTCTGAAGCTCATCGCTACGGACCCGTACTACTACTTCCAGCAGGGCTGGAATATCTTTGATGGCATTATTGTTTGCTTGAGTCTGATGGAACTTGGCCTGTCCAATGTGGAGGGGCTGTCTGTTCTCCGCTCGTTCAGACTGGTAAGGTCACATCTGGGCATTAAAATTGCTAAAAGGTTCAGTTCTATGGGAAAGTACTTCAGTAGAATGCTCTTACTGGAGCTTGGTAAAATACCATCAGGTTTTAAGGTAATTGAAATTCATAGTTCTTTAGTTAATGACTTATAACTCAAAATTTTCATCCCTTCACATTTATGCACTGACTCTCACAGAAATCAGAGAGAATTCCATTCATAAAAGCCATGCACAGCATCTATATCTGAACTCAAGTAACCTTGTGGTTTTGCTTACCATCACTAGATTAAAGAGCTCATTGTTTTCTCATGTCTTTATGGCAGATTCAAATACATAACAGTTTGGATATGTCATATGTATGTATGTAGGCGGAAAGCTGGCTTTTTATAGCCTTTTACACATGCTCACATACGCTAGCATACAAAGCCACTGCATTAGAATGATTAAATATGCCATCATGTTTCTGCTGAAACTGGAGAAAGTGGCTTACACATTCTGTCCACTTCAATCACAAGGCATAAACAAATTTTAATGCAGGTCATGTAGTGTTTAGCCAAATGGATTGTGTATCTTTTATGTGTAATAGTTTAGACTTTGAGGTCATCCCCACAGTGTTTTACTGACCATTAGGTATTAGAACTTTCCAGCTTCTCATACAAAAGCAACTAAATGCACTTTAGCTTCTTTTGTTTGTATTTATTTTGTATAATCTTGAAAAAGGTCATGACCTTTTAATCTGCTAGAAAAGTGAAGTAAATATTGATACATTTTAAAAACACTGGTCATCAAAAGTTAATGACACCTAACTTTTCAGAATAAATTACTTGGCCTGTTAACATTGTACTGTATGCCACAGTACAGTATTCAATTTTGATGTCTTTAAAGAAATACTAACCTCTTTGTTCTTTTCAGCTGAGGGTCTTTAAGCTGGCCAAATCCTGGCCCACGCTCAACACCCTGATAAAGATCATCGGCAACTCAGTGGGTGCCTTGGGCAACTTGACCCTTGTCCTGGCCATCATCGTCTTCATCTTTGCTGTCGTGGGCATGCAGCTGTTCGGGAAAAACTACCAGGACTGTGTGTGTAAGATTAGCAAGGACTGTACGCTGCCACGATGGCACATGAAGGACTTTTTCCATTCTTTCCTGATTGTGTTCCGGGTGCTGTGCGGCGAGTGGATCGAAACCATGTGGGACTGCATGGAGGTGGCTGGACAGCCACTCTGCATTCTGGTCTTTATGCTGGTCATGGTCATAGGCAACCTAGTGGTAAGTTTAAAGGTTTTTACAGCAAGTCTATATAAAAATCTTACTAACACAGGTTTCCCCTTGCCTTATTTCTTCTGCAGCTAACAAGTAATGGAAGCAGATAGCCCACCACTTGGCATTTTTCAAACTACATTCCTACTCCATTAAACACTGTATGACATATTATCAGCAATAAAAATGTATGAACGCATGTCAGGTAAGTAGTATAGTAAATTAATTAGTCCAGAATAGTAGTAGTCAGTATTTATATATAACAGCAGCCTGTGCTGTGCAGTGTCAGAATCCACATAAGCAAGTCTATTTGAGATTACGTACCAGCTCTGCGTTTGAGGCGAGTGAGTGGTGAATTGTGAGTGATCAGTTTACATGATGTTAATTGGTAAAAGCGTCGCTTATTTGTTAGCTATGTTAGCTTTGTGCAAAAAATCTGCAGTGCAAAACAAGAGAAGCAAACTTCAGATATCAAACATGTCTTGGCTGATCGACTACATTTGGACTAAGAAAAAATCATGTACATTTGTTCTTTCAGCAGACTCCTTTAATTACATTTTAATTTAATTGAAATGACAAGATCCATGTCTCACTGGAAAGCCTATTATTAATCTTGACAGCTTTTTCCTTTGTTTCTGTTTTGATATTAATAATAACCAGCAAACAGCAACTGTTTTGATATTAGCAGTGTAGATTTGTTGCAGCGGTTTGGAAATTGCTCCCATTTGCACAGGACCTGTTGTGATTGGGAGAACCACTGAAGGATACCAGTAAGTGGCCTTGATAGTCTTAGAAAGAGCAGCCCAAAATTTGTCCCCTTGTTAGCTGCTTGACGGAAAATGACTGTTATTAGGGAGATATGGTAAAGCATATTTTAATAAAGAGCCCATCAGTGTGGCTAATCTGAACTAGGTCCTCTATAAAGGTCAGGCTATTACTGAAATTACTCTGACATGGCTATGTGCTTGGTCTGTGCTGACTATGGGATTAACACATCTGTTATATTTCTCTCATTCACTGTCATGCCTTCTTTTTCACAATCACTCATTCTATTCCATCTATCGTGTACAAGTTATGACTGAATTACTGAAACTGTAAAAGAACATTAGATAACAGAGCATTGAGTATTTTATCTTTTATGACAGAGCTGTACAGTGCAACAATATTGCCGCCTGTGGTAGGAGATATTAATCCTTTGCGAATACAAACATGCATGTGCTAAAGAACTAAGTGTGGGGGCATATGTAGTACCTCCATCCAAACATTTTATCAATTGGTAATAGAAATTGTAGACGTTTATGTAATGTGAACTGTTATTATTTCTTTTTAATGTGCAGTATTGAATAACATTTTCTGACTTACCAAGCCATCTTCTGGAGCGTAGTCGCACAAACAGCAACAATGTAGAGGCTCTACTGTTTATGGTGGTTGTAGTCTGTAAGATAATTCAAACACTAACAAATTCAGATGTTCGTAAACAGGTTTCGTGGTGTACAAAATGCCCAAAAGTAGTTTCATTTGCAGCTGTAATGCTGTGAAGCCAGCGATGATTCAGGATTTTACTGTTTGCCTGCTTAGAAGTCCACCCAAAGACATCTTTGGACATCTGTTGCCTTCACTGTCAAAAAATGCAGCTTTTAAACTTAAAAATTAAAGTAACTGGGTAAACTTGAAATTTTGAGTTCATAACAAATGTAAAACACATTCATTTTTTAACTGAATACTACTGTTCTGTGAACTCAGAATTTCAAGTTAACCTGGTTACTAACTTAAAATGTTTAAGTTTAAAATACTGCTTCTGTTTTTTCATAATCAAAATGACATGTTCCAACTGATCCATATTATAATTAACGTTTTTTCGAAATAGTACAGTATTATTGTTGACTTTTTTCAGTGCTACAATATTTTTATTTGTGCTATAAAACTTCAAAGTTTTCTAGCTACCTTCTCAGAAAGTTTATATACAGCCCTGTATGATATTTATAATTTAGCTGTACACTACCAGTTAATGAGACATTGAAACTGAGATGACACCTTGTTTTATTTTATATTCTTCTACATGGAAATATGCAGTGACCTACAAAATATTAAACAAATTATCTTATATTTTGGATCACTCTAAATAGGGTGCTATTTAGAGTCTGCCTTGATGCAGCTTCGTTTCAAAAACGAACTTTTGTTTTAAAATTATGAAATACGTACGTTCATCAAGGTTACTGTTACTGTACGTTGAGTAGTTCTTTGTAGCTACAGTCATTGGCACCCGTACCATACAGGTGCACTTTGTAGATATACAATAACTGACTGTGTCCCACTCGCTGCTGTTGTATTTATCAGCCATGCCATCAGTTCAAAATATTCAGTATGCAATGACCCCAAGTTACAGTCCCTGCTTGAGCAGGCATGTTTGACATGACACTGACAGTAACATTTACTGTCATTATACAGAAGTGGACACCATTCAAAAACATGTTTCATGCTAAGATTGGCTCTTCAAAGAATGTCAGACAAATTCATGCAAATATAAACTAGTACTTTGAGTGGCTCTCAACAGCATAGATGTCATTCACATACAATGGCTGATGTCAAGAGCACTTAGCTCACTTAGACCATCAGCGCCTACTCAGACTAAGTGTTGATGGTTGGATAAAAAATTGGTGTGCATTGAATATTTATTTCATTTTCAGAGCTGTGGTTTAGATTAAGAAGTTTTATTTTGGTGGTAAAAATTTTCTCAAAAGCTGTTGAAATATTGTCTCATCAGTTCTCAGTCTGCACTTCTGAATGCAATGCAAGCTATGTTTTGTAAGCTTTAGTGATCTATGGTGATTATCCCCCAGCTCATGCCCTCTCCAGCACGGTCTGGACCAAACTTACAAGCAGGACAGCTCAAGAATTTTTACAGAGAAACAGATGACATATAGAGTAATTTTTCTCTCACAGTTTCCCTCATCTGCATGGCATATGGCTTAGCATGTAACAAGATGCCCCGAGCTGCAATTTTTTCATGCAGTTAATATGTGCATGTGACAGAACAGTAACTAAACCGATCATTAACAAACATCATTATCTTTATATATAGCAGATTTGTAAATTAGGTTAGTTACATGAAAACACCTGTCACAGCTATGCTCTTGCTACATAGTTTTAATTTTCAGGTAACAGCATTGCCAACAGGAATATGGCAGCTAACTGGAGAAGTGTTCACTATTGGCCTCAAGACTTCAATATTATCAAAAATATTAGAAGCAAAACATCTTTTTGTTATTAGAATCAGTAAACATTTGTGAAAATGTCTTTGGTGAGTGTGGTTATAGAAGAAAAACGTGTTTTACAAACAGTCATTGTAATCTTACGGACTGAACCACACCTTCTTCCCAGAAAACAATCTCTAACATTATAAGGATGGTATGGTTGGGCAACAACTCTGTCTCCTTAATAACTTTTTGAAAATCCGTAGACATCTAGAGTTACTTAATTATATAACTTAATTATGCAAGTTAGTTATAGTTAAATTATTCTAACTTATTAATTACTTTTATATTTTATGTACCTTCTGTGTCAGCATATTTAAGTCTGCTCTTGCAACATTGTTTTAATGTCAAAAAACACAAAAACAGTAAAATTGTAAATGTTTTTTTTTCTTTCCACAAAACAAGACTGTTAACTCTTTGTTAATTCGGATCTCTTCTATTAACACAAGAATGTGGTGTTGATTAAAATCTAGAAGTAGCTCCAGCCCTTATAGTAACTAAATTAATTTGATTCAGCCAGATCACAGTTTTATGACGCAGTTGATTATAGATGTGCCGTCATTCATGTATTTGACTAACTTTTTCTCCACATCCTCATTACCCTTTGGGATTATTCTAGCCTTGTCAGAGGTCAAAGGGCAGCTGTCACTAATCAGGTCCATTTTGACCCATAGACTGACTCTTGGGACACCAGATCAAGCACAATGTTAAATGCATAACATTCTCTCTATATATACAGCTCAGAGCTTAGTCTACATAGGCTAGCATTTCCTGGAATTCACACTGGCATGGATTCATTTATTGATGTAGCTGGTAAACATGCGTGGCTCAGAGCAGGACTGTGGTTATGCTTACATGATCATAATATCTGGATTAAGTTACATGTTGGCAAATCATGTGCAAAAAAAAACATGCTATTTGTTGTAACCAAACATGTTTACCCAGCATGTACTGTAATAAGATAACAAAAGAGTCCTTCATGGACTGATGTAATATTAGGCAATGTACATCATACATGTATTATTAATACATAATTGTATTAAACCCCCACCAGTTGTCACTGCGTAATTTTACTGAATTTTAAGTCCATCATACATTTCCCCCAAGCTGTGTAGAGATCAAGCAATCTTAAATGTGATTTCTGACTCTAGGTGCTGAACTTGTTCCTAGCTCTGTTGCTGAGCTCCTTCAGTTCTGACAACCTGTCAGCTCCAGATGATGATGGTGAAATGAACAACCTACAGGTTGCCATTGCACGGATCCATGGCGGCCTCACCTGGCTGCTGGGCTTCATCAAGGACCTCTACAATGGCAACTTGACCGGGCGCAGGCAGAAGGCCAAAGAGGCCCAGGTAGCCATGAAAGCTCACAGCACCAACCACATTGAATGCAACGGGACAATTGGAAGAATTGGACGCTATGGAGAGAAGTATATCATTCCGGAAGGGGAGGACAGCTATATGACCAATCCCAACTTAACCATATGCGTTCCCATAGCACCTGGAGAGTCAGATGTGGAGTTCCTCGAGGAGGAAGAGGAGGAAGACACTGAGACATCAGAGGATGAAGAAAACAAACCGGTGAGAAGTTAACGGATTAATTCCTTTCCCTGATACTGAAGGAATAAAAATGAATAAAAAAATGAATTAACCAAATTAATTAATTTTAGAATTTTGAAGAGTGCCACAAACTCCCTGCCTTGATGGAAAAATAAACTCTTAAAATTTTTCCCCTAACCCAAAGGTAGTCAGAGGTTTGCCTCTTTAGTTTTGCACTGGATGTTAGTGTAGCTAAAGTTAAAAAGCTTGTATACTACCACTTACCATTGTGCTAATGCCTACATCATAACTTACTTGCCTCAGACCAGTTAGGTAATCTCAGACTTGCTTATGTGGTTTTCAACACTGTTGACATATTGTAAATTGTCGAAAGATATATCACATAGCTAATAATAGTAGTAGCAGCCATCTTGAGGCCTGTATTTTGTCTGTACATTTGTCCATTTGTATAGATAACAGCTACTTGGTGGGTATGAGCATCCATTACGTGTTAGTTCCATTACTATGGGTTACATTGGCTTCATAGCTCCATTGCAAAACAAAGACATTGGACAACTACCATGTCTTGGATGATCGGTAAGGGCAAAATGCCCTAAATTACATGAATTAGATTTTTTTGCTGTTATTTCAAAAATCATTTGTCAAGTTATTATAGCTTTTTACTTCTGTCTGTGAAAACACATTAGTAGGAATCACCAGGGGTGTCCAATCTTATCCACAAATTCCAACAAGGCACCAGCATACCTGATCAGTTGTTAAAGACTGAGACCAACTGATTAAACAGCTGGAATCAGGTGTGGGATGAGCACCTGCAGCCACATTGGCCCTTTGCCGATAAGACTGGACATCCTTGCCATACGCTATTGATAGTCCTAATAAAAAGAATATTAGTAATGTGGGTTTCTCTAATTCCTCTGTACATCTATACACGATTACACCTCAGTCTTCATTCTGATTGGACGCGAGTGCTGTCTATCAAATGAGAGCCAGGGTTCGTAGGACAACGGGATGATGCGAAAGGGCAGATTGCTGCGTGTGTGTGCCAGGGAGGCAAGGGGAGGGGGTCGTGCAACGGCCTTGGATGTGCGAAGGCTGTTCCGGATTCATAAGCTGTTAAGCTGCACCGCAGACAAGGTGATCCTAGCTGCAGCGCAGTCTCCCTTACATAAGAGCTGAGATGAGAAATACGTCTGCTCAAGTAGGCCAGCTTGCCAAAGGCGAGATCAAGTGTTACAGAAATTTTAAAATTAATATTGTATTAGTAATGTATTTTAGTGCATATAAATGACTTGTAATGTAATACTGATGCATTATATTGTAATACATTTTCAGCTTGGTGGACAGTCATGACAATTAACTATGAAGGCTTTTGCTTATCAGTATTAATGAATAATTTATTAATCACTGAATGGCCTAAGTGAACCGAATTAACAGTTTCAGGTATTTGGAAATTGCATACCAGTGCTGTACAGTTATCTTCAAAACCAAAGGAAGTGATGTCTTTGCTTTATTTTGACCATGCCTCCAAGTTTGAGTTTACAATCACAGATAGTGACTTACTATAATGATCAGATTTGAACGGTAAATACAGTAATGTACAGTACTAGACAGGAAGTACAGTAACACATTTTTGGAGAGTAAGCTCCTGTAATTTGCAGTAATAGAGAGAGATGTGAGTGAGAGACAGGGTGGCCCTCAGAGGGGTGTGTCCTGTACCCCATGTGACCAGTTGTGTAATCTTAATGCTCAGCAGGCCGACCTCTTTCATAATGATCACGTTGCTCACAAACAGCAGCACTGTCAAAGAGAGCAGTCTCAGCACTCACACTCTGTTAGTAACTGGATGGTGACACTTTTTTTTTTTTTGGATTTGAAATGAAACAGCGACTATGAGGATAAATTGCTGAGTGACAGCTTTAGTTTTAGGGTGTTATATTTGAGTAACCCATACGGCAATCGCAACCCTTTTTGTATAAGCCCCCATTTCAGGAGACCATAAAGAATTGTATCAGTTGACATAATCTTAAATAAAATGACCATGTTTAGTTCTTGGTATCAGTTCCTGTTACTGTATTGGTATCAGCCCCAATACTGAAACTTAAAATAGTGTCAGTATTGGCAGTTTCTAAGATGACTGCACTACTGAGTGACACTTGCATGTGCACCAATAGGTGGAGCTTAACTGTAGCAAGCATCGTCGGTGCTTTCAGATTATTTCACGCTTGAAACAAGAAGTACTAAAAATACTGTAACAAAAGCATTTTGAGGGGAGGCACAACCAGCAAGGATTTCAGGTCGTCAAATATAATTAAGGTTTTAAACATAAACAAAGCTAAAGAGCACAGAAACCATTTGAATGTCAAGTTATCCAACCAGTAAAAGCCATTGATTTAAGTTTAGTATGTTTTATTTGTCAATAATGCTCTTAACAAAAAGAAAATCCCAAAAAAAGCAGAATGGTGTAAACATCAAGTTTAAGTAGGAACAATAGATGGAGAGTATTGGCTGGTACTTGAGGATCAGGTATCGATAAAAGAAGGGAAAAAGTGGTATGAGTGAATCCCTTTGTGAGATTTATAAGGTTTATAAGATGCTTCTAACATTCCTGAGGATCAGTAGTTTCTGCTGATAGAGAATGCCTACATGCCTTGCAACCGGCATGCTAAACTTCCCTCAAAGTAACAACCATTCACGTCTTAGCGACATAATCATAGCAATCAGTTCATAGCAATATTAACTCAATGTCTCTCTCACACGCACACAGATACACACACTGTTTGCTGGCTCCTCAATGTAGGATTACAGCACTGACATTATTGGATTTTGCCAGCACCTTCGGGCCAGTAATCCTGGAAAATCATTTCAAATATGCTGCCATTACCACCCGCGGGAAATCTCCTCAAAATGGCATTAAGATGGCAGGGTTGGTAGCAGTGCAGCCTCGGCTTGAGCCCCGTCAGAAACAGTCACAGTTCAAACACACAGACTGTGGTTGGTCTTCCTCAATGATCATCTTAGATAATGCCACGGGTCAGTAACATTTATAGTTGTCTGGTCTACCACACTGAATAAACACCAATACAGTATCATACCATATGGTGTATAAATACTTTTGGCCATCTCTTGTATATATGGGACAGATTTACGATTTCCTGTGTGGATGTTGATAGGTTTTTCAAGGATTAGAGAAAAACATGAATGCTTACTCTGGGTGGTCAGTGTTAATAAAGTCAATCAATGCTTCTTAGCCTGTAAGAGTCATAAATAGTAATCAGTTGCTGTGGATATAATAGAAAATGGAAATGAACATCTGCCTGTCACCTCTTTCAGGAAGTGATTAGCTTGTCAGAAGGAAGTACCGTGGACCTGAGGAAGCCAGGGGAAGACGATGAAGTCTCTGTGCTGGTTGAGGATACCATGGAGCCGGAAGAGTGTCTCCCTGAATGTGAGGGAATGATAATGTTCAAATTAAACTGGAAAATCAAATGTCAACCATCTTCCCCTTATCTCCTTCATAGTTGACCACATACTCAAGTCTGTTTCTGATTACTTATTTAAGGCACCAACTTCAGGCACCTAAAATCTCTTGTTGCCAAACTAGTGCTTTGACATTGAAGTTTTTTTCTGGCGCTTTCTGAAGTAGCACCTGATCCATTATAATCAAAGCCTTCTTAGGTGGATTAGGTGTGGTGGATCAGAGTTACAGCTCTATAAAAAATCTGATGTCCAGTGGAAGGATGGGTGACTGTTTTAGACCATGTTAGACAAAATCATCTCCCTAGATGTAGGTCACTCTATCTGCAGTTGTTGCTTCAAACCGCTTGACCCAGATCCAGGTCTTATGACATAAGATAACAAATGACTATTTGAGGACACAGGCCTGTACTCCAGATGACCTTGATCTGACTATGTTTGTTGGCTAGTTTCCTTCACCTTTTTTTTAGTTGCTGACTCTAATAATAATGTCGCTTTCTGCAGTCTGCGTGCGTCGCTGTGAGTGCTGTTACATCAACACCACACAGGGTTTGGGTCTGGCCTGGTGGAGGCTGAGGAAGACCTGTTACCAGATTGTGGAGCACAGCTGGTTCGAGACCTTCATCATCTTCATGATCCTCCTCAGCAGTGGAGCTCTGGTAAAAGGCTGCGTAGAAAATTTCCATGCACAGATAACTCTTCATTTTCTTGAGTTATTGTCTTTTTTTGCTAATATTTAAATACAGCATTTCATAGTTATATAATTAATTACATTTACATATACATTATGAATCAACAGGTTCAAGACTGCAGTTCTCCTTTGTTGCATTTGTTTCAAACCATGCCAGTGTCAAGGAATAACAAAAAACATGGCAAAAATGTTAAATGTTTCTCCCAAAATACGACACAACAGTGTACAACAACTTCAAATTCAAATTATAATTTTATTTTATTTTATTTTATTTGATGTTAAGGTTTCCTCGCCTCTTTTTTTAATGTATTTTTAATTTATGGATATACAGCATTAGTGGGCTTATAATGCTCAGTTATGTTTATTTTCTCAAGCGCATTATCACTATTTTTGCCATTGTGATCAGTTTTATTTCATTTTGTTTTATTTTATTACCCAGTACAATCTAAAGTGGGGGGGGGTACCAGACTTGTTCATTTTCCAGACTTAATCTGCCAGGCGTCTGTTTTACTTTTTGTTTGCTATTGTGCTGTGGCTTTCATGGATTTCAGATACACAACTTTTGTACTTAACATTACCGACACTAGTGCTCCAAGAGGGTTGGATGCTTGTTCGGTTAGCTTTATAAATTGGAACATTAAATCATTTTACCATCCAGTGATGCGTGGAAAGGTACTTACACATTAAAAAACAGCTTTATGCAGACATTACATTCCTTCAAGAGACCCATTTACGTACAGCATACCATTGTCAATTGAGAAAGGAGTGGGCAGGACATATATCACTCCAATTTCCAGTCAAAGGCCTGGGGGCAGCCATACTTATTGATAAAATACACCTTTTACGATGTCGAGTGTAGAGGCAGACCCCGCAGGGGCTATGTCATTGTGGTGGGGCACCTTTGTGCATTTCTGGTCGTCTTGACAAACATTTAGCACCAAAATGATGTGTGACATAATCCTACTTCTAGATACTCTTTTTTCTCCCCAGTTCATAGTACCTATTCCAGTCTATTTATCGCCCTTGGAGACTCAATCCGCTAATTCTGTCAGAGGAAGCTTTCACTAATTTCATCGCATCCGAGATTAGGCTATTTCTTGAGATTAATCAATCTCCAGGAATGTCCTTCTTAACCATTTAGGAGTCACTAAAGACAAATTTACGGGGCGGGATCATGTCATACTGTGAAAATAAAAATAAAAAAAGTCAAACTGAGCCAAAGTGCTTTAGAGATTTGCATTTACCCTCATCTAATGCTCTCAGTTCAGTTCATGAAGGCCTTGCTGATTAGCTGATGAGCTGAAGTAGGTGTCTTTAATGAGGCAGTGTGCTGAAGTCTGCAGTGTTTTGGTGGTGGCTGAAACATGTTTTAAAGAACTGGAGATACTGGCGCTAGATAGGCTTTATAGTCATCTCCCCTCTGCAGGTGCAATGAAAAAGCATATATCATTGCAAACCAAGTTCGCTCTTCTGTCAGCATGATCATCTCTAAATCGTGACAGGGGTGTTATGAACATGGGGAGAAAACTGGTTGGATACTCACTCATCAGCTGCGGCAAAGAACTGCCAACCAAAACCCGGTGTGCCCCTGCTGTGCACCTGGGGACAGCTGCTGGGTTGGAGGAAGACCTCTCGGTCGCGGAGATAGCATCAGCAGTCAGATGTATGCAAACCAATAAATCTCTAGGACCGGACAGTTACACAATGAACTTATTTTAGACCTACTCTCCTCTTTATTAGTGTCAGTTTTCAAAGAATCTCTTTCATCAAAGTCCCTACCTTCAGCCATGCGCCAGGCAGCTATCTCTTTGATCCTCAAGACAAACACCCTTGAGTGCAACTCATTCTGTCCAATTTCTCTTCTAAATTCTCCTGAAATCCTTGCGAAGGTTCTGGGATGCCATTTTGGAGGGGGTTCTTCCTTCCATCGCACCACCTACTCAGAGTTTATTAAAAATCGTTCTGCCTTTTGAATATCTTTTATAGCCCCTCTCCACCTGGCATTCTAGAGGTAGTGCTCTCACTTGATGCTGAACAGGCATTCGACCAAATGGAATGGGGCTTTTCAGCACTTTGAGAGTTTTGGGTTTGGCCATAAATTCATATCATGTATCAGGATTATATATATATTGCCAATGGCTGTCGTGCACACTAACAATAACCTGCCTACCAGCTTTGAGCTCTACTACAAGACAAGACAGGGGTGTCCAATATTTCAGTTTCGCTTTACGCAGACAATATGTTGTATATTGCAACCCCTCTCAGCTCTCCCCAGGTTAATGGTCTAACTTACAGAATTTAGCAAAATATCTGGCTACAAAGTTAATTTCCAGAAAAGCAAGCTGATGCCTGTTGGCACTGGTGATGGTCAGATGCCTTTAGCCTCATTTCCTTTTAAAATTAGTCCTAAAAATTCAAGTTCCTTGGGAATGGCTTACACATAACCATAAAGATCTATATGCTGCTAAGCACCAGCCTCTATTATCCAGTGTGACACAGGATATTGAGCACTGGGACCACCTGCCACTCTGTCTGGTAAAGATGAACGTTCTGCCTAAATTTCTGTATATATTTCAGTGTCTTCAGGTCCTTCTAACAAAATCTTTCTTTTCTACATTAAATCACTGATACTGACTTTTATTTGAAACAATAAAACACCCCAAAGATCTAGTACAATGGGAGGAGTGGCGCTCCCAAATTTCCTGTATTACTGGGCGACCAGCATAAGAGCATTGCTATACTGAGTCAGGAACGATGTTGCTGTCCCTGAATAGTCAGCTGTAGACGGTGCATCCGTTGGGTCCCCTTCTCTAGCAACCTTATTGTATTCCAGACTGCCATTCACATAGCCTCTTTGTAGCTTCTCTTCTAATCCAGTTAGTATACACTCAGTTAAAATCTGGAACCAGTTTAAGAGATCCTTCTCCTAAGGGCCTGTCACAAGCAGTGTCAGTTGCAAACAATCATGATTGTCCTGTCAGTGATGGATGGGGTCTTTGTAGCTTGGTCTAGAAGGAGTGTGGTCTCACTGTCTGATTTTTACATTGTCTGTTATTATGCCTCCTTCGAACAGTTTTCAGTTCCAGACTTAGACTCAGATAGTTTTCTGCTATGCCCTCCCACTTAACTGCAAAGTGGTTAAAAAGCAGGCTGTAAGTATGATTTACGAACTACTCGTACAATCCGACTTCTTTAGACCTCCTTAAAAGTAAATGGAAAACAGGCTTAGACTAACCAATTTCAGAAGAAACTTGGCACAAAATAATACAGGAGTTTTTTCCCCTTCCATATGTTTAAGGCGCAGTGTTACTCAGTTTAAAACCATATACTGTCTGCACTGGTCTGAAGTAAGACTAAGTCTTTCTAAGATCAAAGCTGACATAGACCCCACATGTGATCACCCCAGCCACTCTGCTGCACGTTTTGGACATGTCCATAGCGCTACATGTTTTTGCAAACCATCTTTGAGACCTTTTCTAGTCTCAAAGATGTGGTAGAGACATCTCTGCTCATTGCATTGTGTGGCGTGGCCCTGGCGGACACCCCTCTTAGTAGGAAATTAACATGTTAGCCTTTTGCTCTCTCAGGCCAGGAGACTGATCTTGTTTAAATGGAAATATCCTATTCACAAACAAACGGTCATTGGATCAGGGAAGTAATGTACCATCTCAAATTGGAGAAGATTAGATTCACTGTTAGAGGGTCTTCTAGGAAGTGTCATAATATTTGGCAGCCTTTCTAAGTTTTTGTCAAGGATCTGGAAACTGACAGTATGACAATGTAACCAATTTTTTCTGTCATTTCATTTTACTTGTATTATCTATTTTTCTTTTATGGAAATCTGGATATGTGTAATGTTTACATTTGTGTATCTGGTACTTGAGGGGTGTGGAATTTGGTCAAGTATTTGGATTTGCTTGGCCCTGTGATATAATGTGAAAAATACAATAAAAAGACCCTTTAAATTATAAAATATCTTCTATTTACAAACCCGAATGGTATTGATTGAAAGATTAAGATTAAGCAGTAAGACAAGTGAATAGATAGGTGGGCATATTGACTGATGGTCTGGTTATAAATAAGGTACAGATGAAGGCATAAAGTGCTTAAGATTCATATCCAGACACAATAAATGTTGTGTGCACAGAACGAATTGATTAGAATAAACAAACAGGTAAGTCCCAGTTTAAAAGCAGTCCTAAACAAAGAGCAATCCTCACTGATCCACTGGTTCAATGAGTGAAGAATAGTATAGAATTACAGCAACTATGTATATTAACAAACAAAACTCATCCCTTAAACTATTAGTAATCTACTTCAAATTATCAGCAAACTGGGCTCCCAAGTAGCACATCTGTCTAATGGTCTGCTTTATTGTCAGGAGTGTGTAAATTTGATGTAGCTGACTCGTTGAAGCCATTTGAACAAGCCGAGTAATGTAGACTTAATCACTGCACTTTAGATCTACATACTCTTCTCTGTCATCTCTGTTTCATTATGATGTATAATGGGCCCTCCAGTTTTTTATTATGTTTTATTGTTATATGTTTTATTACTATCCAGAATTTATTATGATGTATAGCATTTGTCTTTTTTCAGGCATTTGAAGACATATATATTGAACAGAGGAAAGTGGTGAAAGTGGTACTGGAATATGCAGACAAGGTCTTCACCTATATCTTTGTGCTGGAGATGTTCCTCAAATGGATTGCATATGGATTTAAGAAGTACTTCACAAACTACTGGTGCTGGTTGGATTTCCTGATTGTGGATGTGAGTTTACAGTCTTACAGCTTTGTTCATCATGTCGAAGTTGGCTGCCTATAAGAAAACTTACATAAAGATCAGTTCAGTTCAGTCAGACTGTTCAGGGAGCATATTAGGGTAGTATACCTTCTAAAGTAATACCAATTATTTACTTTGTTTTATGCAATAAAATCATCATTATAAGATCAAAATACAGAAATTTCACTTTGTTTAACACTGTTGATGTTCCTGGGTGCTGATTCACTATAAAAATGGTCTGGCCAAGACTGTCTAAAAAAAAAATTCGCAAATAAACATGACGTTACATTACTATTCGTGTTTCTTGATGTATTAATTATAATAATAAACATTATCCTTTATGAATTACATTTATATGAATGATTAAATATTAACACAGGTTTTTCACAACGCTTTAAAGTTGTAATGGCTTACATTCATTTTTGAACAGCTTGCTTAAAATTATACTTTTTAGTGCTGTCATATTTATACTGTATGTAGGCAGTAAAAGCAAGCTGATTCATTGTTTTAGCCTGAAAAAGTAAGTAACCTAGTTGCCTTAAAATTTTGAGTTAATTGAACGTGTAATAGTAAGTAAACACAACAGTAATCTGTGTTTTATGTTCTGTTAACTTATTAAGTTCAGTGAGCCCAAAATTTGAAGGCAACCAGGATACACTGAGTCATTTTTGCAGTGTTCGTGCAGCATTGTTACATCGTCGTTGCAGGGCCAAAGAGTCATCGTAAAACTAAATACTACTGATTCAAGGTTAAAATGGCCACACACACACACATGCAAATTCACACCCACACTCACCAAAATATGGACTAATTTGCACTGGCGAGTGAGATTTGATATGCATGCACAAGCCCTCACTGTGTTTCTCCTGGTCTCACCCGCCCGTCTGACCCCATACAGATCTCCACACACACCTCTAATGATAGGGTAAGTTCATAGTTCAAAGGTCAGAGGTGAGTAAACACTCAGGATAAGCTGTCACATCTGCATCACAACTGCTTTTCTGCTTCACTCGTACCACTTCAAGATATAAATGCCACCGTCTCTTTCTCTCTTGGGAAAAATCCAAACCTGCATTTTATTTGCATTCAAAGTGTGTAGTGCTACAGATTGTGTAACATTGATGTGGTTACATGCTCAGGACCTTGGCTTTTATATCAGATGAAAATGCACCCATCAACTGAAATGTTTATGTCTCTAGTTTAGCATGAGAAACAAGACAGTGTTTTTATGTTTTATTTGTTAGTGATTTTCACAATAGGTTTGAAAACAATTTTTATAATACTGTATTTAGCAAGGATGCTAAGGATTGTTAAGGATAGTCTCTTAAGTTAATCTTAGTTTAGCATGCTTACAAAAAATTAAGGTATTTTTAGGTAACTAGGTCATGTAGCAGGCAACAGTAATAATAACTTTTATTCAGTTGTGTGCTTTATGTAATTGTATTGTAAAATCGTGTATTGTAAAGTCTTTTATTAGAGCCATATACAGAAACACACTGTATTAATCTTGTTATATATTGGACAAAATCCATGAAATACTTTCTTTTATAAAGAACCAGCGATTCTTGGGACTAATATAAAAAAAAATGTAAATATCTATATATTATCATGCTGTGTCCTAATTTGGCATTCAGGATACTATTTGGGCACCACAAAAAAAGCTAATCTGGCTGAGATTATTCGACTTGCATTTTTAAAAAATAAAATTCTTTATAAAACCTCACTCTATTTAATATATATGCATATTGAAATGCATATATAGTTGAGTATGCGTCTATGTGCACTGATTAAAGTGGATATATGCGCATACTTTGTCTTCTGGTTTGTCTTCGTGTCATTTCATTAGCTGCTCACGAATCTCATGCCATTTCCAGCCACAGTCATCACACCGGGTCATTCGACAGTGGAATACCATACTGTTCTGTCTGCTTTGAATGTAGAATAGAGTGGAAGTGTATGTCTTTAAACAAACCAAATTATAAATCAAACCTCAGTATTTATTGAATTTTAAATGTCCCAATTAGCGTGTTCCTGTAGAATGTCCCAAAACACATAAGTATTGGCTCTACACTGTTTAACCATTAATCTTGCCAGGCTTGACCACATTGCTATATGTAGAATATGTTATAAAACTGTTACTCTGCGTGCACACTGCTGGTGATAACATTACTCACTTGAGCAGCCCTTGATTGAGCCCTTGAGACAACAGGTTCAATTGGATTACGTGGTAATGCTAACTACATTGTTAAAGGAATGCAAGCCAATGTCAACCAGCACTGTCATTGTAGGCTGTACTAACATTATATAAGACAATAGTTGAATGTGGATGTTGAAAGAAAAATAGTAAATTCATAAGATTGCAGATGTTTTTTTCTTCCAATTTATACTTCAACTAACCAGAAATGCCTAGTAGGCTAAACAGTGTCACTCACTTTGACACCTAATGATGAGTGATATGCATCTCTCTCTGGAAAGCATATTCAGCATGCGTCTCCTTATCTATACCTTAAACAAAAAACGATAAGCCAGTTGCTTAGTTCACACTGAGGCTATGCTGATCTATCACTTCACTAAAATGGTATCACTCTTCTAAAATTGAATTATGGAGGGCATCACTTTGAATTCACAAGACATTTTCTTCTAACACACCTCATTTTTTATTTAGATTCCAGAATATATATATAGGATCCATACAGCATGGTGATGCTTTCACTACATTTTCATGTAAATGCTGTGGAACAAATATTTGATTGGAACCAAGATAAATACAGCTTGTTCCATGGGACGTGAGAATATGTTTTCTGATTAGTTATCGTCGCCCAGCATCACTGCTCATTTGCATTAATTTGAGAAGAACTGAACTTTATCATGTCCCTCAGGCTGCGCTACCAACAGTCACTGTGCTGATCATTGAGTGACGCTGGCTCTCATTTACAACAAATGCTTTCCAACTGCCTTGCCGCTTTCGTCTCCAGTGGTGTGCACGCAGGGTTATGCAGATACTCCTTCTTTTCAATGATCAATGCTGTCTCATTATATCCAGTATTAAGATGATAAGTAAGAATGTCCAGATCATGTGTTTCTTTGCACCTAATCTGAGTTATTTTATTTTGATTATCTGCCAATATCAAATCCCATTGTTTTTGTAGATATACAGCCGCACAGTACACACTGCAAATGCATTAAAGTTAAGGTTGCCCTAAAATTTAAAAGTATTCTTTTTTTCTTGGCTTTCAGCGCAGATTTTACATGCAGGTAGATCAACCACAGTTGAAACATTGGCATTGCAGACTGCACAAATGGCTGTTAGACTGTTTTAATTGACCAGTTTTTAAAACAGGAAAATTTAAACTGCCTCTTAACTTTTGAAAATATATCTCACTGCCACAACTTGTGAACATTGTCACAGTGGGGTAAAATAGTCTAAAACCTTGAAGGCCAACACGGCATTTAATCTACTCTTCTTTGTTAAGAACATGATTTCCTAATCCCATGAATTTAATTGATATGTAGTCTATGTGATCTAACAGAGCCAAGAATTTATATATTTTCCGTAGTTTGTCACAAACAACCTTTTTGAATTGGAAAATTAATGAATATCGCAGGAATGGCATGCATCAGTCATGTTTATTGTTATTGTTATCCGAACTGTGCTCTGAATGAGTTTGTGTGCTCACTTTGGAAGAAGATCACAGTGCCTTCAGCAAAAAAGACTGCATGATGCTTCTTTTATATAGCGATAACAAATTAAGCTCAGTCAAATTTTGATCTTTCTTTATCTTATCCATGGCGATGTTCTCTTTAACTCATTCAAATCTGCAACCAAATGCGTGTGCATGTCCACATTGGCAATAGTGAATGTGTCAGTGAGTAGAGTCAGAGCTTTCTGTGTGTTACCCTGTTTGCTATCACTTTGTAAAAGATGCACCATGCTGCTTTTCCGATCAGTGCAGGGCATCCCTAATGATAAGTATGAGAGCATGGTTTTGTAGAAGCTTTTGTAGAATATATAGTGTTTACTTACGTACAGTGGTGATTGAAAGTTTGCGAACCCTTTAGAATTTTCTATTTTTCTGCATAAGTTTGACCTAAAACTTCTTCAGATTCTTACACAAGTCCTAATAGTAGATAAAGAGAAACAAATTAAACAAATTAGACAAAAATATTAGACTTGGTTATTTGGAAAATAATCAGATGTTACATATCTGTGAGTGGCACAAGTATGTGAATCTTTGCTTTCGATATCTGGTGTGACCCCCTTGTGCAGCAATAACTGCAAATAAACATTTCTAGCAACGGTTGATTAGTCCTGCACATTGGCTTGGTGGAATTTTAGCCCATTCCTCTGTACAAAACAGCTTCAGCTCTTATGTTGGTGGGTTTTGTCCCATGAACTGAGTTCATTGTTCCATCAGTGATGGCATGCCGTCCCGGCCCAGATGCAGCAAAACAGGCCCAAACCATGATACTACCAGCACCGTGTTTTACAGATCTGATGAAGTTTTAGATCAAATTTATGCAGAAATATAAAAAAATCTAAAGGGTTCACAAATTTTAAAGCACCACTGTATATATAATTATGTGTGTGTAATTTTTTGTTTATCTTTTTATTGAAAGGATTCAAGTTTTTTTCCTTGTGAAAGTTAAAGTGCTGATTTTATACCATAACATTTTTTTAGGTTCCTATAATAACAGTAATTCATAATCCCCATAGTGATGACCTTAAGGACTTTAAAAAGTGGATTATTACACTTGCATAAATTCCTCTTAAACAACTCTTGGTAGAAGTTTCCCAACCTAGAACTTAAGCCCAGTCACTTCAGGTGTCAGAATAGAATTAAAGAGAAATGTCTGTGAACACTAGTGTACCATGAAGATTGTACAAAGCGTTTAGGAAAATAAAGGCGTGTTTCAGATCCAAGTCCTGCAATGCTCATGCAACAGCCCATCAACCTGTAGTTTGTTTCAATCTGAAATATGCTTTTGCTCTTATTTTGCAGGTGTCATTGATTAGCTTGGTGGCTAACTCTCTGGGCTATTCGGACTTTGGAGCTATTAAATCCCTGAGGACCCTAAGAGCACTCCGACCACTGAGAGCCCTGTCCAGATTCGAAGGAATGCGAGTAAGAACATATTCTCTTCTTAGTCCTCTTGACTCTTTTGACAGGAAAGCTAAACAGTCTGTGTGTCATCAAGACAGTATCATGTGTTATAACCTGAACGTGTGTTTCTGGTATTTTTAGTATTTACACTATTAAATTTACACTGTTAAATACAAGTATTTAGTATAAATACTAGTGTTTCTAGTATTTACACTCAATTATAATAAATTTTAGGCTGTATTTTTTAATTGTAAAAAAAAACAGCTGATATAGTAGGCATTAATGTTGAGACATAGGTCTCATTGTTGCCCTAATCCTCATTTAGTTAATTTTCATGAAATCCCTCATTTTGAATGACATTAATCAGGTTACAATATGTGTATGAGCTCTCCGCTGTCCATAGAAAAGGTTCAGCCACTTTTACATTCAGAAATATAATCTGTGACAGCATGACCAGATATTCTAGTCTGGTTATCATCACTTTTGAGCCAATTGTACTTGCAAGTTTGTATAACATTTTCTTATGTAGCTGATTTACACAATGGTCTAATATTGCTGGTTTGAAGTAAGCTATAATGTGGCTGGCTGTTGTACTGTATGGTCTAACGTATCTGTTTGCTTTTGGTGAGGTGGTGGTTAATGCACTAATTGGAGCCATCCCCTCCATCATGAACGTCCTGCTGGTGTGTCTGATCTTCTGGCTGATCTTCAGCATCATGGGTGTCAACCTTTTTGCTGGGAAATTTGGAAAGTGTGTTAACAGGACAGGCTACATCCACAGTGCTTCGATTGTGAACAACAAGTCTGACTGCCAGGCCATGAATGACACTCAGTTCTACTGGACCAAGGTGAAAGTCAACTTCGACAACGTGGGGTTGGGCTACCTGTCACTTTTGCAAGTCGTAAGTATCTGCATTCTTGTTCATTTCCATTTCACCCATCAACAGTTACAGGTCAGGCCTTCATATTGTATTGCTTTTAGAAAAATATCGGTGGAGATTATTTGGTGAGGTAGCCAAGCAACCATGCCCCTGCCTCTGCTGAGTCATCTCACCTCCTCCCTCTCACCTCATTTATCTCTAGAAATAGTCTGCATTCAGTCATTCACAAAAGCTTGTAATTGCCTGTTACCAAGGCAATGGCGTTTTATGGTGACCACATCCTGTTGGTTTCATATTGACTCTTGGTTGAGTCTTGTCTTTCCAATGAGTAAATGAAAAATGAAGGTAAGGTAGATATATATATATATAAGGTCCTAATATAAAATCTACATTTTACAACATGGTTTCTCAAAACCCTTCTCTATGTAAAACACTGCGTTCTGTGGTGAAATTATCATTGCTGTCCAGCTCTGGAATTAGCTCAGGTTTGACACTGTGTCTTTGTTACACAGGCAACTTTCAAAGGCTGGATGGAAATCATGTATGCAGCTGTGGATTCCCGGGGGGTAAGCATTATTGGCTTTCAAAAAAAATAATGACAGAAAAGGTATTTTTGAAAAATCTTAAGTGTAAATCAAAATGCAGTGCTCTGAGTCATGTGTTGTGTTCTGCACCACAGGTAGAAGAGCAGCCTGTTAAGGAGATCAATCTCTACATGTACCTGTACTTTGTCATCTTCATCATTTTTGGCTCATTCTTCACACTTAATCTATTCATCGGTGTCATTATTGACAACTTCAATCAGCAGAAGAGAAAGATAGGTGCTGATACTTAACTGTTTTGGCAAAAATATTTGTGTGTGAATTTGATATTTTCATTTAAAAATAAGGCTGATGTCTTTCTGCTTTTGTAAGGTGGGCAGGATATCTTTATGACCGAAGAGCAGAAAAAATATTACAATGCAATGAAAAAACTGGGAACAAAAAAGCCACAGAAGCCCATACCAAGACCAATGGTAAAACACTTATTATCATCAAGCACATTATAAGCTTATTGTTAGCTTAGCTTATTAACCTGCAATTGTTAACACACTTCTTTGGTCCACCTAGAACATTCTGCAAGGCTTCTTCTTTGACTTGGTGTCCAAACAAGCCTTTGACATCACAATCATGATGCTCATCATCTTGAACATGATCACCATGATGGTGGAGACGGATGAGCAGTCTGCTCGCATGGAGTTCATCCTCAACAACATCAACTTGGCCTTCATCATCATCTTCACCACTGAATGCCTCATCAAGATCGTTGCCCTCCGCTGCTACTTCTTCACCATTAGCTGGAACATATTTGACTTTGTAGTCGTCATCCTTTCCATTGTTGGTGGGTACAAATAGATCAGAGCGTCAAACTTGCCTTGAGCTTTGTGTACTATCACTGAGACTAGACTTCCACCGATGCTAAATCCATCTATAGCTGTGATCCATAGCACATTAGAGCTGCCCTGAATAATTTAAATACTTGAGTGTTTGTTCGTTAACTAGATATTCAATTCTCTGTGTAGTATTCGGAAGCTTTATCTTTTTTTTCAAGCTACGAAAAAAGTAGCCTAAATGTTTCAGCAAAGAAAGAGGAATTATTTTTAATATATGGAAAATGTTAAAAATAAATTATAGCTGGTTTGGTTGAATTTATCATAAATTCATGCCAGGCCTCCATGTTGCTTCACCTCAGAGTGCAACACTGCACCACTGACCATGTGGCCACTGACGCTAAAAGAGAGGAAATGCTTGAAAAATGTGTGGGGAAAAATGTTCAGTGTTAAATATGTGATAAGAGGCTTATATACCATTTAGACATGACAGGTCTTCATCTCAAGTATTTTCAGTATAGTGTATAGGCAGTATAGGTAGTGGATGAGAAGGGGAACATCATCATGGGCAAGTTAACTCTTGCCAGCAGTTCTGTTGCTTTAAAATGTATCCACTGAGCTTGGTACCAGGTCCAGGAGGATCTGAATAGGCTTGGAGCAGAGCACTGGCTGACATCAAGCTGAATTAACAGGGAAAGAGGGACTAACTGTCTTATTGGTAGCTATTATGGAGACCTATAGTGTAAACATTGGAGAACAGTTATTTTGGTTCATATTAATGGAGTCTTTGGTTATGTTAAATTGGTTAAACAGTGTAGAACACTGCTCCCTTCTCAGGCTGGAGTGTTGCACAATGTCTAAATCATTTGAAGGGATTTCACTGTAACACATGAACTCAAAGATTTCTTGTTCTCTGTTCAGGGACTAAAAAGAAGGGTTTCTATTATTTTTGTGTTTTATAAGCGTTATAGTCATTTTTAATACTATTAATAATTTCTTGTTCATTTTACTGAATATGGTGTATCATGTTGAGGTATAGGGCATCATTATTTTACTTTTAAGTTTGATATGTGATCCTTCATCTGTTTCTCCTCACAGGAATTGTTCTGGCTGATATTATTGAGAAATACTTTGTGTCTCCAACCTTGTTTCGAGTGATCAGACTGGCCAGAATAGGAAGAGTCCTTAGGCTCATACGAGGAGCCAAAGGAATAAGGACATTACTCTTTGCCTTAATGATGTCACTGCCAGCACTATTCAACATCGGCCTCCTGTTGTTTCTCGTCATGTTCATTTATGCCATTTTTGGCATGGCCAACTTCGCCTATGTGAAGAAACAGGGTGGGATTGACGATATGTTCAACTTTGAGACCTTCGGGAACAGCATGATATGCCTTTTCCAGATCACCACCTCGGCTGGCTGGGACAATTTGTTGGATCCCATTCTGAACAACTCACCTGAGGAATGCAACCCACAAATCATCAACACGGGAACCAACACCAAGGGCAACTGCGGAAATCCTTCAGTGGGGATTACCTTCTTTGTTAGCTACATCATTATCTCCTTCCTTATTGTTGTTAATATGTACATCGCCATCATCCTGGAGAACTTCAGCGTGGCCACTGAGGAGAGCACAGAACCTCTCAGCGAGGATGACTTTGAGATGTTCTATGAGGTGTGGGAGAAGTTTGACGTGGAGGCCACGCACTTCATTGAGTACTCCAAGCTATCCAACTTTGCTGATGCGCTGTCTGAACCCCTGCGGATCCCCAAACCCAACAAGATTACGCTTATTACCATGGACCTGCCCATGGTGAGCGGGGACAAGATCCACTGCCTGGACATCCTGTTCGCCTTCACCAAGCGTGTCCTGGGTGAGTCGGGCGAGATGGATGCCCTCAAGCAGCAGATGGAGGACAAGTTCATGATGGCCAACCCATCCAAGATATCTCATGAGCCCATCACCACCACGCTCCGGCGTAAGCAGGAGGAAGTCTCAGCCACTGTCATCCAGCGTGCCTACAGGAGGCACCTGGTCAAGCGGCAGATGAAGCAAGCTTCCTACTTGTACCGACAGATAAACTTTGAGGGGGTGGACGTCGAGGATGCCCCAGAAAGGGAGGGGCTCATAGCTTGTATGATTAAGGAGAATTATGGCCCTGAGGAGGAAATAGTTGAGGAGTCTCTGCAGTCCTCCCCTCCCTCATATGAGACCGTCACCATGGCTCCCAGTGACCTCTTCCAGGAGCTGTTATCTGACTCCAGGGACCCTGTGCCCTCTCAGCCTTGCACCTCTACAGAGACTTACGAAGAGACCTTTCTTTAGGAACTGCTTTTCCTTTTTTTATCAAAAGTGTGCTTGGGTAAATTTAGTTGTTGCCACAATTTGAAGAGTGTCTGGACAAACTTTTTCAAGATGAGCACTTTTGATGTTTATAGCACATCGGATTTAATGGAGAAATTATGCTTTTTTTATTATGTTATTTGCTATGTTGGAATATGCAAAGGCATCCAGAACTTAATTATCAGACTCTCAAACACACTATTTTTTGCTGTTTTCTATGATGCTTTAACCTTGCACAAGCCATAAGTTATTAACTCCACTATGAACTGCCTGCAACATCAGGATATTCGAGGGATGGTTTGGCAGGATGGTCAAAGGACATCACTATATCAGTAGACTTAACTAAGGGTCAAGGTCAGGCCAGGCCATATTAATTATTGACTCAGTGGCTTTTGGGTGAATATTATTTACCTCGCAACAAGATGGCACCTGAGTATAATGATAGATTTGTAATTTATCATATTTCTCACCAAATGACCAGATTTTATGCAGAAGATTTTAATTAATTAAACATAACTGTGCAGAAGTCTTAGGCACCTAAGATCTTAGTATTAGTATTAACTTTGCCTGTGCTTATAAAAACACAATATATCATTAGAATAAATGCAAATAAACATAAATCCAGGAAAAGTAACAAGATTTTGAAAAATGGAGTCAATATCTTGTGAGCTAGCTAAGAGAACAAACTTTGGTTCCACTTGTCTCTTTAACGTCCCCAAACATTGCATGGATTTGTTTGATTCCATCACCAGCACACTTGAAGAGATTTGGAAATAGTTAAACGAACACATTATTAGACATAAAATTGCTGTTTATGATGTTAATATTATTTGTATTTATTTTAACATTTGTGTATTTCTAAGCAAAAAAAACCTTTTTAATCCTATAATTTTCTCAGGTTCCTAAAACTTTTGCACAGTACTGTATATATAAATATTACAAAATGTATTTCCCTAGGGCTCCAAAATATCGCTAGTTTTGTAAAGTTTAAGTGTCTGGGATTAAAGGGAAGAATGTCAACTTGACAGTGACTGTGGGTTGGTGAGTGAACTGTCCATGTTTAGGACATATATATATACTCAGTAGCTCTTTTTAATGAGCACAGCAACAAACTGGAAATCTCTGATCTCTAAACTGGCATGTGTACCTTCTGTACATGACAGTGACTAATGTTTTAGAACATTAATATATACAGTTTTATTCCCTGCAAAATGCAGATCAACATTTTTACATTGTAATTATATTTCTTATATTTTAAAACAAATAATGGTCATGGTCCGCATGTCGTATTGTACCTGGTTTGGTACTGATTTGTCATAAGCTCCATGGACAAAAACTTGTTGCATGCATAATTTTTTCTCAAGTACTAGGTAAGGGTCTAAGTTCATTCTTAATGATTGCGCCAGTCCTGTCAGGTAAGAATTACTCCAGTCTCTTGAGATAGTTACTGTCCATTGTAACCCACTCTTCCACTAACTTTCTTCACATCCAAGCAGAACACAACATTGACATTCCCATGTTCCAGGGTGACAACTGCAGGGTGGTCTGTATGTGACAGGTTTAACAGACATGATGGTACACTGAGACAGGTTGACTGACCAGCAAAATTACTAGACTTAAATCCCAACTCTCAATTTGGAACAGCAGATGAAGTCAAAATAGGCACATATTAGCTCTGGCTGAACTGTGAACCTAGTTTGTGGAAGACTGGACGAGAATGGGCAGGAACTGAGGAACTCCTGGACAGGATTGGTGTAATCCTTACCAGACAGACTTGCTGCTAGTAAAGCAAGGAGACACGTTATCATGTATTAGACAATGATGATGCATGCAATTAATGTTTTGTCCAGTGAACTTATTTACACTATATACAACTGGCCAATTCTAATCCACTGTCAAATGAAGTTTGGCACAAAATATTCAGGCTGTAATCTGGAGCTTCTTGCTGTGAGATCTGCGATATGTGCCTGCTTCTGGGTTTTGTGTCTGTGAACACATGATTCAGCTTGGTGAAGCTGTCCTTCAGGAGCCCTTTGTGAGGGCGATGTGACACCATTGTAAGCAATACTAAGAATCCCAGTCGATCTCATGTACACTTTTATGCTTATGTGTGAGATGGATGGTCATCATATGAATTTACAGTTCATTTTATTTCTTCTGTAGTTTTCCGTAACTACATTGAATTATTCTTAAAGGGACCTTCAGGAGTGCAGTGTGTAAAATTAGTTAATGCGTTCATTCAATCTTTCTCTCACTCAGCTATAAAGTACAACAAGAGAAAGAAATTAGGATATGTTGAGATATATCAAATGTTTGATAGATGTCATTCCTTTTTATACAGTACAAAAGGTTTTCCTATTACAAGATGTTTATTCATTTGAAATATTTATGAAATAATACAGTTGACAATAAAAGATGTCATCAACTCAAACTGAAGAGAAATGTACCAGCCATTCATGTCATACACACACACACACACACACACACACACACACACAAAGATAACCAAACTAGTAACCAAACTGTACGTTGCTCTTGTCAATTTACAGCATTGTGCAAAAGTCAGAGACCCCCCATCATGTATATAATTTCCTGCAAAAACAGCAAGTCATTAAGTACAACGTTATTAATTTTTCAGTGTCAGAAAACATATACTTAACAGGAAATTGCACAGAAGCCTCCAGCAACTAAATATAGTATCACACTTTTTCATCTTTTGCCTTTGTTACAGCTTCCATTCATTGTGGAGACTCTCAAAGAAATCTTGTTTTCAGATATATCTGCAGGGATATTTTTCCACACCTTTAAAGTTCAGTCTTAGTTGGTTGCAATTTCTGCTGCTCACAATCCGAGTAATCCAAATCCATTTAATGATGTTGAGGTCTAGATGCTGTGGTGTACAGTCCAACAGTGTCTCTATAAGATTTGCACACAGAAAAGGGAAAATTTGCAAATCTTATAGAGACACTGTTGGACTTTCTCAGTAACAGCTTCTTGACAGCAGCACATTGTGCCGTGCACCTGTCCCCCGGGCCCCAATGACGGCTGCACCGTCCAGCACTCCTTTGCGGTTTTTCTTCTCTCCCCGAGATCATCCCTGGGTTTTGTCCTCCCTCGGGGTTCGGGCCCCACCTGCCTGCCGGCTCTCACGGTCGTCATTGGGGCGCGGGGAACAGGCGCATGACACAAACGTCCTTTCATTTCATTGGGCATTTAGCTCTCACAGTGGAAGCATGAACAAAAACACCTGTGGATGTTTTTCAGACCTGAAACGAGAGTGGAAACACCTGATTTTCACTTATTTTCCTTTGACTTTCCCCTTCCTTGAGCAAGTGAATTATATTTTATCTAATCTTTTGCAAAAATGTCTCCTGAAAACTTCAACTTGTATTTAACGCTGTTTTGACTAGAAATTAGGTCTGACTTTTGAACAGTACTATACAACATCCAAAAAAGCTAAAGTCAGCGATGCAGAATTTATAATGTTATTATGTTTCTATATGATCACTTTATTTCTTGTATTGTAAAACAGAGAACAATGAGAAGACTAAGGGTTGATGGTCATGGTCCAGATCACATTTACCCAGTTCAGTACTAATGTGTCATACATTACATACCACTGGCAGAATACCAAACGAAAACATCGCTGTTCACTAAAGCATCATCTTACTTACTAAAGTAAAATGACAGTTGTGCTGTTTTTGCAAATCTTTCTTCGGTGGAAATGCATTTTAATTTAGAATCCTGTAGAATGCAGCAGCTTCACAGTGGAGTGCTTTGAGTTTGTAAATGAACACAGATTTTTTTGGGGGCTTTGGAGGAGGGAGCCAATTTGGCAGTGCTCCCGGGGAGCTTGCCCCTCTCCTGCCCAACAGAGAGGGTGCTCTAATCCCTCAGTGACCAGCTGGACCTCACGGATTATCCTAGTGCAGTGGGGAAAAAAATCACTTGTTTTAATTACACACGCATACTTCTCTCTCCCGATCTCTCTCTTTCTCCGTCATACACGCAGACAGAAGCGTGTCCTTCTGTCTACTGAAAACCCACATAAGATTTGTTTTTCTCTACTTTTTTTCCCAGTTTCTTCTGTGCACTTACTTTTTTAGATTTTAATGTCCTGTCATGTCTGTTTCTGTCTTGATCTGCCCTTGTTTATCTTGGTTTCTCCATTGAAGTCCTTGGGACTTCTCTGAAGTTCTCTTTTTTTTTTACCCCCTAGCTTCACTGCCAACAAAAGCTTTTAATGCCAGCATCAGCATGGAATATAAAAAAATCCTTCTTTGTGAATGTGCCTTGGTAATTGATATGATGTTTAAGCATTTGAACATGTGGCCAGGATTAAGCTTCGCTAGAGGGGAAACATAAGAGATTAAAAATGCACTATTACTAATTACAAAAATGCACTTGCACATGCTACTGCCCTGTGCAACTCTGTGAACACAATCCAAATACATCTGAAATTTGATTTAGAGGAAAAACTGACAAACTGACCTTGTACTATGAAAGTAAGTCATAGTGGTCAGTGAGCATGACCTATTGAAGGGTCTGAATCCTCCTAAGGGTTTTATTTGTAAACAGGAAATGGTGGATCTGTTTGTATTATCATTGTCCAGACTGCAGATTGTATGACTGAGTGATCGACACATTCTTTTCTCATTCTGTCACAGATAGTCACCCATGAAGCAGGCTAACATAAGTAAGCTCAGCTTAGCTTCTGAACACATGGTGTGCCAAAAAAGGTTTCCGTGAAATATCCACAAATTATGTAAAGTAGGCGCGGTCACTGTGTAGCGCCAGAGTCTGGAAGGTTAATGGGTTGAGGGCCACAGCATTGACAAACCCCTCCTACTGCAAATCTCCAGAACCACTGCAATTTTTTTTTTTATATATTGAATAAGAAAACATTCTGGAGCTCATAAGAGAAGTAATGTTAGACATACTAAACTCAAGTAAAACAGCTTATTCGTCTTAAACAGGCCTGGGAGAACATCCTCAAGGGGATGCTCCTACTCCTTATGCCTTAACTAGTGCGTCTCTAAAAGCCCACTCATGTTTTTTCTGTGAAATTTCACATGGGAAGTTCCATTCAATTCAATGGAAATTGACATAATCAGGAATTTGGTGCTGGAGCAAAAAAATGAGTGCAAAATTGCACTATAAGTTTATCTTATGGCAAGACCAATTTGAACGCTGAACAGCTGCGGTCATAGCTGAAAGCGTGGTCCTTATAGCAGCACTGAAGTTTCGAAATTAAGTCCTCAGATAGTTGGGAGTTGAATTAGATGGTATGACTATCTTTATTGCATTCTTTTTCTGTTTATGGTTGGTGAACTAGGTTACTGATAACATATTTCTTGCACTTGCATATTTGCTTATTTCTTTTTTCATAATGTTTAATAATGGTGTTTCCCACACATTGGCTATACCTGGATGGCCCCCCAAGCATATTTTGTCCCATTTTACTAATCTCCACAATATTTTGTACATTGTATATAGTTTTCTATTTTTTTTTACATTTTAGATTTTTAATTCCAAACATGCATGTTCTATGTTGAATACCCAGTTAAGTAAAAATAATTCTGAAACAACTTTGGATATCCATAAAGTTTACAATTCCAAACCCCTCCCCCCCAGGATGCTCCCAGCTAAGTTTATTTCAGACTTATGGGAAACATGTAACATCTGGAATATCTGCCATTTTTAAACAAGTACCACTTTTGAAATATAGCTATAAATATTAAAACTTAAGTACAATTTAAGATTTGTCTGTGGCCCTTTTCACACTCCCGAGCAGCCCCCCGGGCATGGCTGTTCACCATATTGGAAATGACTATAATTTTTATATACTTAACAATGGCTAAATTAGCACCTTGTCACAAAACATTAAAAATCACTGGGATTGCCAAAAAGTTGCCAAATTGATAACACTAAAGCCATGAAGCTACACACCCAGGACATGCTACATGTCCAAAGTTTACCTCTTTTTTTTTGCATTGGAGCTGTGAAGTCAATGTAGCTGACAAATAATGGAACCTTATAGCCCACCAAGTAGTGTTGTACAAACTTGCTTCACACCATGTGAAGTTGATAAGTAATCTGAAACTGGCTTGCTTATGTGATTTCTGATACTGCATGAAATACTGTGTCTATAAAAAATGGACAAAAGGTTTGACAAACTTGCCAAACTATGCCTTTTAACACTAGAGATGCTGCATCCCCCCTCAGTTACAAAGTGAATATGAATTCTGGTTCTGGTTAGATAAAGAGGAAAAACCTTTCAGACTGGAGTACCCAGAGCTGTGGGGTTTGTTTTCCATGGAACATAACAAAGACTTAATGATGAAGAAGGGATGAGGAGATGAAGAAAAGGAGGGAAAATAAAGAAGAAAGGAGTGACAGTGAGGGAGCAAGGAAAAGAGAAAGGAAAGAGAGAGCATGCAGCACATTCATTTAGTTCCAAGTCATGAGTACTTTGAGAGAGAAAAGCCGGGTTAAGCCCTAGAGTCACTTCAGAGCCATTAGACTCATTTCAGAAAAAAAAAATAAAACACTGAAAAAGAGAGGGCGGGAGAATCACATCATCAGCTGAACTAAAGGCTTCAGACGCAGTCCAAACTAAAGACCACATCACATCTTACTCCTCTCTGACCTTCAGAAAACTGTAGGACAGTTTAAAAATCAGTTTTTGTTCTATTTATCAGACTTTTTCCCTGATCTTTTATCATGTGATCTGATGCAAAATGCCCTTTTCTTGATGACATAATCAAACTGTACAATGGTAATATGACTGCTAAAAAAAACTGCAAGCAGCAGCGCAGTCGTCCAAGCAAATGCATAATCCATCATAAAAAAGCAGCAATTAACACTGTCCATCTGTTGGTGCAAAGCTTAGAGGGTTAGAGGGACCTTAGCTGTAAGAGGAAGCTATATTTCCGGCCTGCTGAACTATGATAAAGACTGTTCTTCTGCTTCTTTTTTATTTGCTGCATTCACTCTCCCTTGATGTTATACATGCTCACGGGGGGGGGTAATGCCAGGTTTTACTGGGGAAAACCCCCTTTTTTGTTTGTTTGCTTGCTTTGCCTGTTTCTGATTAAATAATGTGCATTTCCTGCATTAAACATTGTAATAGCTGACATTTTAATAGCTGCAAACATTTTCTTACGCTCTCAGAAATAAAGGTATGAAACTGTCACTGGGGCAGTACCCCACTTGTCATTGTGGTGGTACCCCGAAGGATACGTCTCAGTACCTTTAGTCAGGGAACATAACTGTACCATAATCTATTGAAATTATATTCTCTAAATTGTGTTGACTCTACACACCACGTCTCATGTCCAGGCTTTCTATTTTGTGTTCTGTTTTAAAACATTAGGATATTAAAAGATAAAATATGTACTTTTCACCTGGGAAAAACTTATTTACAGTACGCAATTGGACCTTAAAACCACTGTTGTACCTTTGAGGTACATTTACATTGTGTGCACACAATGAACAAAAAATGTACCTGCACAGAACCTTTATTTCTAACGGTGTACATCACTTACATCTCTGGCCTTTATGAATAAATAGAAAAACTCACATTCTGCCAACATCAGTACTTTTGACTGATTGCAAATATATCTAGGTCTCTATCCAGCCTACACTCCTAAAAAAATCTTCAAGGGTTCTTTAGTAAAGAAAATGGTTCTGTATAGAACCATGAACACTCATGGACACACCACTTGGCATGATTAAAGGGTTCTTTGCATCATGAAAGGGTTCTTCAGATTGATGGAGAATGTGCTGTAGATAGTTCTGTATAGAACCTTTTTGAAAAGGGTTCTATACAGCACCAAACAGGGTTCTTCTATTGTGATGATGCCTGTCATGCAAAGGGTTCTTTGAATGGTTCATATAGAACCATTTTCTTTACTGAAGAACCATCTTTTTTAAAAGTGTAGACATGCTCATTACAGACCTAATGCTTTGATGAAACACTAGTGACTTCCCTATACTAAAACAGGTAATTTGCAACTTGAACCAATTTAACCTTATTTTTTTAAAACAGAAATGATACCATTTCTATGGGCACGAAGGATGTTTCTTAAGAAAGGCCGGGAAATTGAACAAAATCTAGCTTTTTTGAATGTTTAAAAACATCACTGAATTTGTTCAGTCTAAGAGATCTAAAAATCTAACTAACAACACCACAGAAGAACACCTCCCGCAAGTTAATGGCACTTTCATTTAAACTGCCGTTAACTAGCAAAAACATGCAGGAATCTAAACGAGCTTTCCAACAAAGTAGAGACTACGAAGCAAATCGTTGAACACTTCTCAAAATAACCACTTTTTCACTTTTTCAAACTACCTTTTTCATTATGTGATCTAGACTGTCAAAAAACATTCAGTATTCCGTCACTTTTACATTAGATATGTTTGTATTTACGCTAGCCAGCTGTCTTTTATTTGATTTATACTCACTAACATGCTAAATTATAGTGGACATGTTCAACTGAGCCCGCTGACTGATTTTTTTTTAGCAATAAACACACAAATCATAAAATAATATTAATTATGCTGAGTAGACTACATATTCAAATGAATGCCACTAAGGTTTGAAGAAAATTTGGAAGCAAAACACCACTTTTATTACACACAGTGTACTGACAGTCGTTACTATGGAGACTGGGGGGCAGACCCTGCTGCAGCACCATGACTTTCCATTGGTTGAACGGGGTACATTCAGCAGACACACTTCAGGCACACACAATAAAACAGCTATATGTGGTTTAAATATAATAATAGTTACCTGAGTTTGCAAGATCTGAGCTGGGACGGCATTTTGTCTCGACTTCTACTCCCGGAATGGGGTTCCAGTACATTCCAGGCCATTTCCATCTCTGTATACATGGGTGAGTAATGTTTGTTTATTTGATATTTGTTAACCCCTCAAATGTCCAGGTCTCAACAGTAGACCCAAAGTTCTATTACACACTGCCTAAGAATAGCTCAACCAGTTTATATTGAAGTCCCTGTTGTTGCTGAATCTTAAGTCTTAGTATGTAATAAGCCTGGGATTTTAAGGGGCTAATATCACCTTTAGAGGGCAGCAGTGAGTAACGTGTGTTTATTTGATGTTTGTTAACACCTTTAGAGGGCAGCGGTGAGTATCGTTTATTTGATGTTTGTTAACACCTTTAGAGGGCAGCGGTGAGTATCGTTTATTTGATGTTTGTTAACACCTTTAGGGGCAGCAGTGAGTAATGTTTGTTTGATGTTTGTTAACACCTTTAGAGGACAGCGTTGAGTAACGTTTGTTTATATGATGTTTGTTAACATCTTTAGAGGACAGCGGTGAGTATCGTTTGTTTATGTAATGTTTGTTAACACCTTTAGAGGACAGCGTTGAGTAACGTTTGTTTATATGATGTTTGTTAACATCTTTAGAGGACAGCGGTGAGTATCGTTTGTTTATGTAATGTTTGTTAACACCTTTAGAGGGCAGCGTTGAGTAACGTTTGTTTATATGATGTTTGTTAACATCTTTAGAGGACAGCGGTGAGTATCGTTTGTTTATGTAATGTTTGTTAATAACACCTTTCGAGGGCAGCAGTGAGTAACGTTTGATTATTAGATGTTTGTTAATAACACCTTTAGAGGGCAGTGGTGAGTACAGTTGTTTATTAGATGTTTGTTAACACCTTTAGAGGGCAGCGGTGAGTATCGTTTGTTTATGTGATGTTAACACCTTTAGGGGGCAGCGGTGAGTAATGTTTGTTTATATGATGTTTGTTAACACCTGTAGGGGGCAGCAGTGAGTATCGTTTGTTTATTAGATGTTTGTTAATAACACCTTTAGAGGGCAGCGGTGAGTAACGTTTGTTTATTTGATGTTTGTTAATAACACCTTTAGAGGGCAGCGGTGAGTATCGTTTGTTTATGTAATGTTTGTTAACACCTTTAGAGGGCAGCGGTATCGTTTGTTTATGTGATGTTAACACCTTTAGGGGCAGCGGTGAGTAACGTTTATTTATTTGATGTTTGTTAAAACCTGTAGGGGGCAGCGGTGAGTATCGTTTGTTTATTTGATGTTTGTTAATAACACCTTTAGAGGGCAGTGGTGAGTAACGTTTGTTTATTAGATGTTTGTTAATAACACCTTTAGAGGGCAGCGCTGAGTAACGTTTGTTTATTTGATGTTTGTTAATAACACCTTTAGTGGGCAGCGGTGAGTAACGTTTGTTTATTAGATGTTTGTTAATAACACGTTTAGAGGGCAGCGGTGAGTATCGTTTGTTTATTTGATGTTTGTTAATAACACCTTTAGAGGCAGCGGTGAGTAACGTTTGTTTATTAGATGTTTGTTAATAACACCTTTAGGGGGCAGCGGTGAGTAACGCTTGTTTATTAGATGTTTGTTAATAACACCTTTAGAGGGCAGCGGTGAGTAACATTTGTTTATTTGATGTTTGTTAATAACACCTTTAGGGGGCAGTGGTGAGTAACATTTGTTTATTAGATGTTTGTTAATAACACCTTTAGAGGGCAGTGGTGAGTAACGTTTGTTTATTTGATGTTTGTTAACACCTTTAGAGGGCAGCGGTGAGTAACATTTGTTTATTTGATGTTTGTTAATAACACCTTTAGGGGGCAGTGGTGAGTAACGTTTGTTTATTAGATGTTTGTTAACACCTTTAGAGGGCAGCGGTGAGTAACATTTGTTTATTTGATGTTTGTTAATAACACCTTTAGGGGGCAGTGGTGAGTAACGTTTGTTTATTAGATGTTTGTTAACACCTTTAGAGGGCAGCGGTGAGTAACATTTGTTTATTTGATGTTTGTTAATAACACCTTTAGGGGGCAGTGGTGAGTAACGTTTGTTTATTAGATGTTTGTTAACACCTTTAGAGGGCAGCGGTGAGTAACATTTGTTTATTTGATGTTTGTTAATAACACCTTTAGGGGGCAGCGGTGAGTAACGTTTGTTTATTTGATGTTTGTTAATAACACCTTTAGGGGCAGCAGTGAGTAATGTTTGTTTATATGATGTTTGTTAACATCTTTAGAGGGCAGCGGTGAGTATTGTTTGTTTATGTGATGTTTGCTAACACCTTTAGGGGGCAGCGGTGAGTATCGTTTGTTTATTTGATGTTTGTTAATAACACCTTTAGGGGCAGCAGTGAGTAATGTTTGTTTATATGATGTTTGTTAACATCTTTAGAGGGCAGCGGTGAGTATCGTTTGTTTATGTGATGTTTGTTAACACCTTTAGAGGGCAGCGGTGTGTATCGTTTGTTTATGTGCTGTTTGTTAACATCTTTAGAGGGCAGCGGTGAGTAACGTTTGTTTATGTGATGTTTGTTAACACCTTTAGGGGGCAGCGGTGAGTATCGTTTGTTTATGTGATGTTTGTTAACACCTTTAGAGGGCAGCGGTGTGTATCGTTTGTTTATGTGATGTTTGTTAACACCTTTAGGGGGCAGCGGTGAGTATCGTTTGTTTATGTGATGTTTGTTAACACCTTTAGAGGGCAGCGGTGTGTATCGTTTGTTTATGTGCTGTTTGTTAACATCTTTAGAGGGCAGCGGTGAGTAACGTTTGTTTATGTGATGTTTGTTAACACCTTTAGAGGGCAGCGGTGTGTATCGTTTGTTTATGTGCTGTTTGTTAACATCTTTAGGGGCAGCGGTGTGTATCATTTGTTTATGTGATGTTTGTTAACACCTTTAGAGGGCAGCGGTGAGTATCGTTTGTTTATGTGATGTTAACACCTTTAGGGGGCAGCAGTGAGTAACGTTTGTTTATTTGATGTTTGTTAATAACACCTTTAGGGGGCAGCGGTGTGTATCATTTGTTTATTTGATGTTTGTTAATAACACCTTTAGAGGGCAGCGGTGAGTATCGTTTGTTTATGTGATGTTAACACCTTTAGGGGGCAGCGGTGAGTAACGTTTGTTTATTAGATGTTTGTTAATAACACCTTTAGGGGGCAGCGGTGAGTATCGTTTGTTTATTTGATGTTTGTTAACACCTTTAGGGGGCAGCAGTGAGTATCATTTATTTATGTGATGTTTGTAATAACACCTTTAGGGGGCAGCGGTGAGTATCATTTATTTGATGTGTGTTAACACCTTTAGGGGGCAGCGGTGAGTAACGTTTGTTTATTTGATGTTTGTTAACACCTTTAGGGGGCAGCAGTGAGTATCATTTATTTATGTGATGTTTGTTAATAACACCTTTAGGGGGCAGCGGTGAGTATCATTTATTTGATGTGTGTTAACACCTTTAGGGGGCAGCGGTGAGTAACGTTTGTTTATGTGATGTTATTAACACCTTTAGAGGGCAGCGGTCAGTAATATTTGTTTATTTCAGCTTTAGCTGGTTCTGTCCTCATTCGGGAGCTACTATCAGTCAGAAAGCAAGACAGCCAATTAGAAAAACAATTACATTTTTAGTCACTCTTATTTATACTGCAGTTAATCAGCAGTTGAAATGTCATGATTGTGAGAGGCCCGGTGATGAGATTTTAAATCATTCTGGTCAATTACTGTTCCATTTGTCATATAATGTTCCCACAATGCAAAGAACAGCTGGTGTTTTCAAATGATATCAAAAATAGAATAACAAAAATTGAGTTGGGAGGTTTTAGTCTAACAGCAATGATATCTATTGGTGTATTAATATTTATGTTTATCTGGATTAGATATTTGCTTGTAGATAAATACAGACAATATCTTTTCTGAGTTGATAGGATTGCTTTTGGCTGAAATGTCTTTGGAGTGATTTTCAAGCAGCAGCGGCCTATATAGGGAAACAGCAGGTGGTGCCGATCAGCTTTAGAATAACATACAACATCCATCCTTCTTAAGTGGATCATATGAGGCCGGTTTTGATTGTGGATACGAACAGATAGTGCTGGGCGATGTATCGCTTATACCTGGATAGCAGTGTTGGTGTCACACAGCATTACTGATATTCTGTTTTAGCTGTACCGTTAGATGATTACTACTGAATCAGTTAACAGAAACTTGGTTAACTGTAGCATTTTTCTGAAGTCTGACTCTTCATAAACATTCATTCTTGCAGCATGAGCTGATGCTAATAATGACAGATGAACCAATACTAAAGAAGCAGGCATCAAGTAAGGTTTATTACTATTGCTTGGATTGTGATACATATTAAGCGTCTCTGTTTTCTATTGAGTTTTTGTCATGGTGGAAAATATGAAAGTAACAGACCATTTGCATCCTTGCAAAATTTCTGATTAATAAACAAACATATGTGTGTAATTTGATGCACTTTGAACTGCCGTTGCAGTTTGAAACCAACCAAACCGAATGAAAAACTTTCGATGTCAGAAAAACCCAAACTCTAGTTCGGGCATTTTCACACCTACCTTAATTGATGCAGCTCTATTAAGATTTTTCTTTAAATCGATTCATTGTGACAGGTGTGGACACTCATACTTGGACTTAACTTTGAATGGAGGACAATTGACTTTATTCAAGTAATTTATTTAAGCAATTTTGGGACATGTCTGTAGTGCCTATGATTCTATAAATGTCATCTGACTTTTGTTTTTGTTGTGGTTTTGGTGGTCGTCAGCATAACAGCTTCCACTGCAGCATTCCAGTGTCCAAAACACAACATATGCTGGTTTTGGTGGTGATCAGCTATGCTAGTGTGTGCTAGATTTTACAGCAGGGTTGTGAGTTACAGGGCAGTTGTATCCCCTGCAAAAATGTCTGACCAATAGACAAACACCCACATGTGTAATCTGGTGCACTTTAGCCACTGCAATGTAAAATCAACCACACCAAATGTAAAAGATAGTGTCACAAAAGCTAAACTGTGGTGCGGACTTTAGCGAATAAGCTTGGTGTAAAAACTTCAATTTCATTTAAAATTGGAACAATACTAGAAAATATCATGGTACTGAATTTGTTAGTACCCCTCAAAGCTGCGGACAGGCATGGAATTGAAATCGGTTTTAAAATGGCCGAGCTAATCACGAAGACATAACAGACACAGAAACAGTAAAATCAGGCTTTTACGCAAAACTGCACAATCTCTCTTACAGAGGGAGAGAGAGAGAGAGAGAGAGAGAGAGAGAGAGAGAGAGAGAGAGAGAGAGAGAGAGAGAGAGAGAGATTAACTGTGAGGATACCAAACACACTAAAAGTAATTACACAGCACTTCCTCTCACCACACCATCTGCACACTGTTTGCCTACTATGACTAAGTAGATCTCCCTCTCTCTCCCATGCACACACACAGCCTCCCACCTACGCAAACCCACCCACAATCAGACAGTAAGTACAGTGGAAGCAGAGGATCTTTGAATATCAGTTTAGCTTGGAATAACAGTTGAGCTTTGTGTTCAGGAGCTCTTGTATGTTCCACCCTTTAAACAGGGAGACAGAATGAAATATAATGACTGCATACAGTCACTCGTTCTTCTGTTTTGCACCTGAAAGGCTTTCATTTTGGATACACTTTAACCAGCAATCAGACTTTCTTTTCACTGATAACATCAAATGGATTCAGTAAAGAAAGCAAGAATGATAAAGTAGTTGACAAAGTAGGCAAAGTCAGAGAAACAGAACTTGCTCTCTTGAAAAGGTTTTAACCTCTGAGGATTAAAAAGTCACACAACATTTCTTTATTAAGCTCTGAGAGCTGTAGGCCACACCAATGCTGCCCTCTTGTGTTGGACATTGGAGTAAACCCTGAGCACTAATATTTAAAGGGCCTATATCTTGCATTTTACATGTATTTGTCAGGTCCACTCATGAAGATTGTGTAGTTTTATGTACCCAAAACAGTAATAATTTATTTTAATGACCTCACTTTATACCTTTAGTTTTACTATTTATGCCTCTTTTTACTATTTATACCTTTTTACTATTTATACCTCTTATTTTTACTATTTAGACCTATTTTTACTATTTATACCTCTTATTTTTAATATTTATACCTCTTACTTTTATTATTTATGCCTCTTTTTACTATTTATACCTCTTATTTGTACTACTTATACACCTCTTATTTTTTACTGTTTATACGTCTTATTTTTAATATTTATACCCCTTATTTTTCCAAGACATGGGCCCTTTAATAGGTCAAACACGTTTAAAAAGAAGCTTACAAATGTCCTCATATGTAAGATAAGCAGTGTGCAATAAACTGATACTCAGTGTGCTTTTGTGTCCTCATGCAAAGCTTAATTCTGACAGAAGTGATTCTGGATTGATCGCCTCATTTAGACAGGAAGTTGTGACATTTAGGATAAGTGGTGAGGCCATTTTGCATTCAGAGTTTTGAGAAAATGCCTGACCAATCGTGAAAAAACTGGCACCCGAGCCATGTGTAGAGGAAGCCGTATACATACTGGCTAAAAGGCTGTAACGTAGCACACAGTATTGGATTCCCAGGCAAATCCAGGAAACTCAAAAGCTTAACTGCAAGAGTGTGGGCTCAACCAGCTTAATCCAGAGAGAGACCTTTGACTGGACAAAATGTCAGATTTCCTACATCTGAGCTGCACAGTAAAAAGAACCAATGTTGCATGCAGGATTCTTCATTAACCCACAGGGCAAAATAACATGTTGATCAAGATGCACATTATATAATCTTCTTTGGGTTGGTGAGGATTTTTTTCTCTGATGGTCATTGTACAGTGATCCTAGCTACGTAATAGGTTTCAGTGAAAGCAGAATTCCACTGATTTTTTTATTTTTTCATTCAGAGGTTTGTGTGAAATGCTCAGTTGTAGAGAAACTTGCCGAGTCAGAACTGTTTACAGTGGAAGTGATAGGAACCAGACATCTGAAGAGCTTAATGCCTTTAAAAGTTACATCACAGAAAGTTATTACCTGAAATGTTTATGAATATTTTCCCTGAAAATGTTTTTTAGGTCATGGTGAAAGAGATACATGTCAGGCATTGAAGTCAAAATAGTACCCAAATAAAGCTTATCTTTTTCAGATTTTCCACTTTTTTATCCTAACATTGTCAGATGTGTCAGATGATGTGTAGGTTTGCTGGTGGTTTAGATAGTAAATAAAATGGCTATATTAGTGTTGTAGACATTGTGACCCCTGGTTCCTATCAGCACCACTGTAAAGAAATCAGAGTCTTTAAGTTTTTCTACAAAATGAAAACTGAGAATATTAGATTCTGTAGCTCAACAGACATCTATCTACCTTAGTATGGAAACCCGTTTCTGCCACTGGAAAAAATATATAACCATTTAGTAACTCATAATAGTGAGAACGTTTTCCATAATTATGGAAAGATGCCAAGATATCAAATCTTAATTATGACATAGCCATTATTATGAGATGTTAAGTCATAAATATGAGATATTAAGTCATGATAATGAGATTAAATCTGAATATTACGAAATGCTGAGTCACAATTGTGAGAAAGTAAGTTATTTACATTTACAGCATTTAGCAGACAAAAAGTGCTTTGTCTACCTAGAGAAAGTGTCTTTGCTAGTTACAAATAGGTCAGAGAGCCGACCTGTACTTGAAGCTAGAAGGGCTCTAGGTACAGTTAGAGTTTTGACCATTGTCATCAAGTAGGGAGGGTCAGTTTTTGGCTTTGTAGGCAAGCATTAGGGTTTTAAATCTGATGCGTGCGGCTACAGGAAGCCAGTGACGGGAAGACAGCAGTGGAGTGATGTGACTGAACTTAGAAAGATTGAAGACGAGCCGTGCTGCTGTATTCTGGATCAGCTGCAAAGGCATGATGTCCTGCATAGCAAGACCAGCCAGAAGTGAGTTGCAGTAGTCAAGCCTTGAGATGATAAGAGACTGAACAAGCACCTGGGTGGCCTTTTGGAGTGAGAAAGGGTCAGATCCTCCGGATGTTGTACAGGAGAAACCTGCATGACCGAGTCAGGTTCGCAATATGAGCTGAGAACAATAACTGGCCATCCAGAATCACACCAAGGCTTCTTGCATCCTCAGATGGAATGAGATGAGATGGCAAGATCATGATGAGGACCTGTAGTTCTGAATAGCAGCTCAGTCTTGCTAGGATTGAGCTTTAGGTGGTGAGCTGCCATCCATTAAGAGATGTCAGTCAGACATGCTGAGATGTGACTAGAATCCTGGGTGTCAGAAGGTGGGAAGGAAATCATTAGTTGAGTGTCATCAGCATAACAGTGGTAAGAGAAGCCATGAGAGGATATTACATATTACAGGATATTACAAGTCACGGGATTGAATCTGATTATTATTAGATAGCAAGACATAATTATGAGATATGAAGTTATAATTATAGAAAAAAATCTCATTATTGTGACTTACTAAACGGATATTTTTCCATATGGTGAAAACAAGCTTCCAAAATCTTAGACTGCATCTTAAGGCTAGCTACCCACGGAATTTAGTTTAAAAAAAAATAAAAAATTTTCAAGCTACTGATCAATATTATCAGTATTATGCATACTATACTAATGAATGTACTTCTGAGGATGGTGTACTGGTTTTTTCATACTAATTAGTATGGAGGTATGTGGTTTTGGACGCAGCATTCAAAAGCAGCCTGCTTTCAGTGATATAGATCTACCTATTTTAGCCCCACCCATTCATGCTGAAGAGGTCATTTGAATATCAGTCATAAAGCCACCAATCAGGGGTTCCTAATCCCAGTCCTGGCAACTCCATGATCCCAGAAGAGTAGACAGTTACTGCAGCAAAGACAGGGACAAAGTCCTCATTAATACCCATGATTTCAGAATAAATGATGGATAAGCTGGTGTCTGCAAACTTTTGTACATAGAGGTTTTGTTTTAGTGAACTACACTGGTTAGTGAATTAGCACTTCTCCATGCTACATATTATTAGCACCTGATAACTGCAAAACAAACAATGAGCCTCATTCACCAACTGATCTTAGGAAGCAATTTCTTCTTAAAAGCCACTTATGCAGTTAAGAAGATTCTGATATTCAATTATTATTGAATAATTTGGGTTTGTTCTTAGAGGAGAACAGAGGTGCGAACAATTCGGCAGTTTTCCTCGGACTTTTCTCAAGAACAAATTTAACAAAAAACTTAGATGTTGGTGAATGAGGCCCAACGTTCGTACAAGTTCTACTGCAGTTATAAACAGAGGCCCAAAAGCAACAACAAAAAGGCCAAACCAGTCAGAGAAGCAAGGAGGGTTATGTACTCATAAGCAAACTCTATTCAGTGTATCCAGTATTCAAAATGACCCACACGAAGAGCAAACGGCCCAGTCAAAAGAAAAGCCATGCAACTGTTCATCCACTCCAAAAACATTTTTTGTAGAAATAAGCTGTATTTAATTAAATGAAATACTGAATGTAGCAACATAAAACAATGTGAAATGACCCAAAAAAGGGCAAGACAACAGAATTACACAAGCAGCAATAAACAAATTCAAAAATAGGAAAAAAATTGCAAGTGTGGTTTTTGCTTCCAGTATCTTCCAGATTGCTTGTGAGACAAAGGATTGTTGGAGATTTATTTGGGTGGACGCCGCAAATAAGCATTACACATGCACCTTCAGACAAACGGTCAGTCCTGCGTAGAATCCTTCATGACTTTATTAAATAAATGAAGGCTCATTAATATTCTAATCATATTCCTTAGCTTGGAGTGTACTGACTCAACGGTCGAGGAAAAAACTCAACTGCCCTGGTAGCTGTTGACCTGTGTCAGGGTCAGTTAACACTTTAAACAATTTGGCACAAGCCTGCATACAACTGTGGTACTTCATAAATTGAAATTCAAATCCCTGATGTCAACAGAAATCGAAAGGAGTATTGAATTGGCTCAGGTAGAGGTTGGGGACGATGCTATCGTATACACAGATATAATAACAGCACATAAATACGATCAAAACACAGCTGAAAAAGAGAAAAGGGGGTTTGGAAAGGTCACCATTATTCCAGAGTGGCTACAATGAGGTAGGTTACACCTTTTATAGAATAAAAAGTAACAATAATATGAGAAAACGTAACTGCTACTGCATGACGACTCATTATGCACAAAAACACAGACGTCTTGTCTTTACACTGGGTACATCATGAGCACAAAAAGAAAATCAAAGCACTTTCTTAAAAGATGAAGAAATCTCAATCATATAAAAGCAGCCATACATTAAATTACATTTCTACCACAAAACAATAAAATATTAAGTTGAGAAAAAAACAAAAACAAAATAAAAACAGTGGTACATTATGAGGTTGAAGTTGTTCTATTTGACTGAAATCAGCATCTCTGTCCATTCATTTTCATTGATCTATCTATGCTCCGCCCACTAATGTCTTTGTAGCAACTGCTGCTAGGTTGAACAAGCTTTACAGAGAAGTGGCAACCTAATGGGCGCGTCAGCACTCAGTCTGTCAAAATATGCAAATTTAGAACATTAGATAACACTAATTTTGAATATTTTTGAATACTCGCACTCTTAGGGTAGGTGAGGGGTGGTTGTGTAATCCAGCTCAAGTTAGGGTGGTGGCAAACTTGTACTACACAGTCCAGTTCAGTATCATGTTTAGACTAAAAACTCAATGTTATGTAGCATGAACTCCAACCTAAACTCCTTAGGCTTCACTGGACTGTTTCCTGGAGTTCTGTAAAGCTTGTCACCTTTGGTGGGCGGAGCCTGGGTAAGCCAATCGTCACTCAACACCGCTCAAATCAAAGTAATCTAACCACTTATCCCATAGAGCGGGCTGTTTCTGAAGGAGCAGTGAGTATAAACAAAGAGTGCCTTCACTGAGTACAACAGCAGCTCGATGGACATTCAGTCTTTGCTACATGGCAGAGTCATTGCATACGACATAGAGGTGAAATCTGAGCACACAGACAAGATTCCTACTGCTGAGGTCTATTGCTAAGAGCTGTGAGAGATTAAAAGCTAGTTATGCTCACCAGACACTTGTGAGATTAACAGCTATTCAGACATACACACACATACACACAACAGCATTTACCTGAGTAGTGTAACAGACACCAAACAAAAGCACCCTCATTTATCCTGATGTGTCAATGCTATTGCTCTTTATACAGACAGCACCTGACCACAAAACACAACTAAATATTACCTGTATGCTCTGAGAGGACCTGCCCTATTGGGCTACACGCATGGGTGCATAATTAAATCATGTTTGCTGAAGATGTAGCAACTATTTTAAGAACATAAAGGCCTTTTCCTCTGTGCCACAAACAATTCATCAACCTATAAATCTGTAGATGGTATTCGATCCACCAACACAACATCTGAATGTATGGTTGAAATCGGCCCGATTAGCGAAGGATAAGCTGAAACGAGACTTAAGCTTTTGATACACTAACACTGAAGGAAAACAAAACAGTCCTGCTGCCTTACAATTCCAGTGTTTCAGACAACCTCTGTCTCTGAAATTCCACTCTTCAATACAACACTTAAAGACACATAGAAAAAGAAAATATATAAAAAGATCACTGAGTAAAAAGAGAGGTACGCTCACGCTCTCAAACACAAGGTAACAGTCTTTAGCTCCCCCCTCCATTTTTGCCAAGTCACTGGCTAATCCAACACGGCGGCATTAAGACGGGCAATGTGGTTTTCACAGGCGGAGTCCCTTGGATGGAGGTATTTGTGGAGTGAAGGCAGATAAAGTTAGAAAAAAAAGTAAATTCACTTTAAAACATCCTAAGAGTACAATGAAAAACAGATGAGGTAACGTGTGCTAATGCTACAGCACTTTGAAGTGGTCACCTGAATGCCCTTTGAGGTGTCAGCTTTCTTGTCGTGTTTGTGCTTTCCAGATAAAGGAATACAGTAGACAGGTAGTGTGAGGCTGGTAAAACTGACCGGACATGTCCAAAAAACATTCACAATTCATCCAAAGGAAAATACATGAAGATCAGGACAGCAGCAGAGTTCACATTATTATTGGAGAGGTTTGAAGATGTCCATCCAGTCGTTATGGAAACAGAACCATGGTGAAGTGGTCTCGCTCCTGGTTCAGCGGCTGAGAGTCAAGTGCTGGACTCTTTGGGTGGCAGTTCTGAGTCACTGTCCGAGGTTACCATGGAGACCAGGCACTCAGAGGTAGAAGTGTTAGTGGTGTTGGCGGCCCTGGCGATAGTCGCAATGCGTTCCTCCACGCAGCCCGCGGACAGACGAGCCTCGGCGTCGTGGTCCCAGCACTCTTCCACCGTCTCGCACATCTGAGCCAAACCCTGAGCCGAGAGAGAGAATATGAACCAATCAAAATTCCAAATTGGGTTTTGTATACATTAAGAGCATTCAGCCACTATACCACTATGCCCATCATGATGATAAATTATAAATTATTATTAAAACAGTCTCTGACTGGAAGTGTTGAATTTTTTATATCTAACCTCTTTTTTTATATCTAACCTTTTTAAGCAAATAGCAAAAATTTGCAAAACTACAAAAAGGCCATTCACTATTGTACAAAATAAAAATAATGAAATACTAACAGCTGTGCCCCCTTGTGGAGAATTTGTAGCCTGTGAAATGCATGAGTGAGTGAGTGTGAGTTCCATGAGGCGCTTTGGTCTAAAAACTCATGATTCATGATTCAGTGAACAAGTTTTTATGTTTGTGTTTATAGTTTGTGTTTAACTATTGCATTACAATAAATTAGTATTGCTTTTGTACCTTTTCTTTTTAACAATTTTACCGTACGATACATGTATTTTACATACAACACAGAGTAATAAAAGTGAATTTGTTACAAGAATGGTTAAATGCAAAGCCAGCACTGGGGAGCACATGTTGGAATTCTAACACCACGTTTCTGCCAAAAAATGTCACTCTGGCATGGTGTGTGAGAAAATTTAATCTGTTCTGTCAATGCAACCCTTAACGATACGTTTATCATGGAAACTCATATCGTGATAATAGTAAAAATGAAAGATAAAAAACAATTTATTAAGCAGCCCTAATGTAAACAAAATCACCAACATGAAAAGTAAACAGCTGATGCTCAGAGCTTGACAAAGGATGGCAAGATCTGGTAATACAACTTGGGTTCTGCTTACAAAAATAATATCCTAACTTTAACACTGTGGCTTATGACTAATGCTTCCCAGCAGCCCTAAACTGACAATACACATTACAAAAAGCAGAATGCATCTCTACTATTTTCAGAACTGCAAAATCAAACGCTAATTAGTAGCATGACTGCACCCCCTGCCAGTGAATGTATATAAAAAAAGAGCTTTAGCAGTGGGAAACAAGAAGTCTTTCAAGCTCCGATTGCTTTGTTTGATGCCTATGAAGACAAAATCCCACCAGCTTAAAAGCCTAAACGCCACATCCTTACCGGATGTTTGAGCCAACAGTCCTTCAGGATGGGCCTCATCTTCTTATGGACCACCACGTCTTGCAGGTCCTCCAGAGAGGGGTGCTGACCGATTTCCTCCTCAAAGGGGAGCAGGTACTCATCCACAGGCCCTGAGAACAGACAGAAGACAGCACATTAAAGCCATCTAAAAGGAGAATGCAGAGTCCAAAAGGCACTGAATAAACGCAATAATAAAACAACTGGCTCAAGACAAGCTGTGGTTTTCAAAACCATTTGAATCTCTTCTTACGACAGTCATAAGAAATCTTTTGATGGATTATCATTATGTGATCTCTGACTGAAAACCTCAGAACCACGTGTTCTAAATATTTACCATCAGCAGCGGTGCAGCGAGACAGCAGCTCCCACAGCACCAGCCCCAGAGCGTACATGTCGATCCGTAGAAATGCATCCCTGTGGAAGTTAATGGCCCCCTCCAGCACCTCTGGAGCCATGTAGCGCCTAGTGCCCACCTGGAACAAGGCAGAGACAAAACAGATTTTAACTTCAGCAGGTAGGTTTTGCTTTTTTGAATGGTAAAGTGGAACACCACAAATCTAGGCATTTGGTAAGTGACTTTAAATTTTAAGGCGCACTTAATTTTATGTTTCACAATGGGTTCAGATTAAAGCAACAGAAGCACAGACAAAATTCAGGCTTCAAAATGGCTGTTTTAAGGTATGCAACATGATTTGTCCATTTTTCCAGAAAACAGTATGTGATACAGTGTCAGCAAGTCTATTTGAAATTAGCTAACAACTCCAGTTGTTTTGAGACAAGTGTGTGTTGATTTAGACATGCAGTTTACATAATGCTAATTGGTGGTTATAAGCTTCCATTATATTATAAAGAAAAAAAATGTTAAACTTTTTTTGCCAAACTCTTACTTTTACACTGTACCATGTAGGAGTGGCATTACTGAATCAGAAGAAGAAAAACAAACAAACAAAAAAAAAAACATGCTAAAATATGGTGTGCACAGTGCAAGTCACTCTGAAAAGCTTGAAACAGTAATTTTAAACTCAGAGGATTCGAGCAATGGAATATAAACAGTAGGTGTTGAATAGAACTATAGTTCATTAACAAGAAAAAGAGCTCTGACAGTGCTATTATTTTATATTTTGATTGTGATACAGGGTTGCAGCATGTTGTACTTCACAGTTTTACCTGGCCATGAGTATCTCCTGGTGGCTTCCCTGGTTCAAAGCGCACAGCCAGACCAAAATCTGCTATCACAGCAGTCAAATCTGTCCTGAGCAGCACATTCTTACTCTTAAAGTCCCTGCAGTGGAGAAGAAGAGATCACACTCAGGCCCTGAAGCCAAACAAGGGTTTATATTAAAAACATCACTTTTAAATTCTGCTGCCTGCTATAAAAGCCACGCTACCATCTATCCGTCTGGTTAGCATCCCAGAAAGAGTTTAGCTGGGTACCTGTGAGCAATGGCAGGCTTAGGTCCCTCCAGCCTGTAGGACAGGTCCTCATGTAGGTAAGCCAAGCCTCTGGCCATGCTCTCAGCAATGTGGCACAGCTCAGCCCAGTTCACTACATTCCCCTTCAGGTAATCTGTCAGAGAGCCCTAAAAAACAAATGCACATGCAAACATAGCCCAACATTACATCAAGAATTTCACCACCAGAAATCCTTACAGATACAGGAAAAACAACCCCAGGCTCTCTTATGAAAATCACTGTACCATCTGCAACCATTTCACTTATTGATTTAACAAGGAGGGTCTCTTGGGTTCATAGAAAGAAGGAACGTTAAAAGCAGTGTTCAGTATATGTAGTGACGCGCTCTGACACTCCCAAGCAAAACAACTGTAGCATTCACAACAGTACAGTTTCGCAACAGATTGCAACAGCACGTTACAGTTTAGCAACAGAGTTCATAACTTTACATTCAAAAGTTCAGAAGTTCAGAAAAGTTGTGGAAAGAACTTTCTGAAGTTAAATTCTGAATGCAGAAGTAAGGAGAGAGAACACTGTGTACATGTATTCAACTGATTTGAGTACAAACAGAATTCAGGCTTTCAGAAGAAGAAAAACAAACAAACAAAAATGACAAATTTTAGCTGTGATGTACTTTTGCCCATTTTTATAGATGACTATGTCTGCTATGGCAAATTTTAGCTATGTGATGTACTTTTGCCCATTTTTATAGATGACTATGTCTGCTATGGCAAATTTTAGCTGTGTGATGTACTTTTGCCCATTTTTATAGATGACTATGTCTGCTATGGCAAATTTTAGCTATGTGATGTACTTTTGCCCATTTTTATAGATGACTGTATGTCATACAGTGTCAGAAACTACATAAACAAGTTTATTTGACATTACTTATCAACTTGATGTGGTTTCAGGCAAGAGTGTGATGAATTAGGCATGCAGTTTGCACAAGGCTACCTTAGTCCACATAATCGTCACAGTTCTAGTGCAGAACTAAAGAAGCAAACTTCAAACTTCAAACACCAAACATCACTTGGGTAAAGGAAGAGAGTTTTGTTCCAAACATCCGGCTGGCCAATTTATTATTTTTGTTTTGGTCAATCTGTGTTTTAATTTTATTGCTTAAATTTGAGTCGGTTAAGTAAGTGGACTGACTTAAACAGCCAGTTGCCTTTTAATTTCAATTAAGCACTTTATTTGATTCATGCTATTTAAATAGGCAGCTGATTCTTCCACTGATAAATTGAATAGGTCAGTTTGCAGAGCAAATAATGTTATTTACATTGTGACATTGGCTAATACAAAGAACTGAAAATATGATAGTGTGTTTCAAGTGTTCATTTAGTCCACACAGTCTGAGCTTTAGGGAGGAAGAAAAAGAAGGCCATGGCTAATTCAGCTGTAAAAATTGGAATTGGAACAGCCATAAAAATTCATGATCAGAGTGTACCTAAAATCAATCACTGATCTCCAAGCTAGGTTCATCTGAGTACATCTGACAGATAAATGGACACTGCAAAAAATATCCTGGCAAGTGAACTCATTTTAAATCCAGGCAAATTATCAATCATTTCACATATTATTATTGCTGTTAGAATATTAAGAATATTTAACTTATTTAATAGTAATAATAATAATAAAACCGATAACTCACCCTCTCATGGAACTCAGTAATAAGCCACAGCTCCATTTGCAGGTTAGTCCCTCGTTTCTCAGCTGAGATGTAGCGAAGCAGGTTCTCGTGTCTCAATCCCTCTGTCAGGTAAATATCTCTCTCATTCTGCCATGACTGCTTATCCTGTATGCATGCACACAAAAACACAGATTTTGTTTTCACAATACACAGATAAGAATGGTGCTTACTTTTACCCACATACAATACTGCTGTCACAACAAAATCATCTCCAAAATGGCAACTTCACAGGGGAAGGAAAAACATTCCGGAGATGATTTTGTTCCAAAGAATTCTGGACTATTTCTATGGGTTCATCCCCTCTTTGTTTCACACAAAGGGCAGCTGGCATTTTCAAATTATGGAAAAAAAAACTGACTTTGGAAATGTTGATATTCAGACGGTTAAAATCTGATTTCAAAAGGCTAAGAAGCTGACCTGAATAGGGAATATCTTGACTGCTACATATTCACTCAGCAGCTGAGCCTTCCACACGCAGCCAAAGCGCCCCCTGGCTTTCAGCTCCAGCAACTGCAGTGGCTTTAGACCCACCAGAGGAGACGGAGGAGCAGGACCCGCATCCTATCAGAGCAAAACGTGGGTAAGGTTAGTAACAATACTTCTTACTAGGGCAGACAGAAAGAGTTTTCATAAAACCCTATTCACTTAAAAAATGTCAAAATTTTACTGCACATCAGTAAAAAGAGCAAGAATGACAGGGACAGATGGACATTTCTCTGATGTTATGGTGCTGTCCGACCTGGCTGATGTCCACATGGCCGTAGGGCGGTTTGCGTTGGTGGTATGTCCAGCAAGCGAGCACAAGGGCCAGAGAGAGCACGACCAGCGGAAGGAGAGAATAAACTAGCACCCCCAACAGAGATGGACCCGTTGGTGGAGGCTGGATCTTCACTGCAGCCACAAACACATACGGAGAACGAGTTTACCATCACTTCTGCTAATCAATCTCAAATTCAAAATCATTTAATTTCAGTAATAACTTGGTAAAACAATGCATGGTGAAAAAAGAACACAAGGGCAAAATTGAACAAAACATGTTTTAAGACATTGCTGACCATTAACTGTGCTGCAATAACTGCCAATATCCTTAAACTCATAGTCATGTGTTTAATTTCGACACTTTCTTTGAAGTTGAGGACTAATGTAACTTTTTGCCCCCCTCACTTAGGATTACAGACTGTTTGTTCATTTGTTTTTGAGTCAATCACATCTTGAACTTTTTTTGTCCAAGTCTATTTTTTTTCCTCAAATAATTTAACACGTACATGACTTATCACAATGACTTATCACATTATTCTACAATACGTACTTCATGGGAATACATTTTCAGTGCATCAAAATAAAATTCATTTTAGGCATTTATGTCTCCTAAAGTCTAAAAATATCAAGTAGTGCAACTGTTCGACCACATACGCAAATTAAGTATAAAATAACTTAGCTATAACATGTTGCAAAAAGAGAAAGAAAAAAAATCTGACTTCCTCAAATTTTACACGCCACAACCAACAACAAATGACTTTTATGCTGACGTGCTTTTTAGCAAGAGTGGACAGGGTATTACACCATAAAGAAGACTCCAAGTCGCCTTAATGGTGCAATGTCAGTCAACCGTGCACATATATTGAAAAAACTGTCAATTTCCAGTCATGGTTAGAAAGGTTCAGTTTACCAAGTCAGGTGCTGTGACTCCATGCGTTATTGTAAGATTATTTATTTACTTAAAAATAATACTTAAAAATATATTAATAACTTTTAATTCAAGGACAAAGGTTTATATGTGTGTCCAAGTGCAAAGACTAATTTATACACATTTTCAATACTGTTAAATAACTTCAAAATATAATATTTTTAATTAATGCATGGTGGCACCACCTGACATCGGTTGTCTGGGTGGTAAAATTGATTATCCGGTTTAAAAAAATATTATAGATAAAAAATATAATTTTTTAAAATAATTTTTAAATGTATTCTTAAATATTTTTTTTTAATTCCAGATCAATATATAATCAAAGAAGAACTGAATGTTATGTAAAAGTATGCCGTGTCTTCACAAACATCTGCGCTCACCTGCTGGAGCGATGGTCTCAGGCAGGTGTGTGAATCTTTCATTGCAGTAATTTCCCTCACAGCAGCAGAAAAAGACCTGAGGACTTTCCTCTGTGGCCACACACTCCTGTCTGCTCAAAAACATTTAAAGGATACACACACACACACACACACACACACACACACACACACACACACGCAATCGGATAAAAAAATTAGACAATCGGAGCAAGCAGAACATATAAAAAGAGGACGTTCATGGATCATAGATGAATCGTGAGAGGCTCATTAGGGATTGTATATAGTGTGAAAATGCAACAAACCTCTTAAGCACTATTAGAGCTGGATTACTTAGCATTGGAGCTACTGTATTGGAAACAGGATATCACTAACCAATTTGTATGAAATTGCCCTAAATTAATGTCTGGGTAATTTCCTATATATTCTTCTGGCCTGGAAGTACACATTACGTTTACAAAAACACTTCACAGCCATGTCTGTAAGCAGGTATTACTGCTGCACTGGCTTGAGGTGGACTGGAACATTACTATTTTTACTGAGAGAAATCCATCTTCACCCAATTACAGCCGGTCACTCACTTAGCATCATCACACTGCAAAGACTAGTCATGCTGCAGATTCATACTGGATTAAAATCACTGATGACATCTGTAATCATTTAAATTACAGAACCTCCCCAGCTAAAACTAATACAGCTTCAACAGAGCTTTAGAATATCAATCAAAATCTGATGACATTGATGACTGAAATCTGTGGTGTAAGTTCTAAGGAGGTTTCTCCTCACCTGTCGTAGCAGTTAAAGTCATCCAGCCAGCAGCCCTTTTTGACCAGGTGGATGGTTCCAGAAGAGTTGAGCCAGGAGGCGTAGCAATGCTGCCGCTTATCCTTCTCGCCCTCACATCTCTCATAGCCGCTCTGATTGGTCCTCTCCACTCGCCAGTTATCATTATAGTACACACACTCTCTGGTGCCCACTTCTGCATGCCCAGGACCTGAGGGAACAAGAGAGATGGATTAGAATCACATTAGCTACTAAGGCTACATTCAACACAATATCAAAATCAAATGAGAAGATAATGAAATGAGTCACAAACCTCTCACATCAGAGAAGTTCATTTAATTTGGAATCACAGTTTTCAACAATAAAAAATTACGTTGCAGATGCAAGTATAAAACTAGTCTAATATGAGGCTAACATTAGTGCTGGACAGTAGCACTGCGGCTTGTAGTATATTAAACTTAATTATTACATTTCCCTACAGAGTGGAAGTAGAGTCACTATTTTCCAAAAGAAGTATCTTTTTAGGTGCGAAGCTATTTTATCTAACAAGTAGCAAGGTACTGCTGACAAATGCAAAAATTCTCAGACTAGCCAGTCTTTATATAAATAAAGGTGTATTCTGTATTGTTTACTTTGAGCTGACCTATTGCCAAGCCCTTCTCCTCGGTTACTGTCGCTACGTCTGTCAAGCTTTTGAGCCCAGCCCAGCAACTATGGAGTTTTCAACGGCAAAGACAGTCAAATTCTTAGTCATTTTTGGAGCAATGCATCCAATTTTTAAGAAAGGAGCAAACAAATAGGTCTTCAGAGTACAGCTGAAAAGACAGAGGCCAAAGCACACAGATCACAGGCAGAAGGTGAGAAGACTCATCAAACAGAGACTTGTGAAGATGACATGGAAATAAAAGAGGTCCTGACAATAAAACCTGTTCCTGTACTCCAAGGTAAGTAAACAAATTACATATGCATTTAAATGAAACTATTTAGAACAAATTAGTGAACCAGCAAATACTTATATATAATTGCAATTAGTCGCAGAGACAGTCATGAAGAGGCTGCAACGTAGCAATCTACTTTTGCCATGTAGTGAGTACTGTAGTTACAGCTCTCTATGGGATAGTTTTCATGTAACTGAGGTTTTCTGCAGAGTACCTTGTAACTGTGGTTGCTACACTTTTAAGCAGTCGTTTACAAATGCATAGAATTCAAATAACTTGTGGGAAGCTGTAAACAAGTTTTATATTTCCCCAGAATAATGATCAGATCTGTACATGATTCTAAAATAACTGAGAAGTCTGTAGCAATGAGAGTAAAGTTACAACAGAATTAATATCCAGAATTCTTCATATTTCAAAAAGTGGTGATGAAACCGAAAGGCAATAACTTGCCAACACACCAGTTAAAACAGATGATTCATCATTACAGCTTATCATAACTTGTCCCTAAAAACAAAGAAAACATTAATACATCATCTAAAAATACCTCTATGTGTAGTTTATAATGTCTGAAACTTTACTGCATAAGTTTTATTGACTAAAATAGCACTTATTTATACAGCATATCTTTGGAAGGGTAGCAGTCACCCACAAACATGAAATACAATACTGTACACATCAAAGGGTCGGTGTAAAATCTGACAGATTATGTTGACAGTTTCAAATAAGACACTTTAATGTTACAGTCAAGTGCTAACTGTCAATCATGTGCTGTTGTGGGGCTGCTAAAACATCAAGAACCATTTCAGTAAAACCTCAAGGGTTGTTTAACAAGTCATTAAATCCTTGCTGGCAGTAAAATAACATAAGCACATATGCTCAACATACACCAAGAACCACATGTGACCCTTCAGGTTTGAGTTAAGAAAGTGGCCTAGAATATCAATATGGAGCTCTTTAAAACCCACAATTAAATCCAGATGTGTGAGGAGTCAGTAGGGAAGCCTCTAAGGCCTCTAAGTAACAGCATGCTACAGTTTGATCACCCCCCCCCCACACACACACACACACAGAAACACACATGCAGAATTGGGTCACGGATCATGTTTACGTCGGGTGAACTGCTAAAGGAGAGAACAGAAAGAATCTTCAGATTAAACGGAATGTTTCAGAAGATTATGATGTCACAGAGACGTAAAGTTGTAATAAAGAGGAAAAAACACTGGTTCAATCGTTTTAGGCACATTTAAATCTTTAGAAAAATATGCTCTGTCTCTTTAAATCTCATGTATAGCCAAGGGTTGTACCATCCCCCACAGTGGTAATCTATCTACCACTAACCACCTATCCCCCCTTTTCATCCCCCCTTTCACCACACACACACACACACACACACACACACACACACACACACTTCTTGAAAGATAGGAAGACTGTGGTGAGCCCATTACTACAGACTGCTATACTGCTGCATATACTGGATACATATAGAAATTCTCAACAGCCGACAGCAATATATGGCTGTACAGGTGCTGCAGAAACACACTGAAATACATTTGTTTCATTATTTATAACAGCTGAGGGAAATCAGCAGGTTTTCACACTGCATGAGTAACAAAGCTGCTGCCTCTTCAGATGAGCTAATGAGGAACACTAGATAACCAGTATAACGTTGAATAATGGAGACTCGTTCTCTTCTACACATGGTCTTTTCTCCTCAGTGGACGACCTGCCAACATGTAAACTGGTCAGAGAAATACACTTACTATTTTTAGACCTTGCTAATATCTAGAGTAATCAGCCAAGTTTGCGATAAAGCCTCATACGCACTCATGTTTTGTAGCAGCAAAATATTAAATAATGTACACGCAAATACAAGCAAACCTGCCACGTTACCCCTGTTAAAATGTAAAACTGGCCTTTCACTAAACTGGTGGTCTTTCTAATTTCTCCATCTTCCCATTATAAAACGAAACAAATAGCCGAATACTGGCACCTAGAACGATTAACCAAGCACCCGTGCACATACCTAGCAGCCAGGATTTTCAAATGTTTTTCTTTTTAATAATATAAATTATTTGACATAGTTTTGTTATGACATCATTCATATATTAGTTCATTTTAAAAGCTGAAGATATTGCTTGTTAACTCTCATTGTGACCTGAGCCTTTGCAACACTAATATTACAGAAGCCTGCAATGTGCAAATGAGCCTTCAAACCAACTGCAGAATTTTTTGCTTGTAAGTTCTGTACTCTGAGCATTCCCAACAATCTCAGACATTCTTTGATCTGTGTTTCTGTGGATGTTTTAACGAATCAGGGCATTCACTTGATCCAACATATGGAAATAATTTTGGTAAAAATATTGCAGGTCAGTATTTGACCACATCACATCAGCATTTCACTAAACTGCTTTTTAATCTATTGAAAGGCATCATAATACGAAGGGACAAAATCACAATACTACTATTTTGTCCATATCATACAACACTACTACCCCACTTCAGACGCACTCTGCTCTACTGCCCCTGTTACCGATAAAGGTCGTCACATCGTAAGAGCAAATTACAACATCAGCCCCAGGCCACAACCCCCACCCTTCCCAATTATCTTTCTCTCTCATGCACACACAAAAGAGAGAGGGTGTGGGGGCTTTATATGCAAGTTTCAGCTCCCCTGTGGAGTCCCACACATTACAGTCCCCTGATCCAGATTACCTCACCACATCCCAGCTGACGTAGAGCCGCTGCTGCACAGGGTGTCAAAAGCTCTTTTGTTTTGAAGGGATTTCCCCACTTTCTCTCATACGCAGGAAGCAGGTTCCAGAGTCGATTACAAAGCATAAGATTTGGGGATTACGTTTACAAAGTGTCTGTTGTGTTTGACAATAACATAAAACAACTGATTAACTATGAAACCAAATCGAAGAGCTCAAATCATTGCTCAACAAAAGTGGAGCCTTCACAACAGAAAAATCTCACTAGGATTTCAGCAGGAAGCTCAATTAGGATACATTCAACCTTAGCAGATGCCAACATGAATTACATGAGCTCTACTCTACTGGCTACCACACAGCCATGTCTGAACAACCTGAGACTGATGTGCAGACAATGTCCATAAGAATTCAGACATCTACCTCAACTCTTAGCCAGAGTCAGTCTCAGATTTCTAAATGCACTGACCCATTCATGTCCAACAACTAAATTTCATATGCTAAGCATGCCATAGAACTTATTCTGCTTGGACTAAAGAGATGAAATTTTGCAGTTATGCCTAGGGCTGCGCAATCTGACAATATTTATTGTTATCATGTCACGATACAATACAATTTGCCTTTCTGAACAGTCGTCAGTACTGACAACACGGACTAACAGCATGCTTGATTATAAAGAGAGCAAAATCTGTCCACTTTAACTGGATTCAGGGCAAAACTGTATGTGAACTGATTTTGATATGATTTTTTATATCGAGCACTACTGGTTCTTTCTTTCTCTGTTCCAACTGAGCAGATATCTGAAAAAAAATACACATTTTGTGATGTGACATGTCAAACAGCATAAAAATTTCTTGAAGCATCACAATGTTTTTGCCCTATCGCCCACCTCTAGTTATTCCATAGATAAACATCTAAAATTTACCCTATGCAAATGTTTTTTGTTTTTTTTTTACTTGTCATAGTTTTACGCAAATCCATATTTGAGTATACTAGTTCCATATAACCAAAACACTAGAGAAATATAATAAATTAAGTGATAAAAACTCACTTTTTAAAACCATATTATTTGAATAATAGGTCTGAATTGAGAATTTCTTCAGCTTTCCGCTCAGGCAAGCTCAGGGAACATGTGAGCCAAAGGACATTTAACATTTCACATATGAATATGAACTGATTTGTGTCATGTATTCCAAACCCAACAGTCTGTAAGGCAAAAACAAAAGCGTCACTGCAAAAAGTCAATCTAATAAATCAGTGTTATTTGTACGGTGCTGTTCACAACAGGCCTAGAAACACTTTCACAGAGAAGCTTTTCAGAAATCCTAAATTTGTTAACGGAGTTCTTTAATTTACGTAATAAAACAAAAACAAGCAAAACGGAAAATGCAGATTTTATTTAAAAAAAACTCCCGAACCCTTGATGGGTTTTCAAGAAAGTGTAGCTAGCTCACAAGGTCTGCACAAAGCCTGCCTCACTTCAAAACACGCTGAACCCTACAGCGCCCCCAGCTGACCGCGGCGCTGTAAGGGTTCAAAGCAGCTGTTGATGACATCTCACAACTCTTTCCTTTGTGCGTAGCCTCTGTGTTTTTCACAGTGGTTGCTCCAATAGTATGAAAGCGCACGACAGACTACTTCAGCTGAGTTAAACCAAACCTGAATATCTCAACATAAACACCAAAAAAAAAAAGAAACAACAACAACACAATACAACAATAAGCGGCCAAAGAAGGAAAGGGCACTGAACACGGGTCAGTGTCAGTGTGTAGAGCAGGGGAAACAAAAACACTGGACCAAATGTTGGTGCGAGGAGTCTATTTTCAGTCACATGTTTCACTTTACCTTAGTTTCTGGTTTCGTCCAAACAAGCGTTGCTGCTTTATATTGAGAAGCACCAGCACTGAAAATAATCTGTTATTCGTGTTGTGTCCTGCGTTAACTGTTCCTTACAAATCACTCCCAGCTGAGCTCTTACCTGCCAACAAACTTCCCCGAATAAGTGCAAGCGTCAGCCAGCGAGCAAACATAGTCCTTCAGCGAGGGAGACCCGAGCAAGACACTGTCCTTTATGCCGTTCTCCTTTGGAAAGCATTTACGAAGAAAAACAAAACGAGCCGAAACACATGTGAATGCTAACTACCGTTATCAAACGGCCCTCGGCCTCGACTCGACTCAGCGCCACAATAACAACCAGTTTGTCAACAGCGCCGCTCCGGCACTCTGATTCCGCCAAAAACAAAGTGTAAATCCACACAGACACAGGGTTTCATATCGACGGGACCCCAGTAAGTCCTTGTTGTAGAGCAGCGTGTTTTATCTCCAGCCTGAGTCCGAACAGTGTCCTTGTTTTCCCCCCAGTTCCCCCCAGGCTGCTAGAGGAGTTGACATGGGAAAAACTGAACCGCGGCCAAAATGGCTTCTGAATGGAGAGAGGAGTAGCGGAGAGACCCGGATGTTCCTACAGGCTGACCAATAAAAAACACGGAATTCTCTCAATTAAATAACACACCCAACAGGACCAAACCCATTTATTAAAAACCATACAATTCATATACATATTATTAAATAACACACCCAACAGGACCAAACCCATTTATTAAAAACCATAAAATTCATATACATACTATTAAATAACAAACCCAACAGGACCAAACCCATTTATTAAAAACCATAAAATTCATATACATTTTTAAAATAACAAACCCAACTTTACCACACTGCTTTATTAAAAACCTATGGAAATCATTTTTAAAATAATTACAAAAAAGCAAGAAAATTCTTTAAATCATAATCTTTCATTATCTAACTGCCTTACTAGAAATACAAGAAAAGTGTTTCTTAATTACTATAAAAACATTTGCTTTTGTAAATACAAGGAATACAAGAATACAAGAATTCATTTAAGTACATAACAACCCAGCACTACATTACTTGTTTCCTATTAAAAATCAAGAAGAATAATTTTTCATTTTTATATAATAAACAATATCAGAAATTAAATGCAAACTTCTTTTTAAATAAAAACCCAGTATTATAACCTTGAATTACCTTAACTGCCTTAAAACACACACACACAGAAATGTACTACTGTTTAATCTTAAAAACTAGAGCACATAATCGTCTATGAAAGATTTAACCATTACAAAATTTGAGAAAAAAAAAATTAAAATAGGATTTTTTAGACCGGCATTGCTTACATGTCTTATTTTTTAGTGAATGCCAGGCCTAGTATTACCTGAAAACTGTATTAAAATACATGGAACATATCTTGTGTTTTGTTACAATAAGCCCAGCAAATACCTTTAAAAAATAGTTAATTAAATTAAAAATAACAGTACATATTCTTTTCCTATTGTAGTTTTACTAAACCAAGCATTACTAATGTACTGAATACAATTACAAAATTAATACTTTATTTAAAACTAGAAAAATGTATCAACATGAAAATAAAAATTACAAAATTACAAATATTTTGGTATTTATTTTATGTGTTATGTATTCAACAAACAGTATATATCTTATTTTAGAAAGCACAGTGTTTGCACATTTCCTTTAAAAATCCTGGTGAATCAGCAGTGTAGCGCTGCATGTGGACTGTTTCTTCTCTTCCTCTTTCCTGCCCACTCTCCCTGTTGTCTTTGAGTAGCCTCACTATTAGCACCACAAAGGCCAAGAGAAGGCCCAGCATGGACTGACCCTGAAGGTCATGGCTTTGTCCCTCAGCCCCTCGCTGACAAAACTTCAGAGGAGAGGGCCATTCTCCCCCCAGGACCCCCGCATGCTCAGCTGTCACACACAAATCTAACATATTCCTTCTCTTATCCTCACTAACACAAAGCCTCTCCCTGTTTTCTCACCAAGGAGCGAACACAGGAGTCATGTCTTTACCTCTGAGCTTAGCACAGATTCTGAATGAGGGAAATAGTGAAAAGTGAACTGCAGGGCTAACAAATTACATTTACTAACATTATGATTAAGTTAAAATGTGTCTTGACATTCGTCACTATGCAAAAGTCTTTGGTCATCTGGGATGATGACATGCAAAGCTAGTTATCTGGACTGTTAGTGTGGATTAGCTCAGAATAAATACTAACATTAGAATAAATATGAATAAATACAAATGTGATAGACTTACAGTTACCATTCAGTACGTAGTTTGACTACCCAGTCATTCCTTAAACTAAATCAGGAGTCCTGGTGAAATAATTGAACAAATACAGAAAACTCCAGAATTATGGGCAGCCCTTTAGAAACTGGGCAAAAACTATTATATAAACTAAGCCTACATGTAATGCTTCAGATGATCCTTACAATGAGTGCATTTACATGCACTTAATAGTCTGATAACTGCAGAAAATCAGATTTTGTCAGTAATCGGATCAATGTGTTTACATGCACTTGGGTAATGAGATAATGGGAAAACTCCGGGTTTACATGATTCAGGCAGTAATCAAATTTCTGCTTTGAAACCAGCCAATAAACTTACAGAAGAAGACGTGATGTAAATGTAACACACAACTCAAACTTCATGTTGCGGCTTTTTTTTAAAATATTGCGCCACTTTACCTGAAAATATGAACAAACATCATCTAGAAGATGAGGAATGTTTAAATCCTTCATTTCGTCAAGCAGGTAGTTGGTTTCAGCGTCACTCCTAAAGTGTTTTGCTGCCATCTTGCGGCAGCGCTGCTTGCTTATTTCCGGTACCGTGGTCTGTTTTCACACATGCGCAGACTGAAAAAAAATCCAAAAGAAATCCGAGTAAGAGTTTACATGCACTGAGAAATCTGATTATTGAGCTAAAATCCAGCTCTCTTTATCAGATTTCTTAATCAAATTTCTAGACCTTACTCCAATCTAAGAAATTGCAGTGTGTTGTTTACGATTATGATCAAATTATTGAGTGCAAGTCAATGCATTCAATGTTTGAATAATGTATTCAAAAAACTATTGGCTAAATTATTGGCACACCTAAAGAATAAATAAATTTGCACCTTCCTTTTTATTGGTCCTAGTCGCCAGACACTGTTTCCTGTTTCCCTGTGGTATAAATATGAGGTTGCACATGTAAAATCTCTTTGTCATCCATTAACATGGGAAATCCAAAGAACTGCCAACTCAAATGAGACTGAAGGTTGTGGACCTGCACAGGTAAAAAGAAATTAGCAGTCAGATGAAATTACCATTCCACAGCTTCAGAACTGCACTGTTCAGTTGAATCTTAGTTCAACCTTCAACTTTAGTTCACGTTTCTAAATCCACTCTCAGATGCCTCCTTCATCACCAGAAAATGTTTGAAAGAGTTCCATGAAAGAAGCTTTTCCAAAGAACAAACCACAAAGTGCAGTGCTGAACTTCGCAAAATGTTATTGGAACTACAAATGGAATCATGTGATGTGATCAAATGAGACCAAAATTGAACTTTTTGGTGATGATCACCATTGTCACGTGTGGTGAAAAACGAAAAGCACCTGAAACCCACTGTCAAATATGGTGGTGGATCACTGACGCTTTGAGGCTGTTTTACTGCTAGTGGTCAAGGGGATCTTGTGAAAATAAATGGTATAATGTGTCTGACTCTGTCATCAGGTTGGAACTTGGTCATGGGTGGACTCTCAGATGCCTCCTTCATCACCAGAAGAGTTCCATGAAAGAAGCTTTTCCTAAGAACGAACCACAAAGTGCAATGCTGGAACTTTCAGTAAGATAATGACCCCAAACACACATCAAAGTCCACACAGAAAAGGTTGCAGGAACACAAAACCGTAGTTTTGCAGTGGCCCTCTCAGTCTCCAGATTTGAACCCACTTGAAAACCTGTGGCATGTATTAAAGAGGACAGTCCATAAGCGAAGCAAAAAATCCAACAATATCAAGGAACTGGAAATATTCTGCATGGAAGAGTGGTCCAAGATCCCTAAACAAATGCTCTCCAGCCTTGTTAAGCATTATAGACAGTGGCTCAGTGCTGTTTTTCTTGTGAAGGGAGGCACCACTAAATATAAATAAGCTGGGTGCCAATACTTAAAAAAACCCTTTTTATTCTAAAACACATATTTTATGAAAATAGTAATGTGCAGTTTAATCATTTGGTTAAGCCCAAAATAGTACATCATTGCATATGTGGTTTATTTAATATATTGATTTTAGCTAATTTTCATAAATGGTACAAACAACTCAGGAGTTGACTGAACAATGCAGTGGCTGGAGAGCAAAGAGAACCAAGGAACCAAACTTGTGTTCTTCTAAGCAGATCCCAACATATCAATCACTTTACTGAAAACTTGCTACTTTTTATTAAATTAATGCTAATATTAATATTAAATTAAATGTGGTCCAATGTTATTGTTTTACTGGCAAAGTCACACTTTTAATCAAATTCAAATCAACATTCACCTACGACATGTTGATCAGTAGGCTTAAATGAAACAGTCCACTCACAATCGCTTTCCTTCATGGCAAGTGTTGCGCATTTATAGCATTTGGCAGACACACTTCTCCAGAGGGACTTACAATTTAATCATGTTACAGAGGGAATGTATTGTTAGGAGTCTTGCCCAAGGACTTTTATTTGACATAGTGTACTGTGCTTGCCCAGGCAGTGAACTGAACCACAGTAGGCCAATGAAGACCACTTTGTCAACAGTGTTGTTTTACATCACCCCAAGCTGTGTGGAACATTGCAGAAATCGCATTTAAATCCAGTTTAAATAGATTAAGTTGGAGTTTAGCAGCATTATGTAATGAGTTTTAAATTTAAAATGCTACCAAGCTGGACTCTGTTGTTGTAGGTTACCAAAACCAGTTAGATTGGGAATGACAACAAATTTGCCACCATGCTAACATTGGGCCCTTTTCACCAATATCTTCCTAAGTTTTTTCTTAAATTTGTTCTTGAGAAAGGTCCTAAGAAAAAGTCTACCTCAGATTCATGACGTGGTCTTAAACCGCAGAGTTGTTGGCACCTTTGTGCTCTTGAGTGTTTGTAGATTCTGTTCTTATCTAAGAACAAATCCCAAATAAGACAACACCGGTGAATGTCAGAATCTTCATGAAAACTGCGTAAGTGGGTTCTAAGAAGAAATTTCTCCTTAAGAACGACTGGTGAATGAAGCCTGTTATCCTGATTATGCAACCGAAAAAAAACACATCTAGAAGTATTAAAATGACCTTTTACATGCATACAAAATAAATTACATATAAAATTAATAACACAAAATTGAAAGAGATTTTTGCCAATGTTCTGTAGAGACAGGTTCATGAATACTGCAGTACCAATATTTCCATTCCTAACATTCCATTTTGAGAATCGATCCTTAAAAACATTTAGTGTTTTCTATAAAGGGCCCATATGAAAACGCAGACTTGTCTTCCTGCTTTGTTTTTCTGTGTTCAAAATGCTACGCTTACGCTACCCAGAGCAGCTTTGACTTTCGAGATGTAACGTTACAGGTTTGCAACACACTTACTGTAGGCTAACATACAACATAGCTCTGATAACATGTGAGAGTTCATGAGGGTGATTAACAGTCTATTCCTGTGAAATGCAAACCTATTAAAGTGTTTTTTATTTGGAGCACTCATAATGTGGCAAGCTAAACCAGTATGCTTTAGCCTGCTTCAGGAGCTGCTCAGTTTAGGCTGCAGGCTCTGTAGTTGGCTATATTAGAAATTAATGGTAGTTCAAACTTGTATTGTGTTACTTATAACATACTACAACTGGCACGAGAAAGTTCACTGTTAACTAGCATATTGATGGCACAGCATCATGCAATGTAATTCAGAAATCAGCAGGTACATTTGGCTGTATTATGTCTGGTTAACTGCAAGCTTCTTCCTTCCCATTAGCTGGAGTTTGATAGAGAGATGCTTCTATAAATATTTTTAATATTTGTTTTTTAGAAATCCGTGAGGACTGAGAAGGAAGAGAGCAAAAGAGACAGGCACAGAAACTGAAAGACAGAGAGGGGCAAATAAAGCAAAATCAATGAAACTATCAACTGATTTAGTACACACTTAAAAATGATGGTTCTTCAAGGGTTCTTTAGTAAAGAAAATGGTTCTTTTGCAGAACCATGAACACTCAAAAAACGCTTTTGCATGATTAAAGGGTTCTTTGCATCGTGAAAGATTTCTTCAGATAGATAGAGTTTGCTGTAGATGGTTCTATATAGAGTCTTTTTGAAAAGGGTTCTATATAGCACCCAAAAGCGTTCTTCTATTGACACAAGCTTGACTTCATAATAAACGCAGAACCCTTTTTTGGTGCTATATAGAACCCTTTTCAAAAAGGTTTCATAATGAGCCATTTACTGCACATTCTCCATCAATCTGAAGAACCCATTCACGATGCAAAGAACACGTTTTTCATGCAACTGGTTCTGTGAGGGTTCATGGTTCTATACAGAACTTTTTTTTTACTAAAGAATTCTTGAAGAACCATCTTTTTTAAGAGTGCATGTATAGGCCACCTCAGCACATATTTTTAGCTGGAAATAAATGGATAAATAAACAGTTAAATAAGTACTTAAATAAATATAAACAAAGTGACTGGAGTTTGGTAAACAGCTGTTTATGATAACTGGAGGAATGGAAAAGGAATGGATGAAAGGAAAAGGTACGTAAGAATTACTGACGGGTTGATTTAGTTAAAAAAAACTAAAGAAGAAACTGACAGTTGGGGTAATACACATATTTAGCTGCGTGTGGTAGGTCACTTCTTTGCAAAATGGACCTTATGAAAATTTTGATGCTAAGTGTGACCCTGCTAGTTAATGTATAGGAAAAAGAAAAAGCTTGTCCACCCTAGCAAATGTTGCTACAAAAGAAGCAACTGTGGCCAGTGCATGGACAGGTCAAATGACCTCGCTACTATTCTGTCTTTAGAGAGGCCTTCATATGGACTTTAGAATACTGCCGCCACATAATGTTGACTGAATGTAAGTTGGTTATATAACAGCTGGGTCAGTGTTCTTAACACACCCTTGGGCATTAAGCCTCTGCATTGAGTGTTGTATAAAGGACCATAATGGCCAATGATTCAATGTTTGTTCAAGGAAGAGGTCGAGATATGGTACGGAAATGCATCCGCTGACAAATGTTAGTATGATGGTATAGTGAATATGATAAACCTACAGAACTATAATGTAATCCATGACTACAGACTCTGAGATAAGGCCAAGCAAAGGTCTGGCTAACAGTGTTAAAGCTTATCAGTTGTAACTGTTGCTCAATGCCAGTCTTACAGGAGATGCCTGTCAATGTTAGAGAAGCATATCAGCCATGAACGTCAAAAAAGGAAGAAAATGTCATCTAATGAGGAACTTTGACAAATGTTCAGGATATGAGTACAAAACGCAGGATACAGTAGACCAAAAGCAAGTCTCTGAATTGTGCTTTTCGAAGAGCATTTTGTTTGAGAAGTAACCCTTAAACTCTTTTATTCAACCTCTTTCAAACACACAAGCATTAGACAGAGCAGTCCTTAGCTAATTTCATTATTTTACAACTTTATTTCAAGGAGATTAAAGTTTACTTTAACCATGTTTGTGCCCATATTTGATGAGGCTGTATTTGTTGCATGGTATGGAGCATGCAGCTGTTGCTCGCTGGATCTGTTCAGATTTAGCTGGGGTCAAACGCCAGGCTGATTGGCCATGTTCTGAAGATTTAGAAGTAGTTGGCCACTCTGCGGATGGACTGGATGTTGGGGTTTTCAGCCTGCCATTCCATGTGGCTGCAGAAGCTTCCTCTCTCCACGATGTACATGCGCCCGCGGTAGTTCGGCTCCTCGTACAGCACCCAGCTAAAGACAAACAGCAAGTTAGACTGTAGTTTTGAGGCTAATCTTGCAATGCTAATCAGTCACGATTCTAACATAAACAAGCTTCTTCCTGCATGTATTGGCACTCACCAATTGGATCTGAAAAAGACACTGTAGTTTTAATTTTTTGCAAAACTCTTAACTCATATACACCACATGACCAAAAGTATGGACCTAATTATTAAGATCAGGTGTTTCAGCCACACTCATTGCTAACAGGTGTATGAAATCAAGCATATAGCCATGCAATCTCTTTAGACAAACATTGGGAGTAAAATGGATGGTACTGAAGAGCTCAGTGACTTTAAACGTGGCACTGTCAGTGGCACAAAGTCAGTTAATGAAAATACTGTCCTGCTAGATCTGCCCTGATCAACTGTAAGTGCTATTACTGTGAAATGGAAGCATCTTGAAGTAACAACAGCTCAGCCACGAAGCGGTAGATTACACAAACTTAATGAGCTTTTTGAGCTAAACACTACAATCTATTTATCAGATGCTTGCCTGATTTACTAGTGATCTCAAATATGTTTTTGAAACAATAATATGGCTTTCAATGTTGGGTTTAGAGCTCTCTCCCCATTTAAAGACAGGAAATAACTGCCTAGTGATGTTGTCAAGATGGCAGCTCAGTTAACAGAGTTTTTTATATGAACTTTAAGCCTAGTTTTGTGAGTCGCCTGTCACCACATTAAAACTAAGGACTGTGGTTGATAATTTTACATGTCAGCCAAAAACCCCTTCCTGTGAAAGGCTGGGCATTTGGCAAAAATAGCACCATGATAGTCATATGGGTTATATGTCTAGCATGGTGACTAACTTGGTGTTTTTTCAAGCAACTGCCTTGTTTCAATTTGCTACAGCATTGTCCATTGAATGCTGAAATCATGGTGTCATTCTGTAGTCGGTGTCACGCCCTTATGAGGAAGTTCAGGTCTAATGTGTTTTTTTTCCATGACAGAAATGAATACTGTTTTGGAAAATCGCTGCTGTTGTGTCATGTGGTAAATGCTATGCAGACATTTTCCCTTTGAACTTCTCTGAAACCTCTGAGTAACAAGATCGGCAAGGAGCCAAAATACAAATATTGCTATATGCAAGCTAACACTGCAGCACACTGAACTGACATCATAACACTGAAAACCTCACCAAAATACCCCATAACAAATTTGATAGCTTTGTCAAATGCGGCAGTTTAGGGGTTTTGGCAGCTTTAGGCAGTTTGAGAAGATGATGCTATATAATAGGGTTACAGTTTAAAGCTTCAGTGTGTACCATGTTTTCATTAGTGAAGAAACACCTGTAACTATGAATCCCTGCATTTTCGTTAGCTTAGAATGAGCCCTTCATTTTTACATAGTAGCAGGTCCTCTTCCAACAGAGGCTCCCATGATGCGCTGCCATGTTTGTACAGTAGCCCAGAACAGACAAAGCAGACACTGGCTCTATAGAGTGCCTTTCATGTTTTTACATTTAAGGAGCAGCTTGAATTTGGTGGTGCTGCAGCACCAGTTGAAAGACATAGAAAGAAGAAACTGGTTGCTGCCGGTGCTGGCTAACCATTTTGTGTTGAGAGAAGTTTGAGAACCCTAATTTTGACAAATGGAGGATCATACTTATTATTTAGCACAAAAAAGCAATGGAGAGTGAATCTTTGTCATCAAAGAATAAGATAACAATAATAAGAAATCATAGTGAATTTTCTCCATCTGAGATGCTACACTAATGCTACCCAGAGGCTCTTGTGATGTAACGTTACAGGTGATCTGTAATCACTGCTAGATGTCACTAAACTTTATACACTGCACCTTTAATGGTAGACTTACTTTCATGCAATATCACTTCAGTACGCAGTGTTAGCTTGTTGGTATTGTCTATGCAGCTTTATTTTTATTTCGACTGCTAAACAACCTCATAATTCAGAGAATCCAGTGACACTTGGGGGGAAAATTTATACAGGGCAAAAACATTTTGGTGTTGGAGCACTTGACTTTACCACAGGCCGCAACGGCAGTGATTTTCAAAAAAATGCCATTTAATTCTGTCATTCAGAAAAACAGATTAGACCAGGAGTTCCTAATATGTTCACAATGCCAACTTAGGGGTCTGTAATGTGGCTTTTTAATCTAGAAACTCAACATTACGTAGCCCCTCTAAGCAAAGATCAGAGCCATTTCTATTTAGGTTAAAAGGGATTTTGTCCATCCTGGTACAAGGATGCTAGGAAAGAATGACCCACCCTCAGTTCTCTGTTCCAGCCCTGGAGTTCCCCACCACTATTCTAGGTGACCACAACTCCATTTTCTACCCTGTCTGACAGGAGCTGTGCACATCATTAGCATCCTGACACTTACGCTCCATCTCCATAGACCTTAATGGAGTTGACGCAGGTCTTGCTGAGGCCGGTGCTCTGGAGGAAGGGACAGTCCTCACACAGCTCCACACACTGACCGGTAAAGTCTGGACCATCATACAACTGTATTCTGTAGTGTTCTCCATGCTGGGAGAGAGAGACAGAGCAAAGAAAAACACAAAAACACAATTTTTACTATATTGTTGCTGTTGTTTTATTAACTCCTAGGCTTATAATTCAGTTGCTAGCATTAAGGCATATTATTCAGTAACTACTATGAATTTATTTGGCAACTAATATGAAACTAATATGTAAGTTATGAGAGTGAAGAACTCAAGTGTAGGCCTACATAATGGCCCTTAGTTTTAAGAGGTTAAAATATTTTTCATATTCAAACCATGTTTTGGCTTGGCGTTTGTAACTAAAATGAAAAGTATTAAAGAAAAAAAGATTATTAGATTAAAAATTATTAACAAAAAATCTACATAATACCAAACAACCAAGTAATGATTTCAATAAGAGTTGGATAGCCTCTCTAACTGATGCTCTTGCACCTCTCACCATTTTGATTGGCTTGCAGGAGCCCATGTGATCGTTGAGGGCGTTCCAGCGCTGGAACTCTGGGTACTCTCCTCTCTCCAGCATGTACTGCTGACCTTTGAAGTCTGGGTGGTCAAAGCAGACCCAGGCTCCACTCTCCACACGGATGGAGTTGACCCTGTTCAGCAGGCCGCGGTCTTGGAAGTTATCACATTCTCCAAACACCTCCAACTTTCTGCCTGTGAAACACTTCCCCTCATAGAACACTATCTGGAAAAGAAGGTAGACCTTTAGCTATAGCCTGATCGCCACAGACCAGTCAGAAATATAAATGCATTTTTCATATACATCATCTTTGATGGTTGCAAAATCAGCAGGCCATTTAGTAAAGTTTCTCATGATTGTAACTTAATAGCCCAAAAAGTTCTTAGCATTACTCAATATAGACTTGGCATCTCAAAATTATGAGACACTAATGAGTTATCAACATCTTAAGAGACAATTTCATATGATTCATAAATGGTGAGAAATTGTTATTACTATATGCTGTAATGATTACAAGAAACGAAATGATTATGACTTACTACATGCTTTTTTTCAAGTGGTAGAAAGAGGCTTCCACAAGAGCCAATGATTGTCTAGTGAAGTCCAGTCCTTAGAAACTCTTAATTATTATAGGAAAAAAACATACAGCTGTGCAGGTCAAAGGGCCTTCAAATATTGGATATTGAAGCTCCAGTTCTAGCCAAAGATCATGACAATAAATTTGACACAAATATGTCTTTGGTTATATTCATACTAATAGTGAGAAGAAAGTTCTATAACTTATGAACTGAATGTTTACTTAATCATTCCCGTTTCTAGTTCAAGGACTTGACATTCAACCTAAAATCAACACTAACTCAGTGCAAACTGACCAAAGCTGCTATTTATCACACGTTGCAGAGTGGTGATCTAAGTTTATAATAAAAATAATTGCACTCCTAAATGGTTCTTGGCTTGGACAAACGGTTCTAGCAAAAAACATTAATTGATACAAGGGTCTACAAACTTTTTGTCTTGGTGGGGCCAAAGTGCAATGTTTGTGGTGGGCTGAGGGCCAAAAAATAAAGATGATAGTTAGGGTTCAAACTGGGTTTTTAAAAATGAATTTTATTACATTACACTATAATTCATTGATAAAATACTTAAAAATGCTATTTAAAGAGGAAGAAAACCTTGTATCTCATTTTTCAGTTTTTAGAAAATACCTGTTGCCCTTTACATTGTGTGTATATTTCATGAAGAATGGACCAAACGAAACAGCCAAAAATGACATGGCGAAATGTCTGGTTCTATTGACTTACATTGAAAGTAAAGAAGATTTTTCCCTCTTCAGTAAAGTTACCATTTTGGAGATGCGAGGTTTTGTTCTGACAACAAAAGGTTTCACTGTTGGAGCAAAACTTTGTATCTCCATGTCTTTGACATAATTTTGACAATGCCAGCTGCCCTTTACATTGTGTGATTTTTTGAAAGGGCCAGTTGAAATGTTTTAAAATGATTTAGTTAATGTGAATGTGTTTTTTCTCTTGTAAAGTTACCATTTTGGAAGATTTGGGCTTAACTTTAAATTAACTAGAATTTTTAGTTATTTTACTTGAGGAAATCAGTTTCCCAACTTTTACCCACTGCAGCATGTTACAGTTTACTGTGTAACCATTAGGATTATGATGTGAGATTTGCTCTATTAACAAGACCAAGGCTTCTTTAGTAATGTACAGTCATGGCCATCATTAGACCCTTATTGTTCTTTGTCATACGATATTATCACACATTAACACATTGTAGGCCAACGTTTCCCCTGTATGTTGTCAGAGTGGTCTGCTGTGTGTAGATAAAGCAACAGTGCAATAGTACATAGAAGGAAGTTTGAGTTATGAAACATCTCACATGTACATACAATTGCATGCACTCTTGCCCACATACATGCATGCACACATGCACACACACACACACACACACACACACACACCCTCATACTGTTAGTTAGCATGTTTAATGTCTGTGAGTTCTGATCATGAAGATTACTATAACGTTACTATACTATAATCAACATACAATCAGGTGTTCTACGGGATACTAGTGGTCTTTAAGATTAACCATTAGGCCAATTTCTAATTCCCATCAGAAAACAAAGTCATCAGGTTTTAATCCCAATGGTTCTAATGGTCTTATTTCAGTAGGGCAGTATGTCTGGTGTGCGGTCGCCTGGAGCTTTAAGAGTTTTCAATTATTTCAATTATTTAATTACTTTAATCTTACAAATCTCTATATAAAGTTTGACCCAAAGAGGCCGATCCCTAGATGGCACCGACTCAATACCAGCTATCGGTATCAGGCTAATTTGAGCAGAAAGTGCTGGGTTGGATATTGGAGGGAAAAAAAGAATGAATCTGATCCGATCCTGTAACAAATCTGTCCTGAAACAGCACACACTCACACTGTTGGATGTGATGTTGCTAGCTGTACATATTCTTTCTGTGGGGTCATAGTTTAATAGTTTAAGCATTATAGCCTACTTTAAAATGCTCATCTTGCAGGGAAATTCCACAAATGTTTCATAATATCAGCATAATTCAGTTACCGAGATGTAAAGAAAGTCATTCAGAGTGGTTTGATGTGCAAAAGTTCACTGTAGAAAACTTTTATGATTACGTTTTCTTCTCAGTGGTGCTGATAGGAACCAGGGGTCGGCATGTCTATAACACAAATATAGCCATTTTATTTATGATCCAAAACCACCAGTGAATCTACACTTCTTCTGAGTTTCTATTTGTAATGTTGATGATGATAAAGTAGTGGTAAATCTGACAAAATACATTTTCTTTGGATTCTACTTTGTATTACATCGCCTTCTATACCTCTCCACCATTGAAAAGCTTTTCAAAAACATGATTTAGGCCACAAAATTATTGCAAAACAATGTCTTGGGCACCAGGCAGCATATTCATAAGCATTTCATGCAATAACTTTCCATAAGGGAGCTTTTAGAGGCATTAAACTCTTCGGACGCCTGGTTCCTATCACCACCACTGTGGACATTTCTGACTCAAGTTTTTCTATAATGAACAATTTCACATAAAATATCTCTGAAATGACTTTTAATAGATCTTAACCATTTTATTATAGAGAAATTTAGAAAGATCAATGGAATTTCCCTTTAAGTGAAGTGCTTTAATTAAAAACTACCCAATTTAAAGCTTAGTAGTTTTTAAAGAAAAAATATTAGAATCAGACGATACTCAAGGTTTTAGTACCGGTATCAGTACTGGAAAAGAAAAAATGGTATCGTGCCATTCTTACTATAAAGTCATTAACATTTCTACTTAGAACTTAGAATTGCTTATAACTCAGAACCCTGATAACATGTTTTATTTATTGTCTTAAAGGTTATGACTTCTGAATGACTGAAGAGAACATTACAGGCACTATTTACATGCATAATTATTTGCGTGCAAGTATCAATGTTGACAATATTGCCCATATTGTGGCATAAGCATGGGTCCCTGTTATGGTTTGTGTGAGGCATGAAGATAACAGTAAGTTCAGTGCACAACAACTACAGTCGTATGCAAATGTTTTGGCACCCCACTCAAATGACAGGTTTTGTTGATTTTCTACGTGAAAGTAGTTTAACGCACCCTCTAGATGGAACTCATTTAAATATGCCATTTTAGTGCACAATTTCTATTTGCTGAGTTTAACATATGGGAAAAAAATAAAACATGAAATATAAAATGTGCCATAACTTTTACACAGGCCACATTTTATGTTTTACTTTTTCTCGACATGTTAAATTCAGCAATTCTGTATCTGTGCATTAAAACGTGCAGATGTGTGTTCTCTGTGGGGCAGTGGTCACAAACCCTGCTCTTGGAGATCCACCTTTCTGCAGGCTTCAGCTTCACTCCTGATAGACCCCACCTGATCCGTCCTCTTACTGCCTTCAGAAGTCCCTCATTAGCTGAAGGAGGTGTGTTAGACTTGGGTTGGAGGTGAAACTTGCAGGCAGGTAGATCTCCAGGAGCAGGGTTGGAGACTGCTGCTGTAGAGGATGTGTTACCTGATTTTCACTTAGAGCATCAACAAAACATATCAACTGACCAAAACCTTGTGACTGTATGTAATAATTTAGCTGCTGATAGGAATTGCTCTTCTGTGTTCTGCTGGCTGATGGCTGTTTACAGTGAAAGACTAATCCTGTGTCTGTCTTTATAGGCAGGATTTTACAGTGTGCAAGGCTCAGACAGATCTAAGACAGATTACAGTGTGCAGAGCAGACTTGCACATTTAGCATATTTGCTAATGCTAGTTCCATGTGCATCGTTCTGCAGCTTCATAAAGGATGAAGTTTCCACGAAACTGAGTGCGCTACTCACCTTCCCTGAATACTGAGACATCCTGGAGACAGTCCAAACTATCCTCTAGACACAGAGAGAGAGGGAGAAAGAAAGCAACCGGAGGGAAAATTTGGACAGTCTGATATATATGGCCTATAGGCCGTGGCGGGCTATCGCGAGGCTCGTGCTACAATAGCGATATAATAGAGGGCTTAGTGGTTTTCGCCTCATGGACAATTTCCCTTACATTGGTCTCTGCTGATATCGGGATTTGGCTGTAGGGGGTTAGACAATGTGCCGAATGCATTCTGTTTTTTGGCCGGCGTTCAGAGCTGCGAGATGAACCACGCTGGACACTGACTTAGCCGCCTGTTTGGGTTTGTTTGGACAGCTACAAAACGGACACGGTCAAAACAGGGCAGGCAGAAGCAGTCTGCAGCTATGAGGAGTCAACACCGTGCAAAACAGGAGCAAATATAGTGTTATGATCGCAGTGCAGGGAGAAACAGTACAGCAGGTTCAGTCAGTTGGTCTGGTGCATTATTGCAACTCCATAGCACTATTTTACTCTGTCTCAGCTTTATATGCAAATTCAGCAGGCTTATTTTGCAGGTTAACATCTGTTATACATAAGCAATTAAATGACACCATTGACACCATTGATCAACATTACACACACATACACACATGCACATGCAGACTTATATACAGTCATGTGCACCCTTGGTCAAATTACATGTTACTGTATGTTAACACATTTTGGTGCACACTTACTGATATTATTTGTTGAATTTATCATTGGGTCTAAAAAAATACACACAAACAGTGTGGCCCGTGTAAAAATTTTGTCACATTTTTTATATTTCATATTTTATCCAATATGTTAAAATCAGTAAATCAATAGAAATGGTGCACTAAACTTTGCCATATTCACTAAAAGCCATATTTAAATGTGTTCCCTGTAAAGAATATGCTAACTTATGTTAACTAATAACAGCAGAGCATTAAAATAACAGCAAAGCAATGCACTTAATTTTGAGCACACGGATCATGGAATGTATTGCATCAGCGACTTGATTGGTTACATTCAAATTGACAAACCAGCCGAAAACAAGCAGATATCAAGTAAGATTTATTATTACTGCTTTGATTTGATCTATTTTCATGCAAAGTTGGAGTTTTCAGGGTTAAATGGTGCCTAACAGAGCAATTGCACCAAGTTCTAATCAGGTCAAAACTGCCAAGTTTGAACACACCCGAATTGGTATATTGTGGCAGTATTACCTAGTCCAGGAGTACAGAATCCTGTCCTATCTTGTGCAGGGTGAGTGTGTTATCCACTTCACTATCACACTATTCCTAGCAATAACTCCACTGACAAAAACCTTGTTTTCACCAGAAAAAAAGGGCTCAATCTCATAGATTAAGACAGAAATATTACTTTTACACTTAAAATATGATAATATACTGTTGATCCCTAACCACACACACACACACACACACACACACAGGCAGCCATAAAGTTAAGCAACATGTTTGATGTCCAAGGGCTGTAATGAACGAGTGACAGATGGAAATATGAGCAGGCGGAGTATTCGGGGTGTGTGTGAGGAGGGGCTGTGTACACAGAGAGAGAGAGAGAGAGAAAAGGGGGGGTGATAAAGGCAGTGAGGATGAAGAAACATTTATTCTGGAAGACACAGCGCCACATATAGTGTGGGCAAAGTCAGCTGAGTCTCGAGCAACACTGCAGCAGAAAGGTAAGTTCCATAAGGCTTTTGCTTTCATACAGTTTGCAGTTCACAGCTGTCCTGTTGCCTCAGAATGTAATAGACTCTGCTGTGAAGACCTAGAAGAAGCTACAGTATTAGGCTACAAGAAAACTGCAGACCTTTGTCCAATACTATTTTTCAGAAATGCTGTCATTACATGATTATACTAGGCTGAAAAATTCAGTATTTTTTAACCTATTTGTACCACATCTGTATAATACTATCATTTAACATGAACAGTGATTTTGATGTTTCCCAGTATTCAGTAAAAGAACAGAAAGACTGTTGACCTCAGAAGTCACTTATAATAGTGGCCAGTGGGCAGAGGCTGAACCTACTGCCCACTGGCTTCTATTATGCAAGTGTTTAAATGACAATTGCAATAATTGCAGGATGCAGTAATTTGCTGTATCATATTAATAGTAACAATAACAAGTAAAAATAAAATATATTCTGTGACTTCATGAGATTACTTTGATGCAGCTGTACTCTGCTGTACACTTACAGTAATAAGCTGTCATTAAAATACAGTAACCTCCTGTATTTTTACAGAAAAACTGTAAACGTGATGCAACTCAGAAGCCATATATACATATAAAGAAACGTATGCACATATGTCAATGAGCATGTTTATTCACCATGCTGTCCACTGCACAGAATATCTCAAATATGCATTTTTAAAATGCAAATACACATTTTACAGACTGTTCAATGTTGCTTATAATTTGCACATTTCTAAACATGACCAAAAACCTTATATCTCGGAATATTACAAAACAGTAACAATCCAGTGTTTAAAAGGTTGAAACTTTGAAAATCCTCAAAACATCAAAACCTGATTTGTGAGAAAAAAACACTTAAAACGTTTTATTACATTTTTTATGCCTTTTTAACTCAGTTGCTGTCAAATCCCATAACACTCTGTGGTACAGCTGAAAAACGGACACTGTGTGTCAACCTCACAGTAATTTTCTGTGGTATTGCAGGAAATGTTTTAAGATGGGTTGATTTCAGAATAAAATGTTATTTTAGTAATTAGTAATTATTAGTATTTTGGTAATTTAGTAATGTTATTTTAGTAATTAGTATTAAATACTGTGAAATTAACAAATGTATAAATACAAATGTATGAATACATTATATGGACAAAAGTATTGGGACACCTACACATTACACCCACAGGAACTTTTATGACATTCCATTCTAAATCTATAGTTAAGAATATGGAGTTGGTCCCCCCTTTGCAGCTATAACAGCGTCCTCTGTTCTGTGAAGCTTTCTACAAGATTTTGGAGTGTCTGTGGGAATCTTTGCTCGTTCATGCAGAAGAACATTTGTGAGGTAAGACACTGATGTTGGACGAGAGGGTCTGGCTTGCAGTCTCCATTTTTGTTCATCCCAAAGGTGTTCGATGTTGAGGTCAGGGCTCTGTGCGGGCCAGTAAGGTTCTTCCACACCAAACTCACTCAGCCATGCCTTTATGGAACTTGCTTTGTGCACTGGGGCTCAGTCATGCTGGAACAGAAAAGGTTCTTCCCCAAACTGTTCCCACAACGTTGGAAGCATAGAATTGTCCAAAATGTCTTGTTCTGCTGAAGCATTAAGATTTCCCTTCACTGGAACTAAGGGGTCTAGGCCAACCCCTGAAAAACAACCCCATAACATTATCCCTCCTCTGCCAAACTTTACAGTTGGCACAATGCAGTCAGGCAGGTAATGTTCTCCTGGCATTTGTCAAACCCAGACTCGTCCATCAGACTGACAGATAGAGAAGCGTGATTCATCACTCTACAGAATACGTTTTCACTGCTCCAGAGTCCAGTGGCCGAGTGGTTTACACCATCCGCGCTTGGTATTGTGCTTGGTTTTGTAAGGCCTGCATGCAGCTGCTCGGCCATGGAAACCCATTCCACGAAGCTCCTGGCGCAGTTTTTCTACTGATGTTAATGTCAGAGGAGGTTTGGATCTCTGTAGTCATTGGGTCAGCAGAGCATTGCCAACTTTTATGCACAGTGTGCCTCAGCACTCAGTGACCGCTCTGTAACTTTGTGCTCAGCCACTTCATGGCTGAGTTGCTGAGGTTCCCAAATGCCTCCACTCTTCAATAAACCCACTCACAGTTGATTGTGGAATATCTAGGAGAGAATAAATTTTGCGAACTGACTATTTGCTTCGGTGGCATCCTATTACAGTACCACGTTCGAGTTCAGTGAGCTCTTTAGGATGATCCATTCTTTCACAAGTGTCTGTAAAGGCAGACTGAATGACTAGCTGCTTGATTTTATACACCTGTGGCAATGGGACTGAATGAAACACCTGAATTCAATGATTAAGAGGTGTGTCCAAATACTTTTGTCCATATAGTGCATGTTCATGTTATTCATGAAGTGACAGCTAATTGTGAAATTTCAGAAAATAGGCCACATTGAGTACCACACGCTGCAGGACTGTTAATATTTGACTGTACTCTTTCAGCAGAAGAATGAAGGTGCTGGTATTTGCTGTTGTTCTGGTGCTTGCGGTGTCCAGTGGTGAGTGGGCTCATGGTTTACTGTCAAAGAAACACTCTTGTTAAGCAAACACACTCTTTAGAACTCATCCTGATGGTCGTTCACCTTTCCCCACTCAAATACATGTTGTGGCATCTCACTTCCAGCCACTGTATGGTACCAGTAATCACTGACTGTGCAGCACTAGTGGGAGATTTATGTGCAATAATAAAGCAGAAAGTAAAGGCTATGTGGATATTCAGTCAAAAGACACTCACTCATGAAGGGTTCCTCTTATTTCACACCTTTAAGAATAATGGTGAAGACACCAAAGCTGTGAAATCACTGACATAATAATGAAATCTTAATTTTCAGGCATTTAAAATTGTAACTGTCTAAATTGGCTTATTTTTAACTGTCAGACATTCACATATCTTTTACCTCATATGTTGCAGTTTTATAACTAGAGTTGCCATTTCTAACGACTAACTGAAACCTGGTTACGCTGCTGTTCAGATTTACAGTTGATTACAGATGATTTTACTCACAAAACTGGTCCCATCCACTGTACATCCAAAAGCAATAGGTTGATTCCACTGTCAGTTTCTAATTATGTTAGTGGTTAATCTGATGTGTCCAGTTCCTGAAGGCCTAACCAATAGGAGAGCTAGCTTGGCTGTATCTACCTAAATGCCACAGAGAAAGAAGTTGATTGGATTACTTTGCATTCGCGTTTCAAGATTTTAACACGTTTGTTTCCAACCAAAACTTGACAATGAAAGAAGAGTCTTACAATAATTCCAGAGTTTAAACACAGCATGCATGATGTTCCTATTAAATAAAAAATGAACTAAACATTCCATATCTGTATGGTTTGGTTGCCTGAAATAATTAGGTTCTAGAAGGCCTTGTGGGTTCCTCGCTGGAAGAAACCAATCAGTCCATAAAGCAATGAGCACAGTGTTTTTATAATTTAATGTATTATTGATAGTAATCACAATAAACAATTGTTCCATCAAACAATGTATGTTAACAGTAGACTATCATTTGCCAAGCAACATAACAATGATAAATACATGAAAACTTCAATGTTTTTTGATAAGTTAATGTATCAATACCAAATTTGACTGAAGGGTGTGAACAGCTTTGCATTAGATGTTACAACCAGAACTATCCATTTTATTTAGGTGTTTTGTTTACTTCTAGAATTTCCATCTTGTATTCCTGTTCATTGTTCTTGGTATATGCAGCCTGTGGTGAGCATATGTATATGACTATGAGCCGTATATGAGTCTGTACCTTTTCTCCAGGTTTGGCTCTGGACTGCCTCCACTGCGTACCTGCGAAAGCAGGCGGAGCTTGTGAGGTCACTAAGGTAACCTGTCCTGCAGAAAAAGACGCCTGCGCTGCAGCCAAGTTCCTCAGAGCACCATGTGAGCTCAAACACACACACACACACACACACACAGTAACTGTCTGCACTTTATGTGTGCTATGTTGTGTGATTGTCTCCCACACAAACAGTCTTTGATCTCATGTTCAGCAAGATGACCAAATCTAAGTGGTGCAATATATCAAAATATTTCAGACATAAAGATGACAAATTTGTAGTTATTTTAAAACCATATTGCTCTTCTGGGATTTAGGCTTCTTTGGTAAAAATTTGTTGTTTAGCATCCCAAAGTTAAATGGTCAGTCTGGTACACATCTTCTTTTGAGATCCCTCATCAACAATTATTACAAATAGAGGCCATTCTAAAGACTTATACCAGCCATAATCTGTGTTCATTGTGTCATGCTTGGATTTTTGACGATCAGCGATTGTCACATAATTTGTTGACAGTCTCTTATCAGCTCTCAGTGTTTTTTGCAGCCCACACGAGTTTAAAAAAGAATTCATTTCACACAAACTCTAAGTGATAGCTGAGACTTAGTTACCAGCAATGATCATTTATACATAGTGACATTTTGCACCCATCATTCAAAAACTATTGCAGAATGAAATCATCCACTCACGAGAATTGCTTTCTTTTTTCGTTTTGGAACTGTTAGTTACACTATATAGACAAACGTACTAGGACACACCTCTTAATTATTGAGTTCAGGTGTTTCAGCCACACCCATTGCTAACAGGTGGACAAAATGAAAGCATGCCACCACTGGACTCTGGAGCAGTGGAAACGTATTCTGTGGAGTGATAAATCAAGCTTCTCTATCTGGCAGTCTGATGGATGAGCCTGGGTTTGGTGAATGCCTGGAGAACGTTACCTGCCTGACTGCATTGGGCCAAGTGTAAAGTTTAGTTCCAGTGAAGGGAAATCTTAATGCTTCAGCAAACCAAGACATTTTAGACAATTCTATGCGTCCAACTTTGTGGGAACAGTTTTGGGAAGAACCTTTTCTGTTCCAGCATGACTGAGCCCCAGTGCACAAAGCAAGTTCCATAAAGGCATGGCTGAGTGAGTTTGGTGTGGAAGAACTTGACTGGCCCACACAGACTCCTGACCTCAACCCCATCAAACACCTTTGGGATGAACTAAAACAGAGAATGCGAGCCAGGCCCTCTCGTCCAACACCATTGTCTGACCTCACAAATGCTCCTCTGGATGAATTGGCAAAAATTCCATATTAATGGCTATGGATTTAGAATGGGCTGCCATAAAAGCTCCTGTGGGTGTAATGTGTAGGTGTCCCGAAACTTTTGTCCAGTAGTGTAGCTCAATTCAGCATTAAAATTTGGCAAGTTAATATCAGCAAAAGTTTGATTTATAGCTTTTCAATCTATAGAATTCACGTAGCTACAAATGAGAATAAAAGAGAATAAAAGAGTTCCAGATCAGTTGATGTAGGATGTGGCGACATGGAAAACTAGGGTAAATGCCTGATTCAGATATCTTCAGGAAAATGCTGCAGATCCTAGCTGTGACACTAAAAATAAAATATGTACTAAAATCTCTATAGATTGTATGCAGTTTACATGTAATCCCACTGGTGATCAACCCTATTTTCATATCTGTTTCATATCTGATTAGCCTACTAACTTTTTTCGGTAACTGTAACAGAATACGGTTACCGTTTTTGTACCCTGAGTATGTAACGGCGTTACATGTTTTCTGTTACTACCCAACCCTGCTCAATGATTATAGCTGAGGTCAGTCACTAGCAGCATCATGATTCTATTAATATTTCACACTTATCACACACCTGCACCTCCTTGGTGCTGTTTGTTTTACTGCTGTTGGGGATGGAGTGCGCTGATATATTATAATCTAGTGCTTTTGTCTCTTTACTTTAATACAGATGGACATTACCAGAAGTGCTTGGCCATGTCAGACTGTGAAATGCTGAAGCAGAACGCCTACCTCCGCATCAAATGCTGCCAGGAAGACGCCTGTAACACTTTCTGACCCAGCTGACCTTTGGCCTCATCTACTGCCAGTGTCTACCTGTGTCTCTGATGTTTTAATATGAATAGGTGGCCATGTGTTTCTCCACAATTAAGTGTTTGTAGATGGTGGTTACTTTTCGGTACATGAGAACAGAAAAATCAGTGTAATGTGCAGAAAATAAAGATATGACACAATTTCTTTCGAATTCGAATTCTTTAAATCACATCTGTGATTTATATATAAGATTAACTGACTTAGACAAAAAGCATGGTTCCCTGAAGCTTGAAGGCCAAGACATCTTAGTGACCTGTAAATCTCAGGTCAATATTTCAGTGACTGAGGAAGACCTACAGTACTGTACACATAAAGGTGATGACCGCCCTCTAGAGGATACAACTTAGTTTCTTTGTCAACAGGTTCAACTTTTCGTTTTTTCGTTTGTTTTTTATGTCATGAAGAGACAAAAAAGGGAAATGATTGCTTTTCTTAACAATGTATGCACAACAATGACTTTTCATCAAATATTAGCCGTAACATCTCTCCTCTTTCCGTTACAAAGACAAATACAGTATCAGTTGAAACTTTAGAATCCAAACTGTGGACAGAATTTCTCCACTTGTTTCCATAGTGAGAAATAATTACCATCATGCTTTTATCAGCAGCGATAACTGTGACTTCTGAGGGTTAAGCTTAAGGCATATTATTGTAAAGTAGGAGGCGTAGGTGGATTGGAAGGATCCTTTTGCAGGTTTAATACGTAGTTTATTAGTCCAAAAAAGGCAGCGGTCAGGAACCAGAAAATCAAGTACATTACAGTTGAAAATATCCAAGACGGAAAGCAGTCCAAAGAGGCAAAACAAGCAAAAGATCCAGACAACATGCAAAAATACAGGGCAAAATTACCAAAAAGACAAAATCCACCAAAATATATGGCCACAAAGCCGGCACAACAGCTCAAAATGACCAAAGACAAAGACAGGAGGCCAAGGACAGCAAAGTTATAACAACTGGCAATGCTTCGCAAAGGTGATGTTTAAAGAGGGGTGCTTGTGGGGGAGGTAGCTGTTGAAAGGAGGCACAGGTGAGGGGAAAGAATTGACATATAAACAGCCCCAGAATTTAGGGGGTGCTGACCTCTGGTGTCCAAAGTCGGGACTGCTACTGATAATTATTCAGTAACTACTAATCTGTAAGTTGTGTAGCTATGAGAGTGAGGAACTTAAGTGTGAACCGTCATAAAGGCCCTTTTAGGGTTAAAGATGGTCAATGACATAAGTAGTAACAGACTCTGCTCTAATGATAATAAGCTGAGGAGTTCCACCAGGATTTTTAAAGCAGGAAAGCACTAACCCATAACCTATATATTCTGTATAATTCAATGGTTTAGACATAAACAAAGTCATTCAGAGTGGTTTGATGTAAAATTGTGTATTGTAGAGAAAGTTACAGACTTAGATTTCTTGACAGTGGTGGTGATAGGAACCAGGGGTCACAATGTCTACAACACAACTATAGCATTTTGTATGTATTATCCAATACAACTAGTCAATATACATGGGTCTTCTGATTGTATATATGTAATGTTGATAATGGTAAAATAGTAGTAAAGTTTTTTTGGGGGTCTGTTTTGCCTTGAATGGCTTTTATAGATACATGTTTTAGACTAGAAGCTTATCTCAAAACTATGGTAAAACAATGTCGCAGGATCAGGCAGAGTATTAATAACAATCTAATGTAATAACTTGCTGTGAGGGAGCTTTTAGAGACATTAAACTCTTCAGACGTCGGGTTCCTATCACGTCTGGCTCGGTAAGTTTCTCTAGAACTGAGCATTTCACATCAAACCACTCTGCATGACTCTGTTTACATCTCAACCATTTAATTATGCAGACATTTTGAATTTCTCTTTAACAGAATTGACCTAACATTCAGGTAAATTTGTTGGTTAGAAAACACAATTGCTGTGACTCTGTTAAGCCATTCTCACAATGAGTATCACCTACGCTCTTAGGTCATTTGTGCATATTTGTTCCATAACTTTTCTGATGCTGTTCTGAGTGATAAAAACATCTGGATGTTTTTTTTATTGCTTGTTAGTAAAAATGTAAGGTGCCATAAAGGGTTCCTTAGAGTGTTGCTATAGAAGAACCACTTTTGCTTCTCTGAAAAACCTTTGAAAGCAGGGCTCCCTAAAGATCCATCTCTGTAAATGAGAAAATTATCAAAGTTTTAAAATTTAAAGACCACATAATGTAAATGTTCAGTACCATTTATGCAAATCAAGAGCCATCTAAAAACCTAGCGTATGTCTAAGTGTCTGAGTGGCCCATATCAAGTAGGTGTACATAATAAAGTAGCAACAAAGAGTGTTTTTCCACTGCCCAAAGAACAGGAACCTTTGCCAGCAGAAGACTGGAACTGTCCTTTTACCATTGGCCATTAGTTCAGGACTGAAAGTTCCAGTTTCATTGTTTAGGACCTAATGGTACTCAAGAGTGTTCTCTGTCTTTGGTTACACTGTAGCTGACAGTTTAGAAAATCCTTCAGCTTTCCAGGTGAGGATAAAGTCACTGAGCACTATATATGACCAGTAATGTGCAGCAGAACTTGAACTAGAATGCTAAATTGACATTTCCTTTGGAAATTTGAAAATTACTATTCTGAAAAAGTTCATTACAAGTGTTTTCGCTCTTATTTTCACACTCAACAGCGATAAATATAGGCTTTGCTTGGTTCTACCCATGATTGTGTATAAATGTCATTTCATATCAGCCAATAAATCAATTAGCCTATTTAGACACTTTAGAGTCGCACAAACTGAGCAAATAGACAATTAATCCCACTTAAAAGGGCAGTTTTATTACACACTTTTATAACCTAAGAATAGCTTGAGCTGTTTGCATTGAAATCGCTTTAAGGGGTTAAACTGTTTTTGATACTTACAACCACATAAAATGTACAAAGTCAACCACCGGGAAAAATAGAATACAAGATAAATGTAAGATATGGAGTCTTTAAGCAATCTACTGGTGATATAGACAGACATAAGATTCCACTCAACTCTTTTGCAAAATAAAGTTGTATTGGATTCAGATGTCATTATTGATCTAATGTCAGAACTATGTTTATTACCTGGTGATTAACATTCAGATGTTTAGATGGGCCTACAGAGCAATTTGGAAGTATCTGGACAGAGAACTGATATTGTGCCGATTTTTATTCATGTTTGAATGTCTACTGCATTCTTACACTGCTGTGCTGTTCTGTGCTCTGCAGGCTATTTACTGTTACTGGACTCAAAAGTGTGTTCTTGCTTCTTACATATTTCTTGTATCTTATCATTTTTCCTGTGGTCTGCTTACATTGGTGTGGTTTTATGTTATGTAAATTTCCTTTAGTGACACATTATTTGCACCCCATTATTAATATTTTTGTAAAGCCTCTCCCTTCAAGAATAACAGCACTGAGTGGCTTCCTGTAATGCTTAACATGGTTCGAGAACACATGTTGAGGGATCTTGAGCCACTCCTCCATGCAGGACATTTCTAGTTTGTTGATATTCTTTGTTTTACAGCACCTAGTGTAAAAATCACTATTCTTGATTTCAGAAGAAACACTGGATGAGTGTCCAGAAACTTTTGAACATATAATATATGTCCAAATAAATAGTATCTAATTTTAACATGAATTTTCTAATCCTGAACATGGCCCTGTTTTTGTCAGGTTTTGTTTTGGAAAAAAAAAGACAAACACACCATTTTTAAACAGTTAATTTTTTTCATTTTCTCACACTTTCATGTTTCATATTGTTCCACCACAAATATGTTCATATTAGAAACTGAGTGTAAGAAAGTTGAGAGTGTCAGTTTATTGTGTTTGACTGTTAGGACATGATGTTTTAAATTAGGTTGCATGAAAATAAAAGTAACCCTTCAACAGACAGGAAATCAGTGTCACACTCTGCTGGGGTAACTGCTTATTACACCATTAAGAGCACACCATTGAGGTGCTGGCAATAGTAAACAGCCTGGCAGATTGAGGAACATCACACAGTGAATACGGTATTTTGGATCCTAATTCTGGTGAAGTGGATTAGCTGAGTTGGTAAAGTGTGACACATTGACATTTTAGACTTTTATTTTCCAAAAATAAAAGGCTTTTAAAGTTGAGTCAAATGCTAATGTGCACAGATGTCCCATCAGTTTAAATAAAATACATGAATACATCATGATATGTTGATTTGAAGGTGGCAATTCAATTGCACTGATTTAGGAAAGTTAGAATGATGCAATATAACGCAACCCCATTTCCAAAAAACATGTGACGCCATGCAAAAATGATGTGCAAATCATTTAAACCCTACATTTAATTGAAAAGAGTACAAAGACAATATAAATATAATTAAACCAGTTTTAGAATGGTTTAAATCATATTTAAGTAATAGGCAGTTCATGGTTTCACTTGGAAATCATTCATCAAAACAATTTGCCGTTTCTTGTGGAGTCCCCCAAGGTTCAGTCTTAGGGCCTTTGCTTTTCTCTTTGTACATGCTACCTCTAGGTGATGTTATTAGGAAACATAATATAAATTTTCATAGCTATGCTGACGACACCCAGCTATACATTTCTATTCCTTCTGAAGATCAAGACTCTGTAGACAGACTAACCAGCTGTGTGTCAGATATTTCTCAGTGGATGTCGCAAAATCTTCTACAATTAAATCATGTAAAAACTGAATTACTGATTGTTGGTACAGAAACGAATGATTTTTGAGAAACTTCGTTCTTTAGCTTCATCTACCAAACCTGAAGTACAAAACCTGGGTGTGATCTTAGACTCTGAGCTCTGTTCTATGTAAAACACGGTCACTAAAGTAGCTTTTTATCATTTAAGAAATATCACTAAAGTTCGGCCTTTTCTATCTCAGAGCGATGCAGAGAAACTTTTTCATGCATTTGTTTCAAGCAGACTTGACTACTGTAATGCTCTTCTTGCTGGACTTCCTAAGAAAACTACACATCCCTGGCTGTCTGTATCATTCAGGATAGATTTCAAGGTTCTGCTACTAGTCTTTAAAGCTCGAAACAACCTAGCACCTGCTTACATCACAGAGTGTCTGTCTGTTTATGTTCCGGCACACAATCTAAGATCTGCAGATAGTGGCCTTCTACAGATACCCTCTGTAAAATACAGGAAACATGGAGAGGCCTCTTTCAGTTATTATGCTTCTAAACTGTGGAACTCAATTCCACCTAGTTACCTACCTATAGTTTTTCAAAAGGCATTTGTCACAACCATGCACTATTGGTTTTTGCCCTTTTCCCTTGCATACAGAGATTTCTCTGGATTCTCTGAATCTTTTAATGATATTATGTATGTAGATGATGAAAAGCAAATGTTCTTTGCTATTTTATGTTGAGAAACATTATTCTTGAATTGTTGCACTATTTGATCGTGCAGTCTTTCACAGAGTGGTGAACCCCTCCTCATCTGTGCTTCTGAAAGACTCAGCCTCTGAATGCTCTTTTTTAACTCAACCATGTTATTGACCTATTGCCAATTAACCTAATGGCATTGGCAGTGATCAGATCAGCAGATCACATGATGATGATGATGATGATGATGTATTTAAAAGGGTCCCCAATGTTCAATTGAGTATAGGGTTTAAATGACAGCATTCTGTTTTTATTTACACTTTTCACAGCTTTCCAACTGTTTTGGAAATCGGGTTGTGTAATAATAATAATAATAATAATAATAATAATATTAATAATAATGTAGCATCTAGGGAAAGAAGAACCAGAGGAAAACATTGCACATATGGGCAAATGTTCTTTTATTGAACAGGCAGCAGGGGAGAACCACTGCTCGACGCTACTGAAACAGCCGGGACAGCAGGCAGGTCACTTCTAGCCATACATCTTTACTTCATGGTAGACACTAATACCCACTCTAACTACCCCACAGCCCAGCAAAATAAAGCACAAATAACAAGTACATACACAAGTACATTAAACTGAACAACAGCAACATGAACATTAAATGTCTCTCTGTGGTATCTTGGCCGGGAATATATTGGACAAAACTTTGCATCACCATTTACATTTTAGTAGCAGTAGTAATAGTAGTAATAGTAGTAGTAGTAGTAGTAGCAGTAGTAGTAGTAGTAAATTGAAAGTCATACATTTTATTAGTTCAGTTGTTTTTGCATTTCAGGCAGTTATAAAATACTCATTCAGGCTCATTTGGAACACTCAGGTAATTGTGCACATTGCTGAATACATTAAAATAATAGCAAAATCAGCCATTTGAATCATAAGCAGATCTATTTATTACTAAATCCTAAATCCTAATCCTATTGCAAAGGTTCGTCTGACAGCATAAGGCATAGATGTTAGGTGTGGCCTTCATGGTGAGGCAGTCAGACATGCTGATGCAGCTCTGGAGATAGGACACTGAAGAGAAAAAGAGAAGGAACACTTTTATTAGTCAGCTCAGGGCTCAATAGACAAGTAGTACTTGGATAGAACTGTCGTGATTAGTTGATTAATCAATGAAAAAATATAGAGAGATTAAAAGGCATCTTCTTGATGACCTGGCAGTGATCAGATCAGCAGATCGCATGATGATGATGATGAAGATGCATTTAAAAATGTCCCCTATTCTAAGAAAAAGCTTAATGGTGACTGGGCTGTCTCAATAGCAGGCCCAATGCTATGGACCAGCCTCCCTATCGAGATCAGACATGTGTATGAGAGGCTGTTTAAGCCAAAATTCTAACTTACCTCTCACACACACTATCAAACTCTCACACTCACTATCAAACTGTCTCACACTTACTATCAAACCTCTCACACTCACTATCAAACTCTCTCACACTCAGTATCAAACCATCTCACACACACTATCAAACTCTCACACTTAGTATCAAACTGTCTCACACACTATCAAACTCTCACACTCACTATCAAACTGTCTCACACTCACTATCAAACTCTCTCACACTCAGTATCAAACTCTCTCACACTCGCTATAAAACCTCTCACACACTATCAAACTCTCTCACACACACTATCGAACTCTCACACTTAGTATCAAACTGTCTCACACACTATCAAACTCTCACACTCACCATCAAACTCTCTCACACTCTCTATCAAACTCTTTCACACACACTATCAAACCATCTCACACACACTATCAAACTCTCACACTTAGTATCAAACCTCTCACACACTATCAAACTCTCACACTCACTATCAAACTCTCACACACTATCAAACTCTTTCAAACACACTATTAAACTCTCACACTCTCTATCAAGTTTGGTTTGTTTGTGAAAACCCTACCAATATAATTTAATATTTCACATATGTGGAACAGGTTTAACAGCACTGAAGTACTCATATTGCCAGACCTAATGTCACTGATCTGCACTGTAAACACAAATTGTTTTATTCCTCGGATTCACTGTTTGTTCTTGCTAACACTACTCCCTCTCTTCATTCACTCTGTAGCTCGTTCGACCACTGCTGCACTCCTACTCATTCTGCCTTTAAGGAACCTAATGCCACAACATCCATCTCTTGTGGCTGCCTGGTTCTCACTGTTCACATGGGGAGTGGAGTAGATTTAGGGCAGCAGTGAAATTTGGGGACAACGATAAAAAAAGCGTTCGCGAATACTCTGTGCTCTTTTTTCTTATCAAAGAGCCGTTCAAAAGAACCAGATCGTTCACGAGCATCACATCACTGACCCTTCTTTCCACTGTCAAGCTTAATCGTTCTCAGGGTCGTACTGTGCTGTTCCGTGCTGGTGCGTTCTTGTGAAACTAGTTACAGTTTTTTTTTCCGTCTGATGTGCTGCTAAATTAGAACCATGAAATACTGAAGAAAACTACATGAAACAGTGGCTAAATGCTAAAAGGCTAATAGCTACACACATAGCACCCACCACAACACACATGTGATTCCGTCTGTCACTCCAAAATCAGTTACTTTGTGTGTTCTTTGATTCTTTATCCTCTAAACAGGTGTTATTTGAGCAGCAGTTAATGAAAACAAGCCTGTTGAACCAAAGTACTTATAGGAAAGTCTGTTCACTCGGCAGCCATCTTTGTAAAGCTGCTGGGCAGTTACTTCCAGCCATACAAGACCAGATTCCTGTCTCTTTGAATAGGGAGACCAAGGCTATGTTTACACAGCAGGTAAAAGTGGCCCAAATCCGATCTTTTTCCTCATATGTGACACAGATGAGTCACCTGTGTGGCAGTGTGAACAGCAAAAAACGCACTGAATCTGACATTTTCAATTCCGATTTGAGACGCTTTCATATGTGATACTGAAATCCGATACGTATCCGATCTGCGGCAATGCGACTCTGTCTGAACAGCCAGATCGGAATTCATGCGACTTTTACGTCAGTCCAACTCGACATTCGTCATAAACATTTAGTCTGGTGTTTCTGTACCAAAACATTAGAAGAGACTCAGAGCAGCCGCTCCGTGTTTGAAGAGGTTTCGAACGAAACGGCCGAACGCGGCCGGAGGAGCCCGAAGCTGCAGCGTCAGAGAACAGTTTAAAGAATCCGAGGACTCGAACCAAAGAAGTGGCCGAATAACGAGCCCTTTTACGGCGAACTCAAACACACTGTGGGTGATGAGTTCAGCTGTCAATCACTGGACCTTCATAATCGCTCCTGTGATGCTGGCGAAGACGAAACTGAAGCTCCGGGAGCGACTGGCGTTCGCTGGCCGTCATGACTGTTTACCCTTGGACGAGCCGCCACGTGAAGCACTGTTCTTTTGCGCATGCGGGTCGGTTTAGGAGCTCATCTGTTCAGACTGATGTCGCGTACAGATCACATTTAAAAGATAATGTGAACAGCCAAATAAAAAAAAATCGGATTTAGTGAGAAAATCAGATTTGGGCCACTTTTACCTGCTGTGTAAACGTAGCCCAAAACACTTGAAACTGAAGGTCAAACTACTATTTCAAAAACATATTTAAATTCACCAATCAATTCTGACAAAAACCTCATAAATAGTGTGGAGCACTCAACAATGCACAGAAAAAACATGATTTTGGGTCGTTCTGGCTACTATGGTTGCACAGATCTCCACAACGAGGGGGGCTTTTACTGCCTAGCAGGCTACTGCACTAGCAACACTAACATTACAGAACAGGTCCAATTTTGGCTTTCTGTTACTCCACCATCAATCAGTTGACTTTGTTCTCACCGTTTTAATTTTTATCGTCTACACTGATAGCAGAGCACCAGTTAGTCAAATCCAATATGTACTAGGTTGTTTGGATCTTATTAGTTAAGCTAATGAGTTAAGCTAATAGCTTAGCTAGCATTAACCTTGCTGTAAGGCTACAGCTCTAAACACCACAGAACAGGGTTAATAATATATATATTTGTGGTACATTTTGAGAGAAATGATCAGTAACTTGAATGGATTACCTATTTTAGTAGATAACTAAAGCAAATATTGCTGTAATCTGAGTTAAAAGTAGAAAAGTACTTTATTACTGATGACAGTGTGAGCAGCTTGCGTGTTGATATGACATCATATGCTAAACTCTGACTTTCCAAGCAGGAATTCCCAGCTTATGGGATGTTTTCTATGGTTTTTCCTAGTTGGTCCTAGAGGTCAAAAATTTTCCTAAACTTCAGAAATTTGTAGTTACAAGCTTTAGTCGAGCGCAGCATTAGGCCAGCCATGAAAATTGTTTAAAACTCTTGCTTTTACCTGTAAAATCATTATATAACATTACAGTACATGCAAATAAACATAAACAGCAACAAAGAGTACGAAGAATTTCTTGTTTACAAAAAAGTTATTGATATCTTGGAGATGAGGTTTGGTTCCTGACGTCTCTGTGTTTTCCAGTCATTGTCTGGACTTGTTAAATTCCATCAGCAGCACAGCTGATTTAATTAGTAAAGGACTTATTCGCTAAAGCAGGTGTTGAATGATAACTGTAAATGCTGGACTATATTAAGAGAATCACAATGAATTATTTATTTTTTATTTAAATTTATTTTACTATACTTACTGCCCAAAAAAACAACTTTACACGTGATTTTCTAAAGTGGCCTGAGACTTTTGCACAGTATGGTGCAACATATAAAATACAGAAAGATTGCAGTTTACAAACAGTTTTTTTCATAAGGATTCTGGTTGGGAATGATGGATGTGATGTTGCTTATAAGTGTGAAACAGGCTTTTCCTTTTACTGAAGTGGAACCATCAACACTCACCACTTGTCAACAACATGGCCAGAAGAAGGAGAGTCACAAGCAGGGTCTTCATTATTCTGCAGCAGAAAGGAGCATTTTTCTTTACATTTTCATGCATAAATATATCAGTTAGGACATTACTGTGGCACTACATACACACAAAGCCATAAGTTATGGCAAAATATTTAATATCTAATATCTAAATATGTATTGCATGTACTCGCCAAAAGAACTCACTTTTGACTGCTATTCAGCAAAAGTAGATGCTTGTTTCAGAGCTTTGATTACACCCCTGTTTTGAGTCCCACTCATGTTCCGCCTTTAAACAGATTACTCAGGCCAGAGCCAGCCATCCTGATCACGTCTCCACCACCAGTTTAAATATTGACACACAACCTGAAAATACATGATTGAGCAATCATCAAGGGGGGCTACAATTATGTTATTCATCGTGGATTTGACAAGGACGAGCTTCAGTAGAACTACTCTCAAGAAAACAAACAACACTGATTTAACAGTTTATTAGAAACACTGACTCATTGGCCACTATATCAGAAACAGCAGTGATACTTTATTTTGAGTGGTCCTTTTTAGATGAACACTCAACAGACTCTCAGTAACATATCAATAACATATCAATTATGTAGCAGCAGTGAATACATTCAGTAGATTATCAAGACTTTTAATTATCTGTGTAAATAAAATTTGTTTATAATCTGCTGAATTCAGATGTTTTTCTCTTTATTTGAAGTGTCCAAGTTCATATCTGTAGATGTTCATCTGAGAAATCACTGAACAGGTAACAGGTTTAATACAGACCAACTCAATATCCTCAACAGGCTGTTGCAGACACACAGACACCATTCTCTAACTGGAGCTTAACTGGATTAGTTTTTTTTTAGGGTTGTGGTTAAGATTAGGTTTTGGGTTGAGGTTAAGGTTAGGGTTAGTGTTAGGGCCAGGGTGAGGGTTAGGATTACGTTTTGGGTTGATGTAAAGGTTAGGGTTAGGATTAGGGCCAGGGTGAGGGTTAGGATTACGTTTTGGGTTGATGTAAAGGTTAGGGTTAGGATTAGGGTCAGGGTGAGGGTTAGGTTTTAGGTAAGCTTGGGTAAAGTTAGGTTTTGCTATATACGTCTATAAAGTCTACTTCATGTAACATATTAACAATACATCTACTAATGTAAGTAATGTATAAACAGTACATCTACAAGATATTTACCTCAGTTTAGATGCTGCACTACTGCTACTTCACTGGTATGTTACTGATAAACTGTTAATAGTTTATTAATCTTCTAAAAAGGACCAATCCTAAGAAAGTGTTATCCAAACACCTAGCATATAATTCCACTTTGTAGGTTGTACAATCTGTCAGCCAACCAACCACCATAGGACCACCACTGGCCAGTTATTATTTGAGTGGTGGACCATTCTCTGCACAGCAGTGACACCGACTGAATGGTCACTGAATGGTTGTGTGTGTTGGTTTGTGTGTTTTTAATTACACTCAATTACTCTACTAGGTTGACCGAAACCAGCAGTCCTGTGGTCTGACCCCTGATGAAGGGCTAAAGGATGACTAACTCAAATAGTGCCTTGAAAAAAGAGGAGTTGTAGTCTCTAACTGTGCACCTTCAAGGTGTTGTTTTCTAAAAAAAGCAGCCAAAACGTGTATACAGTGTGGAAAAACCCAAATCAAGAATGATCCTCCGTCCAAGTAATATCTGCTCCACAGGTGCAACAACAAAATGTGTTGCAACAGAAGTGTGGCAGTCAGCAACTGTATACCGAAAGAGTGCACCTCTATAGCAGGTGTTTCTAATAAAATTTGGCCAAAAATGGCCAATATCTAATAAATTGGCAACTCCAATTCAATGTTCAATGTAAACTGGCTGAGCTATTCTTAAGTAATAGAAGTGTGTTATAAAACTATCAAAGGGTTAAAGAAAGGACAGTTCACTCTGACTGGTCTAGACTTACTGTATCCAAATAGGACAGGAAAGGCTACCATACTTTGTAATATTTACTGATAGAAAGCTAGAACATCCCTAATCCAGTGAGTGTAAGTAGGAGGGTTGTGCTTTTTTCAGTGTAAAAGAATCAAGCATATAGCAACCAGTGCTACAGAGACTACAAAATCTGACTTGTGGGTCGGCAGTTGAGCAAATTCAGGTAGTACTCCACAGTTCGCTGTAAGAGGAGATGGATTCATTGGTTGGCCCAGGACGTCTGATACTGTAATGAAAATAAGTCCATAAAGAATGCAGTGGTCAGAGCTGCAAAACCTTTAACATAAGTTTTGGCACTGGGGCCACCTGTGATATGTTGGGTGTCAGTTTATCGTGTTTGACTGTTAGGACATGATGTTGTGAATTAGGTTGCTTAAAAATAAATGTAACCCTTCAACAGACAGGAAATCAGTGTCACACTCTGCTGGGGTAACTGCTTATTACACCATTAAGAGGAAGACATTGGTGTGCTTGGCAATAGTAAACAGTCTGGCAGACTGAGGAACATCACAGAGTGAATACGGTGTTTTGGATCCTAATTCTGGTGAAGTTAGCTGAGTTGGTAAAGTGTGACACATTGGAATTTTAGGCTGTTTTCCAAAGAATAAAAGGCTTTTGTAGTTCAATGAAATGCTAATGTGCACAGACATTTGTGTTTCCATCAGTTTATTCTGGCGTAAAATTGTTATTACACAGGAGATGAGTTTATAGGAGCCAATTAAAAAAGCTTGGTTAGAAAAAGTAACAATGATTACAGCACAAGCTGAATAAGAGAGCAGAGAAATGCAGAATTAGTTGAGAGAAAAATACATCAATACATCATGATATGTTGATTTGAAAATGGAAATTCAATTGCATCGATTTAGGAAATATTATTATTATTATTATTATTATTATTATTATTATTATTGCTATTATTATTATATATAATAATAATAATAATAATAATACTAATATTGCATCACCAATATATTGTTTTACATCATTTGCAAATACCAGCTGCACTTTACATTGAGTTAAAATTTGATGAATGGTTTAAGAGAAATGGTCCAAAAATTATTTGCCATAAAATCTTGTTACATTGACGTTCATCAAAAATGATGATTTTTAAAAATTTCCCTTGCAGAGTTACCATGATGGAGATGCAAGATTGTGTTACAATAGCAATGACAGGCATTTAGTATTATTTAATATAGATAATATTAGTCTATTCAGTAAAGTAAAAAAAAAGTTAGTCATAAACAAAAAGCAGGTATGTGATTATAAGTGAGCAGAAAGAGCCAATCAGGACTAAGGAGCCAAATGGGAGGTGGAGTCTGTGACAGTGATTCAGTTCTGCAATGTTCATTTACACATTACACAAAATTGTGCATGACTTCCATATCAGACCCCCTTGATAAGCACATTTTATTTCTCCATTTAATTTCAGTGTGAATTGATTTAAATTTCTATTTAATTGTTTTGTATTACTATTATTGTACCTTTCATTCAACTGTGATTTTTAATGCAGAATGCTGTTTTATGTGGTGTGTTTATGCTGCAGTAAAGCACTTTGCATATTATTATTATTATTGTTATTATTGTATATTATATTACTGTTGCTGAATGCTTTAAAATAATAACAAAGTCACAGCCATTTGAATCATAAGCAGATCAGATTTTATTACTGAATCTTGATGAATTTGCTGTTTGGCATTTTCAGTCGTGATCCACTCTCGGTGACCTAGTTGCAACGATCAGTCTGACAGCAGCGGGCTTTGATTGTAGGGGTGGCCTGCATGATGAGGCAGTCAGACAGACTGATGCACCTCCTGAAATGGGTAACTGAAGAGAAAAAGAGTAGAAACACTTTTAATAGTCAGTTCAAATCCCAGTACACTCAGACATGTTGTTGTTAGCTGTGTGAGTGAGTTACCATGTAACCGACTGCTGAGTGTATTTCTACAACAGCTCAGTAGCACAACATTAATTTATTCTGTAACTTATGTAGATCCAACGTAAAGCTATTAACTTTGTTCTTTTTCTACTTTAATTAGTAAAACACAACCACATTGAGTACATGCTGCTCATTTGAGCATCCTGAAGGCTACTTAACACAGTTGTGTGGAACCACTTGGCAGAACATTTTTAGCTAAAACCATCATTTTTTGAGTGTTGATGAACTGGCAGTGATCAGCTGTTAGTTTGCACGATGATGATGATGCTTATTCGAATTCTCCAACTGCTTTCCAGATCCTGATAAAGAAATCTTCTGGCTTTTTTGCCCAGTATAGTTTTTAAAGTCTTTAAAAGTCTTTTTAAAGCCTTTCAAAAGATTTCATAGTTTGTAAATGTATAAAATCTTGTGGGCTCATCAGGGTTTCTATACACTGAAGTATGATGAGTCTTTCCTAGTAATAATTTTAGTCTTTTGACAGTGTCTCCTCTGGTATGTTGACATGCAAACTGGGAGCAGACGTAGCTGAGGGATGAGGTAGAAGAAGAGACTTACAGGGGTATTTTGTGAACATCCCGGAGACACAGGCGTCTTGCTTAAAGCCGCAGGTTTCCATGGTGGTAGTGCAACGGCCCCCAGGACGCGGAACACAGCGGTTACATTTCAGGGCAGAACCTGCAACAGAGTGAGGACCACAACACTCAGGAACTGTCAGCCTTTTTTTAGACATGCATCAAAACTTGACTTTTATTTATAAGACTTATTTATAAGCACCTTTAGGGCACCCAATGACCCAATAAGGTAATTGTAAATAAAATATAAAGTCTATAAAAAGGTCCATCAAACAACATAGGGACATCATTAGTAGTATCAACAGGAACAAAAATAAAAACATTAAAAATACAGCTGTATGCAGAAGTTTGTAAAACCCTGGTTGAATTACATTTTGTTGCTTTTATAAGTGAAAATAAGTTATCCTCTACAGACATTCTGTGTATGATAGTTTAACACATTGCAAAACTTTTAGAATAGAAAAGGTGCCATAACTTTTGCACAGGCCACATTTTATGTTTTTATTTTTCAATATGTAAAATTCAGCAAATAAACAGTCACTGTGCAAAAACAGTCACTGTGCAAAATGGTGCTACGTCTTAGGCTGTATTTCTCTTAACTCAGATGTGGGAGGTCAGAGCTTGAAATTGTCTAACACTTTTTGCGCTCTGAAGTAGGAAAACCTTGTACTTCTCTGTGAAGGCGAGTTGGCAACAAGCTAACAGTAGTGATGTGACAACTTTAACATCCATGATGTATTTACCTTCCCAAAACAGCAAACTTTATGGTCAATGTTATACAATGAACTTGAAAATGAATCTTCTAAAATTGAGCAATTCTGACGATCTAAAGCAAATACTACTGTAATCTCAGTTACAAGTACAGAAATACTTTATTACTGATGACAATGTGAGCAGCCACGTTGATATGACGTCATTTACTGTTACAGTACATGCATATGAACGTAAACCGCAAAACAGAGTACCAAGAATTTCTTGTTTACACAAAAGTGATTGAGCTCAGGTTTGGTTCCTGACGTCTCTGCGTTTTCCAGTCATTGTCTGCACTCATTAAATTCCATCAGCATCACACCTGATTTAAATTAATAAAGGAAGGAGGTAACTGTAAAGATTAGACTATGTTGAGAGGTCTTAAAATGGTTAAGTGATCAGATCAGATCAGTGATCAAATTTTATAATTATATAAATATATTATATATACATTTTTACTAATTATTTATTTTCCTATACTCACAGGCCAAATGAACAACTTTACATATGATTTACTAAAGTGGCCTAAGACTTTTGCACAGTGCTGAACATCATATAACATACAGAATGATTGCAGTTTGCAAATAGTATTTTTTTCATAAGGATTCTGGTTGGGAATGATGGATGTGATGGTGCTTATAAGTGTGAAACTGTCTTTTCTTTTAACTGAAGTGAAACCTTCAACACTCACCACTCATCAACAGCATGGCAAGAAGGAGAGTCACAAGCAGGGTCTTCATTATTCTGCAGCAGAAAGGAGCATTTTTCTTCACATTTTAATGCATAAACAAATCAGTGAGGATGTTACTCTGTTACTACATACAAACAAAGACATAAGTTATGGGTACAGAACTTTCACAATGAAAACTAAGAGATGCAATGACATTTCATTCATCTCAGGTCAGGGTTCCTGTAGCCAGGGATCAGTTGATCAGATTGTGATAATTACACACACACCCAACAAGTGATAACTTTAATAATGGGTCATTTATTAATAGGCACTAAATACTAGATTAATTGGTACGCAGAGACAAACTAGAGACTATGAGGTTCACCAGATGAACATACTGTAGTTAGCTGAGACTCAAAAAGAGTTATTTTATGGCGTTTGAGCGGTACACAGAATGAATATCAATGCTAGCAAAATGACTGACCTCAGTTTTAATTAAAAGGGGGGGCAGAGTAACACAACACCGAGACTGAATCATATAGAGAAGAAATGAAAGTGTGCCTTAGAGCGTTGAAGCCTGAGGAGGAGAGCTGCAGGCCTGCACACTGGTTAGACGAGGGTCCTTGGATCACAGCAGAGTCCTCAGGGACGTTACCCTAGAAACACCACAGAATCCGGCCTGGACAAATGAGCACGGTGAACCGCGTGGCTGGCTTGTGTTGACCTCTCGTGAGAATGGCAGACTCCAGTTCTTCAGCAGATGCTGGTGAAGTGAGGCTGCTGGTTTACTTCTGTCCGTACCTCTTAAACTATGCTTGGAAATTTTGCAATGACCTGTCGTTGGCCAATCAGGACTTTCAAAATGAATTGACGGAACTTGAAAACAAACACAGCTGAGTTAGACTATTCAAGTCTAATGATGGCACTTCTGTCGGATTACTGTGTGACTAAAAATAAGCAAAGAAAACCAATGAAGACACGACAAACTGAGACACGAAACAAAAATAAAAAAATCTGCAGATTTAAAGTGCAAAGGAGGGAGGGCTTGCCTGTCCTTTCTTGGCAGTTACTTATCTCTCTCTCTCTCTCTCTCCCTCTCTCCTTCTTTGTCTATCTGTCCTTATATGAACAGACCTCTTGTGGGTGGAGCTCATGAATATGCAATCTCTTTGTTTAGGTATTTGCACAAATTCATCACAAAATAACTTTACATACATACATTTTCCAGAGGTTGCATGGCATTAGGCAAAAGAACATTATAAGCATGCAATTTCATGGATAAGCATTATCACTGTTTTAACGGTAGATATTCCCAGAAACTAATGAACATAGAGTCTATTATATTTGAAGTACTTTGATTTCACACAGTGGTGACATAAAGCTACATGAAACCTCGAACAATTCTACTTCTAAAAGAAACATGATCACTAAGAAAAGGAAACAAGATTTCTTAAGATAATAACATAATTCCGAATCTAGTGTTAATCAACACTGTTACATGGTATAAAGAAATGCTGAGTAAATTATCAAGCTACTTTTAATATTTCCTGTGGATGTTTAAGGCAGAACTTCTATTATGCTTGAAGTATTGCATTTTTCATGATGAGTCACTCATGTTTTTTTAAGAGTTGACAGTTTATTAGAAACACTGACCATGTATGTACAGTCATTGGCCATTTCAACAGAAACACCTTCCATATAAGGTTCACTTTATAAGCTGTAGAATCTGTCAGCCAACCAACCACTACAGGACCACCACTGGTCAGATATTATTTGATTGGTGGACTATTCTCTGCACAGCAGTGACACCAACATGGTCACTGAAAGGTAGTGTGTGTTGTTGGTATGCATGTTTTTACACACTTCACTTACACTACTAGGTTGACCAAAACCAGCAGTCCTATGGTCTGACCCCTGATAAAGGACTAAAGGATGACTAACACAAGTTGTACATAGAAAAAAGAGATGTTGTCTCTAACTGTACACCCACATGTAATGTTTTCTAACAAAGTGGCCAAAAAATGTATACAGTGTGTAAAAACTCAAATCAATAACGACCCACCAAACAATGAATATGTGCTCAGTGGGTGGTCCATTTCTGGGTGGATTTTGATGTTTATTCGGAGTCAGTGTCTTGCTAAAAGGTTTGATTCGACCAGAGCTCCTGGACCATTAACAGCAATGATCCACCACCATATTTGACAGTGGGTATCAGCTGCTTTTCATTGTATGCAGTCGCCAATCGTGCAATCATGATGATCATGACCAAAAAGGTCCATTTTTGTCTCATCTTACCACATCTCAACAATGGCATTTGTAGTTCCAATGACCTTCTGTAAAGTTCAGGTGCTGCATTTTGTGGCTTGCTTTTAGGAAAAGGCTTCTTTTGTGGATCTCTTCCAAACAGTGATGGAGGTGATGTCTGACAGTGGATTTATTCAGACACCAGGTTCTAGGTTTCATGTCCAGGTTACAGGCTTCAGGCTTCAGGCCAACTATTTCTGACATCAGCTTTCTCACTACACGGGGTTTGTAACATCAGATCTTTCATGTAAACATTGCTTCATAAGACAAACGGTGGTAAATTCCAAAGCCAAACCTGAAACAAAGCACTGATTCATACAAAGTTTATTTAGCTCGATTACACACACACACACACACACACCTTTTTTATATCATACAAATTTATGTTGACATGGGGTCATAAAAAAGCCCCATGTGCATTATATATGTAAGTACCTATATGTAATAATAATATGTCCCATATGTATTAAATATAAACTAAATGTCCAAGAATATGCAGTCATATTAGTGAATTCAGCTACTTGCTGACACAGGTGTTCAATTGTGCACAAACAGCTTGTATGATCACCTTAGAAAAGCACTGCCAATACAATTGGATGCTCTAGAGCAGCTGAATATTAGCCTAATGTCACCATGCCCAATGTCAAGTGTTGGCTAGAGGGGTATAAAATTCCCCAGCACTGGGCTGAGGAGCAGCTAAACTGCTCCGCTGGAGTGAGTGGACCTTTGGGATGAGATGAAGTGGGGTTTGTGACCCAGAACTGATCATCGAACATCAGTACCTGACCTCATTAGTGCTCTTGTGGTACAATCAAATTCTCACAGCAAAGTTCCAGTATCTAACATCCAGCATAAACGTGGCCCTATTTTTCTAAGGTTTTGTTTTGAAAAAAGACAAACACACCGTTCTAACAGTTTCAACATTTTTTTACATTTTCTTACCCTTTCATGTTTCATGTTTCATATTGTTCCATCACAAATGCATGTGAATATCAGAAATTGAGTGTAAGAAAGTTGAGAGTGTCAGTTTATTGTGTTTGACTGTTAGGACATGATGTTGTGAATTAGGTTGCATAAAAACTAATGAAACCCTTCAACAGACAGGAAATCAGTATTGTGCTCTGCTGGGGTAACTGCTTATTACTTCATTAAGAGGAAGCCATTGGTGTGCTTGGCAATAGTAAACAGCCTGGCAGATGATGAGGGATATCACAGTGAAAACTGTATTTTGGATCCTAATTCTGATAAAGTGGATTAGCTGAGTTGGAAAAGTGTGACATATTTATATTTTAGGCTGTTTTCCAAAAATAAAAGGCTTTTGAAGCTGAATCAAATGCTCATGTCCACAGACTTTTATGTTCCCATCAGTTCATTCTGGCATAAAATTGTTAATGCACAGGAGATGAGTTTATGTGAGACAATTGAAAAATCTCAGCTAGATAAAGTAAGATAAAGTGATCAGAGCACAAGTAGAATAGGAGAGCAGGGAAATGCAGAATTGTTTGGAATAAAAATACATCAACACATCATGATACACTGATTTGACAGCATCGGACATTGATGAAAGGAATGGCCTGCAATTCAATTGCATTGATTTAAGAAAGTCGAATAAGTACTTCGCTCATTATTATTATTATTATTATAATTATTATAATTATTATTATTAGCAGTAGTAGTAGTAATAATAGTAGTAATAAATTGGAAGTTTTTTATTAGTTCAGGTGTTTTTGTATTTTGAAATATTCATTTAGCCTCATTTGGAACACTCAGTTAGGTAATCATGCACATTTTGCTTATGCTGTTGCTGAATGCATAAAAATTGCAAAGTCACAGCCATTTAAATCATAAGCAGATCAGATTTTATTACTAAATCTACAATTTTGATGAATTTGTTAGTTGCCATTTTCAAGCATGGTCCACTCTTTGTGACCTAGTTGCAAAGGTCAGTCTTACAGCAAAGGGCGTTAATGTAAGGACTGGCCTGCAAGATGAGGCAGTCAGACATGCGGATGCACCTCCTGAAATAGGAAACTGAGGAGAAATAGAGAAGAAACACATTTATTAGTCAGCTCAGGTCTCAGTAAACAAGTAATACTTGGATAGAACTGTCATCATTAGAGAGAGATTAAAATTCATCTTCTTGATGAACTTGCAGTGATCAGATCAGCAGTTTGGATGGTGATGATGACGATGATGCATATTTTAAATTCTCATACTGTTCTCTTTTACAGAAACAGAGTCTGATAAACACATCAGTTTTTAGAGTGTAGTTATTCCTAGTGATTTTTTCCAATAAAGTATCTTTAAGGCTCTGTATGATATTTTATTGTTCAGTTAAGTCCATTTGTATTGTTTTTCTTTTACTCGATTATTTGTTAAAATGATTTTATTGTGGGTTTTTAAAGCATTGAACGAACTGGCCCCCCATTTATATATCAGACTTGTTTAAGAGTCATATACTATCAAGACCCCTGAGATCCTCAAATCAGCTTCTCTTAACGGGCCTCAATCAAAGAAAAAGGGTGACTGGATTCTCTCAATAGCAGGCCCAATGCTATAGAGCTGTCTCCCTACTGTGATCAGGTGTGTGTCTTCCCTACAGTCCTTAATCTGGACACATACTTATATTGTTTGGCTATTAGAATATCTGACATCATCTGATGTGAATGTTTTGTCTTGTGTTTCCCTTCTTCCTTGTTTTTAAGCATCTAACCTTTTTCCTGGGATGAACGTTGTCTGTTGTTTTTCCCTCATTGTTTTATCTTGTTTCTTCTCCCTTTTCATTTTGACCTCATATGATTTCTTTTGTGTAAAGCCCTTTGGTGCAATGGAAGTTGTTTTAAATGTGCTAAAGAAATAAATATTACAACCCCAATTCCAAAAAAGCTGGGACAGTGTGTAAAATGCCAATAAAACAGAAAACACTGACTAGTAAATTCTGTTTGACCTGTATTGAATAGAAAACAGTACAAAAAACACAATATTTGATGTTTTACCTTTTAAACTTCAGTGTTTTTGTAAAGATATGTTCATTCCAAATTTGATGCCAGCAACACATTTCAAAAAGTTGTGACAGGAGCATGCTTACCCCTGTGTTACATCACCACCTTTTAACAACACTTAATAATCACTTGGAGACTGAAGACACCAACTGATCCAGTTTTGAAAGTGGAATTTTTGTCATTTGTCTGTTATACAAGTCTTCAGCTGTGCAATTGTATGGCTGTTGTAGTATTTTGAGCTTAATAAGTCACATTGTGACACATTGGGATCCTGGGAGACAGTTCTGGACTGCAGGCAGGTCAGTCTAGCACCCACACTCTGAATACGCAGCCATGCTTTTGTGACATGTGCAGAATGTGGCTTGGTATAGTCATGTTCAAATGAACATGAATGTCTTTGAAAAAGACATCATCTGGAAGGCAGCACATGTTGTTCCAAAATGCGTTCAGCATTAATGGTGCTTATACACATGTGCAAGTTATGACAGTGGTTTTTCAAAGTATTCCTGAACCCACGTGGTGATATCCATCACAGAAACATGCAGGTTTTTAATGCAGTGCCCTCTTAAGTGTCAAAGGTCATGGGCATTCACTTGTGGTTTCCCTTTACACACAGAGGGGCAGAACCTGCAACAGAGTGAGGAGCACAGCACTCAGGAACAGTTAACGTTTTTTAAACGAATCAAAACTGTCAATTTCATTTTGTCCAACCCAATAAGGCAACAGTAAATAAAATATAAAATGTATTAAAAGGTGCACTAAAACAACATATGAGCATCATTAATAGTATCAAATGGAACAAAAATACAAATATTAATATAAAAAGATAGTAGTATGCAAAATGGCTAAATTATGTTTTGTTGATTTTCTAAGTGAAAAGAGGTTAACACAAACTCCTGTACATTTTGTGCATGATTTTGGTTCATTTCCTTAGTTTAACTTGTTGTAAAAATACAACTTAAAAATATAAAATGAGACATAACTTTTGCACAGACCACATTTTATGTTTTTTTTTAATTTGTTACATTCAGCAAATAAACAGTAATTATGCAAAATTGTGTGAAAATTCTTAGGCTGCATTCCTCATAACTTCGTGGGAAGTCAGAGTTTGGAATTTTCCAACACTACGTTTAAGCTCCAAAGTAGGAAAAAACTAGTATTCCTGCATGAAGGTGATTTACCAGCTAACAGTAGTGATGTGAGTGACAACTTTAACATCAATGCTGTATTTACCTTCTCAAAACAGTGAACATTATGGTCAATGTTATAAAAAGAATCAACAACTCTGATGTATCTTACACCATCAAAAGCGAACATTACTGTCATCTCAGTTAAAAGTACTTTATTACTGATGACAGTGTCAACAGCTGTATTGATATGACATCACATGCCAGACTTTCCGAGCAGACATTCCCAGCTGATGGGATGCTTTTTTTGGTTTTTCCAAGTTGGTCCTAGAGGTCAGAAATTATCCTAGAGTTCAGAAAATCTGAGCTATGAGCGTTAGTCGAATGTAGCATTAGGCTGGCCATGAAAATTGTTAAAACCCTTGTAGTGTGTTTTTTTCACCTGTAAAAACATTATGTAACATTACAGTACATGCAAATAAACAATTATGTAAGCTATCAAAATCACAATGTCTTTTTATTTATTTATTTATTTATTTAACTACACTTACTGCCCAGAAAACAACTTTACATATGATTTTCTAAAGTGGCCTAAGACGTATTCAAAGTAGTGAACATCATACAACATTAAGAATGATTGCAGTTTGCAAACAGTAGTTTTTTTACAAGGTTTCTGGTTGTGATTGATGGACATGATGTTGCTTATAAATGTGAAACAGGCTTTTCTTTTAAGTGGCACCTTCAACACTCACCACTCATCAACAGCATGGCAAGAAGGAGAGTCACAAGCAGGGGCTTCATTATTCTGCAGAAGACAAGAGCATTTTTCATATATTTTGTTACACACACAAAACAGTGAGGAGCCAGTAAGGATGTTACTGTGTTACTACATATGAATAAAGACATAAGTTATGGCTAAAGATGTTTAACAATGAAAACAAAGAGATACAATGACATTTCATTCAACATCAACATCAGTATGAAAGAAAATAGTGAAAGCATTCTTAAAACTACTTAAAAGAACTCAACATCTCAACAGACTTAAAGATGTCAATATTGGTTGCATGTACCTGCCAAAGGAACTCACCTTGGATGCTATTCAGCACAAGTAGACACTTGTTTCAGAGCTTTGATTTCACTCCTGGTTTGAGTCCAACTCCTTCATGTTCTGGTTTTAAATAGTTTACGCAGGCCAGAGCCAGCCCTCCTGATCACATGTCTCCACAACCGATTTAGACGTTGGACCAGAACATGAAAATCCATGATTGAGCAATCACCAGGAAAGGGAGGGCAGGGGCACAATTATCTTGTTCATCACAGATTTTACAAGAACAAGCATGCTCTCAAGAAAGCAAACTACACTGAGTTAACAGTTTATTAGAAACACTATCTACAGTCATCGGTCATTTTATCAGAAACACCTATCATATAAGTTCACTTTGTACATTGTACAATCTATCAGCCAACTGACCACCATAGGGCCACCACTGGCCTGATATTATATGAGAGGTGGACCATTCTCAGCACAGCACTGACACTAACATGGTCACTGAATGGTAGTGTGTGTGGTGTTGGTATGGGTGTTTTTACAGAAGTCCTTGTAGGAAAGTCTGTTCACTCAGCAACCATCTTGGAAATGCTGCAGGGCAGTTATTTCCTGTCGTACAAGACCAGACTCCTCTCTGTTTAAATGAGGAGAGAGGCAAGACAAGGCAAGTTTATTTATATAAAACATTTCATACACTGTGGTCATTCAGATTGCTATACAGATGATGGAATACAGAAATGAATCAAATTATAATTTGAAATCGAACAATTTTACAAAGAGAAGATTCATTCAAATTAAAAATCAAACTAAAAATGAAATAAGAATGATAAAGTGCTGTAGAGCTAAGTGTTTTAAACTGAGCTGAAAACTGCTCAGATAGGAATGTTTTAAACATGGATTTAAAAGTGTCCAGTGTTGGGGCTCTTCTGATGCTCTTTGTCAACTGATCACATTTAAGAGCAGCCTAGTAGCTAAACGCTGCTTCTCCATGTTTAGTCTTCACCTTCGGCAAGACTAACAGACTAGTTCATAATGAGAGTTCTGCTCAGCGCATATCACTGCAGCATATCAGATAAATACGCTGGTCCCAGACCATTAGGCAATTTATAGACCAGTAGTAATACCTCAAACTCAGTTCTGTAATAGACTGCTAGACAGTGTAAGGATTTAAGAATGGGGTTAATGTGTTGCGGGCGGCACGGTGGCGCAGTGGGTAGCGCTGTCGCCTCACAGCAAGAATGGCCTGGGTTTGATTCCCGGCTGGGTGACCAGGGTCGTTTCTGTGTGGAGTTTGCATGTTCTCCCCGTGTCTGCGTGGGTTTCCTCCGGGTACTCCGGTTTCCTCCCACAGTCCAAAAAAAAACATGCAGTCAGGTCAATTGGACGTGCTAAATTGCCCCTAGGTGTGAGTGTGTGTGTGGATGTATATGTCTGTTTGTCTGCCCTGCGATGGACTGGCGACCTGTCCAGGGTTTATCCTGCCTTCCGCCCGATGACAGCTGGGATAGGCTCCAGCACCCCACCGCGACCCAGAAGGATAAGCGGTTTAGATGATGGATGGATGGATGGATGGTTAATGTGTTGCCTTCTTTTACTCCTAGTGAGAATTCTGGCAGCTGCATTTTGGAGCAGCTGAAGCTGTTTGATTGTCTTTTTTGGGAGTCCAGTTAGGAGACCATTACTATGATCAATCCTCCTGGAAATAAAGGTATGATTGAGTTTCTCCAGGTCTGCTTTAGTCAAAAAATTTCAAATCTTGTTGATGTTCTTATGGTGATAAAATGCTGATTTAGTACTGCTTTGACATGACTGCTAAAACTGAGATCCTTTGAGGTTCATTAGTACACCAAGGTTACATGCTAGTTCTTTAGATTTTAGGGCTCTTGAATCCAGATAGGCAACTAGTCTATTTTATTGCAGGAATAGCAGTGAGAGGCACAATCTCTTTTATCTTTATTCAACTGCAAAGATGAGGAGGGGTTCACCACTCTGCGAAAGACTGCATGGGCAAATAGTGCAACAATTCAGGAATGTTTCTCAATGTAAAACCGCTAAGAACTTGGGGATTTCATCATCTAGAATACATAATATCAATAAAATATTCAGAGAATCCGGAAAAATCTCTGTATGCAAGAGACAAGGCCAAAAACCAGTATTGGCTGGCCATGATCTTTGGGCCCTCAGGCAGCACTGCATTAAAAACAGACATGATTCTGTAGTGGAAATCACTGCATGGGCTCAGCAACACTTTCAAAAACCACTGTCTGTGAAGACAGTTCATCATTGCATCCACAAATTCTAGTTAAAACTCTACCATACAAAGAGAAAACCAAATATGAGTAAGACCCAGAAACATCACCACCTTCTTTGGGCCCGTCATTTAAGATGGACTGAGGTGAGGTGGAGAGGTGACCTGTGGTGAGAAATATTATTGTTTTGTGAAAAATATATGCCCATTTTGAATTTGATGCCAACAACATTTTCCAAAAAAGTTGGGACAGGGGCATGTTTACCACTGTGTTGTCACCTCTTCTTTTAACAACACTCTGTAAGCTTTTGGGAACTGAGGAGACCAACTGCTGTAGTTTTGAAAGTGAAATGTTTTGCTGTTCTTGTTTGATATAGGATTTCAGCTGCTCAACAGTTCAGTCAGTTTAGCACCCAGACTCTTTTAATATGGAGCAATGCTGTTGTAATACCTGAAGAACGTGGTTTATCATCGTCTTGCTGAAATAAGCAATGCCTTCTCTGAAAAAGACGTCAGCATTAATGGTACCTTCACAGATGTGCATGTCACCCATGCCATGCGCACTAATGCACCCCTATAGCATCATGAATACTGCCTTTTGAACTGTGAACTGATAACAAGCTGAGTGGTCTTTAGCCCAGAGGATGCAGTGTCCGTGATTTCCAAAAAGAATTTCAATTTTTGATTTGTCGGACCACAGGACACTTTTCCACTTCCCCTCAGTCCATTTTAAATGAGCTCAGGCACAGAGAAGGTGGCAGCATTTCTGGATCCTGTTTATATATGGTTTCTTCTTTGCGTTTAAGAGTTTTAATTAGCATTTGTGGATGCAGCAATGAACTGTTTTCACAGACAGTGTTTTTCAGAAGTGTTGCTGAGCCCATGCAGTGATTTCCACTACAGAATCATTTTTAATGCAGTGCTGCCTGAGGGCCCGAAGGCCAGCAAATACTGGTTTTTGGCCTTGTCTCTTGCATACAGAGATCTCTCCAGATTCTCTGAATCTTTTAATGTTATTATGTATGTAGATGATGAAAAGCAAAAGTTCTTTGCTATTTTATGTTGAGAAACATTATTCTTGAATTGTTGCACTATTTGCTCGTGCAGTCTTTCACAGAGTGGTGAACCCCTCCTCATCTTTACTTCTGAAAGACTCAGCCTCTCTGGGATGCTTTTTTATACCTAATCATGTTACTGACCTGTTGCCAAATAACCACCAGGTGTTTTTTTTAGCATTACACAACATTACCAGCCTTTTATTGCCCCCATCCCAACTTTTTGGGAACGTGTTGTTGGCACCAAATTCAAAATGGCCATTTACCAAAAAAAAAATAAACACTGAAATTTCTCAGTTTCAACATTTGATATGTTGTCTTTGTACTATTTTCAATGAAATATAGGGTTTAAATGGTTTGCACATCATTGCATTTTGTTTTTATTTACATTTTGCACAGCGTCCAAATATTTTTGGAAATAGGGTTGTACAACAACATGTCTCTGCAGTAAAAAGAGCCTCTTTGAAAACATTTGGCACATTATAAAATGAAAAATACAATAAAGGAGACCCTGAACTGTTGAGCAGCTGAAATCCTACATTAAGCAAGAATGAGAAAATATTTCACTTTCAAAAGTACAGCTATTGGTTTCCTCACTTCCCAAACTCTTACAGAGTGTTTTAAAAGAAGAGGTAATGCAACACAGTGGTAAACATGCCCTCGTCCCAACTTGTGTTGCTGGCATCAAATTCAAAATGGGCATATATTTTTCATTAAACAATACAATCTCTCAGTTTCAAAATTTGATATCTTGCCTTTGAACTGAATACACACCTAAAAATGATAGTTCTTCAAGGGTTCCTTAGTAAAAAATATGGTTCTATATAGAATCATGAACAAAGCGGCACGGTGGCGCAGTGGGTTCAGAAGAAACACTGGATAAATGTCCAGAATTTAATGTGTATTTTCTCATTCTGAACACGGCCCTCTCAGGTTTTGCCTTGGAGAAAGACAAACACAACATTTTCTAACAGTTCATTTTCTTCATTTTCTTACACTTTCATAGTTCATATTGTTGCACAACAAATTTGTGCGAATATCAGACAGTGAGTGTAACAAAACTTTTTTGTCAATGTTTTATTTATTGCTGACATTTCAAAACATTTACAGAACTCCAAGAGTCTGCTGTATATAAGAAATGTATTTGTTATTGTGTAGATACAAAAATCTAAAAAGAAAAGCGCAGTAAAAGATAAAAACAAAGATATTTCATTAGACAAGGGAAAGGGGGCAGTCTGCTGGTAATACATATCAATCTTGCCTTATACCACTGCATGGCTCCACATAAATGTAGAAAAAGAAGAATAGCCTACAGTAGTACAATAGTACAGAGCAGTGAAGCATTAACCACTTAAAATCCCAGGCTTATTACATACACTCTCAAAACAAAGGTACAAAACTGTCACTGGGGCAGTACCCATCCTGTCTGGGGTGGTACATCTCAGTATCTTTAGTCAGGGAACATAATTGTACCATAATCCATTGAAATGATATTTTCTAAGTTGTATTAACTCCACACACCCCGTCTCACCTGCAGGCTTTTTATTTTATTGTTTTGTTTTTAAACATTTTTTTTTGAAAAGGTACAGATATGTACTTTTCCACAAAATGTATTCAAGGTACACAGTTGGACCTTAAAACCACTGTTGTACCTTTAAGGGAACATTTATATTGTTTGTACCTTGATGAACAGAATATGTACCTACAAAGAACCATTATTTCTAACAGTGTACTAACTAGACTTATTATAGTAACAACAAGGACTTGCATGAATGCAAACTGGCTAAGCTATTCTTAGGTTATAGAAGTGTGTAATAAAACCTTTAAGAAAGGACAGTTCACTCTCACGGGTCTAGACTTACTGTATCCAAATGTTGAAGGTTGAAAGGTTGCCATACTTTGTAATATTTACTGATAGAGCTGTGAATAGTGTATTTATTTTTTTCATGTCTAAGAAAAGCTAGAATATCCCTAATCCAGTGAGTGTAAGTAGGAGGGTTGTGCTTTTTCTGTGTACAAGAGTCAATTGTATAGCAACCAGTGCTACAGAGTTCACTGTAAGAGGAGATGGATTCATTGGTTGGCCCAGGACGTCTGATACTGTAATGAAAATAAAAGTCCATAAAGAATGCAGTGATCAGAACTGCAAAACCTTTAACATAAGTTTTGGCACTGGGGCCATCTGTCACAGGTCAGGTCAAAATCTTGCTAAGAGTGTCAGTTTATCATGTTTGACTTTTACATGTTTTGACATGTTAGGACATGATGTTGTGAATTAGGTTGCATAAGAATAAATGAAACCCTTCAACAGACAGATAATCAGTATTGTGCTCTGCTGGGGTAACTGCTTATTACATCATTAAGAGGAAGCCATTGGTGTGCTTGGCAATAGTAAACAGCCTGGCAGATTGAGGAACATCACACAGTGAATACTGTATTTTGGACCCTAATTCTGGTGAAGTGGATTAGCTGAGTTGGTAAAGTGTGACACATTGATATTTTAGGCTGTTTTCCAACAAATAAAAGGCTTTTGTTAATGCACAGGAGATGAGTTTACAGGAGCCAATTCAAAAAGCTTGTTTAGAAAAGGTAACAATGATGAACAAAGAAATGCAGAATTATTTGAGATAAAAATTCGTCAATACCTCATGACATGTTGATTCGGAGATGAAAGATTGCATTATTATTATTATTATTATTATTATTAATAATAATAAATAATAATTGTCATTATTATTATTATAGAATTAATATATTGCTGGACAAAAGCAAAAATAGATTGTCTGGACAAAACTTCACCGTTTATGTTTTTTACATCATTTGCAAACATCGTGTTAAAATAATAACAAAGTCACAGCCATTTGAATCGTAAGCAGATCAGATTTTATTACTAAATGATGTATTATTACTTATGATTTAATACTTGATGAATTTTCTGTTTGCCATTTCAATTGTGATCCACTCTCTGTGACCTAGTTGCAACGGTCACTTTGACAGCAGCGGGCATTGATGTAAGAAGTGCGCTGCATGATGAGGCATTCAGACAATTTGATGCACCTCTTGAAATAGGTAACTGAGAGAAACAAAAAGGAAAAGAAAAGAAGAAAAAGAGAAGGAACACTTTTAATAGTCAGTTCAGATCCCAATACACTCAGACATGTTGTTGTTAGCTGTGTGAGTAAGAGTTCTTGTTCCTTTTCTACTTTGCTCATTTGAGCATCTTAAAGGCTACTTAACACAGTTGTGTGGAACCACTTGGCAGAACATTTTTAGGTAAATCCATCATTCTTTGAGTGTTTATTGAACTGGCAGTGATCAGCTGTCAGTTTGCACGATGATGATGACCTTTGGGCTTTTTGCCCAATATATTTTTTTAAAGTCCTTAAAAGTCTTTTAAATGGTTTCCTAGTTACTCCTAGCTTTTTGTCCAATAAAGGCTTTGCAAGATTTTGTTCAGTTAAGCCCATTTGTATTGCTTGTTTGTTTCATTGTCCTGCTGTTTCTGGGTTACTTGTTAAAATGCCAGTTTTTAAAGCACTGAATGGGCTGGTCCCTTGTTTATGTATGGAAGCTATGGAGCAGCCTTCCAGTCGAGATCAGAAGTGCATCTTCTCTACAGTCCTGTAAGTCGTAACTTAAAACATATTCACATTGCTCGGCTTTTGAACATGGCTGACATTATCAGATGTGAATGCTTTGTGTCGTCCTCTGTTTCCAGACTTCCTTTTTTTAAGCCTCTAATTTTATTCCTGGGTTTAACATTGTCTGTTGTTTTTCCCTCCTTGTTTGATCCTGTTGGTTCTCCCTTTTTATTTTAGTTTCATCGGTGATCTCATACGATTTCTTTGGTGTAAAACACTTTGGTGCAACTGCAGTTGTTTTAAATGTTTTGCAGAATAAACACTTGGCACTTGGAATTAACTGTACACTGAAGTATGATGAGTCTTTCCTAATAATAATTTTACTTTGACAGCATCTCCTCTGGCATGTTGACAGTGTTTTTCACGTGTGGTAAACTGAGAGGAGACATAGCTGAGTGGTGCGCTAGAAGAAGAGACTTACAGGGGAATCTGGTGAACATGCCAGAGACACAGGCGTCTTGGTTAAAGCTGCAGGTTTCCGTGGTGGTAGTGCAACGGCCCCCAGGACGCGGAACACAGCGGTTACATTTCAGGGCAGAACCTGCAACAAGAGTGAGGAGCGCTCTTTGGTGAATAATCCCATTCACCAAAATCCATTTACTGCACTGTAACTGCTGACTGATAACTGACTAGTTATTGCAAAGATGAATAACGCAGCAGCAGTTCAGTCCGCCACTGCATCTTAATGAACTACATTACTAATTAACTGCACAACCCTTTCTACTTAGTATTTCAGGCCTCTTTATTTGCAGTTTATAGTTTAGTTTATCTTCAGATGTTCAAATTTATCAAGAAACTATGTGGCGAGTTGATTCTCAACAGTGTTAAGGTTAAGGTCAGGATTATGACAAGGGTTAAGCTTAGTTTAGTTAGGGAACTTTAAAGTAGGTGTAATAGATATTTAGTTAAATGTAAGGTAAATGTTAGGTAAGCATCTACAAAGCATCTATAGTGGGCTCTCCAAATTACGCATTTCTATGTTTTATAATAATAATAATAATAATAATAATAATAATAATAGACTTTTTTATATAAGCACATTTCAAGGCACCCATTGACCCATAAGGTAATAAATAAAATAGAGTCTATAAAAAGGACAGTCAAAACAACTTATGAACATCATCAATAGTATCAAATGGAACAAAAATAAAAATATGAAAAATACAGTTCATATGATGTCAAATGCTGGACTTTCCCAGCAGGAATTCACAGCTGATAGGGTTTTTCTTTGGTTTTTCCTAGTTGGTTCCAGAGGTCAGAAAATTTCCTAGACGTCAGAAAATCTGAGTCACGAGCTTTAGTCAAATGCAGCATTAGACTAGCCATGAAAATTGTTTAAAACTCTTGTAGTGTTTTTTTTACCTGTAAAAACATTGTATAACATTATAGTACATGCAAATAAACATAAAGAGCAAGATAGAGTACTCAGAATTTTGTATTTATGAAAAAGTTATGAGCTCAGGTTTTGGTTCCTGGCCTCTCTGTGTTTTCTAGTCATTGTATGGACTTGTTAAATTCCATCACACCTGATTTAATTTAATGAAGGACTGATTAGCAGAAGCAGGTAACTGTAAAGACAGGACTTTGCTGAGAGGTCTTAAAATAGTTAAGCTGTCAAATCATCATGTATTATTATTATTATTATAATTATTATTAGTAGTAATAGTGTAGTATTATATAAATATATAGCATATATATATATTAAAATTATATTTATTTTCCTATACTCCCTGCCCAAATAAACACCTTTACATATGATTTTCTGAAGTAGTCTGAGACTTTTGCACAGTGCTGTACACCATGTAACACACAGAATGATTGCAGCTTGCAATCGTTTTTTCACAAGGTTTCTGGTTGTGAATGACAGACTTGATGTTGCTTATAAGTGTGAAACTGTCTTTTCTTTTAACTGAAGTGGAACCTTCAACACTCACCACTCATCAACAGCATGGCAAGAAGGAGAGCCACAAGCAGGGTCTTCATTATTCTGCAGCAGAAAGGAGCATTTTTCTTTACATTTTGATGCAAATCAGTGAGGAGCAAGTTTGGATGTTACTCTGTTACTACATATGAAAAAAGACATGGCTAAAGGACTTTCACAATGAAAACAAAGAGATACGATGACATTTCATTCAACATCAACATCAGTATGAAAGAAAATAGTCAAAGCATTTTTAAAACTACTTAAAAGAACTCAACATCTCAAAGGAGTCAATATTGGTTGCATGCACATGCCAAAGGAACTCACCTTGAATGTTATTCAGCAAAAGTAGACGCTTGTTTCAGAGCTTTGATTACGCTCCTGGTTTGAGTCCCACTGTTACACGTTCCCTCTTTAAACAGATTACACAGGGCAGAGCCAGCCCTCCTGATCACATGTCTCCACAGCCAGTTTCTACAGTCAATATTTACATTCATTGGCCAATTTATCAGAAACACCTACATATAAGGTTCACTTTGTACATTGTACAATCTCTTAGCCATCCAACCACCATAGGACCACCACTGGCCAGCTATTATTTGAGAGGTGGACCATTCTCTACACAGCACTGACACTAACATACTCACTGAATGGTCTGACCCCTGATGAAGGGCTAAAGGATGACTAACACAAATTGTACATGTAAAAAAGAGGAGTCGTAGTCTCTAACCGTACACCTACAGGTAGTGTTTTCTAATGAAGTGGCCAAAAAGTGTATACAGTAAAAAACTCAAATCAAGAATGATCCACCACCTAAGTACTATCTGGTCAGCAGGTGGTCCATTTCTCTGTGGATTCTGGTGTGTGCTGGGAGTCAGTATCTTGCTAAAAGGGTTGATTTTTTACAAGAGCTCCTGGACATTTAACAGCAAAACAGCTCCAAAGCATCAATGATCCACCACCATATTTGACAGTGGGTATCAGGTGCTTTTCATTGTATGCAGTTGACAAATGTGTGATCATGATGATCATGACCAAAAGGTCCATTTTTGTCTCATCTTACCACATCTCACAATGGCATTTGTAGTTCCAATGACCTTCTGTAAAGTTCAGGTGCTGCATTTTGTGGCTTGCTTTTAGGAAAAGGCTTCTTTTGTGGATCTCTTCCAAACAGTGATGGAGGTGATGTCTGACAGTGGATTTATTCAGACACCAGGTTCCAGGTTTCACGTCCAGTTTACAGGCTTCAGGCTTCAGGCCAACTATTTCTGACATCAACTTTCTCACTACACGAGGATTGCAACATGAGATCTTTCATGTAAACATTGCTTCATAAGGCGAACGGTGGTAATTTCCAAAGCCAAACCTGAAACAAAGCACTGATTCTTACAAAGTTTATTTAGCTCCACCTCACACACACACACACACACACACACACACACACACACACTCAAACATTTGTTTTTTATAGATATATCAAATCATACATATTCATGTCAGGACATGGGGTCATAAAAAAGCCCCATGTGCATTATATATGTAAGTACCTATATGTAATAATTATATGTCCCATATATATTAAATATAAACTAAATGTCCAAAAATATCCAGTCACCTCTTCTAATGAGTGAATTCAGCTACTTGCTAATACAGGCATTCAATTGTGCACAAACAGCTTGTACAATCTGCATAGAAAAGCACTGTCAGTAAAATGGGATGCTCTGGAGCAGCTGAATATTAGTCTAATGTCACTATGCCTAATACTAGAGGGGCATAAAATTCCCCAGCACTGGGCTGAGGAGCAGCTGAACTGTGTTCTCTGGAGCGATGGATGTCCTTCAAACACCTTTGGGATGAGTTGGAGTGGAGTTTGTGATCTAGAACTAATCATCCAACATCAGTATTTGACCTCATTAATGCTCTTGTGGCTGAATGCAATCAAATCCTCACTGCAATGTTCCAGCATCTAGTGCAAAGCCTTGCCAGAAAAGTAGAGGCTGTTGCTGCAGCAAAGAGAGACAAATTCTCTATTAATACCCTTGACTTCAGTAGATACCGGATGAGTGTCCAGAAACTTTTAAACATATAGTGTATGTTAATATATACTGTCCCTAAATTTAATATAAACCTTCCTTTATTTGTTCACACTTTTATGTTTCATATTGTTTCATCACAAATGTGTTACTTTCAGAAAGTGAGTGTAAAAGGTTGAGGGTAGTAGTATGTTTGACTGTTAGGACATGATATTGTGAATTAGGTTGCATAAAAATAAAAGTAACCCTTCAACAGACAGGAAATCAGCATCAAACTCTGCTGGGGTAACAGATTATTACTTCATTAAGAGGAAGCCATTGAGGTGCTGGGCAATAGTAAACAGCCTGGCAGACTGAGGAACATCACACAGTGAATACTGTATTTTGGGCCCCAATTCTGTAGCCTAAAATTGTTAATGCACAGGAGATGAGTTTACTTCAGCCAATCGATGAATCTCAGGTAAATGAAGTATCAGTGATCAGAGCACAAGCAGAATAAGAGAGGAGGGAAATGCAGAATTGTTTGGGATAAAAACACACCAACACATCATGATACGTTGATTTGACAGCATCGGACGTTGATGAAAGGAATGACCTACAATTCAAGTGCATTGATTTAGAAATGTTTAATAAGCACTTCGCTAATTGTTATTATTATTATTATTATTATTATTATTATTATTATTATTGTTCTTGTTCTTGTTGTTAGTAGTATTAGTAATAGTAGTAGTAATAGTAGTAATAAACTGGAAGTTGAATTTTGTATTACTTCAGGTGTTTTTGTATTTTGGACAGTTGTAAAATACTCATTTAGGCTCATTTGGAACAGTTAGCTGCTCGTACTGTTGCTGAATACATAAAAAATGCAGTCACAGCCATTTGAATCATAAGCAAATCAGATTTTATTACTAAATTTACTGTTTTGATTAATTTGCCAGTTTCAAGCATGGTCCACTCTCGGTGACCTAGTTGCAAAGGTCAGTCTGACAGCATCGGGCATTGATGTTTAGAGTTGCCTGCAAGATGAGGCAGTCAGACATGCTGATGCACCTCCTGAAATAGGAAACTGAAGAGAAAAAGGGAAGAAACACTTTTAATAGTCACCTCAGGTCCCAATAAACAAGTTATACTATAAAAACTCTTGATTAGTTGATTAATCAACGAAAAAATATAAACAGATTCAAATGCATCTTCTTGATGAACTGGCAGTGATCAGATCAGCTGATCACATGATAATGATGCATATTTTAGTTCTCCTACTGTTTTCTCTTACAGAAAGAAACAGAGTCTGATAAAGAAACCTTTTCACAGGCTTTTTTGCCCAATATTGTTTTTTGAATTTTTAAGAAGTCTTTAAAATCTTCATAGTTATTCCTAGTATTTTTTTTCCCAATAAAGTATCTTTAAGGCTCTGTGTGATATTTTATTGTTCAGTTAAGTCCATTTGTATTGTTTGTTTTATTGTTTTTCCTTTACTCAATTATTTGTTAAAATAGTTTTATTGTGGGTTTTTAAAGTATTGAATGGACTAGCCCCTCATTTATATATGAGACATGTTTCAGCTTTATATGATATCAAGTCCCCTGAGATCCTCAGATCAGTCTCTCTTAAGGGCCCCACATTCTAAGAAAAACCTAAAGGATGACTGGGCTCTCTCAATAGCAGGCCCAACGCTATGGAGCAGCCTCCCTATCGATATCAGACGTGCGTCTTCCCTACAGTCCTTTAAGTCGAAACTTAAAACATACTTCTATTGTTTTGCTTTTAAAATAGCTGTGGCCATCTGATGTGAATGTTTTGTCCTGTCTTGTGTTTCCCTTCTTTCTTGTTTTTAAGCCTCTAAACATTTTTCCTGGGTTTAACATCATCTGTCGTTTTTCCTTCCTTGTTTTGTCTTGTTGGTTCTCCTTTTTAATTTTGACCTCATATGATTGTTTTGTGTAAAGTACTTTCACTGCAGTTGTTTTAAGCTATAGAAATACAAATTACAACATCAATTCCAAAAAAGGTGGGACAGAGTGTGAAATGCCAATAAAAACAGAAAACATTGATTAGTAAATTCTGATTGAAATTGTTTTGAACTGAAAACTGTACAAAGACAAAATACTTGATGTTACCTTTTGTAATGTTTTGTATATATATTATTATCCTATATTTTATGTAAGCAACTCATTTTAAAAAGTTGGAGCATGGTTACCACTGTATTACATCACCATCCTTTTAACACCACTTAAAGACACCAACTGATCCAGTTTTGAAAGTGAAATTTTTTGCCATTCGTCTGTTATACACGTCTTCAACTGTGCAACCGTATGGTTGTTGTCTTATTCTGAGCTTAATAAGTCACATTGGGATCATGGGAGACAGTTCTGGACTGCAGGCAGGTCAGTCTAGCACCCACACTCAGATTACGCAGCCATGCTGTTGTGATGTGTGCAGAATGTGGCTTGGTGTAGTCTTGTTGAAATAAACACAAATGTCTCTGAAAAAGACGTTGTCTAGAAGGCAGAACATGTTGTTCCAAATGTGTTCAGTGTTAATGGTGACTTTACAGATGTGCAAGTTACCTATTAATACCCCCCTCTATACATGACAGACACTGGATTTTGAACAATCTGGATGGTCTTTTACTTCTTTGGCCCGGAAAACACAACGTCCATTATTTCCATAAACAATCTGATAAGTTGCCTAATCAGACAACAGCACACGTTTCCACCGTGCATCAGTTCATTTCAGCTAAGCATGAGCCCAGAGAAGATGGTGGTATTTATGAATGCTATTGACATATGACTTTCACAGTGTATGGTATAGTGTTAACTTGCATTTGTTGATGCAGCAAAAAACAATGTTTATTGATAATGGTTTTTCAAGGTTTTCTTGAGCACATGCAGTGATATCCAGCACAGAAACATGCAGGTTTTAATGTAGTGCTTTTGTAAGCTAGTTTTGTTAATTTCAGAGTGAGTGTATACTTACAAAAAAAATTAGTTGATAAGATAAAACATTACATATCTTGTTTTTGTACAGTTTTTTTTTTTCTCAAATACAGGTCAAAGTAGATTTATAAATCACTGCTTTCTGTTTTTATTTGCATTTTACCTACCATCCTGGTCCCCAAAAGCCCCTAAAGAGTCATGGATTCACACATTTTTTTACATATTCCTATGGGTTATGTTGATTTGTTTTTGAGATATCAAGCTATTTGCATCATAGTCATGACACAAATGTTATTTTCTAAACACCAATTCATGGCCCTTTAGAGCTTTTGTGCACTGAAAATTAGTCTATTGTAATTTCCACAAAAAAACTGTAATTGTCTTTTGGCAGAATCTCCTCTGGTATGTTGACAGTGTTTGCAGGTGTGACAAACTGGGAACAGATGTAGCTGAGTGGTGAGCTAAGAGGCTAAATGAGACTTACAGGGGTATGTGTTGAAAATAGCAGAGATGCAGGTGTCTTTCCCAAAGCCACAGCTTTCCGTCGTGATAACGCAACGGCCCCCATGAGGAGATGAAATACAGTTGTTACATTTCAGGGCAGAACCTGCAACAGAGTGAGAAGCAGAACACTGAGGAACAGTCAGCTTTTTAAAACCTGAATCAAAACTTTCAGTTTCATTTTGTTACTAAATATTACATTTTTTAATGCCATTCACCAAAATCCATTTACTGCACTGTAACCACTGACTGATAACTTTGAATAGTTGCTGCCAAGGTTACATAATGCAGTTCAAGATCAATAAGTGTAACAGGAAACTATATGGTGAAACTATCTGGTGTTAAGGTTTGGGTCAGAATTTGGACCAAGGGTCAAGCTTAGGACAGGGTTAGAGTTAGAGAAAGTTAAGGTGAATTTAATAAATAGTTTCAGTTAAATGTAAGTTAAAAGTAAGGTAAGTCTCTACAAAGCATACAGTTGGCCATTGAAATAAAATGTTTCCAGATTTTACAACTCCGTAACATTAAAAGTAAAAGTACTTAAAAGTAGAAAAGTACTTTATTACTGATGACAGTGTGAGTAGCTTGCGTGTTGATATGACCTCATATGCTAAAATCTGACTTTCCAAGCAGGAATTCCCAGCTTATGGGGTCTTGTCTGGTTTTTCCTAGTTGGTCCTAGAGGTCAAAAGTTTTCCTAAACTTCAGAAATTTGTAGTTACAAGCTTTAGTTGAGTGCAGCATTAGGCCAGCCATGGAAATTGTTCAAAACTCTTGCAAAGTGTTTTTTTTTCCTGTAAAATCATTATATAACATTACAGTACATGCAAATAAACATAAACAGCAACAAAGAGTACATTAGTTAAAAAAGTTATTGATATCTTGGAGCTCAGGTTTGGTTCCTGACGTCTCTGTGTTTTCCAGTCATTGTCTGGACATGTTAAATTCCATCAGCAGCACAACTGGTTTAAGGACTAAATTTAGGACTGAGTTGTTGATGCAGTTATTGGATGGTAACTGTAAATACTGAACTATGATGAGAAAATCACATATTATTTATTATTTATTCATATTTATTTTACTAACTCACTGGCCAAAAAAACAACTTTACATATGATTTTCTAAAGTGGACTAAGAGTTTTGCACAGTACTGTACATAATATAACATGTTGCTTATAAGTGTGAAACAGGCTTTTCTTTTAACTGAAGTGGAACCTTCAACACTCACCACTCATCAACAGCATGGCAAGAAGGAGAGTCACAGTCAGGGTCTTCATTATTCTGCAGCAGAAAGGAGCATTTTTCTTTACATTTTGATGCATAAACAAATTAAATAGGTAGTTAATATGTTACTGTGCTACTACATACGAACAAAGACATAAGTTTTGGCTAAATATCTAATATCTAAATACGTATTGCATGCACATGCCAAAAGAACTCACCTTGAATGTTATTCAGAAAAAGACGCTTGTTTCAGAGCTTTGATTACACCCATAGTTTGAGTCCCACTGCTTCATGTTCCGCCTTTAAACAGATTACACAGGGCAGAGCCAGCCCTCCTGATCACGTCTCCACAACAAGTTTAGACTTTGAACAAGAACCTGAAAATCCACGATTGAGCAATCACAAGAAAAGTGAGGGGGGAGAGGGAGGAATGTCATTTATCATAAATTCCACAAGAATAAGCTTCAACAGAAAGAAAGCAAACAACACTGAGTTGACAGTTTATTAGAAACACTGACCTTGTATCTACAATCATTGGCTACTTTATCAGAAACACCTACCATATAAGGTTCACTTTGTAGGTTGTACAATCTGTCAGCCAACTGACCATCGTAGGACCCCCATTGGCCAGATATTATTTGAGATGTGGACCATTCTCTGCACAGCAGTGACACTGACATGGTCACTGATAGGTGTGTATGTTTTCACACTCTTCAAATACTACGTTGACCAAAACCAGCAGTCCTAACATCTGTCAACTCCTTCAGACGGGTAGATGTTTTGGCTTTGACAATGTTGTTTGTATGAATTTGATTTTCTTACAAATTTTACATTTTGTCTACAGTAGACTATGGACGGTCTATTGATGTGTAAGTTGTGTAAGGATGCATTTTACGTACAGACTGTCAGCAGAATATCTTTGCACAAGGGGCTGCAAAATTGAACATCACTGTGAGGAATCAAGTCCAAAGCTTTGGAGTGGACTGGAATTTAGACACTGATTTTTTTTTGGGATTAACTCCCAGCTCCAATTTTAAGCCATTTTGAACCATTGATTTTGGTCCATTTGTCATTAAACTTTCACACAATGTAAATGACAGCTAGTGTTATTAAATAGCATTAAAAATAGGGTTGGATATGCATATTGTAGCATTAATTGCTAGGAAAGATAACACAGGTTATGCACAAGTCATGTGCTTTATTAACTAGCTGTAGTTGACCACAGCTACGCTGTGCACAAGGTGAGCTTTGGCTAACAGTTCACTCTAAGCCTAAGCTCTACGCTCAGCTCACATCTGCACTCCATCAGCACTCAGTTCCAACTAAGCCAGTTCTTCTTTTTCTACAGGCACAAACACAGCTAGTGGGCTAACGCCTGCCCTTCAGAATAAGAGTCCTTAGCAGAATAACTCTTTAAATAAATGCTGCAGAACACTTCACCTGAAATTAATATGACACACATTTTTTGAATACACTACAATGTATTTGATGTACGAAGATATATATGTGTAATTTTGCACTACATGTAGAACATCATCCAATCTGCACAGAATGTGTTTCCAGATAATAACAGCAATATCTCATTTCAATATATTTACATACAAATATATAATGGTATACTAATTACTAATGATTTATTCTGCTTTCTTCCCTTATTTGTATCAAAGTTATCTAAGGCATCAAACACTCCCTAAATTAGGGTTTCTCCACTCTATACACCTGACCCAACATACGCGAAGCTGGTTAATGAGGAAATGAGTTGAATCAGGTGTGCTAGATGGGAGCCAGCACAAAAACGTGCATAGTGTGGGGTCACCAGGATTGGGATTTTGGACCCTTGCCTTAAATACACACATAAGCAAATTAAAGCTTGTGTCAACCTCTTGAACTGATGTCTTAAGTGGTCACAAGATATCTATGGTTGCTGTAATTGGCTGAAATATAATGATACTACCAAAAGAAAAGCATTAAACGTTCAGCTCTAATCAGCTTCCCATTGCAGGAGTTTGGCAATGGTAAGTAAAAGGTGAAAACTGTGGATCAACTTCACAGAATGAAACTGGTCCGTTTCCTGTTTCAGCATGCGAATAAAAGGTTTCTACACATGGGAAGGAAGAACTGGCACATTCATTGTCATGGAACAAAAAGAGTCTGTATCAGTCTATAAAAAACATCTCTTCTGTAGAAAGAATACAGAAACCAAGCTAACCGGCACATATCAGATTGAATGCCAAGCAATAGTACAAAAACAACATATCGAATACTGAAACTGAGAAATTTTATTGTTTTTTGAAAAATATATGCCCATTTTGAATTTGATGCCAGCAACACATTCCAAAAAAGTTGGGACAGGGGCATGTTTACCACTGTGTTTCATCACCTCTTCTTTTAACAACACTCTGTAAGCATTTGGGAACTGAGGAGACCAACTGCTGTAGTTTTGAAAGTGAAATGTTTTCCTGTTCTTGCTTGAAATAGGATTTCAGCTGCTCAACAATTCTGGGTCTCCTTTGTTGTATTTTTAATTTCATAATGCACCAAATATTTTCAGTGGGAGGCAAATAATGTGCCAAATGTTTTCAACAGGTGACAGATCTGGACTGCAGGCAGGTCCGTTTAGCACCGGGACTCTTTTACTATAGAGCCATGCTGTTGTAATACATGCAGAATGTGGTTTGACATTATCTTGCTGAAATAATCAAGGCCTTCCCTGAAAAAGATGCTGTCTGAATGGCAGTGTATGTTGCCAAAACCTGTATATATTGTTCAGCATTAATGGTGTCTTCAGAGATGTGCACGTCACCCATACCATGTGCACTAATGCATCCCTATACCATCATGAATTTTGGACTGTGCACTGATAACAAGCCAGGTGGTCTTTAGCCTGGAGGATGCAGTGTACATGATTTCCAAAAAGAATTTCAAATTTTGATTCGTTGGACCACAGGACACTTTTCTAGCTCTGGCCCAGAGAAGGTGGCAGTGTTTCTGGATCCTGTTTATATATGGTTTCTTCTTTGTGTTTTAGAGTTTTAATTAGCATTTGACAGTGGTTTTCAGAAGTGTTTCTGAGCCCATGAAGTAATTTCCACTACAGAATCATATCTGTTGCAGTGCAGTGCCACCTGAGAGCCCAAAGATCACAGATAGCCAATATAGTTTTTTGGCTTTGTCCCTTGCATACAGAGATTTCTCAGGATTCTCTGAATCTTTTAATGATATTATATACTCTAGATGATAAAATCACCAAGTTCTTTGCTATTTTATGTTGAGAAACATTATTCTTGAATTGTTGCATTATTTGATCGTGCAGTCTTTCACAGAGGTGTGAACCCCTCCTCATCTTTACTTCTGAAAGACTCTCTGGGATGCTTTTTTTATACCTCACAACAAACTTTCTTTCTTAAATGTTACAGAATAATAAAGGCTCCGCTTGTGACTCTGGTTCTCGTCTTGTTGTTGTACTTTTACTCTTCCTGAATGTTGAAGATTAGCTAAAATTCAAGAAATAAAAACTGAATTTGAGGAGAAAATGACTTAATACTTGTGAAAATATCTGTCCATGCAGCAAAATATATTTTACTTGACAGGAAATCTTAAAATAGGTTGGCTCCAGTCTAGAAATAAGTAGGCTCTGATAAGTGTTCAAAGGTTTGAAATAAGTAGAATATGCTTTTTTTAGATCAAATATTGTTAGATCAAATTACTTGAAATCAGACTTGCAACAGCACAATAACAAGTGAAATGTACTGAATATTAACAAATAATTCTTAATTCAATTTTTTTGCATTCTTAATTTTAGCACACTGAAAAACTGAAGGCCAAGAAACAAGAATATAAATCACTCATTTAAGTGAAAATGACTAACACTAATGGGGTGATTATGCTGTTACCTGAAAACAAGTTGGCTCATCTTGAAATAAGTAGGCCTAAACTCAAATTTAACTTAAAACAGCCGTTTTACCAGTAAATTACTCAATTATAAGACTGACTAATTGAGGCATAAAAGATATATTAATGATCAAGTTAAGAATATACCATGAATTCAAACTAGTAAACAACCTTTAAAAAAAGATCAGCACCAACAGCAGTTAATTAATTATTGACAAAAAGGTTACACTTCATTTTAAGGAACACATAGTGGGATTCCCTTAGGTCTTCTTATCTAAAACATCTACTGTGTACGGAGTATGGAGCACATCTTGATATATTAGTGACTCATTGTGAACTCAGTAACACTTTACTGTAGGTCATGTTCATGTTCAGTCTTTCATGACAGCTGACAAAGGCTTGTGTCAACTTCAGTGGCAAGCTGACAAAACACCAACATTAAGTGTCAGATTATTGCTGCCACAATTCTTTCTGGGGTGAAATGACAATTAACAATGGGCTCAGTGTATTTTTGGTATGGCAAACACAAAATGGAGATGTTACACATGTTTGATGTTGAGATGTTGTTTGTTCTTGACAAAGTGAGGCTGGTTTTGAAATCAAAGGTGAGAACTTCTAAAAAGATGCTTTGACACTTTGTGGTAACACCAAAATCAAAATCTACTTTATTGTGAAGGTTTTGATACTGATACTCGGACAGACTTATACACCGCTGCTGTCAGAACAAAACATTGTATCTCCATTTTTGACCTTTTTCAGTTTTTGACATAATTTGAAAGTGCCTGTTGCCCTTTACTGTGTGTGTAAATTTCATGAAGAATAAACCAAAAGAAACGGCCCAAAATGACTTGTTCAAAAGTCTGATTCCATTGACTTACATTAAAAGTGAAGTATGTTTTTTTTCTTCTTCTGTGAAGTTCTCATTTTGGAGATACAAGGTTTCAATCCAACAGCAGTGATATATTTTCTCTGCCCCTTAACTACAGTATCATCTTTATAAGATCTTTATGAATCACAATGGCCATGTCATAAAAGCCTACTGTACTAACGTTATATTGTACATGAGTAATGTATATTTTCTCTTTTTAAGGACAATGAATTCAATTTTACTGGTTATAAGATGTTATGAATCCTGATGGTAATGGTAATGTCAAATTACCGAAATTACTGTATATTTTATTGTCTTTGGCTCTTAAGTAAAATGAGCACTTTGTGCAGTTGTTTTTTGCTGAACATTCTGGCCTCAAAACACGTCATCCTGTTCGCTTTCCTTACACAATATTCAATTCTCAATAAAAACAGCCTTGTTTTACCATAGGTTCAGACCTTTATGTTGTCTTTGGGAACGACTTGGGTTAAAAATGTCACGTTTAAAATGCCCTGTACAGTATATTGAGCACTGGATATGAAATGGCCATTCCTGCACCCCATGATGCTTTGAATGACTTATGGACAGAACCTCCAGCTGAGCGTCAACAGACAATATGCTGAATGCTTATAACATTAAAGAAATGTGGAAATGAATAAAAATATAAATGATCTTTATTGTTGGGATGCTTGAATACTTGTATGCTGATATTTGTAGCTTAATTGATCTGTCAACAGAAACCTAAACTTGCAGGAGAGAATCGCTTTAGTCAGAAGATCCTATTTACAGCCTACACCAATTATTCACACTAATATCCAATAATTCATTTAAACCTTTTGATTGTGTTTACACTGAAAGTCAGGTACAGGCAGAAAACCATAAAGCAACACCATCACACAGCAATGACTAATATAGAAATCAGTTTTTTAAACCTGCTAGCTATGTTAACATTAAGCTAGCAGGGTTAGCTTGGCGCTTTATAGGATTTTTATGTCAGCTCTAGTTTAAACACAGACATTTTTAGCTTGTAACAGGCATGTAAGTATTATTCTTTACTTGTATGTCTCCGTTTTTACGTAATGCTTTATTTAAAGGCTTGAACATCTGTATTGTATTATTATAGTGTTAGCCTGGTAGCCAGTTAGCTTTCTGCTCAGTCTACTAGTGAGCTCAGAACCCAGTTATAGAGAGAATATAAAGTGTACACCAGTTGAAGTGAGACTGTTAGCAGCAAACAGCTGGGTCAACTGACAGTTTGGCATCTGGTTGCACTTTATAGGCAGATTTCAATGCTAACAACTGGGCTTTTTCAAGAAGTTATTGTGAAGCCACACGTAAGATGATGTTCGCTACATGTCTGCTGAAGCTCTGTGCTATTAAAGCTTGTAACATTGCTGTTCTTGCTGGAATTTCATCCATTTGGCTGTACAGACAGCTGCAAAGTGCAAGTTGCCCCCGAACGACTTTGCTAACAACAGTAATGAACAAAACTTCAGTTCCCTAATCGGACATTTCACCCACAATCTCGAAACACAGTGGTCACATGAGAATAAATGGAAATGGAACCAATGCTACTAAAAGGTCAGCTGTGTCATTTCACCCCAGAAAGTGTTATGACAACCTAATTTCAGCAAAAAGTTCTCAACTTTGACAAGTTGGCAAAAGAAGCCTTTTTGACAACTGCTGCTTATTGGAATAAGCCTTTATAAATGTGTATGTCATCAGTCATGAAAGGCTGATGTATTTGTCTTATGGCTTTATGAAGATGGCCTACAGTAATATGTTACCTTAAACTCTTATGCTGTATTTCAGCACACAAATAAAAGGTTTCTACACAAGATGGTGAACGGGTACTGATTCATTGGCGAGTGGTGAGTTTAAAAACGTTCGGTTCCTAATCTCAAGGTAGTCTTAATGAAAAACAATCTACTTCAAACTGTAGTTACGACAAGCTACGTGCTGTACTTGAAGTCTCCCGTGAACTTCCCTGTGTTGTGTAATAGCTGTAATGTCCAGGAATGTGATAAAGCTTCTGGGAAGGGTTTAGAGTAAACACTGTCCATTCATTTGAGAAGTCCTCATCACTCACGCTGACCAAGCTCACGGCTTAAACAGGTCACAGCAAAATAAACATGCTGAAAGCCAGCAGTCCAGCAGTGACGTGAAAAGGTCATTCTACTATTGCAGTGGTGAACAGGGATTAAAAGGCACTCAGCTTTATTCTTCAGTGATAAAAGCAGACATGTTAAACACATAGTTATTCCATTAAATCAATGAATGACAAACTTTGTGATTTTGCCTGTGCTTTCACCTCCGTACCATCAGTTATAAACCCCTGTCTGGAAAGATGCTGCCATACAGCAGTACCTACACAGGCCATAGTTTCTGAAAGTCATAAAATAAAACAGGAGTAAAGCATCAACAGTCAAAATATGTTTAGACCAACAGCATTGTCCTAGTGTAATTGAGTCAGTGGTGTTATCAGTAAAGCTATAATACCACTGACAAAAGTGACTCAAAGTGGTGCTTTTCTAAAATAGAGTCTTCTGCTATTTTAATTTCAGTTATACTGTAACGAGGTGAAGAAGAACAAATGAAGGGCCCACAAGAATGTCAACATCAAGCAATGCAAGATGCAGGGTCAGCGCAAACACAGGGATATAAATACACTGACGGGAAACAAGAAACACCTGAGACTAATAAGGAGGCGGGGCTATAAACTACAGCCAGGTGAGACAGACAACAAGAAGGCAGGAATGGGGAGAAGAAAAAGACCAAAACAACAACAAAAGCACATGGCCTACGTAAACAAGAGCACATGGAACAGAGAAAGAGAAGGACAGGGCAGGACAGGATGTTGCACATATGCTATATAGAAACTCCAAAATATTGCATTCATGCTTTTATTTGCATTGTAAACTCACTCTTTTTTGCATGGGTAGCACCACTGACCCAAACTGTTTGCTTATACCTCTTATATTATGTTATATTAAGATGTTTTTCAGATTTATTATGAAAATAAAATTATATTTATATTCATAAAGTATTTTCATATGGGACAATACATTTTAAAGCATATTATATCAATTAATCAGGAGCTACAAAGTCATTGTTGAAATCACAAGCTGTTTTTCATCACTAAAATAAAAATTCAAAAAGAAGAATTATCAGGATGTTTGGTTAATCTGGGAATAGAACAAACACACACCCATCAGTCTTCTGCGGTTTAGTCTTATTTGGAGATCATTTTCATGGCTTCAGTGTTGCCACTGCAGCTGTATGATGATCCATATATACAGTCCAACAGAATCTTACTCAAGTTTGTCCATCATGTTGCAGGTTCTACACTGCAGTGTTACAACTGCATTGTGGCAGGATGTTCTACAACCAAGGAAACATGTGACTTTAGCAAGAGTGCCTGCATCTCTGCCAGATTCACCGTCTCCCCTGTACATGTCCCCCAAAAATTAGAAAACTCTTTCCTTGTAAAATCGTCAGCTGAATATCCATGCTGGCTACAAAGAAGTTGTCTAATATTATTGGAGGAGCCTGTTAACCTGTTGGCTATATATCTGTTGACCTAGTCAGATAAGTTTAGTGACATCATCATCAATATTAATTGTTAAACAGATCCATGTTTCTTTTGAAGCTTAAACTCACGTACAAAGTCTAATTCTGCACACAAACATTTTGAAAGAATTGGTAAAACAAATCAAACTTCCTTTCATATTTACCAGAAGAAGGAGTAGACAACATGCACATTCTTGGCGAAAAAGAGTTCTACATAGTACTGTAGAAGGGTTCTTTGACTCCTTTTTGATGCTATATAGAAGGGGTTCTCAACCTTTTTCACTCCAAGGCCCACCTGTTTATAACTGTAAAGTATAGCAGCCCAAAGAAAAAACTTCTTTTAAATAGCTTTTTTTTCTTAATTGCTCACACTGAAAAACTGTGAATCAGAATCATATCGTCTATTTCAGTTCAATCACAGAAACCAAACTTTGCAGTTTTGTTTAAAAAAACATACGTTTGCAGAGAAGTCAAAAAAGGGGGAAAACAGAAAAACAATCACAATCAATAATAATAATAAATCTTACTTGATATCTGCTTCTTTGTCATTATTTTATCAAGCTGAGTTTAACTACTCAGGTCACTAATGCTCGGACAAAAATCAAACACAGGTCTTACGATTATTTTAAGGCTCGTCTGTTGTTTTTATCAGCTGCAGCTCGAGATGAGAGTCTGCAAAGAGTCAGATGCTAAAACAGGCAGTTTATACTGACAGTGCAGTGCTGATGTCCTGCTAGAAGAAAGGAGGCTCTATTTACAAATTCCCTCGTCTGATCATAAAATGCGTTCACACCAACGGTGAACTAAACAGCGTTCGGTTGGAAGCGGACCAAGACCTGCGGGTTTTGCCGGACCGGTTTAGCTGTGTGATGCAGACCCGAGTATGGGTGGAGTGTCCACACATGTCAAAACGGAGCAAACTAAAGCAAAAAGTTTGACATGTCCGCACCGAACAAGGTAGGAGAAACACCCTGAGGAACCTCTCCATCTCCGTGTGCACTGCGCGCCGGCCGTGTCTCAAACTGATGACGTTTAATTATTCTGCGATTGCAATGTTTTTATAAATATGTCTCTGTTAATATTCATATTGGTTATAATTTTGTATGATTCTTTGATTTTTAATTATTAGGCCCAAGTTAATCTTTTTCCCACTTATGTTTTTATGACTTACAGTGACGTTACTGACCCACTACGAACTACTGCCTCCACCTGAGAACACCTAGAGGATGCTTCACGGCCCACTGGTGGTCCACGGTCCACAGGTTGAGAAACCCTGCTATATAGAACTATTTTCAAACGGTTCTTTAAAGAACCATATACAACTGGTTTTCCATCATGGAATGAACCATCTGACCATGCAAAGAAACATTTATCCATTGAAATGGTTCTTTGAGTGTTCATAGTTCTTTACAGAACCACTGCTTTTACTCTAGAACCCTTGAAGAATCATTGTTTTCAGAGTGCAAGGTTGGGGCAAATTTTGCGGAAATGCTGTGTCTAGCAATGCATTGTTCTGTATAGAAAAAGAGAACACACTAAAATATGGTGAGTGTGTGCCGCTGTGGGTCGCCCTGCAAATCCTGAAGTAATCTTGTGAAAGTCAGAGGCGTCGGGAGGGATTTGGAGTGGGAGGTTTTCAGACCATGTCATAAGTCTTTATGTATTAACGTCACTCGCACAGGTTCGAAAAGAAGGTCTGACTTGATGTTTAAGTCTCAAATGCAAAATCATCATTATACTGACAAAGATATGATGACAATGGTAGATAATTCACTTACAGCCTCAGAAGACACGACCTTCACCAAGTTTTCTTCGAATACTCTTTCAGTGCACACGCAAATGTCTGTAAATGTCTGATGTTGCAATATGTTCTTCTGCACATTGCATGCAATTACATAGTTCCACCAGAGAGGTCTCCAAATCCCCAAAACGTTCATAGTTTTGCTTTAAAATTACTGTTGAGTGACTCGAAAGCTTTTTTTCACCATGCATTTTTATTGTCACACAACTGTAAAAGTTCCTGAAGCTCGCACAGACACTGAGAAAACAATATGATTTGAAATATCATGGCATATAATTACTTCACAATTGGGCAAGTTTTAAAAATTGACATTAGTGTTTATGTTAATATGACTGTAATGACTATTAATACGCTGTTGATGTTGAAATGCTCTCTCTAACTTTATCTCTTTAGATCACAGTTTCCAGAGATGCATCACTATGTCTGACTGCTTCATCCTGCAGGGTAACCGTTACATCAGTGCCCGATGCTGTCAAAGTGACCTCTGTAATTTCGCCTTGCACATTACCCACTTCCTGAATATGACTAGACTGAAAACATAATGAGATTGATTTGTGATTTAATGACAAGGGTGATCAGATGAGCAGGCAATTTTCGTTAGCAGACAATGCTATTTGTCTTGGCGTCAGTCTTAATGTGTGGCATCCTTGTTGAAAACGTTGTTAACAATGCAAAAAGGTTTCAGCTTCAGTACTGCACCAAAGTCAGAGACTAGTCTTCATTTTTTGAATTTCCAGTCAAAACACTGATTAAGTACAAGTTATTTATTTTCTAAGATACTTCTGAGGAGATTAGGTATATATAATCCAAGGAAGAGGGAAATCAAAGTGAAAAAACACTTAAAAGACTTCTAAGACTAAATTTTGTAGGTGTGGAAACAACATCCCTTCAGATTTCCTTTAAAAACTGTAAAAAAGTCTCCTGAAAAGAATGGAGGCTGTAATAAACATAATAAGTGGACAATTAATACTGAAAAATAAGATATTCAGTTGCTGAGGATTTTGTGTAATGTCTGTTAAATATGTATATGCAAAATTAATAATTTGTACTTAATGTCAGTTTTGACTAGAAATTAAATAAACACTGGTCTCCTTTGCACAGTACAGTAAATGTAATGTGTATATTTTGCTTCAAGCTTTAATTACTGTCAGTTTAGTGCATGTACAATGTGTAATCTAAAGAATAAGCTCAGGCAGTGTGTTTGCACAACTGAAGCGATCTGAAACAGTAACTAAAGACAATGTACATACTAATATATGGCACATTACTGTACACAGTATACTATGGTATACTATGGTATGGTGTATTATGGTACATTAAGGTACACAAGCTTGAGCTTATTAGGCTCTCTTTAATAATATGTATCAGGCTGTGAACATTGTGCTGAACATTCATGCATAAACACATCATGGGCTGTGTCACCTCTAGGAGATTTCTTCTGACATCTGAATTCGGTCAGAAGGGGCAACCTTCAGTTACTGACGTCTACAGAGTTTGATCAAAATAAGCAACTGATGCATGACTTTTACAGTATGACGCTGCTGTGTACTGTGATATAGGGGTTGTACACAAGGAAGAGGGGAACTGGCCCTGATTCAATGTCACAGTATTAGAAGCACAGCATAGAAAACAGCATAGAAACAGAGGAAATAGCAACAGTGCCAACTGTAAGATATCAGACAGAGCTAACAACAAACTTCAAGGTCAAACAATGAACAAACAGTGTTATCGAGTCTCAGGTAAGAAGTGGCTTACAGGAGTATGATATGATTTAAAACAGGTATATAAAGGATGGACTTTGTCTTAGGAACAACTATACTTGGTGTTACACCACTTCAGAGGTAAGCTGTCTCAGGATAAAACTGCCATACTGACTATTGTAATGAGTGTCAGTAGTCATAGCAACAGGCTCTATCGTACTTGTCATAGGAAACTTGATATGTAGCATTATGACTTTGTTGATATTTAGAGCAGTAATGCAGCAATGCATAAACCAAATGTAGAGAAATAAGCAGTTTTTATTTAGGAAGTTACTTCCCTGCTGAGAAAACCAGCAAAGACCAGTATGAACTCCAAGCTGGCTGACCATCACACCAGCCTCCAAAATACAACATATGCTGATCTGGCTGGTTTTCCTAGCAGGGCTGTTTGAGCATAACATATGGTATAGATACTGTATGTTGAAAGGTAACAAAGCAGAAACTGTTTAGCTGTTACTTAGCTTTAAGTAGCCGTGAGAGGATTTTTGTAACAATTCTGCTCAAATTTCTTGATGTAAGTGAGAGTTTTAACAAATTTCTCTCTTAATTGTACAGAATAATGAAGGCCCTGCTTGTGACTTTGGTTCTTCCCCTGGTTTTTGTGAGTGGTGAGTGACTTTAAAGACATTTGGATCCAGGTTATGTAAAAACAATCTAACGTAGTCACGACATGTTGCATGCTCTACCTGCAATCTCCCATAAACTTCCCTTTGTTGTGTAATAATCGCTGTAGTGTCAGGTGTGATAAAATGATGGGGTTCTCAGAGTAAACACTGTTTGTTTAAGAAGTGGCTGTTGTTTCTAAACTGGACGTAATGATGAAAGTCAGTGTTGATGTGTGCACACCGCTCAACAGAATGTTGCTCATGGTATTGCAGGTTCAGCACTGCAGTGCTACAACTGCATTGAATTGGCTGGTGAAGGATGTTTTCCAAGCCCACAAATGTGTGGCTATGACCAGAATGCCTGCGTCACTGCCACATACAACTTCTATCCATGTATGTGACTCCAGTTCTTTTATACTTATTTAGTACTTAACACTTCATTTTAACAACTTCCTGAGGCTCACAGTGGTGCTGAAAAAGAATATACCTTTCAAATTTGATGGCAAGGTTGAAAACAAACTTGCTAAATGCTTAATTGCAGCAACTACACTTAATAAACCATAGTTCTTGTACTAAGCACAAAAACAAGAATTGTATCTTCAAAATTGTAACTGTCCTGGAGAAACAGAAAGTATTCTAATATATTACATGCTAGTTAGGTATTATATGCTTATGTATATAGCTATATTTATAATATAGCTATATACATTAGCATATAATTAATATAGCTATAATGTAATTAGCTGTATAATAGCTAATTGCTATATGCTAATTAAGTGTATTATATGCTAATGTAAAGAGATTTTAGATCATTTCTATTGGGCCATTCATCATGAAGTGGGCAGCTGGCATTTTTAAATACGTTGTCGTCTCTCAAAAAAACAACGAAAAATAGATCTCCAAATAGTAACTTGTAAGTCAGGGCAAAAACCTTCAGAACTTTAAATGTAAGTTATGGTTTTTACATTCACTAGGAAGGATTTTTCAGTTCCAAGTTCACAAACTCACAGCTTAGCACAGAAGTTCATTTTATATCCTAAATGCTCAATAGCAACCAAGGCTACGTTCACACAACAGGTAAAAGTGGCCAAAATCTGACCCTTTCTTCATATGTGACACAGTTAACTGTGTGGCAGTGTGAACAGCAGAAAACATTTTCATATGTGGTACTCAAATCCGATATCTATGCAACTCAGTCTGAACAGTCAGATCAGATCTAATGTGACTTTTACGTTAATCCAGCTCAACATTTGTCATAATTTTGTGCTGCAGAGAAAGGAAGATGGACAGCAAGAGTGAGGGAGGATTTGAGTGGGGGATAGTGAGCTAACAGACCTCGTAAACATTTCTGTACAAACAACATTAGTAGGCACTGATTGCAACTGCTCAGTGTTCCGAACAGAAATGGGTCGGACACGGCAGTAGGAGACTGTGGCTGCAGTGTCAAAGGAAAGTTAAAAGTCTGATAGCGAAGTTTAAAGAAACCAAAGTGGCCAACGTGCCCTTTTAACACTGAGCTTGTAGATAGCTCCTGTGATGCTGGCGAACATGAAACTGAAACCTCCACTGCACATTTACATGAGCATTAGATAGATGTGATAGATATGATAGATATGATGCATTTTTTTCAGTTATAGGAAATTAAAATCACCCCTTACTGATTTAAAGTTTTATACTACTTGGCAGGCATTTGTGTCATATTTTAACAATCTAAAAATGCTCTCCACTAACACAGAGATGTGGTCTGGCAGGTTTACACTTACACAATTTTTAAATTGAAATTTTATAAAGTACATTACTATGATCTAATATGATAATCTGTACTCAGCTTTGTACCAAGATGTAATGCATGTAATGTGTGAAAAGCATTTGGCTAGGAGGTTTAGTTGGGTTGGGACAGGGTAAATGAAAGACTAGTAACTGGTGGAACTGTATTGTTTCTTGTTTGATGTATTCTTTGTTCTTCCCAATTCTTTACTGCCTCAGTTTTAATTAACACTTTATTTAAAGGCTTGAACTTGAAGTCTGTAGTTTATTATTGTACCGATAGCCTGTTAGGCAATTAACTTTCAGCGAAATGCTTAGCCTACTACTGAGGGCAGAATGTATCCAGTTATAAAGAAAATCTATGGTGTAAAAAAGTCAAAGTGAGTCTGTTAGGAATAAACAGTGATGCTTAACTGGCAGTTTATCACCTGGTTGCATTTAATGGACACAGATGTCAATGCCAACAACTGGGCTTTTTCAGGGAGTCATTATGAAGCCACAGTCTCATGTCTGCCGAAGCTCTGTGCCTTTAATGCTTGTAGCATTGCTGGTCTTGCCATAATTTCTTAATGCAACTGCATGTTGTCCCATAATGCCTCAGAGACGTTTAATGGGAAACACAATAGCTCAAAAAGCATGTGAAAAATAAGGTGGATAAACAAAAGATACGAACAAACAAACAAATAGCAGTGTATCAACGCCAGCCACTCTTGAGGCCCTGAGTTAATCAGGGCCTTTGGGCTTCAGCCCAGGTAAGGCTGTGCATTAAGTCGCCCCTGAATACGTCAGCGCTCTGTGCAGAGAGAGCAGACTCAGTCAAAGTGGTGGGTCAAATGCCTGCTCACCCCGCGGTTCTGGTGTCCCTCTACACAGCAGCCCTGCTTCATAGCGTTTTCCTTTCTAATGTCACTGTAGTGCTGCAGCTCCCTGCTTAATTAGTGCCAAGAACACTGACAAAAACAAATCTTCATCCTATCCAAACTCAGCAGAGCTGCAGCCGCCCTAATTTAGCTCTGAATCTCCTCAGTAGTCTCTTTTTCTTCTCTTTAGGAAATTTAGCTGGGTTCCCAAACACCTGAACTGAATTAACTTCCTTGTGTGCGACACACTCCGTCTGCGCTCGCTGTAAACGCCTTTTCATTTGGAAAATGGGTTTTCATTCATCACTGTTGACAGTACAGAAGGTATTACTGTTAGGCTGGAATGATAACACTATCTGTCCTAAATACTCTGAGGCGTCCACGGTTCTAATCCAGATCAGTTAATTTCAGTTTGCTGAATCTGTCTAGTGACAGTAAGCTCTGCTTCTGCTAGGTCAGATGAGGCTAACGCTAGCTCTGTGGACGGATTCAGCTGCAGTTAAATTAACTTTCCTCCACGGTTGTTTTTAACGACTCTGTTGTTAAGAGTGATGTGGGGCTAAAGGCTGGTGGAATGTTGGAGAAGCTAGACATTTAAAATTGAGCTAAGATGATGAGCTTTGATTCATCAGCAGAAAATGAACTGAGCTGATGGCAGCATGTAGCACGTGGGCTAGCCCTATCTGGTCAGCTCACATCAGACAATTTCCACTGAAATGTCTGAACGGCTTGCTCAACTAGAAAATCCTCGTAATTCCAGTGAATGCAGTCTGGATGGCTACCATGCAGATAAAACACTGGCCCAGAGAAAAATACAGAACAATAAAGTCTAAGTTATAGGACAGATAATACAAACACAAAGCTGAGTGGCCACAGTATTCCTTCTAAGGGGCCGTTACCTCCTTGTGTCAGTAGCTCCTCCTTGTGGACAACCTTGGTAAATGTGAAGGAGTGAGAGTGAGTTACAAGCCAGGTCTATAAGGTGCTTCTCATCTAAAAAGTGAAACAGGGCACTGATGTTGATTTAGTAAAATACAGAATTTGTTCATTTAAACTAAAAGTTTGCTTTACATTGTTACATTGAAAGTTCTTTATTTGAATTGAATAAAACTGAATGAAACTGATTTGTGTATTTGTGATTTAATAAACTGATATGCAGTTTATTGTCATGTTAGTTAATGGAGATAAATGTAACAGTTTTGTAACAGTGTATGTGGGATTTGCAAAATGAGCTACAGGTTTGCCAAAGGCTGAAACTGAGTAATAATTAAAGTTGTGGTCACTGAAAGTGTTCTGTATTGCAGAATGGAAAACATGGAAAAAAAAACTCTAATGCAAAAAGATTTTATTCCACTTAATTTTTGGCCGTTTCTGTTGGTCCATTCATCACCAAATTTTCACCCAATGTAAAGAACAGCTGCCAAACTCAAAAGATGTAGAAAAATAAAAATTGAAAAAAAATTAAACATGGGTTTTTTTTTAGACAGCTACATTAGCCTTTAACAAAAACTGACATAAACCTACATAAACACTTATTCCATCATTAAAGCTGCTTTTGTTAATACTGATTGTCAATTCACCTGAGACAGTGTAGTGACAACTAACTCTCGTTAGAATAAGCCTTTTACAATTTGTGTTTATGTATGTTTTTCATGAAATGCACAGATAGATGTCATGTAGCCTGATTAACCCTGCCCTTCAGTAAAGTGTTACCAAAAAACTTTTATACAGGGTATTGGTTAAATGTTAAAATGCTCTCTCTATCTTTATCTCTTCAGATAATACCTTCCAGAGATGCATCAACATGTCTGACTGCCTCATGCTGCAGACTTTTTACTTTGTCAATGCCCAGTGCTGTCAGACTGACCTCTGCAATAACAATGACTACATATAGGGCAGAATTTTTGAATTTTGAATATGGGACAAAACTGAGTAGATCAATTTGTGATTTAAATGTGTGCATTTCAATTGGTTTGCTTATTTTTTCAGGGTGGACGGTTAACCAGACAAAATGTCGATAGTTGATTTAAAAGTACAGACAGGTAAAAAATGATAGGAAACCCTGAATGAGTGAGTGGAGACACCCAGTGCAGATGCTTCCAGACAGGTGATACAATTGAGTCACTAATATCCTGCAATGCTCTGTGGCATCTGATAGCATTGGCCCTGTTATCAGTGTGTGTTTGATCCCAAGTGATTCTACAGCCATCTGTGGCCGGGAGTCCAAGACAGCACAATTGGCCTCGCTCTCTCTGGGTGGGAGGGATGGCCCTCCCTCACCCCCGATTACTCAGCATGATGCTAGCCAGCGCAGGCATCTGTTAGCTGACGTAAGAGAACTGGCGGTTAGTGTTCTTCTCCAAGCGTGTTCAGCTGTCCAATGGGCATTGCCTTAGCGGCTGTTTAAAAAGATGCAGTGGCGCTTCACAGGACTCGGAAGAGGGTTATGTTTGCCTTCGCCTTCCTAGCGCTGATGGTATTGTGTGACTGGGGGAGTTCTAACTGGTTGGTGGAACTGGATATGACTAAATTGGGGCAGAAATTGGAAAAATACCAAAAATTGGCAAAGAGAACAGTACAGTTCCAAAGACTTCAGATTTCCAGAGAATTCCAGAATCTATGACAAGAAGCACCAAAGCTGTTCTGGCAGCTCACGGTGGCGCCACGCCTCAGTATGAGACTTCATGTTGTTTTTTCCTTTCATTTATCACCTGTCTGTAGTGTGTTAAACCAAAGCTATTTTCCATAAAGTATGTCTTGCTGTATAGAATCCTTCTTAAAATCATAGTTAAAAATGCTTTGAATGTGTTGGATATTTGACATTTTTCAACGTGGAATAATATTTAGTGTACAAATAAGTTGAAAGTCAATTCAAATAAAAGCATGTTGTCTAATATTCCTTCTGCTTTCAGTTTATTTCTTTCCCCCAGGCCAAAATCAGTGATAAACTGTGCTGATGCTACATTTGAGCTTTAGAATGTTCAGTATCTTCTGGGAGAACCGCAGCTACGGATCAGTTACTGTAATCTCCTCCATTATTTAGAAACACTGAACACTCAGACACTTAAACATTACAATGTAGAGAGCAGGCTGGTATTTGAAGCCTATGAATGCTTTGATGAGAAAGAGGAGTGAACTAAAAAGACCCTAATAACAAAGGTAAGTCTTGCTCATGTTGGCAGTTTTATTATTAATAGTTGGGTAACTACACTGTCCTGATTGCTTGAGTGCACTGTTTTATTCAAGTCACGAAATGATCTGTATTTACACCGTTTAACAAAACTGGGTTTCTACTGTATTCAGGAACTTCTTATGAAATCAGCTGGTTTTAAGAGATTGTCTGTAATAACACAGCAAATTACTGACATTAACACTGAGCTGTATCACACAGAAATATGGAAGATGACAGCAACTGAGAGCTATAAAGGCATTTATTAAAACATTTAAGTGCTTTTATTCTGACAGTTCAGACTTTGGTGTTGTAAAGATGGTTAAATATTTACATTGGAGTTTTTGTTTGTTCTATTATGCTGGAAAAATTGTATTGTTTATTGAGATTTTATTTTTAAAAACATTTATAGGTCTGGTAAAATTAAAAGCCTTTTTTTTATGTAAATTTGCAGTAAATTGACGCCTACTAACTCGCATTACTTTTACAGTTGTCATGTAAATATACAGGAGATGACTGATTTTTAATTGCAGGTTATTACCGTAAGTGTGCAACAGAATACAAGTCAAGTCAAGTTTATTTATAAAGCGCTTTTTACAACAGGTGTTGTCACAAAGCAGCTTTACAGAAAAATCCGGGTCCAAGACCCCATGAGCGTCACCAATGGCAACAGTGGCTGGGAAAAACTACCTAAGAACAAGAGGAAGAAACCTTGAGAGGAACCAAGACTCAAAAGGGGAACCCATCCTCCTCTGGTCGACACCGGATAGCAAACAGCATTAATACAAAATATTATAATACAAAACAGGAAAAACAGGTGGAGCAATGTTTAATTAGATAGTTTGAGTTTATGCAGCAGCATCAGGAGGGTCAGTTCATGCAAGTGAGGTTTAAACAGCTTTGTACAGCATGAAACTCCATGGTCGTCAAAACGGTGCAGATCAGCCAACAGAGATGGAGCTCTACTGACTCTAGCAGCTCTGGTGGCTCCCATGTGGCGACTCAGGCAGACGTCGCTCAGGGGCTCAAATAAAGGGAGGGAGAGCGAGAGAGAGAGAGAGAGAGAGAGAGAAAGAGAGAAAGAGAGACTGATTAACATGAAATTTAACAGGAAGCCAGTGTAATGACGACAGGATTGGGGATATATGGTCAAATTTCTTGGTCCTTGTAAGGACTCCAGAAGCTGCATTCTGGACCATTCCAGCTAAAATGGTATTACAGTAGTCCAGCCTGGAGGTTATACAGGCACCAGCTTTTCCGCATTGTTTAGGGCTAGAACATTACGTAGTTTAGCGATGTTACGCAAGTGGAAGAATGCGGTTCTAACAATGTTGCAAACATGTATATCAAAGGAGAGACTAGAATCGAAGATGACGCCTAGATTTTATACAGTAGTGCTTGGAATGACCATATGGTCATCTAAATTTAGTTCAAATTTGGAGAGTTGAGATCTCTCTGCTTTGGGTCCAAGTAGTAGGACCTCAGTTTTATTAGGATTTAGAAGAAGGAAATTGTAGGTCATCCAGCTTTTGATATTTTTAACACATTCAAGATTATTAACACATTCAAGATTATTTAGATTCAGGGCCTCATTTGGTTTAGGAGATCTATTAAGTTATGTGTCGTCCGCATAGCAGTGAAAACTAACGCCCAACCTGCGAATTATGTTACCAAGAGGTTCCATGTACAGAGAGAAAAGCAGCGGCCCGAGCACAGATCCTTGGGGGACACCATATTGTACTAGCGTACGATCATACAGCTGCATTACACTAATCTTGTGGTGCAGGTGAGTGTAAACTCACAGTTTACAGTTATTTTATTATTACAGTTAGTAATTTACTGCTATTTTACAGTGAAATTCTGTTCATCTCTGTCCAGTTTGTACCATTACTTCACGTGTTACACTTGTACTACACTTTGCTGTACTTACCACCTTTGCTATATTTATATTTTTCAACAGAAAATTGAGAGTTGTGCTCTTGGCTTTGCTGCTTGCTCTACTGGTCACAAGTGGTGAGTTCTGCTTGTTTTCTTACTGTACTCAGTAGTATACAATTTTGGCAGGTTAGTATACAAAATATTAATGTTCTACTCTGTTTTGTACTAATAGGTAGAAATAGGGTGACGCTATTTCTGAACTACCACAGAATTAATCCGTCATGAACTTGTTTGTTATTTTTAGGGCTGGTGTAAGAACACTCATTTTCAGGGTTTTTCATACAGGAGCAGCTCCTCCTCTTCTGCTTCATGTTGCAATGTGGTTCAATAGTGATACTACATCATATATAGAATTATCATTTTGTACACATCTGTGACACAGGATAAGACATTTAATCCCTTAGAGGCAATCATGGTGGAATATCAAAGTGAAGTTCTATCAGGGGCATGTTTGCACCACATGCTCAGTCAAAGACAGCAGATCGGCAGTCATGTAAAGTATTATTATGTAAAGTATTATTATGTTTTTGCTTTACTCATTAAACTACTAAGGAATATGGCTACATAAATGTTAGAAAATCTATGCTTAAGAAAGAACACAGGGTCCCAGTGGCATAACTGGGAATTTATGGGCCCTTATGGAGGGCCCCAGTGTAAAAGAGAAATAATAGCCCCTCATTTGGAAATGAATTTTAGTGAATAATAAAGTGTGTAATTTGCTTGTTTACTCACTGCTGTTTAAACAAGTTCAAGGCATGCCCTCCACTCACTATAACGTTAACCTCAGTGTTTATGATAGGCTGCCTATTTAATGAATATAATGTTGCAGGTTGTGAAGGATCCATTTGAAAGTAGTTACAATGGAAGAGCTACAGATAGATTTCAATAAGAGGGAGATAAATAGACGTCAGTTGTGTTTGTGCACTGCTCATGGAACATAAATGATGCGAAATGTTAAGAAATTTGATTTTTCTGAGAGTCAAGTAACCAAGTAACCAAAACATAAACTAAGCACAAACCCAGGGCAAGATAGCCTAGGAGTGAAAGACAGCATAGACATGGTGAATAAAACAGGAGGTAAACGCACCACAATACGCAAATAGATGTAACTAGGAGCCAGTAAAAACTCTGAAAACAAGAACTCACCGGATAATTACCCCCAACTCAAAATAGAAACTTATTTGGGACTGCGTCTTGTGATCCCAGAAATCCCAGGAAACTTGGAAAAACATAATTCTTGTATTCAACTTGATTGATTTAATGTTTGGGAGTTTCTGTAAGCAGGTCAAAAAGGCTATGGTTGATTCTACATCAGCGTCGGTGACTTTTCTCCATTTGATCGAAACCTCTCATTTCCTTTTTGACAGGTTCTTCTCTCAAATGCTGCACAACCAGAAACCGTAGTAACCCAGTAACCTGTTCTCCTAACAGCAATGTGTGCATTATGGGCAGAAGGACATATTATCCATGTAAGATAATAGCCTGAGGCAAAGCACAGGACAGGCACACAATTTGTAGTCATTTTTATGAGTGAATCAAGGGCACACTTAGTAGTTTTATATACATGTAGTGAGCACTTTATTAGGCACACCTCTTGTATCTACATTTATTGCCCATTTTATCAGCTCCACTTACTATATAGGAGCACTTTGTAGTTCTACAGTTACAGACCGTAGTCCATCTGTTTCTCTGCATTCTCCTAGTAGAGTGATCGCTGATTGTATATGCTGAGTTACCAGATAATTTACCTTGTATCTACACTTACTGGTTTATCAGGAGCTTCTACCATATAGGTGAACTTGACCGGCTTTTGCTGTATAATTTCTCAGCCCTTCTCTACCCCAACCACCAATAAAAGGGGACCACCATAAACAGGCCCACACAAACACATGGCTGGGCCATTGAACATTGTGATGACTGGATGTGTCTCCTCTACCTCAAGCCAAAAATATATTTTCACACTCCACTGTACAGCTATAGTTAATGCTGACTGTACTAGTTTGAGCTTTTCACATAGCATGACACCATGTATGGTATGACTTTATAGAATATTCATTGCTATATTTCATAAAGAAATACTGCATCTAGATCAGGCATATCAAACTGGGGGCCTTCTGGGCCAAAGTGCTGCGGAGATTAGCGTTTACCCTCAACTAGCGCTCTGAATTCAGTTGATGAAGGTCTTGCTAATTAGCTGATGAGCTGAATCAGGTGTGTTTAATGAGCCACTGTGCTGAAGTCTGCAGTGTTTTATAAAGAAATTTTGGAGCATTTCTTAGCATTTATTCATCCTGAAATTTTCACACAATATAAAGGGAAACAATGGACAGCGATGATATTTTCTGTTTAAGGAGCAGTGGCAAACTTGGGGAAGCATTTTCAATTGTTGTCCTTTCTGAGCACAACACGTGCTTCAAGCCCCCTCTAGTGGTAGCCCCCTGAAAGCTTGCTTCTTTTCCAAATACAGTTCTATGCACAAGTTTGGATGTCTCTGCTGAAATGATGTTTTGTTGACTTTGTAAGTGAAAATAAGTTACACATCCTCTACAGGGAACACACTTCTGCACAGTTTAATGCACAAGTACTGTTTATTTGCTGAGTTTAACATATTGAAAACTAAATTAAATGTGGCCTGTGCAAAAGTTTTGCCATGTTTTATGTTTTATTATTTTATATTATTTATTGTTTTGCCAATATGTTTAACTATAAATAAATAAATATAAATTGAGCATTAAAGTGTGCAGAAAAAATGCCATTTTTCTGTATGTTCTCTGCAGAGGATGAACTTATTTTCACTTAGAAAATCAGCATAACATATAATTTCTCCAGCAGTGTTCAGACTTTGCACACAATGGTAGTATTTGCCCAAGCGTGGTCTTATGGTTGTCCCTTTCTATTGGTGGACAGGGTAGAAGGTGGCTGATAAACTGTGCAGTAAGCTTGGCTGCAGTCTGTAATTGAACCTACAAAGTGCTTATATATGGTAATTGTTTCTGATAACATGTTCGCCCCTTATCTACTGTGTAAAAGAATCCGAGAAAATGATATGCAAAGCCATTTATCCAGACAGTAAGTATTTTTTGGCTGCCTAAGACTTTTGCACAGCATTGAACAAACCAGATTGAACTAATCATTAAAATATATTTTTAAAACACTGCATTTAGTGGTCGTGTTTTCTCTGATTTAACAAATGATCATTGACTGAAGAGTTGAATCTCATGTGCACTGTGCAGCTGGCAGCCCTCTGGTCCAGAAGTCTGAGCAAACTGTAATCCATTGGTAAACAGTAAACTACACTGTGAAGACCTGCTGAACATGCCATACCTTTTCATCCTCAGACAAAAACTTCTGGAGGCGTGGCAAGAAGGAGGAGTGCGCCCGTCTGCCACTGAGGTGGGTGCTTTACATTATAGAACTTATGTGCAATTTAGTTTCATGCAGGTTTTGAGTAATCAAAGTTGCATGAAAGTAAACATAAAATATAATATGTGCAATAACTTTTGCACAGGCCACATTTTATGTTTATTTTTTACCAGTATGTTAAATTCATCAAATAAACAGTACTTGTGCATTATAATGTGCAGACTTGTGTTCTCTGTAGAGAATGTGTCACTTATTTTCACTTACAAAATCAACAAAATGCCATTTGACCAGGGGCACTGAAACTTTTGTATGTGTTTATGGAAATTAAGCTGCACAAACAGCCTGTTCTGAATTCACCTTTCAGTATAGCAGTTCAGCCCATCCATTCATACTAAGTAATAAGGAGTGCTGAATGCTTTCTTAAATGAGGCAGCCAATCAGAGCAGAGGACATTTACTATAATCAGTCTTAAAGGCACAGCAACAAAACCAGCCTGTTTAATTAAAAAATTAAAAACAAAAATGAATTATGGCTGGTTTTGGAACATAGAGAAATCAAGAAAAATGTAGGATATGGGCCCTTCTGCACTGATCTACTGTCAAGGCAGAGCAAAAACAGGCCAGACTTCCACTGACTCATGTAAATGAGATAAAGAAACGGTCAAGGCTTTTTTGCTACGATACATAATGAAGGTCAAGGCTTTTTTTGCTATGATACATACAGTATATATTTGAACATGTACAATATTTCTTCAAACAAGATTAACCAAAGCTGACAATACATTCTGGGCAATTCAACCAATGAACCCAGTACACGATTGTCACTGTGTTTCACAACAGAAATACACAGTGCAAATAAATAATACACTACACTGGTCATATTTACAATATAAACAAACAATATCAAAAACAAAGTGCAAAAAAAAAAAAGAAAAAAGCTTTGGATCTTTTGAACGTGGCGCAACGTATGCAATGATGGTTGCCATGTCAATTCTACACAGAAGCCATGAAGGGCAAGGTGAAAAAAGTGTGTTCCAGAGTCAAATTTGCATGTTTAAAGTTTTTGCTGTGCGTAAAACAATAAAAACAGATGAAAATTATTTTTATAAATATCTGCTCAATGATTTTCATTGCTAAGCAGCCCTAAAACAGGACCTAACTGGCCTGCAGAATTGATGTTATACCAACACTGACCACAAGGGACAGATGCCTTTTGTCAGCAGCATATTGCATGGGATGACTTTGACAATACATAATGCACACAATAGTTTATGTGGTGCAAATAAGCAACTTTTTGGACTTTACTCCAGTGCAGCAACTGTAAACCTCATATTAGGATCTTCTTTTCTAGCTATTCTATTTAGAAATAACTGTTTCTAGCTAGCGACTGCTGAGCTAATGTTAAGAAAGATCCTAAGGTAGCTGGTACAGCCGTAAGGATACACAAAATTCATGACTCGAATTGATACACTGGCTGAGACTTTATCTATGGTGTCCATCAAAAAAGCTTTGGCACACTGGATAACATAATCTCTGTAAAGATTTCACATATAACAGCTAACTAGGCACTTGTTTCTGTAATGCATCATTGTATAATTGGGGAAAATATGGTAATTGAGTGCCATGAGTTCATTTGCAGTTATGCTTACTCAGAAAACCACTTGTGATATAAGGTATTAAAATGTTTCTTATGCTGAAAAAAGAGAGAACATTTCAGTGATGTTTCATTCTTCACATATAATTTGTGCATAAACTCTACAGGGCCTATGTAGCAGATACATGACGCAAATATGTGTGAGCAATGTGAGCGACTCAAAATCTTATCGCTGATGACGTTCATAGGACAACACGGTATGAGCTAACATGCACCAGAGTTTTATTACTCAGCAGAAAAATATATCAGCTGTAAATGTGACTCTCCCTCTTTTTCTTTACCTTACCCTTCAGGGCTTCCATGAATTCTTTATACATTACCATATTAAGATTGATTTACACACCAAAATAACATTTAGATTCTATTCTTGCCCAGTAGTGTCCACTCACACGATTCAGTGTAGATCGGTAAGAAATGGTAAACACTACGAGGATGTACACAGAATGCCTTGCGCAAAGCTGAAACATGATACAGACTTGTGGCTGAAGGCAACACAGGCCCAAACTAATAAGGGGGTGAGGCGAACATCAGCGGTTTCACTTAGGATACATACTTCGGTTAGAGTACAGAGGATGGCAGAATTCTTGGACATTACATTGTGCTCTTGCAGTTGTTGAAAATGCCCAGCCGGATAAATGAACATCTGTTGAAATATACAAGCAGACTGTACACGTACACACGCACGTGTACACACGCACTGGACCTGCGCTGTACACACACTGAGCGTCCACTGTGTCAAAATATCCCAAAGTTGTCAGTCTTTTGTGGGCTAGCACAGCTAGCCTGAGTTAAGATACTCCAAAGCCACTTCATAACAGAACTTGTACTGGTCCTATAGAGAGAGAGAAGAAAAACACAAAACCACTAGTTTAGAAAATATTGTTTAGATGGATAATACACTGAATTTTTACATAGGACTTACTTCACTGTGGCAATTTTATATGTGTCAATGACAAAAGGATCTCAAAAAGATCATTTAAAATTCTTATTAAAAAGAACCTATTCAAACTGTTGATACTTGTTTTATAGCTTTAATAATGGTACAAATTCATTTTTAAACATAATCATAAATTTTACCACCCAGAAAATGTCAAGTGGCACAACTGTACATAAAAAAATCTTATTTGTTAAGTTATCTGCCACTATTAACAACGTATATCATCTAGTCTTTGTATTTGGACAATTGTATAAACCTTTGTTTTTCAATTCAAGTTTATACATAAATGATCTTGTCCAAATAAATAAACATTTTTATTATTATTATAACATATTATAACATGCTTTTCCTGGGATCACACCACCTGACTGCATCTAAACTGAACCAGCCTAACCAAGACTGACTTTGTATTGCACTTTCACAGCCACTTGCCATCTTTATGGTGCAATACCCTGAAAACTATCCCTGAAATGCATGTCAGAACAAAAGTCCTTTGCTGTCGGTTGTGCCATGTGGCATTTCAGTAAGTAATGAGTTACTTGATATCAGCAACATTTTCTCATTTTTAGCCCCCGTTAACATTGGATATTGTATTTATTTGTAGGAAAAAATACATTTGTATCTAATATAATATAATATAATATAATAAAAATCATACTCTCCTAAGGCTGAGTACTCACCAGTAGGTCCACCATGTTGGGTTTGTTGTTCCTCAGTGTTTTGACAGCGTGGAACACGTCAACTGAGTGCTGGTGTCGCAACATTTCACTCACGATGCTGATGGCACAGAACGTTCCACTGCGTCCGCCACCATTCCTGACACACACGAGCACACATACAGGTCAGCATTCAAATAAAAAACAACAACATTCAGTAAGATTAAAAAAATACAACTGACAGCTGTCTGGTTATATGTGTAAAAGTACAAACACATATAGTTTAAATATATAAAAAAGCTAAAGTTCAGGGCCAAATTACATAAACTTAACTTTAGTTCTAAGTTAAGATTTGACAAGCTCCAATTCCTATTACAGAAGCAACTGAGGAACAATAACTTACTTTACAGCATCTTATGTCAAGTTAGGAAATGCAAAATCAAATGAGGTCAATAATCATTATTTGTTGTTTTTTTCTATCCCACACATACATAACTGAGATGTAAACATGTAATCAAAATCATGGAAATGTTGCAAAGAATGTAAAAAAAAAAGATAAACTAGAGAGCATGTTCTTAACTTTTTTGATTAACTATTTGGTCAAAAAAGTTAAGAATATTTCAGAAGTTCAAGTTTAACATTAACATTTACAACTTTGTCTCCCTATTATTCACAGCCATTGCTGTAAACCTACATTTGGCAAGATTTCAGCGACATTGACACATGCAGGTTTTGAGAGCTGGGGGAGATGAAGAAACCACTTTCATAAATAAATGTCACGCAGTTATTGATAATGAACACTGTTATCCTGCTTGTCACAGCTGCCTAAAAATGATAACATTCTCCTTTCAATAGCACAGCTAACGGTAGAAACGGTAGAAAAACTCTCATTCTTTACATGAAACATTTACATATAATTTACTGAACATATAAAATATTTTTGGCCTAACAAATACAAACATCCTTTTGGCTGCACTTAATGGAACTTTCTTGAATCAATTCACTGTTTATTTTTCCGTTTTTCTCATGAGCGAGGACCTTGGTGCTACACTGAGTCAACAACATGAGTGGGTGACTCCAGCATGCTGGATTAAAAACTGTTTTAAGATAATGAAAGTAGGGAGGAGGAAAAAGTAAGAAAAACTAAAGCAGGAAAAATGCAGGGAAAAAATCTGTTAAAAGTGGGCTGAAAACGACCCAAACCCAAACGATCATAACGTGAACAGTCAAAAACTTCAGGACAAGTATTTAAATCTCTAATTATTATCAGGTAGTTATCAAGCCCTTCAAGTGTTAGACCACGGAGAACATAAAGAGATACAGTCAAGAGGGTCTCGTAACTGAGGCCTAGAACCAAGGAGCTAAATGAGCTGTGAGTGTGTTCTGCCACTAGAGGGAGATGTTTCTCTTAGCAAAAAACAGAAAGAAAACGAATCGCTCTCCAACAAAAATTCCAGGCTTTCAGTCCTCTCTGACGAATGAATTTGCTAATTAATACTCTAATGATTATTGATCTGTTTTCATGCTGTTGGAGGCCTGAGAACAGAAAGGCTGATTTCATACGCTCAGCGGAGACTCTGCTGGATGGGCCTGATTTGTAAAGCAAGAGAAAGAAAGAAGGATGGTGTTTGTACACAGTGCGTGCAAACAGTCATTTATTTCTAAACAGATAAAGTGTTCTGTGCATGTATTATGCATATGTTCATATGAGTGTGTGAATGCATGTGTGACCTACAGGCAGTGCACCACAGTGCGTCCTTCTCCTCCGTCATACTCCTCCTGCCATTTGTCTACCTGGTGAATGAGTTTGAGGAAGGAGCGTTTGGACACAGGTGTGTCCCTGTACATGGGCCAGCCTAGGAACTGGAACTGCTGCACCATACGATAGCCATCCTGAGGCTGGAAAACAAAAACAGTCAGTCACAAATCAGTGATAACCATCAATACTGTAAAAAACAAAACAAAACAAAACAAAACCAAAAACAAAACAGTATAGCTCTTGTCTTTTGGCCTTTAACCTGGTAACATAACACCACAGAATCCAGTCAGCCACAGAACGCAGTCAGCAGTCTCAAAATAAGTCAGCAGGCTGTGTTGTTATCAGTGAGATGCATAAAACAGGGCCTGAAAGTTCTGTGGCCGATACCAACTATATGTAGGCAAAAATTCCTATAACTGTAAATTCTGCCACAGAGTGTAACAATTTCAATATGTATCAATAAACAATTAAAAACACAGTAACCCAATCTTAACTGTAAACCTGTTTACCCCTCAGTTTCTTCTGAGGATCTCTCATTCATCATTTTCCATGAAACCTGCTGTCAACGATCAAAACTAGGTATTTGATCTTTCTTGTCAGAGGAGAATTCTTGTCAGAGTAACGTAGGCATCCCAGTTTCCCAAAAGCATCTCAGTGTTGAGATCATCCCAACTGGTAGAGAAAGTGTTTAGTGTGATACTCGCTCTACCATTTAAGAATCATCTTTGTGCTAGAAAGCTTATGGGAAACATCACTCTGTATAGCTCTGTAGAATTACTTTTAAATTACAAAATCCAATAGACCTCTCAACTGAAAATCTTATCAATCCTGAAATCATGTGCATTGCTACACCCTTAGGGGGAATGCATCTAAAGTGTGCACATGGTGCAAACACTGACATTTTAACATGAATATATAAACATAAAGCACATATTCAGGCACTCCTTATTTTTCATAAATGTATCATATCGAGACACCACTGTATCATATCAAACAGAATTCTGAAATGCATATATCGTTACACCCCTAATATCGGCCGATACAATTTTAATAGTTTGGACGAAACCTTCTGAGGACATAAGCTGGAGTTCTGGGCAGGTTCTATTTTAAGTTATAGGGCTTGATCACTTGTTTGATGAACAGAGATACAACTGATGAACAGGGAGGGATGGAGAGATGGTGGGGTGTAAAAACTTTGTCACAGGAAAGCAAAAGTGGAGATTGAAATTTCTAGGATGTTAGATTACAAGGTAAAGGAGCTCCAGCTGTGGTCCTCCTCCCAAACATTATTTCATAACTGCATGTAATATGGCCAAAAACACAACAAACTCACAAACATCTGTTTTAGTTAAACAGAACTTTACTTACTGATCTAATTATGACTGTGATTGGTCAACTATGATCGTCACTTGTCAAATGTCACATTTCTAAACTCAAACAGCAGAAATTCACAAAGTCTAAATTAATAGAAATATTTTAGCGTGAAGGGTGGAGCTTCCCAGAATTCTTAGTGCTTTTGTTGGCTATTGGAAATTAGCTGTTTTATTAGTTCTCTTAATAGAACTGTTTTGTGTATGTTAATATGTCCTTATGCCAAAGGTCTGCTTGTGTTTTACACTTTTTTGTTATTTTAAAATAAGTCAGCAGGCCGTGTTGTGATTTGTGAGATGAATAAAACACATTAAGAGGCTGTTTGTGATAGGTTGGGATGTGAAATGCATCAGTGTTGTGATTGGTGGGGTCAGTAAAATAATTCAGCAGGCTGTGTTGTGATTGGTGGGGTCAGTAAAATGTATCCGCAGGCTGTGTTGTGATTGGTGGGAAAGTAAAATGCATCACCAGACGGTATTGTGATTAGTTGGATAAGTAAATTAAATCAGCAGGCTTTCTCGTGATTGGTAAGGGCTGTGTGTGTGTGTGTGTGTGGTTGCGGAAGGCCATGGCAGGTCTTGGTGATGTCATGGAGGTTGACATAACGCTGTAATGAGCTTAGAACAGGTGAGATGAGGTGGATATTCAAGCCAGTTTGTGTGAGTGTGTAAAACCCACCCGAGCAGCATTGTAAATGCGGAATATCCTGCTGATGATGTCCTCCTCAAGATCAGCTGACACAAACTCCACCTGCAGAGGGCCATGCCGATGTACACCGTTCTCTGGCCAGTACTGAGGGCACAGCTACACATACATAGACAGAATAAACATGACAGCAGCAGGTGTACTAGGGAAACATTTATGAAACACCATTCAGGTCATACATGCTCTTATTGTAAACTTTCATTTTTTTGTCTTTCCTGCAGATGAAAGATGATGACAAAAAGCTCACACAAAAGAAAGCAGCACACGAAACAAATGCAAACAGTAAAACACTTCCAGCAAATATGCACATAAAAAACGAGTACTTCAGCAGAGATTTTTCTTTTTTATTAAAAATTAATCCGGTGGGGCTTTGAATGTCACAGCGACAGTAAGAATAAAGTCATTCGGTCTTGCAAAGAATCAGATCTTTTGCCTTTTCATTATTTATTCATATATTCAAATCATCTCCTATTTGATCGTTTCCATTAGAAATGCTCCATGCAGACTACATACTTCATTCCCCGACAATAGGCGCATGATTGTGTTGCTTTTTGTAAAGGAATAAGTGATGAGAAGAGGATATGGAGCCTGTGTGAGTGTCTCTCAGCAGGGCCAGATTGGCTCTTTAGTGTTTGATGTGTAGGGTAGGGAGAGAGAGGCCTGTTCATTTAGCTGAGAGCACGAGACGGCCCCTGTTTCCCCTCGCTGGAGTGCCGCAGCTGAGAAGGCACTGTTTCAACACCCACCTGCATGTGTGTGCACAGAGGTAAGCATGCTTTGATGCACAAAAGACACGCTCGCACATTAGTAAGGACTTCCACTGACATCTTTTTACTGTAGCTGAATAATGCTATGCCTGCATCTTAACCTAACAGCACTAACTGTAACATCAATTAAGAGAAGGACATTTTCTGGCTCTTTTATTTTTTTTCACAACAACCAAACAACAAAAACAGTTTTTTTCTAGCAAGGACCAGCTTCATATGTACAAAACTGCTATATCACATACACACACACACACACACAAAAGGAGTAACTCAATTCTGCCCTCACACAGTAGGAGGTTGTGTTTGGTTCAGGACACTCATTCAGGACACAATTTCTGACAGGGTCCACTAGGGGTATGAATTACCTGACTGTAATAATGTAATATACAGTATACATACAGAATGTGATGTGCAGCATCTCATTACATAGGTGCTTCTTGTCAGTCATCAGGCCTGTCACTGGTTATGTGAGGACATTTCTGACCTATACTCTTGCTATCTCAATGGGCCTCATTTGCCAACCATTCTTAAGAAGAAATTTCTTCTTAAAACTCATTTATGCAGTAACAAAGGTTAGGGTTATGGTTAGACTGTATGCGGTTTAAGAACACGTCATGAATCTGACGTACAATTTTTTTGGCAATCAACAATTCAGGCATGTCAAGATCACCAAATTTTAACTAAAAATTAAAAACAAAACTGTCATGATAATGGTAATAAACAACTTTTTCTAAACAAATATACTGTATTAAATAAACTGGCTGTTTAGTTATCTTGCTACCAAGCTGTCGATACTTAGTAGCTCCCAACTGAAGGCAGAAACAGCCCAAGCTCAAATAAACAAACATTACTCACCACTGCCCTCTACAGTGTATGCCCTCTACTGGTGTTATAGCACCAGTAAGAAGGTAGAGATTGTGTTTTTATAAGTCCCATGAATCCCACGTAAGTCTCAACACTTTTTTCTGCTTTCTTTTATTTACATGAATTTGACTCAACAGATAAAAATGCATTTTACTATATAAGCATAGGATTGTGAAGGTTAACAACTGTGGAAAATAATTGTGGTCAGCTAAAATAATCATGATCAGCTCAAATAAATGCATGAGGCAGTTACATAATAATTATGACAGGACTGCAACAATGCTACAGAGCTAACAACAGGGTCCCACCTCATTTGGATAGTCCACTATTTGAACTAGGGTAGGGGTGGACAGACATGAAAATCTGCACTAGCCATTAGGGCCACGAAGCCAGTGGGTTGGGGCGGGGGCAGCCAAGAATTAAACTGAGTATAAAATTTAGTATAATTGTGGACTTTCTATTGTTTGGCTTATCTTAATGTTATATGACAAACAACTCACTCATTTGATGGAGCTGAAACATTTCTTCATATTTTTGGTCAGGCAAGGAAACATACGGAGCAAAGGAAAAGTAAAACTTAAGATAAAGATGTGTTACTTAATGGATTAATAGCTTTTTAGTTGAATGTAAGCTGATGATAAGGTACATACATACATACATCATCTAAACCGCTTATCCTTCTGGGTCACGGTGGGGTGCTGGAGCCTATCCCAGCTGTCATTGGGCGGAAGGCAGGATATACCCTGGACAGGTCGCCAGTCCATCGCAGGGCATGATGATAAGGTAAGAGTCTTTATTTGAACTATCCTAATAAAGTAGTTTGGTAGAAGTTGGGTAGTTAGTCTGATATCACGTGTATGTGGTGCATCTTGTCTGACTGACAAACACTGAGGAGAGTGTGTGGAAAAGAGAGAGGAAGAGAGAGAAAGAGAGAGAGAGAGAGAGAGAGAGAGAGAGAGAGAGAGAGAGAGAGATACTGACTGTGTGTGTGTGTGTGTGTGTGTGTGTGTGTGTGTGTGTCTGTGTGTGTGTGTGCGTGAATTTGCCCCTGGTACCTGGTCCTCGTGGTCTCAGTGGCTACAGTCAGAATTTTGAATGAAAGCCTCCTCAGTGTGGAGAGGAGCGGGAGAGGCAGATGGGTTTTGGTGGTGCTGGGGTGATTCTCTCCACCCCTCCTGGCTTTGATCCTGGGGTGTTATGACAGAGCCTCAGGCTGCTGCCCCATAGGGTCTCTCTCTCACACTCACACACACACATACAGACTCAGGCAGGTATGCACCCACCTAACACACTCATGCAGAGTCACGTACACACATAAAAACGCATCTCTCTCTCTTCCACCCACACTTTGCCCACAAACACTCTTGCCCAAACACACAAGCTCCCTCGTGTGCAAACACACTAGAGTCCAAGTCTGCAACGTTCACATATCTCTGCTAGTCATTCATTTTTAACCACTCTGTCTGATTACTCTACAGGGCAGCTTTTGATGTCTACCCTGAATCGTTAGAATTCCTTCATCAAAATACCTCCTTCCATGTAAATAATATTTATTAAGAATAACTCTGGTGTAACATCTCACAGGATAAAAAACACTTCTTAGAGGCCTCTTCCCATAGCAGAGTTTGAAGTAAATACCGAAGCCAAAACTTTAAAACTTTAAAATATTTTTTTTTCTCAGTTAGCTTTGGCTGCCAGTGATGTTGCTGTTGATGATGCTTTGCTTTATGACAGACTTGTCATCCAGTGTGAATATGATTCATGGCTAAATCCACATTATATGTATATAAGCACTTTGGGTATATGAACAGTAGTGCTAGGTAGTGTAGATACATTTCATTACATCTTCAAATATATCTTGGTATTACGGCATTTGATGATATTTAGCAACAATAAAGTTAATGAACTCATACTGCCTGTGTACCGCTTCTCTACACTACTCTTTTCTAAAAAATAGACATATACAGTATAAGCAGACACTACCAACTTTACATAGCTTGTTTTAATTGCACTGTTTCGTTCTGGCATCAGCTATTTTATGGAATAGAATGTTACTATGGATATACTTTCAGCCGCAGACACTCCACCCACAAGTAGATGGAGTATCTGATGTTAAGATGGCCACAACTATCGGGAGTGTGTCAGTTTGGCTATTCGCACAGCCTTTCTGTGCAGTGTTTATCAGTCCAATGGAAACACGTAAATACAAGCAGTTGCCTGCTCTACATGCTGTGACTGAGCCTTTCAGAACGAAATGGTCGCTTGATTGGAAAAAAGTTTGTGAAGTTTGTGGCACATCCAATCTTTAAAAATTATTTACGAGTTTTCTTTGAAACATTTAGTACCTATTAAGTGAGATATTCTCATAAGTTTGGTGGTGCATTTGTTTACTGCAGCTCTCCCACCCCTACATGTCATGATAAAATAGTGGTCTGATAAACAGTTGAGTATTTTGCATGTCAGCCAAATGGACTTTCCTGTCAATGTAGGTAGACCTTGGCCAAGCTGAGCAACAAATATTCACCAGGTTCTCTGACAATATGCAGACCTTTGGCTGGCGAGACCATTATGGATATAATCCTGGTATGGCAGGCGTGGGTGTGGTTTAGTGTGGGTTTGAACCGCAAGGTTGTCATCTATGCAGGGCGACTGAGGGCCTAGTCACACACCTGGACGTTATTTTTCAAAGCGCTCATTTTCTCTCCTCTTTGTTCACACAAGAGGGTCTTTGAAGTGAGTGGGCCTTACTGAAAACTTGGCAAATGTGCAATTGGATGGGTGGGGGTACTCTGTCTGGGCTTTCACCTGGGACTTGGGCAGGTGCGTCCCTAAATTAACAAGACCACCACAATTGCTGCCTGCCCCATCCCAAGAAACAGCTTATGGAGCAGGTGAGCTGTTACAGCAGGTTTGTACCTCAGTATTTGAATCTTGTCCAGCTTTGGGCTATAGGGTTATGTAGGAGGTGTGGGTGTGGTTTAATATGGGTTGCGAACAGAAGGATGCCATCTGGGGCTAAAAGCCTGGTTAATGCAGCACACTTAAACCTTTGTGTCAGTGCCTGTATGCTCTCTAATTTTTGTTCATATAAGAGAGAGTGGGGTTTTAATGAGTAGAATTTTGAATACTGCTGAAAAGCTGATGGACTATGTTTGCGTCTTGTTTCTGAAAGTCTGAGAGGCTGTTTGAGGTACAAAAAATAGTAAAAATAAAAAATAAAAACCCACTCATTAATCCTGAGTCAGTGTTCTCCAAACAGAACGACTAGAAATTTGCCACACTTCGTTATCTATCAATATCAGTGGAATAAACATTGCTGACATCAACAATGTTATACAGGTATAGATGATGTATTGCCCAACACTTGTGAAAAGTAAAACAATTCAAATAAAACTGTACATCTATGCATTTATCCTTCCATCTAGGTCTACTGGCCTCACCTGGGCAGGGTCCACATCATTGAGCATAACGATAGACGTGCAGTGGTAGTCCAGCACCAGCCTCCAGAAGTCTTTTACCGTGTTTGGCAAGGGATGCTGAGTAACAATGAAAGCAGAAGGCTGCTTATAACTCTGCATGAGAGACAGAGAGAGCAAGAGATGGGAAATGTGAAAGCACAGAAGCACAAAAAATTAAGATACTTTGAAAGATGGAATGGCTAATGGCATTCCAAGATGAGTCACATTACTCCCAGTGCGCCCATCTTACTTTGGTGGAATACAGAGTATATTCATAGCCTACATTCAGTTCATCAATACAACAATCTTTAAGTAGACTTTTTCATTAAAACATGACAAAATATTAAGAAAAATCAATATTAGTTCACAGCAGTAGGTGTGGAATGTTAGTGGCATGAAGTGAAAGCTCCCCAAGGACCATAAATTGAGAAAGTCTTTCTTCTCTGAAGTGCCAAAGCCAACAGGATTAATTCCTATTTCTTATTCATTTCTGTTTTGTGGCAGAACATCCAATCAACAACATGACTAGTTAGTAATGTGTGACCTACAGCAAATATACATTGAAAATCATTACCTCAAAGAAAATTATTACATAAAATGCTTAGAATATTTTGCCTGATGGCTGAAGCTTGATTTACAATGTGTTAAGGTTTTGGCCTAAAATGTATTTTTAAAGCCCATTCATAGTGGAGAGGTACATGCAGGGTGTTGAAAGGCAAAATAGTGGCCAAAACTTTTTTCCAGATTTACCATCATTTTAATATAATCAACATTATATATATATATATATATATATATATATATATATATATATATATATATATATATATATATATATAAAATGTACTTATTTCGGATGGTAAATAAAATGGCTATATTTGCATAGTAGACATGTCGACATCTGGATCCTGTCACTACCACTGTAAAGAAATCTAAGTCTGTAAGTTTCTCTATAATAAAGCATTTCACGTAAAACCACCCTGAATGACTTTTTGACATCTCAATGATTAAATTATGCAGAAAAAAATAAGAAGTTCAAAGAATGTTCTGCCTGAAATTAAGTTGGTGATGTATGCTTTTTCAGGCAAGATGCATCCAATTTACGCTTGAAACATGGTGCAAAAGCTATCATACATGTGACCAGGAGTGTTCATGCTGTAGCTGTCATTCTTGCCAAAACAAATCATATCTAAAGAAAGAAAGAGAGAAACCACTGTGTCAGAGGAGTGTGCCTCACATCCATGAGTGCCGCATTGATGTAGTTGCTGCTTTCTCCATCGATGGTGATGAGAAAGGGTAGGCAGCGGTCAGGCGGGAGCACATCCATGCAACGGTTCTTCTCATGGTTCCGTGGCAGCAGAGCAATGCTGCAGTCCTCCACACGGAGAGTAGGGGTCACCATGTTCAGAGTCTATGGCACATGCACACACATACACACAGAACGGTACTTTATATTATAGTGCTTACCTGTATGGTAATTATTACATTTATTTGATAGCTTATTTTTTAAGAACTTTTTGGAACTAGAATATATGGAGGGCATTACAACTTGTGACTGAATAATAACTTTAAACAAGACTGGACTGATAAAACACCTTCATGAATTTATTTTTCAGGACCACAAGGTATGGGTGTCATTCTTCGGCAATAAAGAGTCTCAACCAATCAGAATCTAAAATTGTGACTTTTTATAACTTGACATAACATAATTAACATGATTAATTATGGTAACACTTCAGGGCAGTGTTTATAAGGCTACACGACACCTACCAAAGCCTTTCATGATAGCTGAAATAAACCTACACGGATCATTCTACCAAATTGGTTCAAAGTCAGAGTTGAGAACACATTGTGAAACACTGATTTTCAGACTTTGGGACACGTTTACTTCAAAACCAAGGGCTCTACCTGCTCCGCACATGGCCATGAGGAAAAGGGTTACAGTCTCACTTCCTACTCTAAAATGCAGGGGTGTGACTAAAATAAGGCTAAAACTAAAATTATGAACAAAAAAAATGGCCATCTGGGGGACAGCATTTTTGAATAATTTTTTTAGGTAGCAATTAAACCCAAACTACTAATAAATTATTAATTCAAACAGTATTTTTAGTTCTTTTTTTACTGTAGGACTGCAGTTTAAACTCAAACTGAATTATGAATGTTCCATATAGACATTGATAAAGGCTTACTTCAACAAGCATCAGTTGTCATAACACTTACTGAATTGAAATAAGTGGGTTTATGTCAGTTGTCATGAAAGGCAATGTAGTCTCATGAATGCTGCCCAAAGGGGTTACCATAATTACTAATAGAATATAATTGGATGGCCTATTTTACAACATATAATATTTCGCTTTACTACATGGGGTAAGTCATTAAGGTGTGTCCAAAAGGCACATATTACTTTTTATGCACAAATTGGACTGGGTCACGGCAGAATATAAATCTCTTCTCAGCCATCCATACTAGTTGTATTATTCTCATACTTTTTAAACAACTGCTCTTAGTACAATGCCTAAAAACGGCAAAGGATCAGGCAAGGCTATGCTAGTACTGTAGGAATATTGTGAGGTTAACACCACCTTAAGTACATGTACGGGTGGAAAAAATTACTGTGGCTAAGAAGACCCAGTTAACTGCACATAAAAAACACACTGCAAAAGCAGAAACACTTTAATCAAAATTACATCATATACACCACATTAAGCTACATTTCACAAAGGTGATGAAAAGACAGAAAACCTTTTCATCACCATGACTACCCCAGTGCTACAAAACACATATACAGAAAACACCCGCGACTTCAGAAACGCTGCAGTCAGTCACAATACAATGGAAAGGACTCTCAAAGAGGACGGATCCATTCAAACTTGGAGCATAAACATTCACTGGTAAAAGTACAGAACCTGGTGAAACCTGCAGATAAGATCACTGAATAGGAATTAGTTTAATGATGAGAATTAGCTGTAGAGTGTAAGTGTAGAATTTTAAATAGCAATACTAGATACAGCTGATAACTATCATAGTACTGCAATGTTAGATAGCTAACGAGCCAGCCAAGTTAAGCATGGACTTACTGAATGTGAGTCTACGAGGTCTTATCAGCTTCTGTCAGTGATTTTTCCATCATAGATATTTCATCCCCTTTGAGAGTGTTCAAGAAACATTTCGTTGTGTTGTGGCTCACTTCCGTTGCGTTGTGACTGGCTTTGCAGAGTTTCTGAAGTTGCATGTGTTTGTGAAATGTAGCTTAGGTGTAATCATGTTGATGAAAGTATTTTCTGAAATTGTAGCGTGTTTGTGAAATGTATTTCAGGGGTAGTCATGTTGATGAAAGTGTTTTCTGAGTTCCCAGCGCATTTCTGAAATATAGCTCAGGTGTAGTCAAGTTGATGAAAGTGTTTTCTTTTGCAACGCGTTTTTAATTGTTGGCCACCGTAGAAAGTTAAGGCTTATTACATACAAACCTCCACTTCAGTAGGTTGTTGAGTTAAAATAATACAGAGTATGCCTTTTCTACAACTGTAATAATATTCATTTGCTGTCCTACAGCGTTAGAACTATTTTTATCAAGGCTATCATTCAATAACCTACTGTTATGGCTGTGCATTTCCAGCAAGCATTTTGTTTGTGCCTAGCGCCTTCATCAATACAGCAGATTGCAAAGGGTTTTAGACACTGAAAACAGATGTGGTCCTTAGATGTCTTAAGACAAAATCTTAAATCTGCAGCCTCATTTACATGGACCTCCCATTTCTTTGCGCCAACTGTACCTGCCTTGCGTACTTCAGAACTACCATATTAATGCTAATATCATTTCTTTTAGCATTAGCTGTGCTCCATGACTAATATCTAAAATTTATTAGGTACTCGTTAATGGGTCCAAACTCCAATTAAAAATGGCAGTGTTAAAGTGAGATGAACTGAGGCTTCATCAGAGCTGAAGATGATTTTGAAATGTAGGAAAAGTGTGAGATCCCTTTTTTAATGGACTCAATCTGATTCATCAAAGAGAATTATATGTTAAAAAGGCTCAGTTTGTCCCCCCAATGTCTTACCCTGAACTCCTCTTTGATTGGACTGGAGTTGGTTTGTGGATCCAATCGGTTCATATCATAGTAGACAGAACGAAGCTGATTGGCTGGAATGGTGGTATCTCCACAGAGACATGCCTCCAGAATGGCATCATGAATGAAGACATACTGCTCCTGACAGGAGACAGAAAGTACATTTAAAATATTAAAGTAATCAGTCTCACCAATCATCATCTAATCAACTCAGTCAATATCTGTAATACAGAAAAATGCCGCCAAAAACTGTTGATAAAATCTAAAGAATCTTAGCAATTCCTTTTGTTGGTATATCAGATGAAAAAACATCTATAATAAGGATGGCTGACCTATAATAAGTGACTGAAGCAAATTTAAGAAACTGATACCGTTATACTAAAACACAAAATTTTGCATGATAAAAATGTTTCAGATTTACTTCAGTTGTTAAATATGTTTCTTAAGGGACATCCCAGATATATAAGGTACTTTTAACCTACAAGAATATGTTTACTTAAAGCTAAACTATGTAGACATTTGGAAACCTCTCTGGTAAAAATGTGTAACTGCATGCAATGGTGAGGAAGAACATTTTGTAATGTTGGTTGTGCTATGGACCCCAACCAGCAGATGAATCTGATGATTGCATTGTATCACCTACTACTAGCTTACTATCACTTGTAAGCTGTTATGTATGATAGGGTTCATTGCAATGAGTTATCACAATAAAGGTGGACTGCTATGACGTAATGTACAAAATGCCAATTGTTTGCCAGCTGTCAGATTTTGTTTGGTTTTTAACATACCTGCTCTGTACTTGTTAAAGTGGTCATGGCAAAGTGCCTAAAGATGAATAGGATGGGTACTCATTTTCATGCTAACAGTGTCTTCAAGGAAATCAAATCACAATGAAGCTGATGAACATTTTGTCAAATGGTATCACTATCTGAGACAAGTCTGATTTGTCTTTGGCTTGTCGGCTGTTTGTGACTGAGGGCAGAATATGTATTCACATCCCAGCTGCTCATCTGCGAGGAGACAATTCAGCGCTTTGATGAAAATCACTGTTGAAGTGACATTTTGAGACAATCTGGCCTTGTCAGTTTTGACTAAATCGTGACACAGGGGGTCAGTGCTTCCGTGATTAGGCGCCTGTGATTGTGGCTTAACAATCTTTGACCTTTCTGGTGCCGCAACCAACCAGAGAGCAGATGTGATGTCACAAACAACAGCAAAACAACCAAAAAACCCCCCAAAAAAACAGAAGTTGGTCTTTTCGATTGAGCGCTCTCTTCCTAATGAGGGAGCATTTCCCATCAAATTTGCAACACAAATCGCTTTCTGTTGTGGCAAATTATCGCTGACAGTTCAAACATGCACATAAAAAGGTAACAAGCGCCCGTAGGGCGACAGGCAGTGCCAACACGCACAAACACCTGCAAGGCAAAATGCACACATGTGCGCACGCACACGCACGCGTGCACACTTTGAAGGTCACTGAACTTGTGGAGGATGAATCAGAGAAGCACTGGCTGCATAGTTACTCAAATCCCAATCCAGACGTCATCTATGAAACATTTGCCCATTAAATCCAATGATGCTTGTGATCTAAACGGAATTACAGGGAAATGGTGCATTCAGCTAGGCTACGGCTCAGTCCAGATGGTCTGTGTTCAGAAAAGCGGAGAGTTCTTCAGCACCGCTGCAACATAAAATCGCTGAAAGCTGTAAAAAAGGAGCCAGCTCGCAGTAATATTTGCCTTTAGTTATTCCCACGCCTTTATAGCACTTCTAACCGCCCGATTTGTGCTGCACTCTAAGAGACGGCTGGCTCTTAAACAGGCAGGAAGTGCAACTGAGAATGTTATGGTAATTGGCTAAAGAGACATGGTGGTTTTAAATAGGAACAAGCTATAAATGGATAAACATGCAGTTTACACATTCTTTTATATGTAGAACTCCTTCTGAATCAAAGGCCATTCTCCTTCTCAATTTCTCTAATTCTTTCTCACCATCTCCGTCCTGTCTCTACCTTCTTGCAAGTTGATCTCTCCTTTATATGCTCTTTTTCTATTCCATTCTTCTGTTCTTCTGTCCTGTCCATCATCTGTGTCTACTCTGAAAGATTTATGAAAGAAGCTTCCTTAAGATAAACTGAAAGCTTAAAAGTCAGTGGGTACCTCTGTCTGGACCATGTTGACCCGGCGAGATCGCAGCTCTCGGACGCAGTTATAGATGTCCACCACGCCCTCCCTCTCAGCCATGTCCAACATGATATCAATCACAATGAAACAACCTGTTCGTCCTGCTCCCGCACTGCAAAGAGGCCAACCACAATGGAGACTGAGATAAGCACCATTCTTTATGTGAAAGCCCCATATATAAAGAGTTACGGGTGCGTAATATCATGATGTGTTATCAGTATTGTGTTTCTGAGTAGATAATAGGAATTGTTAATGCTTCTAGAACATAGAACAACTGCACGTAGATTTGAACACTTATAGAGAGCCTGTAAACAATGACAACCACTCTACAGTAACTGTATAAACTGTATAGCAGCAAGTAAGTGATTAGTCAGTCCACTATGCCATTATATAATTTTATTTTTTTTTTTAGAATTCATTTTTTTCCTCTTGTTCCTTAAATTCTTTAGTTTTGAAAATGTTAAATACAAAAATCTTTGGAGAAGACAAGGGCTAATAAACTTATTCTAGGAAATATTAAGGGTGCAATGATTCTAAGAGCATCAAGAAAAAACTAAAATAAAAAAAGAACACTTACAGTAGTCTGTTGAAACATTTATTTAAGCCGCTGTCAGTAATAAAAAATGGGCGCACACTGTACATTTTGTTCTGTTTATGGCTCAGTTTCACTGTTTTATAAGAGCACTAATTTGTACAAGGACATGTCACTTTGTGATCTTTTTTTGTGTTTGTACTGTTTTGAGTGAAACCAACCTGTGTACTATATAATTACAGGCCTGTAAAATTTCTGACACACAAAACATCAAAAAATGAATTCGATCTTGACCTCAGAACCTGAAAATATGTGCATTGCTACAACTCTATAAAATATGCATTTACACCATATAAGCCATCCATCCATCCATCATCTAAACCGCTTATCCTTCTGGGTCGCGGTGGGGTGCTGGAGCCTATCCCAGCTGTCATTGAGCGGAAGGCAGGATACACCCTGGACAGGTCGCCAGTCCATCGCAGGGCAGACAGACAGACATAGACATTCACACACACACTCACACCTATGGGCAATTTAGCGTGTCCAATCAGCCTGACTGCATGTCTTTGGACTGTGGGAGGAAACCGGAGTACCCGGAGGAAACCCACGCAGACACGGGGAGAACATGCAAACTCCACACAGAAATGACCCTGGTCGCCCGGCCGGGAATCGAACCCAGGCCATTCTTGCTGTGAGGCGACAGCGCTACCCACTGCGCCACCGTGCCGCCACCATATAAGCCACAAGAGCCAATTCCAGTCCTAGGGGGTCACCAAACAGTTTAGTACCTTCCCCCTTTCTTCCTGGATCTAACATACCTGATTTAACTCATTACCTAATCATCAAGCCCCTCATTAGCTCAATGGGGTGTATTAGAGCATAGAAAACAATAAATGCACAATGGCATGGCCTCCCAGGTCTAGCCTTGGAGAACAGTGGTTTGCATGATTTGAAGCAATCTGCTAGTGCAAGGACCAAAAACTTCTATCCATGATGACAGAGTGATCTACTACCTGCAGTGGACCACAATAGGGCCAGCATTGGCAGGTGATTTCGCCTTCACCCTGCGGATGAAGCCCAGCAGGCCTGTAGCATGGTAGGGCACACCGTGATCTGGCCAGCCTGTGAAATGGAACTGCTGAATTTCCCGGATCTCATGGGCCCCCCTCTACGAAACAAGACAAATTCAGTCCATATGACCATATGACAATATGATATTGGTATCACAATAAATTACATCAAAAGCTTTACTAAGCCCATTATTGATATCTTCAGAACACTGCCAAAAATACATGAGATTTGGCTGAGGCTGTGAAGAGGCATAGCTGTTTAAAAGTTCTCCCTATATTTGGGATATCGCAAATTAAAATCCTGACATGCTGTGAACTAATAAGAGAAAAACCTATTAAGAGTTAACCCTTTGAAAAACTATGTATCATGTACAGCTGAAATGTAAAGTATCATGATGTTCTATTTTTGCCATATCGCCAACCAGTAGACCAAAGATAATAGACTAAAATGCTAGGTTATCTTTGTGCTGCTCCATTTTGCGACTTGAAAAAAGATTAAAAATGAATCAAAGAAGAAATAGAGTTTGGTGTGCAAAGACTTTCCTCTAAAGCAATACTAGATAGAACATGTGTGATTTGATTAAAAATGAGTGTGTCTGGTTGAGTTTGCTGCAAAGTCATAAAGTAACTAGACTGCATATGTTGTGGCACAGTGGTTCTATAGCAGCGTTTAATCTCTTGAGTGGGCTCTCACTAAAGATGATGTGCTTTTTTTCTCACCTTTTCTACAGCGAATGTTCTGATGACATACTCAGAAAGGAGCTGGGTCTCTATCAGCGTCACCTTCATGTCTCGGTAGATCTCTGTGTCATCTGGCCAGTACTTGCAGCATTTCACCTGAAACAAAACATGAGCTCAGTCAGTGCAGGTTCTTCCTGTACGCAAACTATACAAGTTGCGTAGAGCCCCCACCTGCCAAGGGAGGCTCCCATAGCAACAATGTATTTTTCATTAGATAGGCCTATTATACAATTCTTAAGCATGCAGGGCATACCAAGAGGCCTAAACAATTTTTGTGATGTTCAGTCAAACTGCGACTGGCATGTATAACAACAATGAGTTACATTACATTTCTGTCATTTATACGGACTTTGGAGCGGCATACGTGACAGGACGGCTTCAAACAGCCATTACCAATCGGGGGCTGAAAAACGACAGTAAAACTGCTGATGGTAGGATGAGAAAACAAGACGCAGAGGGGAGAAATCCAGGTCCAGAAAGTAAAAACCCTCCCCTGGAATTTGTTTCAATTGTCTAAACTTTCTGCTGCCAGTTTGAGCAAACTAGAGAAGCCAGGTAGTTGGAACAAAAATTTGGGGAGGTTCTGGGGTTGGGGGTGATCATTATTGTCTCTCATCTCATTAAATTGTGAGTGTGTGATCAAAAATGTCTGAAAGCTTTCTACCATCCCCTGAACCTGCAATGTCTCTAAATTCTCCATGTAGTGCATTAGGTAGATAAAATTATGAATGCTACAGCCCAAATAACACAAAATATACAACATTTAAAGTCGTTTGTGTTTTAGTCAAAGGATACACAGCTTTCTACATATGTATAATGCATTATTTGTGTGTAAAGGTCATACTTTTGTGACTTGTGAGTTGTGCCCTGTATAGAAGGCTTTGAGGCGAAGATAGCTAGCTAAAAAAACTACTGTTGAGTTGTTGACAAAGTAAGAAACCTATCTCAAACTGTCAGTGTCCCACGAGCATTTGAGAGAATGTGCCATCATGAGCATTAACATTCTTGATGACTTTGCCATAAGAAAATGTAGAAAAGCTGAATGTTCTAAATGAACATTTTTGTTCATCAAAGTAAGTAAAAATAAATGGACAAACTATTGTGTTAACATTATGATTAATGATTACTGTAAGGGGATTTAAGAGATGTGTGTAAAAGTTTAATGTTAACGTTACATTGGTAGAGGAGGTAGATATGTGATTTATGTTGGGGAGAGAGGCGGTTTTGCTTAGGGCCCTGGGAAGGCTAGGACTGGCACTGTGTCCAATTAAAATCTGGGCATTAGGGACTGTTAAGAAGACAGGAGGAAAGGAATTCATAGCTTCAACTACAGCGAGCACTATAAGGCACATTTCTTTCTGTGTCACCACAGCCTCTTTTATCTTAAAATGTTAAAAATACACTGATCTTGAAAAACTTCCTTCTCTGTACAGTTTGTTTTTGGAGACTCATTTTTTAACAGTCAAAGATAACAATGAGATAGAACAGTAATGTAGGCCACTGATGCCTACGTTAGAACAACTCCTGGAACCTATCCAGTTTACATGCTCTAGAATCGTAGCCTATTTGACATATTTTTTCACCTAATTTTTTTTATCTATCTACCTACACTCTTAAAAAAGTGTGAAAATGGAACCAAAAAGGGTTCAGTGGGTTAAAAAGAAACACTTAAGGTTCCATAAAGAACCTATCAGTGAATGATTCTTTACCAATCGTCTTCATAAAAGACATGCAGAAATGTGAATAACCTCTTTGAAGTCTAAGGAACCTCTGCATAATGTAAAGGTCTGATACTAATATAAGGTCACATCTAGAGCCATATGTCCAAGAACCATTTTAAAAACTTTATTTTTAAGAACCTCTCTATCCAATGTCGTTCTGTGGAGTGATGCTATTGAAGAAGAATTTCTGACTCCTTAAAGAACCTTTCATTGAATGTAATTTATTGTTATAAATGAGTTATGTGAGTACGAAGTAAGAACTTGACCATAATGTAAAGGTTTAATACCAATTAAAGGTTGTATCTAAAACCATATGTCAAAGCCTATCTACCTGTCTGTCTATCTATCTATCTATCTATTTGTCTGTCTGTCTACATTCTTTAAAAATTGCTGAATGGAACCTAAATGCGTTCTTTGGAATGATGACATTGAAGAATCAATTCTGGTATCCTAAAGAACCTGAAGAATTGTATATCCAGGCAAAGAACAATTTAGACACCCTAATTTTTAAGGGTCTACCTATCTGTATACAACATGACCAGATCAGTGGATAATAACAATGCAAACCACCAGTACTGGGCACAGGAATAAACAAGTCCAAACAGACAGCTTACAGACAGCTTAACCAGTCACATTACAAATGAACTGTTCACTTGCAGCAACCGTATGCAGAAATTACTCAAACTGCAGCTAGTCCACACTGATAAACATGGAAGAAACAACAAAATAAAAGCTTACCAGTTACTTACAAAGACTTCAAGAATGGAGCTACAGCACCAAAAATCTGCCTAACATCTAGCAAGTCAGCCTTGGCTCTTATCATTTTTCTTCTCAGGTGCAGATGAGCCTGACAGGGTACAATTTTTTCCCTTTAATTCTAGCAAAATCTGCTAATAGATTTCTCGGGTATCGACAAGAAGGTAATTCACACTTTAATGCTGTCTCATTCTCACGTTAAGTTCCACTAAATGACTTTGCTGCTTCCTCATATGACATCCAATACCCTGAGCTCACACCTGCAGCCTATCTGTGCTGTAATATTACACTGACAAACAATACGCTGACATACATGACACAATTAAATCTGAAAACTGAAATCCGGTAAGATAATTATGACAGCTGCACAGAATGTCTAAAATTCGAACTTAGTAGAACAGTGGCAGCAGAAAACAGCACTACGTCTGGCAAGTTTTTCTTTTGTTTTGTTTTTTTGTACAAGAAACACACAGCGCCGCGGCAAGATTCAATCTGTCCTTGGTAGCTCTCCGGCATCATTAAGGCTGGAAATGAGATTGGAGGATGGAGGGACACTCGAGGGGGAGGAGAGCAGAAGTTGAGGTCCCTTGGTGACACTTGAGATGAGAAATCCTCATCCCGTACCGCTCTCGCTCAATCTCCGCTGAGATTACATTAGACCACAGCCATTATTTTATTCCATCAATTAAGAGGAAGCATGTGTGTGGGTGGGTGGAAGATGTGTGTGCATGTGAGGTAGGCGGGTTATGGACCGTGTAGACGTGCATGCACAATCATAAATGGTCGAACAAATTGGCTTACTAATGCAGTGATGTGTATATCATAGGCTACACATGGAGAAAATCAGATACATACACTCACTCTCCTATCATAGAAGATCTCTATCACTGTCACCCTTCTCTATTTCTTTCTCTTTCACCTCAACTAAAAGAAGATTTATTGGCATGACTACATTAAATCACAGCGTAGTGTAACCTAATCTATTAATTAGTCAATACATATACACATACTGTACAGACAGCTAAACATATTAACAGTAATACTTTGACTATACCATATTATATTTAACTATATATACAATCCTGTACTTTTAACTAGAAACTAGAGCCAGCACTGGTACCATTCAGGCATACAATTTTAGCTAAAGAATAAGTCCCATATAAATTATTGTGGTTAACAGTTTAACTGCCTTCTTTTTGTTATAACATATGTGTATATGAGTTAATGTACCAAAAACAGAGATGACCATTTTCCAAACTCTCTTTGTCCTTTAGAATTAAACAGCACCTGTATTGTGCCTTTAAGATTGATATATATATATATATATTTATATATATGTAAATGTGCTCTGTTCTAACTGGCTGCCCTGTATTGTGCCTCTTTCAAAAAGCAGTTCAGGCTGAAACACTCCTCACAACATCAACATAAATGAGTCAGGCTAAAGAGGTATAGGCTATATAGGTGTATGTATGTAAATATGTTGGTTACCTTGACATTAAAAAACTATGAATTTAAAACAAGCTGTTTTTACAGCACACTTTATATAGATTGTATTCTATCCCGAACTCTTTTATTAAAAATAAGCAAAGAAATTTGTTTTTTATGTGATAAGGGCCCTTTAAAGTGGCCAAACTGGCTGATTTTCTCTCTAGCTGTTGACACCTAGTAGCTCCCAACTGATGAGAGAAACAGCATGTGCTCTAAAAATATAAACGGTACTCACCACTGTCCCTTAAAGGTGTTACTAACAAACATCAAATAAACAAATATTACTGACCACTGCCCTCTAAAGGTGTTATAGCACCAGTCAGAAGTTAGAATGTTGTTCCATAAGGTACATGACGTGTACTAGACAGTTATTACCATCACGTATTATTACATGATGGTAAGTTCCAAGGCAGTCTAACTAATTTACACTGAAACACCAAACAGATTCTAGCTATTAAGCTGCAGTAAAATATCTCATAAATATTTAGAGTAATAAGGTGGGCAGTACAAACATACATTAAACTTCTATATAATGTCACACATTTAAGCAGTAAATCCAGAACACCTTTAAGTACCGGCTAAGTTATGTAGCGTAAAATGATGGCACAAATTTTTTCTGAAGTAAATGGAAAGGATCCAGTGAAACCATAACAAGTATTTTACAGCCCAGACTCAGTTTTGTTTACAGGTGATATACTTACATTGTAGGATTCTTAGTGCTTTATTCATGTACAATCTTTTTATATCCAATGACATCCTGGAACATTTTATGATGATTGCACAGTACTGTGGAGTTCGTACCACATACTTACTTAATTAATACCCAGAATCTGTTAGTCATTTCATTGTAATTTAGTCAACACTTACCATCATGTTACCCAAAATAACCACCTAGTATTTTAGAGCTCGCACCTCACATTTACCTGGCTAAAACCTAGAACTTAGAGGACTGTAAAAGAAAACATTGCAAAATAATTGCAATCTGGTGATTATATAATAACTGTAACAGGCCTAGTACCGTAACATCAATGTACTTGTGTCATCTTGAAATTTCACTGTCAGGTTTCTCAGAGTTGAGTTTGGGTTTGGTTTGTTGTGGGCTGTGTCAGGTCCAGACACAATATTGTCAGGCTATATATGGGTTCTGATCAAAATATCAGGCCTGATTAAAGCTCTACAATGTATCATTAAACCAAGAAAAGCTAAGTAATCAGTTACATTATAATTTTAAGTTTAATTTTATCAATAAATGAATCAAAAAATAATAGTAATATAAATAATAGTAACAAAAGTAATGACTTTCCTTCAAACTGTAGCTTTCTTTTATGCATCAGAATATTCTGCCCCTTCTCCTTACAATGTCTTCAGTTTGTCTGCTTCAAAAAGACATCCTCCAGAGTTCATCTTCTTCTGTCTTTCTACCTCTCTTCCTCCTCTAGCTTTACTCACTCCCTCTCTGTGCTCCCCCCGTCCCTCTCCCCCTCTCCCCTGCAGGGCTCATCTGATCTGCAGCACATCTCCCTGAGTGCCTTGGTGCGGTATGGAGGCAGATGGGCGGCAGTGGAACGCAGCGGTGGGTTTATGGCTCTCTGTGGGAAAGACTCGGCAGCCCTCCCTCCCCGACACACGCGCCACCAGCCGCCAGCTACCCGCCGCCAACAGGCAGCATTAGATCAGCCTCCTCCAGCACTGCAGCCAGCATTAGATCAGTATCACACACTAGCCTGGCACTTGCAGCCTACAGCAAGCCACATCTGCCAAGCCGGACCACCACTTGCTCGCCAGGGGAGGGAGAGCCAGCCAGCTCCAAGGCTGATGCTGAAATATGGGATAAGATTGAGAAAGATGCTGGTGGTAGTTTTGAGACTTTGAGATTATAATAAGAATAATTTATCTGTATAGTGCCTTTCATACATATAATGCAGCTCAAAATGTCTTCACAGACAAAAAAAGACAAACTGTAAAAAATGTCAAGTCAAGTCAGCTCAACTTAAAATTATAAGGTGACTGATTACGCTGCTTTTTTGAGTTAACTTGAGGAATTAGTTTCCCCAACTCATTCTCCCAACTCTCTCCTGCATTACGGTTAAAAAATAGAACTAGAAATATAGAATTAGTTTTTTAACTTAATTTCGCCACTAGCTGGAACTCTTTCTATCACACAATCCCATCAGATATTTTCTCCTCTTGGACTTCCAGATATGGACAGCTGGATTTCGAATTACAATCTCCTGATAATGGTTTGAACTGTTAGACAGTTACACCACATGTGACCATGCTACTTTTGCAAAGCTAAAACAACCAATATTTTCAGTAGTATATTAAACATTTATGAACACAAAGTCTGAGTAACTTCAGGCACTCCTGAGTGGTGCCACAGGCTAAGCCATCACCCAAAGAGGTGATTGTGAGTTTCACCCCCAGCAAAGCCGCAGCCACCCATAAGTGGGTATAAGAGGAGAAAATGTGTGATGGAAAGAGTCTCAACTAGTGGGGAAATTCTGTAACATTTACTGAACTGAGAACTCATCTTTACTGACGGATCAAATTCTTATCCTTTTAAAGGGCTATTTTACCTCACTGCACTCTATTTATGCCACTGTCATAAAGTAAAGTGATACCATTTCATCCATTTGTAATGGATTATAATTTGAGTAAATACCCCAGCACTGATTAGTGGTAAGAGTAACAACACACAAAGCTAAGGGAACTACTACTCTTGATATATTAGAGTAATTGGAATACTGTATTCAAGATGCCATAAAAGAAAAAAAAGTAGTCCAAAAAAACAATATGTATTAGTTTAGTATGTCACATTATGCAACAAAAATTAAGTTAATTAATTATAGGACTTTAAGGAAGACTAGCATATTGTAACTGAGTGAGCTTACTCCACTTTAAGTGTGCACTGCGCAGCTGTACAACTACAAATTACTGACGATAGTACAAATACACATACTGGCATGATTGACAGATACTGAACAGTAAATGAACTACATCAGGACTAGCGGCATACAACGTAATCAAGGCATCCCTTTTATTTTTTTCTGGATTTCCCACAGGTTTGTAGGGGCATCAGTGTTATATTTTTTCAGAAGTGATGGTCCTCTCATTGACAAGATGGCTCATTAGGATCTAGATTCAGTGGTCTGGAGATCTGGTCATCATGCAAGAGGCAGAGTAAAAAGCTATTTCATGCTTGTGTGGTAATGATCCACAATGATTAGTTCCCACTCAGTTCACAAAGAAGAACCTCGAGATGTATCACTTCACCAGCAAAGAATCCTACGGGAACGCAACTGTCCAACTGGGCCAACTCATTACAGTTTCAGTGCCTGTGGTAACTGTATTGAGCTAGAGAAACCAGTGTTTCTCCAAGTGTTTAAAAGCTACATAGTCTTTTATGACTGACCTGTGTCATGTTCTAAACTACAGATGCCATGTACTGTGTACTCACCCTTCCAACTTCCACCAAGTTAGTAACCATGACGATGGTTGCTGTGTTCTCCTGCCAAACCATCCTCCAGAAGTCAATCACAGTCTCCTGCATGGGTCCTATGCATAGAAAACGTACAAACACAGTGAATGGCATTCAAATATGGTACACTGTTGCTGTCGGGACAGAACCTTGTTTGTCCATATGATTGTATTACTTCATCTATTCTGACTTTAGAATCTATTCCAATTCACAATCAAGCCAAAAGTCGTCCACTGTTATAGGCCTATACTTATAACAAAGTACTCAACAAAACTGTACATGAAAATCAAAAGCACAAATTGAGTTAATGACACCAGCTTGGCCAGTGCTGACCATTCAGTCCCTCCAATTTTCAATTAGGAATCTAATTAATTTGAATTAATATTGTTTTTAATCAAGTACCAGCGGTAAAAAAAATGACTTGTGACAAATTAATTAGTGTGTGCAAATCCCTGCATAAGGGCTGGAGCTAATGCGCATTACCTGCAGCCAGAGGCAAATTACATTCAGCCGAGAATCGCTACAACCTCCTGATCTTCCTCCAGCTCATAAAAATGTCATTATAAAACAGCTGGGCTGAGAGCTGACGGTCCACACACACACACGCACATGTATGCGCACATACATACTTACACATGCACAGATGTCAACACAAATCCACCCACACACAACAGACAGGCATTCACAGACATAAACATGTACACTAGCGTTCAAAAGTTTGAAATCACTTTCCATGGTAACAAGTTTACTATATAAAGCAACAATAATAATTAAAACCATATGGATTTTAAAATTACAAACTATTAACCAAGAAATATTTTTAGATGTTTTATTCAATATTTCAAGAATTCTCTGAACAACAAGTTATTTTAGGATAATTAAATATGTAGAGATACATCGAAATGAATATTTTTGGCTAAAACTGGAACTCAGTACACAGTGGGCAAAAAACTGAAAAAAGCTGACAATAAATAAAAACACTTTACATAAAATTAACTTACTAAAATTATTACAGTGTGTGGGCTTCAGGACATGCTGCAAACAGAATCCTCAACAACAGAGAATGGTTGGTAATTGAAGGCAATGAATTATTATGAGTTACACTTTCCACTTTTACAATGTTCTTTTTGTATTTCGTCATTTTAGAAACTGAGGCTACAGATGGCATTAGTGTGCTTCTGCTGTGTTGCTGTATTTCTGCATACGTATGGTGAAATTTGGATATTAATTTTATTGTAACTCCATCCTCTATGTTATACAGCTTTATCAGTCATTTTAGAATCTTCTACGGCTCTGTGCATCATTCTGGACACAAATAATACTTCTTCATTTTTATTTACAGCTTCCTGGCATCCTAATAATGATCTAAAAGCTGTGAAGCTGCACAGGATGAGCCTATTACAATCACTTTTCTGCAACAAAATTGATTCCAAACTTTTGAGCAGTATTGTACATTCTAACACAGTCTCACTTCCTTTTTCTCTTCTGGACTAAAACCATATCACTTAAACTCATGGCATCTTACACTACCACCACCCTCAGACCCCCACACCCCACAAACTCTGCATCAGTTCACTGGCCTGTATGGGAATTGTCAGATTGATTCCTGGTGTGGTGAGCAGTGAACAGGACGTCTGCTACATAGGATTCAAATGCCATGTGACATAATACACTGACTGATCCCAGTGAACACCAGCCTCAGAACAGCTCAGAACAGCTATAACATCAACAAGTTGCTTTGAGCTACTCCACGTTTAAGCAGTGAAGACAACTTCAAACGATTCTACCGACTTCTAAGCTGTGTCCAGTGGCTTTTCAGCTGACTAATCAATGGCACCTTTTAAGTACAAAGAAATAACAACCTTGGCTCTATAGCATCCATCAAATATATTATGCCTATTGATCTGCCTATGTATCTATTTACTGGGGCTACAGAATTTACTTTCTAAGCCCTTATCCTTCTGGGTCACGGGGGGAGCTGGAGCCTATCCCAGCGGTCAATGGGCAGAAGGCAGGAAACACCCTGGACAGTTCGCCAATCCATCACAGGGCACATCAATGATTCGCTAATACATTTTAATTTACAGTAGTTTTAATATACAGAACTGTGCAAAACCCTTCATTTATTTAATTTCCAGTCACAACAGCCATAAAGTTCAAGATATTCACTTTTCAGCAGATATTTCTAAGGATGTCAGATATAAAATAATCCACTTACATAAGAAGGGTAAAGTCACAGGAAAATAAGTGAAAAAACAGGCGTTTCTATTGACAACCAAACTGTAAGACTGAACTTTGGAGGTGTGGAAAAATATCCCTGCAGAAAGCAAGTGTCCTGAAAAGAATGAAGCCTGTAATAAATGCAAAATGTGGACAACTTCGTATTATATCTAGTTGTGGAGGCTTCTGTGTAATTTTTCTGTCCAATATATGTTTTCTGCCTTTTTCCCTGATGCTAAAAATTAAAAACCTAATGGCCGTTTTGACTGAATTACAGTAGAAGCAATATAATCGGAATACTAATGGTGTGCCTACATCTTGCAGCTCTGTTGTCTTTCTGTCCATCTGTCTTGGTTAAGCCAAGTTGCTTTGTGACCAGTGGCTCCAAAACATGGTTTCGAAATTGATTCTCTGAGATGAGACAATATACAAAGAGCTCAGATACAGATTAGATATCTGAAGAAAATGGCATTTAACTGACCCAACTGTGTGTTTGAAAGCCAAGTTCAAGTATGGCAAGTTTCCCAGCTCATAAGAGTGACCTTCTCTGTGAGCGTGGTGTATGTGCGTGTGTGTGAGTGTGAAAGAGATCTTAATTGTTTTACAGAGCACTGCTCTGCAGTTTGATCTATACAAACGAACTAAATCACCAAATTAACACTGCTCAGTGAATCCGACTCCTGTGGCATTGATTGACTCTTGAGAAAGAGAGCGAGAGAGAGAGTGAGTGAGAAAGAGAGAGAGGGAAAGGAGTGAGAGAACAATTCATTTGAGAAAATAAGTGATAGGTGGGCGTAATGTGAGCAGATCCATTGATCTGAGGAGTCCAGTGATCTGTACCAGACAGTGTGTGTGTGTGTGTGTGTGTGTGTGTGTGTGTGTAAGAAGAGAGAGCGAGAGAGAGAGAATAATGAGGCTAAGTTCAGAGCTGGTATCTGGCCTGGGTGACTAAGGCACTTTGGAAGTTGTGTAACTTTGAGAGTGTGAGGGCAGAGAATGAGAGGAGGTGAAGTCTCCAGCCAACATACACACACACACACACACACACACACACACACACACACATATGCACACACACCCAAGCTATACTGCCTTACAGGCCAAGAACTGGAGCATGCTGAAGCCAAAGCAAAAGAGAACCATACGCCAGTATAACAAAGCACATCACTGACAGAAATCATAGAAACCTACTTCAACTTACGCCCAAAACACACCGCTGAGAGTAAAGGGCCCATATCTTACAACTTTTTGGTTTTTAATTTTTTCCCAGAAGTCCACTTATAGCATTTGCATGGTTTTATGTACTAAAAACAATCATTATTCATTCTAACTATCATGACCATTTTAAAGTCTTTCTTTATCTCTTAGTGTTAAGCAGGCTGTTTTTGTTACAGTGTCAAAAATTCCGGTTAATTCAACCATTGTGAGATATAAACAAAGTCATACAGAACGGTTTGATGTAAAATCAAATTTAGATTTCATTACAGTAGTGCTAACAGGAACCAGGGGTCATAATGTCTACAACACAAATATAGCCATTTTATTTACTATCCAAAACCACCAGTGAACCTATGCATCTTCCGAGGTTTTATATGTAATACCGATCATAGTAAAACAATGGTAAATCTGAAAAAAAAAGTTTTCTTTGGGGACCTTGTGAAACAATGTCTTGGGCATAAGGCAGTGTATTCATAAATATTTCATGTAATACTTCTCTGTGATGTAGCTTTTAGAGGCATTAAAATCTTCAGACCTATCGCCACCACTGTAACCAGTTCTGACACTAATTTTCTACAAAATATTTCATATCAAACCACTCTGAATAACTTTGTTTACATCTTACATCTTATGCAGAAATTTTGAAAAATCAGTAGCCTACCCCTTTAAGTCAGATATATATAAATTAATTCTGTTGACCTTTCAAAAAGCCGCTTATAAACACCCCTTATAACTTCAGCATGAATGCACGTACCTAGGCTGAATGAGCAGATATGTGTAATATACATGATGGCTTTGTGACACTAAGTTTCGTGACATCACAAAAACATTCCATTCAGTTTCCACATACAGTATTGTGCAAAAGTCAGAAACCAACTTTCCTTTATTTAATTTATAACATAATCCACTTTCAAAAGGGGGTGGAAAGTCAGAAGAAAATAAGAAAAAAAAACAAGAATTTCCAAAACTGTTCAAGTTCAAAAAATGGTAAGATACAGGGAAAATGAGACTCTAAAAGGTGAGCACTTAAAGCTTTCATCCGTGAGAGCTGCTGGCAATCTCAAAACAACTGACTGGCCACCCAACAATACTGTCCAGATCTCAACATCACTGGATGTATTTGGGATTACATGGATCATGAGAAGCAAAAAATGCAACCAACGTCTAATACTGAACTTCGGAGTTGGGCAAAAATATTCCTGCAGATTTCTCTGAAAAACAAAGCAAGTCTCTAAAAAGAATGGAAGCTGTAATAAAGGTAAAGTGTGGACACACTAAATACTAAAAATTTTGTCAGTTTCATTTTCTGTTAAATGTTTGTTTACTGCTTTTTGTTCCTGACACTGAAAAATATATAATTTGTCTGTTTTCATTTGAAATTAAATAAATGAAAGGCCGTCTCAGTGCTTTACGGACTGGAGAGAGAATGATATGTTTGGAACAATGTTTGATACTAGAGCAAACTCATTTCAAAACATCCAAGAAAATGAATTTTTCTGTGATATGGGCTCCAAAACTCGAGGAGCTAGGGAGCAGGAAGAAATCCCAAATGCATTTTAGGAATGCTTTAGCTGCACAGTTAGTCGAAAAACAACCACACCGCAATAAAACTTATTTGAGCAAAATAAATAAAAGTATAGAAAACTTTATGCTGAAGTCTTAGGTTTTCTGGTAAAAGAGAGGGGAAAAAATTGCAAACACTTCCTGTATCAGAAACTCCAGCTGTCAAGAGCTGCTGACAGTCATTCCTGCAAGCAGTGTGTCACTCTTCTGAAGAATGTGTGAATGTGTGTGTCAGAGTGAAAGAGAGAGAATGTGTGTGTGTAGCACCATGTGAAATCTGCTGATATCCCCCTATAACCAGCAAAGTGTAAAAACTCATGATAGACACAACCTCTCATCTGCCTGCTATCATTAATATTACATGTTAGCCACACTCATATCAGCCTCTCTCTCTCTCTCTCCTTCCCCTCTGCAGACTATCATGCCTCACCTGTAAATGATAAAACTGGTAGCACACCACAATCAGCCATGTGGAAAAGACTTTGCAACTGAGAGAGAACGAGCAAGAGAGAGAGAGGAGAGAGACAGAGAGAGAGGGGGTTGAGCAAGAGCGAGACTGAGGAAGACTTTTCTTTCCTTCTTCCATCCATCCATCTAATATCTATCTGCACAAGCTGCTTAAGAGACCCCCAAACCACAGCCTACTGCCAAAGCCTGCATCATTATAGTGCATCCACACAGTCTGAAGAGCATCTGAATATGCGTACACGTGAGTGTGTGATAGCGTGTGCATGTGTGTGTGTGTGACCCTGTGTTATTGATGAGACCTCCGCTCTAGAGGGGATTAGAGGAGCAGCTGCCAGTTTATCAGAACCTCCTGGACATACACCCTCTAAACCTCATTAACACACTCACATATTCATCACACACACACTCCCACACGCGCGGACCGCCGCTCCAAACTCCCGAGCATCATTAAAGAGCATCATTAAACAGTCTTGCTGGTCACTTGTAGTTTCTGCTTAAATGTTGAGAGCTTAAATATGAGGCTAGGAAGCCAAATCTGAAGTCTAGAGTGGTCTGCAAGTACATGCGTCTTGCTCGAGCAATCTGGTCAAAAGTTAATTCATTAATATTGATTACAGTACATCTTTATAAAAATGAACAATTCCGTTTTAAATGGAAAAAATTTACCCAAATCTTTGCTATGACAAGGTAAAATATGTGTCTTTAACCTTCTAGGCTGGTTTTACTCAGTGAAACCTTGATTCTAGTTTGTGCTAGTTGCATGATGTGAATTGCCTGCAACATAATTTCCATGCAACCTAACAGTTACACAAAAGAATTCAAAAACAATCAAAGGTGCACACAACACACTGCTTACTCCACTAGTTAGCCAACTTTTCAACCACCCAATAAGCCATCTTCTGTCTTTTTCTTCTTGTCCATTAATTCCTTGAAATCAATGGTTTAAAAGTATGTCATTCAACATGATCACGTCACACCTCATTGCCATTTTGATTGGCTTTCATTAAACTTGTTTCACAAAGTTGAGATGCTTGCGACTGTTGAGGCTGACTTTGAAGTACACAACTCAAGTGCAATTTAGTTTCATGTAGGCTGCAAGCAACTAAAGTTGCCTGAAGATTTCACCATGTACAGCTAGCCCCAACAGAATTCGGAAACACTTTGTGGGGATCCCTGTGTGTGTTGAAACCCGAGCTTTTCTGTTTTATGTTTTCATATCCGGCCTCGTCACACATGCATGTTAGCCCTGCAGTGTAATCGGCCACATGGCACTATACATGCAAGATGGTGGAGTGCAGTAGGAAACATTCAGGTAAGGGTGACCTTCCAAATATTCTTTCACCAAGTACTCCTTGATGTTGATGGGGCTGAAGTTGGCTTCCTATTCGCATTTTCCCGTTCCACCTTAATCTGTGCGGCCTGAGGTGCCTGAATGTAACTGCTGCACCATATAAGGTGGAACACAAAGATTAGAAAAAAGAAGCTGCCGAAAAAGAAGCTGACTTCAGCTTCATTGAGAGAGTTAAAAGGCATAAAAAAGAGACGAGGAGGTTGCTCTGTTTCTGCTAGACAGGTGAGTAACATTACTTACTTCACTATTATACTCATTTTTGCTGTTTCACTGAGATCATGTTTGTGACAGCAACTGGTTAGCTATGCTGCAGCAATTGTAGTGACGGTTTGCTAACTCACAACCTAGCTAATGTTACTTAAATTACTTGCTGCGTTCACTCTAACATTATATCTTTTTCCAGAATCATATACTGCGCCTTTAAGCTATGTAAATACTAATCCATGTTTAAACAAAGAGAAATAGCCATTTACAGATTCATTTATTTGGATATTTGTTTCACTGTTATACAACATTCAGGTGAAGAGGCCAAGTGCATCCTCACCTGTTTATTTGTCGCAGAGCTGAGAGAAAAACAGAGACAGCAGGTTAACTTAGAGGTTTAGCTGACTCGTATGAGACATCAACTGCTGTAACTGTACACAAATTTAGTATAAGCAAAGGAATATAAACTTGGCTATCCATTTAACTAAACTGACTATTAAAAACACACCGTTAAATGAAGATTTAAAAAGATTTACATCCGGAACTTATTCCTGTATCATCTCTGCAATGTAGGCAAGCAAAAAATCTGTTCAGCCTCTTTGGGACATTCATCATAGAAAGGGATAAGTTCATGTGCCAAACTATTTCTTGCAAATCAAAGTAGTTTTTTTTTTTTGAGAAAAAAATTAAATATCTAATAATTTAAACTATAGTTTGTGATTAAGGTCAGTGTAGTTATTCTGTTTTCTGTCGGAATTCCTCTCAGTAAATTACAGCCATTCACTGCCGTTAAAGTGAAATGTAGAGCAGAGGCAACCATGGGGTCTAGGTTACTGAAGTCAACATGAACCAGAAATCGGAATGCATTTTTCTTCCTTGATACAATGGGCTTTTCTGAAGGAAACAGCATATTAGTACGGGAAATAACGGGCAGGGCATGATTTTGTCCATCGTGAAAGAGCTTTCCAAACGAACATCAGTCAGACCTGGACGATAGTCTACAGTCAATCATGGAGGACTACTTGTCTCCTGCAGCACCTCCTACACTGGCATCAGAGGATGGGGACAAAATCCTGGTAAATACAGGAGGCACAGGAGGAGGAGCGAAAAGATGCTATGACATTACTGATTTACATAAATTATCCCCACTCGTGGTGCACTGTAACATAACTATATGTCACACGGTGTTGAGAGGCAAGCAAAATTACTAAACTTTGATCAAAAATTACAGAGATGCAAGAATGTTGTCTTTTATATGATACAATATGATGAATCATGCTTAACCAGTGACATGAATAAGCACGGTAAAAAAGGTCAATTTAACTCTAGAGAACAGCCATTAAATAAGCCAATACTAGCCTTAAATGATAGCTGATAATGCTGATAAAGTTTTAACAACAGCAATTTAGGCTCATAAAAAAAGTATGTTCAATGATTATGTCTGAAAATGCCTGGCAAACACCCTTGTGCCTGAAGCTTTAAGCATAACTAGTTAACATTTACTAATTCATTAAGAAAATTAAGTTTAATTTAGGCCAGGGGAGTCACTAAGGTAATGTTTAATCATCTAGAGATGAACAGACAGATATCTTTGCATTCATAAGCACTCAGCTGGTTTCCTGATATGTTTAATCTGCAACAAGAAGCTGTCAAACACTAAAAAAGTCCCAAAGCTGAAGTCAGATTCTCGTTTGCCAGCCTAGTTTGAATTTTCCCATTCTACCTTAAATGGTGCAGCAGTTACATTCTGGCACTTCAAACACCATTTAAGGTGGAATGAGAAAATTCAAACAAGAAACTAGTGAATGAGAAGCTGACTTCAAAGTCGAACACTGAGAGACATTTTACTTTTGCGTTTCCTTCCAGAGATGTAAGAAAGCAGCTATAGCTGAGCTAAAGCTTAAAGCAGAGCAATGTAAGTCTGCTTTTCCTTTATATTTTTTAACCTATACTAGTACATTAGTACATACTGAGACATATTTACAGCGAAGGTGGTAAAATGGACACAGAATGCGGCTCCCAAGGTGGCTTAATTTTTGTTGAAAGGACAAAATGGCTCTTCTTAACGTTTGGGTTGTCAACCCCTGGCATAGACCATGCTTCTCCCAAACACAGCGGGCCCTACAGGGCCAGCCAAATCACCCATGCTATCTCTTCCTTGATGCCAAAACTCCTTGCAATGCATCTTTGACGAGACATGAAGACCTTATGTCAGCAACTGCCTATGTGTTTAGCAGAAGAGTCAAATTACATATAAAGGTGATGGTCTTTTATCTTACGGGTCTTTTGAACAGAGACAGCAGTCATACATAATATCCCTAGCTAGGAAAAATACTCTAAAACTCTCTCTCTCTCTTCCACCCTGTTGCATGATCTGTTCTGGGCTTCCCACTTTCTTCTAATTCAAAGAGACAGACCCTCCTTTCTCTCTTTCTATCCCTCTACCTTACTCTCTCTCTCTCTTTCCCTCTCTCTGGTGTCAGTGCTCTGTCTGCCAGGTGAAGATGATGATGATGAATAATGCAGAGGTTTGAGCTTGGAGAGAATAACAATGTTTTTATTCCCTCCCACCCCTCACTCTGGTGTCATGGCCACCCTCATGAGAGGAAGTGCTTTCAGCGTCTATTTCCTGTTGCCTTGTTCCTTTCTTTGGAGTAAGGAGCTTGTGTGTTTCATCCGAAGAATCAGCTTTTCTCACACAGTGCTTCTCTTACTTATTTCAGAAGAGCTGGGGATGAATCGTCTAAAACAAGGATGTGGTGGAGATGCAGATGAGAGAGAGGGAGAAAGAGAGAGGCCAGAGGTGAGCGCAGATCAGCTATCAGGCTGACGCTGTCTGATCAAATCCAGAGAAGAGAGAGGAGAGCCTGAACCACAGCTAAGACTGACCTGAACATGGAGACCAAGAGAGAAAGAGAGAAAGGGTGCGAAAGAGATGGAAAGAGAGTTAGCACAAGAGAGAGATTGACAGAGAGAGAAAGAGAAAGAGAGAAATAGAGAGAGCGAGAGAAAAAACAGAAAGACAGAGAAGCAAGGAAGAGAGGCTATTTAAGGTGAGGGAAAACATAAGAGAGGAAGAGTGCGAAAGAGAGTGGGAGAGGGAAAGAGAAACGGAAAAAGGTGGGAGGCTATATGAGGAGAGAGAGACAGAAAGAGAATGAGAGAAAGAGAAAGGTAAGAGAGAGATGGAGCAAGGGAAGAGAGAGAGAAAGCAGAAAAGAGGGGATAAGTGATGAAGAGATGGAGGAAAGAGAAATAGAGAGAAGGAGAGAGAAAGTGAGTGAGAGACAGAGAAAACAAGAGCAGGAGAGAGAAAGGAGAGACACAGGGAAGTATGTAGGATAGAGTTGAACCGATATGAAAATTTTGTGACAGATATGGATTTTAAGGAGCTGAGAATCCCAATAACTGATTATGGGTCAATATAATTTTGTGTGGTCGGGAATTAAACGTCAGTAGTTTTAGTTTACTTGTGCTTTAATGACTGATATTGAATAATTGTTAAATATGGTTGTCAGTTCTCAACCATCAAATTTCTTAAATTGAAAATGCAGAAGCTCACAAGGCCTTCAGTGATATGAATGTAGTGTCTCTGGGTCTTCCCAGAACTCAGAATTCTTAAAGTTTTGTTGGTTTGTATTAATTAGCACATCAAAAGTATCAGTTAGTAAGAGGTAACGTGAGACAGAGAGAGTGAAGGAGTAAACTAGAGAGAGAAGAGAGAGGGGCTAGAGAGAGAGAGACAGGAGTTGTGGTAGAGGCGAGTGTCAGTGTGAGGGAAATGATGGGGAAGGGAACACTCGGGGAGTTTACACATGGGTGAGATACAGTACAGCAGACAGCATGAATTTATTCATGAGGCAGGTGGCTACACAAGCCACAGAGAAAGATGTACAAATCAGTTACAGAGACACAACTGATATTCAAAACCACAGAAGGCAAGAGACAAACCTATAAAGCGCTCTGAGAGACATGGCTGAGTTATCCTGCAGAGACGAGCATTGGGAAGGATAGCCTTGCTCAATGTATGTCTGAGTTAGGGTAACGATGCACAGACTTTACAATATGATAGGTACTGCAGTGTTTGCCCCATAAGATATCAAACATTTTTGACAAAGACGTACAAAAGATTTTTTTTGTCTGGTGAAAGTGTAATGCAATGCAAACAAGTAGCTTACTTTCATGGCTGTCTCTTTTAGGAATATCATAGATTTGTGTTTTAAAAGAACCATGGAAACCCTTCCAATTTATGTCAATATGTCTGTCAAACATCCAAGTATTTTCTATACATGTGTCATATTTTGAAAAACTCAGATACCACCCTTCATTTATTTAATTTTCAGTCAAAATGACCATTAAGCACAAAATATTATTTTTTTAGCATCATGAAAAAGAAAACAGAATATAGAACATATATATTAACAGAACACAACACAGAATCCTCAACAACACAACATTAAATTGTTCGATATTTGCTGTGTCCACCTCTTGCCTTACTTACAGCTTCCTGTCATGCCTCCCTCCGGCCCAGCTGAAACTACAGCCAACGCGGCCGCCTTATACTACAGTTCCCAGAACCCCTTGTTTCGTCACATGACTAAGGACTCCAACTGATCCACCTATCACTGGACTTGTAATCTCACACACCTGTTTTCCTGTGTATGTAGTCTGCTTATTTGTAATGCTTCATTGCGAAGTATCGTCTCCCAGTTGAGCATACCAGCGTTCTTTTGATGTCTGTTTTCTCCTTTTTGTGTATGACCTGTATATCGCTTATGACCTTAGTTTTGTCTTGCCCCTTGGCTCATTTTTGGATTTCTCGTTTTTGCCTTTTTGCTTCTGTTTTTCAACTATGATTTTAGATCAAACCCTTTGGTATTCAAGTTCTTAACTCAAGCCCCGTCTGCAAGCGTCTGGTTCCGTGTGCCATCGTTACACTTCTACTCTTTTGTTAAGAGACTTTCTTTCAGTTTTTTATTTTGGTTTACTTTACTAATGTGTTAAAGTTACTAATACAAATCTAGTAACACTTACTATTTCTTGTTTAATCCTTAGCTACTGAGGTATATCTAGTTAAGATCAGTTAATGTGGAGGTCCTACAAACTGAAGAGTCTTTTGCCCAAAAACTTTCCACCATTTTTAGCCGTTTTGTTGTTTTCCGTTAACTAACTCTTATTTTCTAAGCTATAATCATAATTCTCTTTGTAAAGTGTTATTTTGTGACATACCATACTCTCAAGTTAAATGTGAAGTCTGCATGCATTTTACATGTTTTCGTCAGTCAGTTTACCAGTTCAGCCTTTCACAATGAATGCTAACAGAACGGCAAATGTGCATTAAGCTATTAGAGTCCTCAGAAATGGGTGATTCTAGTCTTACCTTAGCCATGTATTCATTACTACAAAGCAGTCAATTCAATAAAAAATGTTTTAACTGATGTCAATACATTATACACGGAAGAGTATTTCATTTAAGTTAACTTGACTAATTCAAGAGTAAGCAGAACTTGAAACAGCAGAGTACTGTTAGCTCAATGGAAGCCATTTAAAATCACTGGGCTGTTTGTGTTAACCTCACTTCCTGCAGAAGTATGGATCATTGCAAATCAGAAAGTAACTATCAGTCCTAAATAAAGTTATTTAAGCTTGGACCTGTTGAGTAGCTTATTTTTACAAGGCAATAAGTTTGCATAATTCTTTAAAGTAAAGTCAACTAATTTAAGTTCACAGTGCAGGGATATTTGACCACACCAAACAATTGTCCAAGTTCAGTCTTAGAAGTTGGATGTATTTTCGGTTTCTCACAATCCAAAAACATTCTAATCTAAAATTTAGACTCATCATTTCACAAAACATCATTCCACATCTTAGATATCCAGTTCTAGTGCAAATTAATTTTTTTGTCTATTATCTCTTCTCAGTAAGGGCTTCTTGACAGCTATACATCCTTTCAGACTCATAGTGTTGAGCTGTCATCTCACAGTGGAAGGCTGGTCAGAAACACCTGTGGATTTTTTCAGATCTGAAGCAACAGCAGAGCTTGATTTTCTCCAATGTTTTAAAGATGAAAGCTTTGAGTACTGGTCATGTGATGGTGACAGTTTTGTTGGCATACCAGGTGTTGCAGGTGATTGTCAGGAGTCCCATTTTCTCTGTAACGCTACTTTTGAAAACTTCTGTTTTTTTTTTTCACTTACTTTCCTCTGACTTTCCCTTTATGTCCTTCTAATCTCCTCAGACATATCTCCTGACAAATGAATTACTTGTACTTAATGGCTGTTTCAAACGGAAATGAAAGAAATGAGGGGTGGTCTCTAATTTTTACGCCGTACCGTATTTGGTTGACAGTGCATATCGTATCTACACCCATATTGAAAGTAATGCATTAATATGCACATCGTAACACTCTGACTCCGAGTGTGTGTGTGTTTAGGGTATGTCTGCCGCTACTCTGAGATGTTCTCGTGAGGGTGTGTGAGTTGCACATGCTAGACTGAGATGCTGACGAGTGTGTGTTTGGTATGCTAGCCGCTGCACCAGGCCTAGCGTGTGTGTGTGTTTGGTATGCCTGCCGCTCCGCTAGACTGGGCTGAGTGTGTGTTTTAATTGAGACACGGAGGAATGAGGCATGCAATGCTCTAATAAACAGGTAATTATGCAACTCCCCTCTCCTCATCGGCAGATTGGGAAGCCATTAGAGAACCCGCCGTATTCCAGACACAAACACAGACACACACACACACACACACACACACACACAAAAACATGCACACAGTGGTCCTGCTTACAGCTCGGAACAATTAAGCATCCATCAGACTTAACCTGTGAGGTCATCAGCCCTCGCCGGAGCACTCGCTCTCCACAGGCCAGATTAGCCGAGTGACAAACGCACAAGCTTTAATCCCTTTATTTATTATTCCACTCTGCTCGCCTCGGCTTATAGCCAGGCCTGATTAATCGCTTAGGATTCGCACAACCACACACACCCACACACACAGCCATGCAATTTAATATGCTGCACTGGGTATTACAAATTCTATTATATTAGTGTAAACACAAACATGTATCATAGTTATTTCTGTATATGATCATGAATGCACACACACATGCCAACGTTGTTCGGAATGTATGGTCATACAATGGTATGGCCACACCAACTTGGGTTAAACTTTCATGTTTGTGAAATGTCTGTGATTGAATCCAATCACAGAGGTTTTGTAATTATACTGTGTTTGTTAACAGTTATACAGTACTGACAAGCCAGTGACCCAATGCCCTTGTAACATCTTGTCCGGTTTAGCCTCTGTCTTCCCTGTTTAGCCATGTGCTTTTTGTTTACATTTTCCCATGTGTTTTTTGTAGTTATTTTGGTTTGGTCTCCTCCCTGGTCCTGCCCCCTTGTAATTGTGTTCATCTGTCTGTAGCCTGTAGCTCCGCCCTCTCTTTTGCCAGGTCTTGCTTGTTTTCTCTCTGTGTATTTATACCCCTGTGTTTGGTTTTTGTCTTGCATTTTCTGTCTGTTCCTTAGTTTCTGTTTTTGTAATTTCATGGATTTGTTTCTTTTTTTGTTATTCTTTTTTTGTTGGTTTTGTTGTTTTGAAATAAAGCAACTCGCACTTGCGTGCTTGTGTGTGTGTGTGTATAATCTTGTGTCATACGTATTATAATCACATCACTGTCAGAACAAAACTTTGTATGCCCAAAATGGTAACTTTACAGGAGAAGGAGAAACTTGTAATTGACTGTATCAAAGTGAGTTTGGACCATTTCTATTGGTCTGTTCATCAAGAAATGTTAACATGACTGAAAGGGCAACTAGACTCTTGTTACTAGAATTGTGCAAAATATATAACGTCCTATATCTGTATGTCAGTACCTGAATATACAAAGCTCAAAAACAGTCAAAGGGCAACCAGAGCTTTCATTTTATGCAACAAAACACAAAAAAAATCAAACACACCTGAATAAAACATCTGCATGATTATGAACATACTGTGTACAGTGTATAGTCACTCGGTTGATCCACTGGACGTGAAATGCACCACTGCCTGATATTTATGCGATTTTACTTATTCTCATACTGCACATTATAATTTATGGTTGTTTTAATATATTTTATTATATATCTTTACTTCTTCTATTTATGCATCTGTATAATAGCGATGACAATTCTTTTGCTTTTGTAGTGCTCTTTATTGTACTTTGCTACTGTAATAGAAAACTTTCACTCTGGGATTAATAAAGTGGTCTGTCTGTCTGTCTATCTATCTCTCTATCTATCTATCAAAAAATGGATATACAATTTACTATAAGTAAATACAACATGTTCCCTAAACCTAACTGTAGCCACAGTAACAGTAACCCTGTTTTTCTCTGCATTTAATTTTGTCCTGAAAATATGTGAAAACAAACTCAAACTAAGAATTTCTTACCTTGTGTAGCGATGTAGTGGTTTGGCCTGTGGTAGCCCTGTGAATAAGAATGAACACAGAATTCCTTTAAAATGTGACATAAAGACATATATCACATAATGGCATGACTGAGAAGCTTGGATCTACAGTGTCATTTGTTTTTCATAGCGCTGTGATGAATAACAGATAGCTCTCATTCATTTTAGAGCAATCTCTTAAGCAAATCTGTCGACACATCTGTGACCTCTGACCTGCTCTTAAATGGCATAAATATAGTAACTCCACTGGCAGACTGACTAATGAGGGTTACAGCACACACAAACACTCAAACACACACACAGAGCAGTCAAACACATATGGCCTAGGGCTCCGCTGGGGCCCTTGTGATGACAGGTCATAAATAACGGAGATAAAAAAATAAATAAGTAAACAAAGGCGTAAAAAGTCAGCAATTTGTCAACAAGTCATTAGCACTGCGGCCCCGTTCTGTTTACTAAGGACTTTCCCCTGGAGACGTCAAACGCACACACGGATGGAATACATCACACTGGACAAATAAAACTTGAGAGGATTAGTGGCTAATCCCCGAGAGAAGAGTCATATCGAAAGGATTATCAGTAGTTATATTGTTTTGCGAGTGCGTGCATGCTTCTGTGTGCATGTGCGTGAGTGTGTGTTTGTCCTCTCCTGAGATAGGAGTAGTTGTGGGGAGAAAAGAAAACCCTGAGAAAGGAAAGAAGGTATGTGTACAGCAGATAGAAGGATAGACTGATGAGCTTTACCATTCTTTTTATCTCTCACATATTCAATTTAATACCACTCTGATTAACACCTCCCCAGAGAGAGACACAAGCAGAGCCACAAACGCCAAGAAATCTCTCTTTCTTGTTCCTTTATCTCGTTCTCTCTGTATTGCTCCCTCTCTCCCTTTCCTGTCACCCTTCTGTTTCTCTGTCTTTTTCTCTATCCCTTTTTTTTTCCTTCCCCCTCTTTCTTTTCTTTCTCTACCCCCTCTCTTCCTGTGTCCCTTGTCCTCTCTTGAGCCTTCTCTTCTCCCTCTCCCTTTCTGTTTCTCTTTCTCCCCTCCTTCCCTCTCCTTGTCTCCTACTTTTACACTCTCTCTCCATCTGTCTCTTTTCTTTTCTCTTTCTACCTTTCTCTTTCTGTTTCTCTTGGCCTCTCTTTCTCCTTTCCCTGCCCCCTCTCTTCTCTCTTTCCCTCACGTTTTCTCTCCATCTATCTTTTTGTCTCACTCTCTCATCCTCTTCTCTCTCCCTTTCTGTTTACTTTTCTTCCCCTCTTCTCTCTCCCTGTCTCACTCTTTTGCCCCCTCTTTCTCCACTGTCATCCTCTCTCACCTCTCTCGTTTCTCTTGATCTCTTTTTCTGAAACTTTCTCTCTCTCCCTTGCTCCCAACCCTTGTCTCTCCTTACCTTCCTCTCTGCTCTCTCCCTGGCTCTCTCTTTCTCATTTGTCTCCTCCTCTCTTTCTCTCTTCCTATCTCTCCTTCTCTCCCTCTCTTTCTCCCTTTTCCCTTTTCGTTCTTCTCTCATTTTCCCCTCTCTCCCTCCCTCCATCTCTCTCTCTCTCTCTCTCTCTCTCTCTCTCTCTCTCTCTCTCGCCCTCACTTGGCCGTGCTCTGAGGACTGTCTCCTGTTTTAATGGCTTCTTTATCAGACACCGCTAAGCGCCGACTTGTTTGTTCTTTTGCATGTTCACTGTTGCTTGAAACACTGTCGGATTAACACAACAGCTACAGCGAGGGCTGAACAAGTGCTCTTCTGTCTCTTTCTCTCTCTCTTCTCCGTCTCTCCCTCCTCCCCTCACTGACAAAGGTGCATTTCTGAGCCATCAGAAATCCTAAGTGGTCATTATGTGGACTTCAGACTGTCTATGTAAGTGAATGTAAATGACAAACTACGACAATGACTGGTTCCAGCAAAAAGCATTCAGCTACCAACAATCCTCCATCACCCCATCCCCACCCCCCAATACACACACACCCACACATCTCCCTTTATAACACACTTTGAGGACAAAAAAATGCATACGAATGTTAAAAAGAGGTCTAAATGTAGCAGCAACGTGCCATCGATAAAGTTTATTAGTCGGGAGGAGCTGCGAGAGGCAGGTTAAAAGCCTCTCTTTCTGACTAAGGTGAAAGAGAAGGAGGAGAGGAAGAGGAAAAAGCTTCATCTATTCACCGCTCGGCTGAGCGGCATGGCTAAGTACCTCGCCAATGAGGCAGCCGGCAAAGCCAGCAAAGCCTTTTCAATCACAACTCCCTTTAATATGCATTTATTCTTATCTAATAATGGGCCTGGGCTTTGTGAAGGACTTCACTTAAGAACTACCCCAACATAAAGAGTAATAAACTGACTGACAGAAAGAGTGCAGAAAGACAGAGGGAGAGAAAGAATAAGGGGCAGGAGTGAGGGAGAGAGAAGTCGTAAATAATTGAAGTTCTTGCATTTACAAAGTGGCCCACCTTGCATTATGCATTCGCGATTGTCAAGGTAGGTTAACGCATTCTAATAACCAGACTTAACAAATGGCCGCATTAGAGGCGGATAGAGAGGCATTTTCAAGTTTTACAAAAAACTCGAAAATACCTCTCCATCAGTTTCACCGTCAGTTTCATCAGTCTGACTGGAGAGACATCACTGAGGTAGATGAAGATGGACTAACTGGCGGACTAGCGGCTCATCCAGCGTGTCTTCTGAAATTACGGGTATTAATAGAGGGTTTGTCCCCTCTTTGCTGCAGTAACAGCTTCTGGAAAGGCTTCACCAAATTTCAGAACATTGCTGTGAGGATTTGATTGCATTCAGGCACAAGAGTACTAGGGAGGTCAGGTACTGATGGATGGATGATTAGCTCTGGATCAAATGTCTCTCCAATTCATCACAAAGGTACTGTATGGGGCTCTATCACTCGAGAGAACACAGTTTCTCTGCTACAACGCCCAATGTTGAGGGCCATTATATCCCTCTAAATGACTTGGCTTTGTGAATCATGCACTCAAAAAAAATTAAATTGCGCTGTTGTTGGTTTTAATCAGTTGAAGTTACTGAACAAATGCATGTAACTGAATAAAACAGTGAGTTGTCAGATTTGTTTGGTCAAAGCAACTCTGTTAAGTACAACTCAGCATCTTTCCTATTGGCCTAATTTGCGTATTGTTTAACTCGCCCTCTTTGCGTTGTCTTTCCCTCTTGACTACTTTCTTTTGTAGATTCTTCCTTCTTATACTCCTTGGTTAATCACCTAGCGTTGCTGCTGGTGGTTATTACAGTTACCATACAGTCAAACCTCATATCTTCAAAAAAAGTTATAGGAAAAACATTGTTACCTTTTAATGTAAGTTAATAAGATTTCATTTTAAGTACTTCTGGACAATTTCATTAATCTGTTTGTCAATTAATTTTGACACAGGCTAAATGGCATTTTCAAATTAAGTAAAAAAAAATGGAAAATCAACAAAAAAGGAGATACAAGATTTTCAGACAGCGAAGATATATTCCTTGCTGTTGAGCATGTTTCTAAGACAGCTAGTTATATTATATATGGAGATCTAAATAAATATGTAAGTTTAAACAAATAGTCATAAAAATAAAGTAAAAATGTATTTATATATCACTTTTTACAGCAGATATTGTCACACAGCAGCTTTACAGAACATACTGATCCAAGCCCCAGTGACAAAGCTGAGTGTGAAAGTTTGCAAGGAAAAACTCTCTAAGATCAAGAGAAAGAAACCTTGACATAAACTGGACATTTTTATGTCATTAGCCGGACATAAACATATTAAGTAAAAATTAGTGGTTTAATAGGAGTTCCTATAACTAACTCTAAATCTCAAAAGCTACTTAATATTTTTAATGAAATTTAATATTTAATTTTTTTTGAGTGTGACCTTAATGTACGTTCACCCTTGAGAGGTGACAAGTCGCTAATGTCACCTCAACTTTGCCTCTTGTCTGTTTGAGGTCACTCTTATAGTTGTGAGTGGGCGTGTACACTGTCCAGTTTCTGCCAGTATGTAGTATGTACTACATGTATTGCGGTTTTAAAAATATGAACAACTGTTATTTTATCAAGTTTATAAGTTTCTCTTCCATTTTTGAGCGATACTATTAGGTATAGGAACGAAATGCCGGTAGGAACAAAAATTTCAGAGAGCAGAGGCTGGGAACCTCTGACAGCCGTATCTCAGATTGGTCTGAGGATTCTGTTTGAGCCAATCAATTAGACTGCTGCTTCACCGCATCACTGTCTGCTATTGTGAATGTACTGTTGTGCTGCTGCTCCAGAGCACCCCATTCCTTTAAAAAAAAACTTTTCTATGGAGATTATACAAGCTGTGTCAGCACATTATTTTTACAGGGAGCGCAATCTTGTCATCATGTAATGAGCCAAAGGGCTTTTTATCATTAACTGGTATCTTTTTTAATAGCCTATAATTGATCATTTGCAGTAGTTACACATTCACAGTAGCTACAAATAATAAGCCATAATCTTAATAAGTGGATAAAAAGACTAGAGTTTAAGGGGTTAAACACCAGAGGACCAGGCTTTTGAATAGTCCATCTGTCCACTTTCTTCAGTCACACTGCTGAATTCTTTTATCCTGCATCATTTTATTCATCCATTTCAACCTCCATTTCTCCACTGTCATTGCTGGCTCTCTAATTTATGCTGCTAAACTGTCTGCCTGTCTACTCTCAGCCCTGTTCAGAGGCAATCAGCTGCCTTAATATTTTTAAGGTCATGGAATCAAAAGTTTGTACTTCAGCTGATGCAACTCAAAATATTTATTCCCTTCCCTCTGTATAAGCGGATGTGATTAAATCTTGAAAGTAATTGCAAACAAAAAAATCACAAGTGACTTTGTCAATATTTGGCGAGTGACTACATAATAAAATAACCACTAACCACCACCACTAACTCAAAAGATATATGTCAGAAATGATTAGAAACATAGCAATAAACAATTAAGCTACATTGACTTCTGTACTTCACTGCAAACACTCGGCTGAAGATAGAATATTGCTATCAAACATCGTTGTCAAAGAACACTAAATAATGATCGGAACCCTCCATTTCTGGGGAGGCCCCTTTGTTTTGTGTATTTGTGCAAGTTGAATTAGAAGATGGACACAAACAAATATCTTTAAATTAGCTAAACTGGTTAACCTGAACACAAAACTTCATGGCTAAAATAATAAACCCCTGTAAAATGCAAACCTAACCTTTGGCATGAAGATAACAGACTGTAACTGTTGCACCATTTAAGGTGGAACTGAACATTAAAATAAGAAGGTAAGAGCCATAATGCAACTGCTGCACCATTTATAGTGAAAAAGAAAGTTTAAGTTAGAAGCTGGCAAATAAGAAGACTGATACCAGAATGTAACTGCTGCAGCATTTAAAGTAGAATGGAAATTCCAATAAGAAGCTGTCAAACAAGAAGCCAGGCACCAGTGTGTCCCTGCTGCGAATTTAAGGTGGAGTGAAAAATATGAGTTAGATTATGCAAAATAAGAAGTCAACTTCAGTCTTGTCAAAACTGCAAAGAATGCTGGGACATAACAGTGTTCAAAATGCAAGTTCTACTCTAGTGTCAGTAAATCTATCATCGACAGCTCTTTTTTATTTAAAATTGTCGATAAGACTCCAGTAAATGAAAAGCTACCAGTTCCACAAACTTAAAAAGAGGACACTGCTGAAAACACTTAATAAATTTACTTCAGTATAACTAATGAATATATTTTGAGTGTTTTTCACTCAATCAAACTGAAAGAACAATCCAAAGAATTTTATGTTTGAGGTTTACAACTTAGTTTCATAGTAGTTCCTGAATAATTAGTCTAGAAATGAATAAATGAATAAATGAATAATAAGCCTGAGCTTTATTAAGTTAAAGTACATGCAGGCACATGTGAGTACTAAACATGTGGGTGTGTGTGTGGTAGTGTTTCTCTCAGTTGAAGTGTGTTTAGCATGTGTTTAGCTCTATAGCAGCTCTGTCACTGTCTCTCTGATCCTGTCGCTTCCTGTGGTGTGTCTGTTTCGGTGGTGTGCCCTGCTGAGATTGTGCTACTCTATCCGCCACTGCCACTTTCATGTGCCGTACTGCGCTACATCTGCTGAATCTGCATGCGCATATTTGTGTGTGTGTATGTGAGTTTGTGTGTGTGTGTGCCTGTATGCACTGGTACCTGCTTCTGTCCTATTTCCTGTGTGTGAGCTGAGAGTGCTGTTTGTGTGTGACTGTGTGTGTATGAGTAAGTGAGTGTGCACCGGTGTCCCCCTTTGCCCTAGTTCTCTTTGCTGTGCAACAGGAATATTGTTGGTGTTGCGCGTGTATGTTGTGCTCAGTGCGTGGCATGTGCGTGTGTGTGTGCGTGTGTTGTGCTCAGTGTGTGGCATGTGCGTGTGTGTGTGCGTGTGCCGTGACCTTTGTGGGAAGGCGCTGGCTGCTGTCTGTACTCACATCAACGTAATTTGCATTAATGTAATCGGAGCTCTGTTCTCCCTCCAGGCTCTGGAGACGCACACGAGAGTGATCATCTAAAAAAACCACACAACCAGAAACAAGACACATTACACACCAGCAAGAACAGAGAGAGACAGAGAGAGAGACAGAGAGAAAATGAGAGAGGACCACACGAGACAAAGAGAGAGAGAAGAGAATGAGACAAATATAGAGAGAAAGACAAGGCAGAGAAGAGAATGAGAGAGAAAGGGATAGAGAGAATGAGACTACATATATAGATAGATAGATAGATAAACAGCTAAATTGACATGTTCTCATTCTCTGTCTCTCTCCCTTCCTCTATTTTCCTATATATGTGTATATTATACACACATACACATGTTTATATGTACTTTATGGACAAAAGTATTGGGACACACCTCTTAACATCAGCACAAAAACTGTGCGCCGGGAGCTTCATGGCATGGGTTTCCATGGCCAAGCAGCTGCATGCAAGTACAATGCCAAGCTAGGATGAAGTGGTGTAAAGCACGCTGCCACTGAACTCTGGAGCAGTGGAAACATATTCTGTGGAGTGACGAATCACGCTTCTCTATCTGGCAGTCTCACAGACAAGTCTGGGTTTGGTTAGTGCCAGGAGAACATTACCTGCCTGACTGCATTGTGCCAACTGTAAAGTTTGGTGGAGGAGGGATAATGCTATGGGGTTGTTTTTCAGGGGTAGGCCTAGAACCCTTAGTTCCAGTGAAGGGAAATCTTAATGCTAAGACGTTTTATCATACTAAGACATTTTGAACAATTGTACTCTTCCAACTTTGTGGGAACAGTTTGGGGAAGGCCCTTTTCTGTTCCAGCATGACTGAGCCCCAGTGCACAAAGCAAGGTCCATAAAGCCAAGGGTTGGGTAATCTTGTAGTAAGCCTTCCCAGAAGACTGGAAGCTGTTAGAGCTGCAAAGTGGGGGGCAACTCCATATTAATGCCTATGGATTTAGCATGGGATGTCATAATAGCACCTATAGATGTAATGCATAGGTATCCCAATACATTGGTCCATTTAGTTAGGGATAGAAAGAGACAAAAGATAACAAAAAAGAGTATGAATGCATGTAATAAAGAGAGAAAGAGAAATAGAAAGATAAAAAAGAAGAAATGGAGGGAGGGAGAGGAGAGTTAGAAAAATGGAGGAACAGTGAGAGAGATGTTAACAGAGAGAGGACAATGAGAGAGAGAGAGCAAGAGAGGGAGAGAGAGAATGAGAGAAAGAGAGAATGAAAGAGCAGGTAAATAAGAGAGAAAGAAAAGAGACGATGAGAAAGTGAGAGACAAAAAATGAAAAAGATATGAAGAAAGAAAAAGAATAAACAGAATTAGAAAGAAAGAAAATGCATGCAATAAAGACAGAAAAAGAAGAGGTGAGGAAGAGAGAGAGTAGGTGATCAAGAAACAAAGAGAGAGAGAGACAGACATATATAGTAACTTCCAGAGATTGTAGCTTACCTTGTTACCTAGCTTTAAAGGGCCCATATGATGTATTTTTTCTTGTATTTTATTTATTTCCTCTATGTTTGTGTATCAGTAACATAATTAATTTTTACATGACCATTTCCACCCTCTCTTTATCCCTTAGAATCAAACAGGCTGTTTTTGTTACTGTGCCTTCAAGACAGACTTTGACCTCTGATGTTTCATTGTGCCACATTTCAAAGCAGTCTATGCTGAAACACTTCTTGACTTCAGCATGAATGGGTGGGGCTAAATAGCTCTAGACCGAATAGGTGAAGACATGTAAATAAGTTGTTTTCGGCGACATCACAAAAACAAAATTCAAAACAAGCTGTTTTTTCCAGCTCAGTTTACATATATGTAGTGAATGAACTGTAACAATGTTTACTTTCTACATCAAACTCGTCTATTTGAAAAAAGCGAGGAAAATTAAAATAATTTTTTTTTTTTTTTAAATAAAACCTGTTGTAAAATATTTCATCATGCACTTCCATGTATATATTTATATGTATAAATCTCATTTTGTTAGCAGCATGCCTTGTGGATAGATGAAAAGTCCTAGCAAAAGGCATGCAGTTATAGATAAGCAGTTCCCTCACTGATGCTGATAGATAAACGCTTGCGTGTTGTTCGGGCCTAACTGAGGACTTTCTGATATGACTGAAATGAATGCATCAGCGCATGCCTGGCTGATATGAGAAGAACGAATGCGACGGTACGGAGGACAAGTGGGTGCGGCCACTGGCCGGAGCTGCGCTCTTTCATACACACATGCAATTATGTTTCCATAGCGATTCTTCATCCGGTTCTCATCTTTCTTGGCAGAGTCCCATGGTGCTGACTGTCCCTCGAAAAAGCTCTGAAAAAGAGAGAGAGAAAGAGAGAGATAGAAGAAGAAGACATATGAGAAGAGTCTTGTGTCAGCTCTTTAAAAAGACACAAGTACAGAATCTTCTCCAGGATCTCTTTAAGTAAAGTAAGCACAAAGGAACCAGGGAGAGAGAAGGAGAGAAAAAGTGTGAGGATCATTATCCGATGAGACAGCGTGGAGGAGTCCCACTGCGCTGTGTCAAAATCAGAGCCCATTAGAACACCGGCTGGCATATGTGTCCTGCCCAAAGCCTTCCCCAAGTGACCCTCCTAGCACAACCACCAGCTTCACACTCAAATGGTTCCCCTGGTGAAGTCCTTATCGCTGCCTGTGTCCTGAGAAAGGTTCCAGCCTGTGGAGAAGTGTGTGTTTGGATGTCAAAGAAAAACCACACACAAAAACAACGGGTCGCCTTCAGATTGCCATTATCTTTTTGATCTTGACGACTGCATTACAGTTAAAGAGGACATACTCTACATTCTGACTGGATTTTGTATCTTTGTATGTTTGTTTCAGCTCTAAGGTCCACTTACAATGTGTGGTTTTGTGTCTCAAAAACAGCCATAATTCATTGTTACATGACCATTTCCCCTAATTATCCATCAGAATTAAACAAGCTGTTCAAAAAGAAGTTCAGGTTAAAATATATAGAACAAAGCCACTCCAGTTGGCTGTCTGTATGCTTTGGAAGGCTGCAGTGATATATTTGTTTCCTGACAGACAGGAACAGTACAACGTTCAATCGTTTCCCTGTCTTCCAAACCAATAACTCTACTACAGACAATCTAGGGTACAGGCCTCAGTAACTGAGAGCAGGGAAATTGAGCTGTTTCTGTTCTTTAAATGGTGCATGCAAAGTGACTTGCATACTAACAGTGCCCCCTTGTGGAGAAACTTCAGGATCCTTGCACAAATGAGTGAGTGAGTTCTAAAGCCATGTACATGTAATAAGCATAGTTAAAAACAGTTGTGTCTGGTATGGACTGGGGAGTGAACAGTACTGTTTAATACTGTAAGAATGTTTACATACTACCTCAAGCTATTTTATTCAAAACAGAAAGGATTTTTTTCTGATGATGAGGTCCCTTTAAGCCCAATTACGAAAATTTATTTTTGTAGTTCACATAGCGCTGGGACGTTCAAGGACCCCAACCATGCCAGGCTGCGCAAACATGATTTACAAGCGCCACATCAACAATAACAACAACGACTGCAAAAACAAGGCCGAAGGTGGTGGAAGTGCATGTTTATCCTGCTTCGGTCCCTCAGGAGTGGGGCAGCCGCTACTACAGCGCTCATGCATATTGGAAGACAGGGGCTACTAATGTTCAAGCCGAGTCCTGCTCCATCAGGATTAGAAGAGATTAAAAAAGGAAAGCAAAGTCAGAAAGCTGATCAGTCATTCGGACGCTATGTGTTATGATGAGCTTTATAGGATGTTAGAGTTCGTGTGAGGGTTTTTGGCTGAGAGGAAGAAAAAGAGATTGAGAGAAAGGGAGAGATCGTCACCCGAGTCATATTTCACTTCATTATGACTGTAGGATTAGCCGAATGTCTTCTTAGTTCTATCTGCAGGCGATGACTGTTTTAACACTCTTTTGCACTGTGTCTTGATGGAAATGTGACCAGCATATGGATTAAAAGAAGGCTTTTTATTCTACATTTGATGAAAATATAGGTTGAGGCCTTGACAGACATGAGAAGTTTGAAGACTTTGAAGGGCACGACTTCTGCACACGCAGTTATGCCAGAACAAGAGAAGCGAAAGCAGTCCTGAATCGGCTAAAAGTATTCTGCCATTTGAAAATTGGGTATTTTAATAAGCTGTGATTTAGAACTACATAAAAGATGGGTGCATAAGCAGCTGAAATTTTGCCTCACAAATGGTCTCAAGTTTATCAAAACTGCCAAATGGGAGTGATATAAAAATATTATTCAAATATAGAGATGAGAAATGTGTACAGCATAATTTACATGAGTTTTAGACATGTGTGCATGAGTACTGAATAAGGGGCACTGCTAGGTTGTTTTTTCTACCCAAACACTGGGTTGAGCCTGTTGGGGTTATTTTACCCAGTGCTTGGTTGTGAGCCCAGCTGCTGGATTTGTGACTGTGTAACAATAATAACCCAGCCAGTGGGTTAATTTCAAACTATAAAAGCTTGTGAAGAAGCCGCCCAGAACAGGCAGTTTAACAGTCACAGCTGACAGGAATCAGTGAGTAAACTTCTATAAAATGTACCAGTTTTACTACTTACTATTAAGTGCAACCAATACACATACAGTAAGGTCCAAAAGTCTGAGGCAGCTGGTGAAAATGCTTGTATTTTGCATTAATTTCTAGACAAATTACGAATGATATTATCAGCAATTTAAGTGAAATTTAGAATCTAGGAATGTTTACATGGATTTCAGAATTTCTTAGCATTTGGTATGTCCCCCTTCTGCTTTAATGACAGTGTGCGCTCAAGCTGGCATGGCCTCCATATGTTTGATCAGTAGATCAAATCCACCTGAGAGTCATCTGAACATGTGTTTCAACAGAAGGAAAATAGCTGACCTATTCATACAAAGGCCTTAACATGGTCAATGTCACAACTTGAATAGTGACCTTGAAATAGTGCAGAAGTACAAATATTTTTAAGTGTCATAGCTTTTCTTTGTTTCAAAGTTTTCACAATTCTAAAACCTTCTGTTGTTTATTTCTGGGTTGGAACTGAAAACAAGGTTTTCACTTTTGAATTAAAGTCAATCTGAAGAAATTTACACAGCAACAAAAAAGTTTACTTCCAGATCAGTTTGCTGCTGTAGAATCCAGTGATAAGGAAAAGGTAAATGACAAATTCAGATATCTTTGGGAAAAGCTGAAGATCTTGGTTCTGCCAATAAAAATAAATACTTACTAAATCTTCTACAGATAGGCTGAATAAAGCGCTGTTGCTGTGGAGGAGGAATTCTTTGCGGCGGCAGCCCCCACCTTTGACCAAAGTTAAAAACTGTTCAAATCTACACTGTTCATGTGATAAATGTATCATTCAAAATGCTGGAAATCACCCTATTTTTATAATGTATCTGAAATCTGATTACTATCAACTTTTTTATGTAACTGTAAAGAAATACTGTTACAGAAAAAAAACATAGCGCTATTACATGTATTCCGTTACTACCCAAACTTTTATATGGCTCACCATAGCTTGAGCAAGTGTTTGTTAACGCTATAAGCACTGTCAACCATGACATATAAAAGTATGCATAATAATAAGAGAACCATATCTGTAATAAAAATAACAGAACCATATCTGTAGCTTCAAAGCACATGCAGTACCTTTTCCCTCCTAAAGTCTCGAGGAAACAAAGTCACATTGTGTATAAGAGAAAAAAAGATTTACTTCAGCTTAAAAAATAGATAGGGAAGGGGAGAAAAAAACTGAAGGAAGATGAACATCAAATAAAGCTATTATCACTTTGTGTGACTGCTTCCACCATTTTTTTAGGTCTCTCTCTCCTACAAACCTGCAAAGGAGAAAAAAAAATCTGTATTTTAATTGCAGTTTTTGCCTTTATTTGGCTACACTGGGTGCCTCACTTGAAGTACTCCTCTTTGAAAGCACTCTCTCACTGAGAGAGAGAAAGAATAATTTTGACATAAATTCAAAGACGCTCCTTGAACAGAAGGAGAGAGTGACAAGCGTTTACGTTCGCTGCGCAGCCTCGCAGAGAACACCAGGCAAAACAGAATAATTGATATCATTTCCTATAATTAATTCATACGGTAAAACTCGGCTGATGACATCTTAGTTTTCAGCGGTACAGAGTCGGGAGATGATGATAAGCATATGGGTGGATATCATTAGTCCAGCTGTGGAAGGGTTTCTTTTGTTGTGATAATTTTGCCCATATTTGCTATTCACATTTTCACTATAAAACCTCAAGAATAACTCAAACAAATTAGCGAGGAGGACCCAATGCTGTCCTAAAATTCAGCTGTGCATCTTAATAATGTTGGCCCACAAAACAATATCCATACATTGAGAACAAACCAAAAAGTTCTCAATGTTTTTGAAAGTCTGAAAGTGCCCATTTCCTACATTTTTCATGCACTTTCTTGTTTTCTCTGAAGTCTTGTTATGATGTTCATGTGGGTTTATGTACCAAAAACATCTATGCATGAGTATGCATAATAATATGAGAACCATATCTGTAATAGAACTATTAATTCATTTTTGCATGAGCATTTTCCAACCTCTCTTAATCCTTTAAAATTAAACAGGCTGGTTTTGTTTTACATTAAGTCTGATGTACAGTACTTTGCAAAAGTCAGAGGCCCTTCATTTATTTAATTACAGTCAAAAAATCCATTAGGTAGAAGTTTAATTTTTTTTTTGTTAACATAATATGTTATGTTTAGTGTGACCACCCTTTCTTTGCAGAAGACCTGCTTTCAGTTTTTCAGAGAAATCTGTAATAACATTTTTACACACCTCTAAAGTTCAGTTCAGTCAAGTTAGTTACACATTCTGTTTCATACAGTCCAAGTCCCAATTTTGACTCATCAGTCCATAAAACCTTACTCTGCATCTCACATGTCCAATATCACTATGGCATGTGCCCGTCCCCCGGGCCCTGATGACGACCGCAAGAGCTGGAAGGAAGGTGGAGCCCGAACAAAGCTCCGCGGATGGGTGGGGGATGGTGCGCGAATCCCGAACACCGGCGAGGGATGCGAGTGACGGCGGGAGGAGGACGTCAGCCGCCAGAGAGGGGACAACGACGATGACCGCCACGAGAGGCATGAAGGCGGGATGTGAAAAGTGACCAGCATATCTTTGGTTTTGTTTCATTTGTTGTGTTTGTTTGGTGGAGAAATAAAGTAAAATGGCTGCTACAAACTTGAACCCCACCTCTTTGAGCCTGGGGTAGCACATGACTTGCTACAGTCAGTTTTCTAGTGCAAATTCTTCTAAGGATGTGTAGCTTCTTGACTGCTATACATCCTTTCAGACTCAAAGCATTGTGTTGTCTTCTCACAGTGGAAAGACGGACAGAAACACCTTTTCTGAAACGGAGTGGAGCTGGTTTGTATCCTATCAAAGATAAAAAATGTAAGCGTGAAGTACTGTTTATCTGCTGGTGACAGTTTTGGTGGTCTACCAGGTCTTGCATAGTTGTTCACAGTCCCATTTTCTCTCTTTTAATACATTATTGAACTCAAGTTTCTCTTATTTTCTTTTGGTTCTCCTCTTCCTTATGCAAGCTCTTTATGCAATTATCTTATATCTCATCTCCTTTAGGCATTTGAGGTGCACATGAGAAAGAAATATGCAAGGCAGCTAAGGTGTGTTTGGGTAGTTGCTTGTGTGAATACTAGTGTTTGTTTAAAGGGGAACATAATATCAATGGGAACAACTTTCATTGGGAGGACACAGCTGGTTGGTTTTAGATGATAAGTTAAAGTGGCAGAAGAATGCACAAAAGTAAAGAGTGGATGAATTTAATACTGATAGTCAGAGACCAGTCAAAACAGTCATTATGTTATTTTTTTAGGCGATATCTCTGAGATAAGATATAACATAATCCACTTACATAATCGGACATCTGAGACATGCAGTAAGGCTTTACAAATTGATGAGACTGAAGGTGTAATTGGGATTACTTGGATTGTGAGAAGCAGGAAATGTAACCAATTTGCAAGCCTGAAGTTTGGAGATGTGTAAAAATATGCCTGCAGATTTCTTTGAAAAACTGGAAAACTTTGAAAAACTTTCTGTTAAAACTGTTTTCTAATTTTTTCTGACACTGAATAACTTGTCCTTAATAGCTGTTTTGATTGGAACTTAAATAAAGGGTGGTCTCTGACTTTTGCTCAGTACTGTATGTAAATGACCTGTACTGTGCCTCAAAAAGCAGTCTTGGCTGAAACACTCCTTATAACCTCAACATGAATGGATGGAGCTAAATTGCTGTAGGCTGAACAGGCAAATAAACGGACGCAAATAAACATCAACACCTTTAGACCATGTTTAGCACTTACAGAGGAGCAAACTGAAACAATTTAACTACATTCATCACATCATTACAGCCTGGATCATAGGAAGTAATTTTGATAGCACATGTTCATTTGCAAGATAATGTGAAATTAACATGAGCTGAATGCAGTGACTGTAAAAAGGATGCCTGGAATGAAACAAAACACATGAAACTCACATGAAAACATGGACAGCAATGCATCTATGACTAAAAATGACTTCCATTCCTGCATCTTGCAAACTCTGGTTGCATACGCACAGTGGTGAGAGCATGCAAGACTGGGTGATAACATTCTTAGAGCATCTGTAGTGGTGTCATATCATTAACCGTTAGCATCCGTCAAACACAAGGCTTTGGCAGTGAGGAGACAGGAGGACAGAAAACATTTCACAGTCACGTTCCACATGGCAGCACACAAAAATGGCCGACAATGGGCAGCAAATGGGGCTTGTTAACGTTACATGTTCATATGTACATCTGTGCGCCGTCAAATGTTTTCAGAACAAATCATAGTCTAGACACATCACATGACATAACACTTTTTATGTTCCCAATGTTGTTTTTTTCACTTACCTAACTGGCTTACTGCAAGTTGCTAAGCTAAGACCTATCACAACATACTATGTCTAGCTAAGACAACCTATCATGTCAGCTAAAGGGACACTCTGGCCAAAATGAAAAATGTAACCATCCTTGCATTTGTAGTAAACATGCCTTGTCGCACCGAACAGCTGAGTCTTAGTAGTCTCCAGAATGAGATTTTCCCGTTAAAAGACTAGGTAAACCCCTTTCCGATGCTGTATCTTGAAGAAACACTGGACAAACTTTAACTGCTTTGGGGTGGATTTTTGAGGGAGGGCTTTTAAAATATTTCCTTTTTTCAGTAGCTAGTGAACAAAGAAGGAAGCCATACAGCTAAGATTACTGGAAGCTGATTATCTTAGCTGCAACCATATAACTGTAGTAGCTATCTTCAAATCATCATTGCAATAGAGAGAACGGATTACTTGAGAGACAGAAATGACTCATGAGGAGGACAGCAAGCTGAAAGCTATCTAGATATCACAGTTTGGCTACTTTTCTCTGTCTAAAAGGGTCTCTGGTCCATTTTATGCTAAATAAAGACAGAATCGCGGATATGCTTTGTTGGATAAGCCATTGACACAGCTCAGTATTTTTTTTGTATACAGCCCCTTAACCACGGATTAGGAATTACACTTTATTTGGTGTGATCTTAAACATCACAGATAACACTAATTGACTATATCGAATCATAAGCTGCCTTATACTGCATATTTATAAACTGTGAATTCAACTAACCATTTACAAATGTTCAGGTTTTGGATGAAAGTGGGCGAAGGTCACTCTCTACATTCTATAACTTGCCACCTTCCTGTTCGAATTTCCTTAAATGGTGCAGCAGTTACATTCTGCGTGTGCCCGCCCATCCAGGCGGTTATGTTTGACGCAGAGGCTGTCAACCAATCTGTTAACTAATCACACATCAGAATGGTAAAAGGTAACAGATCAAATACAAAAGAAAATAAAAAACACTCCTTTTTTGTTGTTTTAGAGAAAAAAATAGAAGATAAATAAAACGTATAAAATTGTTTCCTGAAATATTTATTTTCTACAGATTTTAAAAAACAACTGTGCTTTAATAGCCATTAACCACTTTACGCAAAGTTCAACATATTTTTCTGGAGAAACAGAGCAGGTGCTCTTATACAGAGAATCACAGTCTTGCTCATTGCCTCCGGCAGGTCAGGGAATGAGACACAAGTCTACTGTGCGTAAGGCAAGAATGTTATCCAGTATGTTAACCAATCACTCTATCTTTAGCCTTTACTTAAGTAAAATAAAGCTTTACATTTTTATTAACTAGAATAAAAAATGCAATCTGCAGGCAACGGTTAATCGATTTGTGTCTGTGATCAAGAAAAAAGCTTGTTCAAAACTGAGGTAAGAGTTACACTAATGCTAGCTTGATTGTATTAATTAGCCTATAAATCAGTGGCTAGGCTAGCAGTCAAGATTGGTTGACAACATAGGGATGTCCAATGGCTGTGTGACACATCCGCATGGATGAACAAAAACATGAAAATAATAGTGACATTAAATTTTGCCTAACTGATGAAGCTGAGGGATTCAGTGCAGAGCTACAGAATACTGCATAACACCACAAATAACTAAAATGTATATAAAAAAATGCTAGTTTAAGGCCGGAATGCCCCTTTAGCTATGACAATCTACAATGCTAGCTTAGACAGTCTACCATATTTAGTTAAGACAATTTCTAATGCTAGTTGGACAATCTACTATATCTTGCTAAGACAACTTCTCAGTACAGTATCATTAGCACTAGCTAATACAAACTTGGGATTTACAGTTATTAGCTGCGGAATCAGCTACAACATTTTTAGATTTTACAAATGAACCAAATGAAGTGTGTGCTTACCTCATTGATCTGATCCATAGTTAAGGTACAGAACCACAAGAGGAGAGGTCAGAGAGAGACACAGTGTGTGAGTGAGTAGCTCTGAGGGGAGAAGAGTGCTATTCCAACTTCAGCACAGACAACGCCACTAGCACAACAAAATCACATACTCAGGGCATTACGCTACGCATACAGGATGGGTAGGATGTACAAAAGGCATGTACTGGACCAGCACACACACTTGTGATACAACCCCTCATGGCTGTATCAAAGCAGGCGGTGTTTTGGAAAGCAGAGGGGGTGTGTAGGTGTGTGTGTGTGTGTATGTGTGTTTAGTATGCATGTGTGTTGTTTTTGTAGGAGAGCAGCATCAGTGATTTTGTCACCCTGCTATGCTGCAGTGCCTTAATCCATTATGGATCAGGCCTGGAGGGCATCCATAGCCCTGGGCCCCCCACACAGAGCCAAGCCCAGACAGGTGACACTCAGAGCGGCTGCATTATTCAACTCCTCTGCTGATTCTAACACTACAGCACACACGGGGAGATAATTACTGATTACTGAGAGAGAGAGAGAGAGAGAGAGAGAGAGAGAGAGAGAGAGAGAAAGCAAGAGTGGAGGATATGAAAGAAAAGAAAACCAGAGAAAAGAGAAGAAAAGAAGAGTGAACAATAGAGAAAAAGTGAAAGGAACAGAAAAAGAGAAGAAAAAAGAAAAAAAGAATAGAGAAGAAAAGGAAAAAAATAGAAGAAGATAATGAGAAAAAAGGGAGGGAAGAAGAACAGAAAAGAGAGAAGACAAAAGCAGTCAAGGAGAAAACGGGGGAATTAAGGAGAAAAGTAGAAAAGAGAAGAGAATAAAGGAGAGGAGAAGAGAAGATAAGAAAGGAGAAAAGAAGAGAAGGCCTAGGGTACACTGTGTGTGTGCGTACTGATGCAGGTAAATGAATATACACTGTAAGTGACAGTAATCTGGTGTTTGTCAGTCGCTGTCAGATTAGAGTGGCATGTGTACAGTGTGGGGACTTCTCAAAGCGTGAGATGACACATGACAACAGTGTCTTGGTTGCACGACAGAGAAAAATAGAACACACACTTGAGTCTGGTGGGCTTCTTTTTTTTTACCAATAGTGTTCTGTCTGCCAGAGTGGTTGAACAAGCCTCCCTTGGGAGCTCTCTGTGTGAAGGTGTCATTGGCATAATCAGTGCAAAACTACAAAGCCACAGATACTACACAGTGCTAAGCTTGAGAGAGTGAGCGAGAGACATAGAAATAGACAGAGAGATGGAAAGAGAGACAGAAAGACAACACAACTAAACACATTCATCATCAAAGCCTGCATTAACTTTCAATAACCAGTGTGTATATGGGGGGGGGTGAGCAAAGAAAGCAAAGAATGACATAAGGACTGAAAGAGAAGAAATGCTGAAATGAAAGGACAGATGTGCACGCACACACACACACCAGAGCAAAAGAATGAGTGTAAAAGGAAGGCAAAGATGAGCGTGGAGGCAATGGATGGGAGGCCTACCTCATATTCTTCCTTGAAGCCGTAGCCTTCGGCACACTTCATCTGGGTGACATGCTCCAGCAGGTCGGCCACACGAATGGCCGGGTGCAGCTGCCCTGTCTGATAGGGAACATCCACCCCGTCCCGCTTGCGCAGAGAGTGTGTATGCGTGGAGTGTGTGTGTGACTGTGCCAGGCTGCTGGTGTCGCTCGTCATCGTCTGGGTTTCATCTAGAAGGGAGGGAGAGAGAGAGAAGAAAGGGCAGGTGGGTCACTACAGCATGACTTGGCCCAATTACTTTAAAGAATGCCATTAATTTTCTTAACTTTCCACTTACACTTTCTTTTACAGTAGTTATCATATGTAACAGGGTTATTTTTGAGATTGGAAATGTATAAATAGTTTAATATCAACGAAAGACAGTATAGCCCATTAATTATTTAACCCCTTATTAATTTAAGACTAGTATTAATTATTTGGTAACTAGAGTCTGTAGAAATCTGAATAACCCCTGGTCAAATTAAACAACAATTCTGGTCCTGGAGATCTACCATCACTGCTATACAGTGAACAAACTGTAACATGATATTTATCTGCAACTTTTATTAAACAATTCCTATTTTTTTGTTTAAAATGAAACATACAGTATAAAATGTGGCGTAACTTTTGCACATTCCCCCCAATATGTTAAAATCAGAAAATAAACAGTAATTGTGCATTAAAATGTGCAGAAGTGTGTTCTCAATAGAGGATGTGTTAACCCCTTAAAATCCCAAGCTTATTACAAACTAAAGCGTATTATTCAGTATCGACAGGGACTGCAATGCAAATTGGAGTTATTCTTAGGTTATAGAGGTGTGTAAACTTTGGGCCTGTCAGTGGGCCCAGGCCATTTAAGGGATTAACTTATTTTCAATGTGAAAATCTACAAAACATGTAATTTGACCAGGGTCACCCAAACTTTACTGTGAAACTAATGTGCCGTCGCTCTCGGAACAAAACCTTTTATCTCCAACTTTACAAGAGAAAGAAAAAATGTTCCTAACTTTTAATGCAGAAATGAGTTTGGACCATTTCTTTTGGTCTTTCATGATGAAATTTGAACACAGTGTAAAAGGCAGCAGGCGATTTCAAATTATGTCAAAAACTGAAGAACAACAAAAATGGAGGCAAGGTTTTTTTCCAGCAGCGACGATGCAAGCTATGTAGACATGAGAGTGAGCAACTGAAGTGTGGGTTCACTTGCAGTGTAAAGGGGTCCAACTGAGGCGAGTAAGAGAAAAGTTACACTGTAAAAGAAAGTGTCCTTTTCTAGAGCCTAGTTTTGCTTTCTTTTTTGTTTTTGGATGGAACACGACACAAAGTTGTGGGGGAGGAAGTGAATGAGTGGATGCAGAGGGAGGGATACGTTCCATTCTGCCCTTTTGCTCATTTACACCATCCTTGTATCATACTGTACTGAGGTATGCCTGTCTCTGCTATTTGGGCTCTCATCTTAGCCAATGCATTGAGATTTTGCTTCTCTGGTTCTGAAATTCATTTCAATGGTAGGATGAGGCACAGAGGAGCTGTTCCTCAATAGCAAAGCATGATGAGGGATGACCGATGTGTGACATCACAATGACCGATGCCCCAAAAGCCATGCCTCTTGAGCACAACACGAACACAGAAAAAAACACACTCTGAAATGAAATCGGAGCGATTTGAGTGAAAGGTAAGCAGAGATGATGTGATTCCCAGTGATGGGGGGTAACGGGTCACTCGTGAGCTAAGAAGATTTTTGCATGTGATGTCATGACATGTCCACTGCCATGCATGTCAAAAACACATGGTGGCGCGAGGGTGGGTGACTGTGTGCGTGGAAGGGGCGGGGTGGTAGTGGGGGCGGGGCCAATGGCGGACACCTTTTTAATGGAACACACAACCTCCTTCCCCCAAAACAACAGGTAGACTGAGGAACTTACCATTAATGGGGACTTTTTAAGCAGATACATTAGAGGTTAAATGTGAAGAAGAGAGCGACAGAGAGAAAAAGAGAGAGAGCGAGAGAGAGGAGAAGAGAGAGAGAGAGGAGACAGGGTATAAGCAACAATACACCAAAGAGCACTGGCACACTAGAGCTCTGTTCACTAGCCTGAAAGCCTGGGATAGATAGTGGGGTGCTGCAGATTACAGGTTTTTGTTAAAGCGACGGGTTTGGACACACAGTGAAGGATAGAAAATGAATTTCAAAGTAGATACAAACATATATTCTGGGTCCTATAGATTGCACGTAATTTGATCTTTCAAGGTTGTCCTTTATAATGTGAACACTACTGCTGCATTATATTTACTATCTGTAATGTGAACACACTAATGAAGTACGTTTGATGATGTAAACGCGTATACCAATTACTGTGGGCGAGCTGCTGTTTCATTAGCATCTATTGTAGCGTTAATGTTATTTTTCTGCCACAGTACGGCAACAAGCCTCTCTCTAAGCTACTAGTTACATGACTCTAGCCAACAGTCTTTCATATTTAATAAGGTGCCCTCCTATAATCCTTTCATGCTATATTTTAATTAACCTTTCCGCAAAGTGGGCGCTCGCATTACAAGGAAAAACGTAGCAGATTTTGAGTAAAAGGCTATAATTCCGTATGAATTTTTTTTTTATTATTCTATTTCATCATGGGATAAATGAACAAACACTAGCAAAAGAGGAACACAAAAACAAGTGGGAACTAGCCAGAGGCAGGAGCGACATTAAAAAGAATCGAAGAGGAGGTTGCTTTGGGAGGGAGAGTGGAGAAGATGGCGGAGGGAGAGGGGGCACGGCTAAAGCTTGTTTGTTTTTTTTCTTTCCTTTCCAGCTAAAAACAACATGTTTTTCCTGAGAAACAACATCAAAAGCATTCTTTCTCCAAAGTGAGAGACATCTTCACTGACAAAACTACAGAACTAGAGACTTTTCATTGTGAGAACGATTTCCCACTTTCATTTTTCACTGTTTTATTTGTGCAGACAGCAACGGATTCTGAACAAGCCGCTGCAAATATTTTTGTTTTTGTTTTTTTTATTTTTCCACACCCTCCCTGCCCTACAATCCACTCCCTCCACATCCAGTCCACATGTCTGTCCATGCATATGAGAGGTCAGACAGGATGTGACATCACACGCACGAGACGCAATGCGGATGGGATGGAGTGAAGTCAGCCTCGGCCCGGGGCGCCCCGCCCACTGTCGGCACAAACAGGACGAGTAGGGAGGAAGAGAAGCAACAGGCAGGTATGGAGATGAGGCAGCCATCTTTACAGGACAAAAAAGAAAACCACTACAACCAACCAAACCAAAAAACATGACCACAAAGCACATTCCTTCAAGTCTGGCCTAACTTACTTCAGCACAGTGTTTAAAAATGGCCTGTATTTCTGACTGTATGAGTGTGTAGAGAGGCTAAGAGAGAGACTAGCAGTGGTTATGGGAAGAGTGAACAAAAGATTTCTCTCACCTAAGATAGCAGTGGGCACAAAGGGATCTGGCGGGAATTAGAATACGGCGGCAGGCCGGTGAGAAATGAGACACAAAGAGAAAACAACATGAGAAAAGTAACATACTTATAGTTAGGGGTGGGTGACATAACAATACAGTACTGTGCAAAAGTCAGAGACCACCCTTCATTTTTTTTATTTCCAGTCAAAACAGCCATTAAGTACAAGTGATTTATTTTTTGGATTAAAGTTTTCAAAACTGTTCAAAAAATGTGAAAGATATCTGTATACATATATACACACACACACACACACACGCACATATGTGTATATATATATATATATATATATATATATATATATATATATATATACATACAGAGAAAATTGGACTCCTAACAACAATGGAAGACCTGGTAGACCACCAAAACTGTCACCATCAGGTAAACAGTACTAAAAGCTTTCATCTTTGAGAGACAGAACATCAAGCTCTACTTCAGATCTGAAAAAAAGGTCTTTCTATCCATTATTCCACTGTGAAAAGCAGGGGTTTGCATAGTTGATGGCTTGACCTATAAATCCAATAGTCTGTAAGTTTCCTGAGGCTGAAACTTAATGAAATACAACAAAAAATGTGTATATCTGTGGCGTTTGGAGGCGGAGCTGCCACTAGAGCCCAAGCCATGTCTGTAAGGCTCCTCCCCGATAACATGGGGGACTGATTTGGGGAGGACCCGGGACGCTTTAAGAACTGAGGCTCTCCAAGCCAGTAAAAGACAGAGGACTTTAAAAAGAGAACCCTGGCTAGAGAGCATTCTGTTTTGAACTCTGACAGTGAGTAGCCTCGGTAGCCTGTATTTTCAGTTTAGATTTGGTTGTGATTTCACATTTAAATAAAAGCTCAGCTTTGCGTGTGTGTGTGTGTGTGTGTTCTTTGGGGTTCTCTTTAGCTTCCCAGCCAGCGTGGCTCAGCCATCCCCAGGCCAATGCCACAATATCTCAAACCGTTATCTGCTGCTAGCCTCCATTAGCAGACTACTAACAAAAATATGCTTCAATGACAAAATCTCAGAACAATGGACTGGCAATCACTCAGTGTGTTTGGAAATACTTGGATCATAAGAAGCAAACAACTCCTAAGACTGGACTTTGGAGGTGTGGAAAAATAAAGGCAAAGACAGTCACTTTAAGTACTGACAAAATTTAAATTATATTTAGTTGTTGAGGCATTGTGTAATTTTGTATTAAATATGTTTCCTGCTTTTTATCCTTGTGGTCTCCAACTTTGCACAATCATGTATATCATGATAAATTATGCCATAATAAGTTTTTCTGAGCTTATCGTCAGAAATTAACAGAACACAGAACATTGATGTTTCTTTAAAAATATTTACAATGGAGTGCCATAGCATTTAAAGAGGAAATCATGTGTCCAATTTCAAGAGAGCGTAACAGGATGCAATATGTGAAACACTGCTTAAAAAAACACTGTACACAATACTTGTGAATGTTCTCTGTTCCAACTAATCAAACCACTCAAAAATGAAACATAATGCCCATTCCTAGTTACTGTGATGATTCACCTCCAGTAAAAGAAAGTAAGAAATAATAAAAACACATGATACAAAAAGAAGTCTATGGTCAGCAGAGAAAAAGTCATTTGAGTGTTGGTTGCTACCCACAGACATTATAAATTTACACTTTGGTCAGTCATTGCAATAGTAGGGTATAATGCTTGACCACACTGTTTGGCACACAGACGGGCATTATCACAGTTTAAAACACACGAGAAAGGAGAAGGTGTCCACTTGCATAGTTGCTAAATAGTGTGGTGTTACCTGGGTAGTAGGAGTTGGGCAGAGCTGTGCTCAGTGTGTTTGTCTTCACGGTGAGGGAGCATGGAGATGATCCAGCTGCAACATGTAAGTTTCACATCCTTTAACAGACTGGTCTTGGTAACAAATATCTTTCCATAATATATTAAACTAGCATACATGTAATAATGCTTATGTGGCTAACAATGAATGAAAGCATTTGCATAATACCAACTGACCCCTAGTATCTTTCAGTATCAGCTTGTTTGAGTGAAATATTTGTATTGCCATACTGTATATGAATTAGCAATAAGCAATTTCATTAAGTTCATTCTTTTCAGATTTGGCAGCTGTGACCTGGGTTATCTTCTCAGCATGTGTTTCTAATAGCAGAGCTTAACCCACTCACAGCCAGTGTCAACAGATCAGTAAAGATGTCCAAAGCTACCTCTCAGACAGCTATCCGAGGACACGTCTCAGGGACAGAGGTGAGGCATCAGGGGGCCATTGTCTGTGTGGGCACCAGTCAAGAATCTGAGAGTGTGCATGTGGGTGTGTGTCTGTATGTCCACATGGGTGTGCGTGTGAGTATATAGGGCAGGAGGGCTAACTTTGGTCTTGGCTGGCTGAAAGTAGTGCAGTTTGGTGCTTATTAAATGCACTTACTAAACCTGGTAATTACTATAACTATAGTGAAATAAATTTGAGTGAGTTTTCAAACAATGCTAGACTCCAGCTTTCCATGCCCAGAGTGGACACCCCTGGTTTTAGGGGATTTGGATGGGATTAGCAAGGTGACTCTTAGGGTCCTCAGCCAGAGCAGTTGGTGGCTGGAGGTCAGAGCTACGTGCTCTGAGGTCATACAGTGAAGCAGCTGGCTCATTAAGCAGGAACAAGGGATGCAGACAAACAGCTTAAAAACACCAGCGCTTAGTCACACTCATCAGGGCTGTGGAGGATTACAGTGGGGCCCAGCCTTTCAGTAAGATGGTGCCCAAGTCAAACAATCAGAAAAACAAAGTGTTGTCTATGTCCACATAGTTGCCTCATCCACATGTATCTGGACATTATTCAACATGTAGTTTTTCTTCTGTTTTTTTTAAAAAATCTGTCACATGAGAATGTAAAAAACTTTTTTTTAGATATATTTTTATATATCAATAAGGTATTTTTAATATTTGCAACTGAGTTTACAATCTATTTTAATGAACAGAGCTTGAAAACAGAGAACTGAAATTTAGTTGTAAACATGTTGGCAACCCTCTAAATTCCCAAGCACACATAAACAACCTAGCTGTTATTTCAGACAGAGATCTGCATGCTCAAGAAACAGAAACTGCAAAAATGAAAACACTCTAAAATCTCTTCCAAAAATCTCCATATTCAGTGACCTAATACAACAGTTTTGTGTGTATGGATGACCAAAACTTGTAAAAAAGTTACAGTTTCAAAAATATTCAGATACATGTGGACAAGGCCTAAGTTGAAGCAGCAATAAATATTGTTTGATTAATTTTAAAACAACAGTTATTTCACTTACACACTAACATTCATTCTTCATAATGATAAACTAAAACAGTACAATACTGTTTTGTGTTTTCAAAACATGTAATCACAATTAGCAGAAAGAACTCTATCAAGTGTGTAGTTTAGTCCAGGACATGATCTAATCTATAGCTGAGTGACTGTGTGGGCTATGATGGAGTGGTGGACTCACAGCGGCTATTTAGGTTGTGTGTGTCCATGAAGGAGAGGGCCTCGTCACAGTTGGTGCCCTGCTCTGTGTAGCTCTTGTCCATGGAGTTCACCATCACCGTCATCTCCTGCCGAGTGCTGCTCAGGGTCTCTTTACGCTTCTTAGCCAGTTTCCTTCAGAAAAGACAAACACCATCACATAGCATACAGCCCAGAGTCATTACAAACAAGAGGTAAAGTCTCAGCATGTTTAGTCAATCATCAAATTATACATTGAACTTAAGTTAGAATGTTTGGACATTAGGGTCCTCCTTTTTTAAAGTTCTGATCTATATATACCATTCAATTTTGAGCCTCTAAGATGAATAAAAAATGATTAAAGTGTATCAGTTAAAATATTTAGGCACAAAATCATTTGGCTCCCATTTGGTTTCCACAGAAGCCTGGTGATATGTTGATGTTCCTCTGGCATTTTTAAAACAAGGGAAAATACAATCATAAAAACAAAGGAAAACAATAACGCTTAAAAAGCCAATAAAGTGTTTTATTGCTTACTACAGAGAAGATGAAATAGGAGCATTATTTTAAACTCTAAACTAATTAAAAAGAAGAATCAAAATTAGAGCAATCAAAAATGGAATAACATAATGATCTAAGCTTGATTGAAAGAGAGAGGCAACAGTCACAATTAAATTCTGATATAATTATAATCAATGTCCCACCAAGACCCTTCTGGAAAGCAAACGGCTTAGTAATTACAATGACACTGCTTCAAGACACTCAGCCCTATTTTTCTTCATATAGCTTGTGGAGTATCTCACAGTGCTGACTTTCAAACAGGAGGAATGAATAGAATAATGAGTATATCAGGTAGCTAAGCTAAGCCAAATGGCCTTCACTTGGGAGAAGAACAGGAAGGAGCCCTAATCGAATTGTGCTCCGGTGGATCCATACATATCAGACACTAATTCGGTTGGCTAGCCTTTGTTTTCCAGAGGTTCTGATACTCAAGGAAATGCAAATGAGGTAAAATTATCCAGCCAATCTGTGGGAGCAGAATGAGGGGAAGGGAGGGGCCCAGGCCTGAGGCAACAAAGCTTCTGGAACATTCCTCCTCCATAACGTGATTTAGAGAGCAGGCAGAGAGTCACGCCAAACCACAAGTGTGGCAATGCTGGACGTTTCTACAGACTACAGAGCCCATTAAACATTGAGGTTGTGCCAAGTCAAAGTGACGTGCATTGTTGGATCAAACATTGAGGATGATTGATGAGGAAGACCAGCAGGCATTTCACTCTTACACTGTATGAAACAAGCTATTCAAAGCCTGCAACAACTTCTGCTATGAGCAAACTGTAGCCTTTTCTGTGTATGCAAGCTGCTAGCACAAAAATAGTCTGAGAGGTTGCACACAAGCTTTCATCAGGCCTGAAATTTGAAACAAAACTCGAAACACTCTGTCTAAGTCTGTCCCAACCTGACCCACAGCACTGGAATCCGACTGTAGCTCAAAACAATTGTCGCATTCTGATTGTAGCTCAAAAACAGTTTGTCCAAAACTGACTGTAGCCCACAAAAATTCTACCTATACCCAACTGTTGAATCAAAATTCTGTCAGAACCTGACTGTGGCCCAACAAATTCTGTCCAAATCCTACTACAGCCTAACAAAATTCTGTCTGAATCCAACTGTGGCCCAAAAAAAATACCCATCCAAATGTCAAAAACCAGCCGCTATCAATATGAGACTGAAAAACTTTCCTAGAAAGGTATTTAGCAACTCTTAAGTTATCTTGTAGACAATGACAACAATGACAATGACATCATCAGATAATTAATAAACAAAATTTAAATTAATAGTCTTAGTGGGAAACCATGAGAAACCTGAACATGAAATCTGAGCCTGACCATGAAAAATGACAGGAACCGACTATTCACGTCAGGGTTTGGTGGGATTCTGACAAATATTTCAAGCTCTAATACCCGTGGCAAGAAGAGATAGTAATGAAGCTGTGAGAGTCAGCGTTAACTACGGCTGCCACCTCTCCTTATGCGCCCCTGACTGGGTGACCTGTGGCTGTGTTTGACAGAGAGACGGAGAGAGGCTAATGAAGAGCGCTCCACGCACCATTCTCCCTCATCCATCCTGTTTATTTCATTTAGCGCGTGTGCCACCGCCATATGGTGACACTTCCCCCGCAGCCCAGATCTGATGCTGCCACGCAGGACTAATAAATGAACAGTTCCTGCGATGGCAAGTGTTAGAAACGCATACACTTATTTATACACACTCACCCTGCCCCAGTGTAGAGTTCACTGTCATTTTGTACAATGGGATGAAAGGCAAACACATCTTCTTTAATGCTTAAATGGAGGGCGTGAGAAATAGAAAGAGAAAGCAACACAGTACAAAAGATTTGTCCGAGAGAGTGTAGATATTACTAATATGCTAAGTGCCAATTACAGTGGTGGCAGATACAACTTGATCAGTGTCAGAATCTGTAATTGGTTTACTTTTGATAAAACAGCATCTGGTTCACTGATCTTCCTGTTACTGTTGAGGTCGGGTTTGTAGTCCAGCACTGTAAAATATGTGTGTGAGACTGTTATAGCTGCAAAGAGGGGGGCAATTCCAAACAAGTGTCCATGGTTCTGGAATGTGATGACCTACAGGTGTGATGGTCAGGTGTCCACATACTTTTGGTCATACTGTGCATTTCAATTGAAATTTGTATGATTTAAAAAACTGGAAGCAAATTTGATGTTTGTCAAGCAAATCAACATTTCTAAGAGAGTTTTATTTGTGTTTAAATGCTTTTTTTATCGTACCAGTTGTACACAAGTTTTTGATTTCAAGAAAGCTGCAGGTGTGCTGCCCATTTTATCTTGGCAGAACTGTCTTTGAGGAGAAATGTGAGTTGTTTTCATGGCAGGTTCTCAGTATTACGGGGGTGACCACTAAGCGGCCTGTAGAAAGAGGTTAGATGGCTGCTTAAACAATGACAAAAAGTGTCACTGATGCAAAGCACTGCTCTTGTGAAGCATCTAAAGCTACAGGTGAGCAAACAGCATCTCCTTGTGGAGAATCTTCAGTTTGCTAAACATGAATAAGTGAGTTTCAAGCCACATTCAAAAGGTGCTTGGCATCTAAAAAAAGTTAACAGCTAACAGCATACACAAACAGCTGGCGGAACCCAGAGATTCAGGCACTATATATTGATTTTTTTTTCTATTTGGTTTCAAGCAAAGCAAAATTTGGATTAGCATTTTACTAGATGAATATGCGATTACGGAACGAGTACTTGGTTGGTTGATTACTCCTGTCCATCAGTACCTTCTGTTTTATCTTTCACCCCCACTGATCTCACTGTGTTTCTGCCTGTGTGTGGTAAATGAGAGAAAGTTAGAGGGGTTAGCAGTGTGGAGCTGGCATATCTGCCTCTGTTTGCTTGGCTGTAGGGGGTGCTCTCTGTGGGTGCTGCTCGCGAAATGAATCACTCTCCCATTCACAGCTTATTTATAAAGAGTACGGCCAGCAAATGACACTAAACAGTACACTTCATTACCAGGATTCTTGAGTATAAGCACTGCAAGAGAGAGGGACAGACAGAGATTATAAGACTGTTTTTGGGACCAATTAATTTATATATTGAAACATAAAGACCTTGTACACAGGGGGAATTCCTCTACACTTGCAGCAACAGGTAAAGTAATGGGACAATAAACTATAAAAATGACTAATAATATAAAAAGCAGAAAAGCTTTAGCAAAACCCCATTCAGCCTAATGAGAAACTGTAGCACACAACTGAATATAATTGTAACTGAAAATAATTGTGAGCAATTAATTACACTTGATATTTATTTTGCATGTGCATGAAAGATTGTTAGGATAGATCAGGTGTGCTCTTTTGTTATTTAACCAAGCTAATGTTAGCTTGGTGGCAAATTCTCTGTTGTTGTTTCCAATCTGTGTAGTTGATTAGCTACAAAAACTCAGAGCAGCTCTACAACACTTGGTAGCGCTCTGCAGTTGGAAACTCCAAGTTATGTGGAGTCTCTAAACAAACATTACAGCAGTCTAATTTGAATAATTGATATGTTTTAACAGAAACTGAGCTAAAATGTTTCATTATGTTCAAAGGAATATTTTGTGATATATATATATATATATATATATATATATATATATATATATATATATATATATATATGAACATTTTTGTAAAAGGTTTTGTTGGTATTCAATAATGAAAAATCAAAATCAGAAAAAAAAAATCAGTTTGTAATTACGTCAGATGGTGGCATTGCACTTGGCTGACCTCAAGAACAATTTCCACCTTACCTTGACACCGATTCAAAACGATGTTGAGACCGAGAGTGCTAGCTTACAGTGTCAAGACTGGACTTGAGACCAAGACTCAAGTACTATCATACTAAAAGCTTGCCCAACCTCACAAAAGTTGCTAAGAATTAACACACTTGTGGGTGGGGCATGGATTTCTTTCCTCTTACATTCTCAGGCTCTTATAGCATTTAGATCAGAAGCTTGAATGATAGTGCTTTGGCATCTTTCCCTATGAATTCTCACGATTCAGAGCAAAAGTTAAATAACAATTCAAAGTGCAGTCAACTGCGAGTTGCACAACAGTACGTTTACAGAGTTAAGACACCCACAGGCAGCAAGGTTGTTGTTTTTGCACACAAGAAAGGAGTCTGGCATGCTCTTCTCTGACCTCAGATCCCTTCATCTGTTCACCCCCCATCACCAGCTTTGACAATCTAAACCTGCGTCCATAAAGAAACCTGTCTATAAATTCCACCGAAAAACAAAACCAAGGTAATCGGGTTGTTTTGTAACGAATCTGCCGCAGCAGTAGGTAACGCTGCTTAAACATTCTCCAAATATCTTCAAACTGTTTCACCCAGCACAGGCGAATTCATTTGCAGGGCTGAGATGAAACAAACAGCCTCGTGGGTATTGTAGGCTGCAGAACGGTGATTGTGATCTTGGGTATAGTAGGCGTGTGTGGCCGAAACAAAGGCGGGATCATTATAGCTGCTCGGACCCGGGACACAGTGGGGCATTGTGGGTAGCGTGCTGGGCGGAGGGAGTGAGAGCTGCAGATGAGTCAGACCCAGCAGAGAGCAAAAGATGGACTCAAAGAGCACAGTCACTTTGAGTTATGAGGAAAAGCCTGGCCTGGAACATGAGTGAGCTTTACGTGGAACATGAGTGAGCTTGAACTGAATTGTAATGATCAGCCATAGTCTTTTACCACTATTACCGAAATAGTTCAAACTGTGATCCCACAGAAAAAATCTATTTAAAAATAGGAACATGTTATGATCTATTCAAATACAAGGTATTAATTGAGATAGTAATAAGCTAAATATATCCAAAATTAGGGATGCTTCGATACTGACACCGGTATCAGGTATAGGGCCGATACCATGCTCATGTACTTGTACTTTACACTGCCATGCTAATGAACAAACAGAAAAGTGTTACCTACTCTGTGGCAGTTGGACACAAAGCCATCTGTCACTTTAAACATCACGCCAGGAACTCACTGTGATTTAGCTCATTTTTAAACACAATCACAATCGCTTCCCCAACACTGGTGGAGACACATAGGCTAGCAAAATGGAGGCAGAAATGTTTTTATTAAAGTCCGCCTATGACAAATTTATTTGACTGAGTAGAATTGTGAGGTATAAACGCTGTCTTTGTAAAACAGATTGTAAAGAGACTGTATTGTCCTACCATATATATCACTACCTGCTTTAGCTTCTGTGCACAGTGTTAGCAGTACTGCTCAGTTTTTCAGCATGTTAGCTCAGTACTTGGCATACAGCGTGTTGGTTTGAACGAAATATTTTTATTTGAAATTGTTCATGGACAGAGCCGTCTGTAAAGGCTGCGTTTCACGTAGTGTGGACGGAGTGTTTTCGTACAATGCAATACATGATGATCTATTCAAACTCAGTCATCAAAGAACAAGATTTGTGAAATCACTTAGTGTATGTCTGACTTTAGAGGACATGCAACTATGTTAGCCTCAGATGTGATTCCTGCTGTCACTGTGCTACAGAGATTGTTGTTGAAAGAAACAGATGAGGCAGATGAGGAGCATCAAAACTATGAATCATACTTTATGTATAGCCGTACAGAAGCGCTTTTCTAATGTGTAACAAATCCTGCTCTTCTCCACTGCAGCACTAAACGATTCAAGGTTACTAATGTAGTACAGCTACCTATAGCTACCTAATGCACTTCAATTAAAATCAGCTAGATGTTAATGATTTCATGGTAATTTGTTATGGTATGGGACTTGGCATTGGTGAGTACTAAAAACATGTACTCATACTCATATTCAATCTGAAAAAACTGTATCAACGCATCCCTATACAAAACCATTGACTCCTAAATTTCAACTTGTGAAATTAATATTTACATTTATCATTAGTTTAATTTTTGAAAACAAAAAAAAGGTGCCCCACCTTGTCACTACCAAAATACAAAGAACTTCAGTCCAAGTAGCATATTTTACAGGTTAATTAAAAAAAAGGGAGGGTATCCCAAAACAATCCTATAATGATTTAGGCTGAGACCTAGATCTTTACAGGCCTAGCCAGTGCCCCATGGTTGAGGATACTTAGTGACGGTTGCAGCCCACCTTTGTTTTGATCTCAGTGGTCAGCACAGAAAAACATGCTGGTGACGTTGGTTATTAGACCACTTTGAGTTAAATTTTATTTCAACTCAGGGTGCCCGGAGCCCGTCACACAAAAACAGGCTCAATTTCCAAAAAAAACTGATCCCCTCTAAAGCTGTATTTAAACGAAGGGACTACAATCGAAGATTCTTTCACAACTACATACCAGTGTGCAAGCAGCTAGTCTTCAGCCTTCACTACTATTAATGGTCTGAAGGGTCAAACTAGGAGAATGTGGAAAGTGATTTGCATTAACTTATTGCTTTAACGCATTATTAACGCCTTAACTTTGACCACTATATAGAGAAAATCTACATTTCACTATCTGTTCTGTTTTAATAGACAATTTAAGTGTTGTAGGCACAATGAAGAGCTGAGGACATTCTAACAAACACTTTTGTGTTTTCACACTGTGGTTGATATTTTAATCTACTGCCTTCAGAATATCAGTGAAATCGTGTACATGAAACTTGTTTTTAAGGAAAATCTGCATTTTTATTGGTGAGCTACTGCTACACAATGAAGTTTACCTTGAACACTATTAAGGTGATTTACCTTAATGACCGCTATTATTCATTTGTTAACATTAACAGTCATTGATGAAAGGAATCATTTAATAGGTATTCCCATAACACACAAACACATACACACACACACACACACACACACACACACACACACGCACACTCTCTCCGTGTTCATGAAAACAAAGTGGTGTGAAGGGCTTAGTCATGCATTCTACTGCTAAACAATGGCTGTAGGATGAAGAGCAAGTCCTGAGGCTGCTTAAAGACCCTGGCAGGGCAGGCCCTGAGAGCCGCAATATGTCGTTATTCATCTGAGGAAGAGAGACAGAGTGGGAAGAGAGACAGAGAGAAAGAGAAGAAGAACAGAGAGAGAGATGGAGAGACAGAGAGGGGGGCAGGGAATGAGTGAGAAAGAATGAGAGTTATCTCTCTCTTCCATAATCAATATTCAGACCTGTCCTCTCCACAGTTGACTAATTCCATTTGCTGTGGTGAAGTGTGCACTCGGTTAGACACCCCCCCCACCACCTTTATCTCTCTTCCTCTCCACTCTCTCATTCTCTCTCTTCCTCTTGTCTCTCTCTCTCTATCCCCCTCTCTTTGTCTCTATCTCTTCCTCTTTCTCCCCAACATCTCTCTCTGTCCTTCTCTCCGTTTTCTCCTTTCTCTCTCCGTCTCTCTCGCTCTTTCTCCCTCCCCTTTTTCCCTCCTGTCCTCTCTCTTCCCCTCCCTCCCACTCTTCTCTCTCTCCTTCTCTCTTTCCTTCCGTCTCCTTTCCCTCTGCCCCTTACTCTCTTCTCTCTCTCTCTTTGCTCTTTCTCTTGTTCCACCTCTAGCTGTCTCTCACTTTCCTTTATAGTCTCTTCAATGTCTATCACTCATCCGCCCACTCTTTAACCTATTTCTACCTCTCTTCTCCTCTTTCCACTTTTCTCTTTTGTCTCCCTCTCGCCCTCGCTTTCTTTCTCTCTGCACACTGCAGCTTTACTTCATGACACTCTCCCCTAATTAGCCTTTTGGCAGTATGTGTGCATGGGTGTTGGATGATACTCGGTCTGTGTGTGTGTGTGGAGAGGTCAATTGTTGTAGAAGGAGAGCTAAGAGACGGTTCACTCTGACCGATCTCGGCCACACTGCACACAGTCCAGGCCCAAGAGACAGAGAGATGATTAGTGTGCTGGGTGTTGTGGTTCTACGTTTAGGCATGTTTGACATTTGTTTCTCTCTTTCTCACATTCTTTCTCTCAACCTTCTCCCTCTTTTCTTTCTCTCATTTGACTCTCTTTATCTATCTCTCTCTCTTTTTCACCCTTCTTACTTTCTCTATCTCTCTCTCATCCCTCTCTTTTCTCTCACTCCACTCCCTCTCACTTCTCTTTCTCTCTTCATCTCTCATCCACTTTCTTTCTCTCACTTCTCTCTTGCTCTCTATAAACACTCTGTCCCTTTCATCCTCACCTTCTCTCTTTTCTTTGTTCCATCCTCTCTGTCTCTCTCTCCTCTTTTCACCTACCTCTCACTTTCTCTCCCTCTCTCTTTCTTTCTTTCTCTCACACTCTTCTCTCCCCCTTCTCTCTCTCAACTCTTTCTCTCCCTCTCTCCCACACTCTTTCTTCCTCTCACTGTCTCTCTCTCACTCACTCACTCCTTCTCACCCCCTCTCTTTCTCTAACAATCTTCTCTCTTTGTCTCTCATCTCACTTTCTCTCTCTTTCCTCTGTCTTTTCCATCCTTACCTCTTTGTGTCTCCCACTTGCTTTCTCTCTCTCTCTCTCTCTCTCTCTCTCTCTCTCTCTCTCTCTCTCTGCTCATCTTCAGGATGTTCAGGCTGTTGTTGAAACAAATGTGCTCAGCTTGTTCCAATTAGTGTGCTGTGTGCTGCGGCTCTGTTTTTAGGCGTGTTCCTTGAATGAAGGTGTTCGAGCTGTGGGCAGCGTCTGCTAAACACTCCCACATTAAAGCCTCCCTCATCACTCCCAATACTATCACACACAAACACACACCACACACACACTAAGAAGATCCATTAGATCAGACAGGACAGGGTGGGAGTAGGGCATTAGAGACATCTCCTTATCTCTTTCTCTTTTCCATTTATACTTGTTCTTTCTCTTTCTTCTCTTTCCAGCTATTCTCTTTATCTCCTGTTCTCTCTCTCTCTTACGCCACTTCTCCTTGCCCAAACCAAAAAATTATAATTTAAAATTTGCTGTTACTTAAATAGGCTATGTAAGTGCATACATGGGAATTATCAATGTCTTAACATATAATGTTTGAACATGCAGTGATAAGTATGCAACTTTTTTAAAGCAGTAAAACAAAAACGTGTATTTTAAATCTTGTTGGTTTTGTTTTCTCCAATATGTAGATTTTTCAATATATTTTTGATTTGTATATGCGTGCAATTACGCTTAAAGCTCAACTCAACTCAGTGTACTAACATGGGTGTTCAGACTATGTTATTGTTATATCATCTGGAACAGAATACAATATTTATTCTTCTTTGTATCATTAATGTGCATTTGCATTTGTAAATAAGTGTAAATAAATAATTCATACATATTGCTAAAATACACCACTGTTCAAAGGTTTGGAATACTGTGTCAATTTATGTTATTTTATTCAATAATAACGTATTTTAAGGTGTATCCTTGGAAACACTAAGAAGTTATTAAATGATAAATAGTATACTGTAACTATTTACAGTCACATCTTGAAAAGTTATCTGCCTCAAGATTTGATTACCACTTTTAAAATCTGAAGCATTTTAGATTTTAATTTTATTATAACTTCATTGGCAATAATTTACAACATTCAGTTATTACAGAATCATCTACAGCTGGTTATCATGGTTTTAAGCCAAATATTTGAATGGTGGAGTACATACATATGTACATGAATATTTAATAACAAATAGACCAACTGATGTTCTGAAGACCACTTTTTTATCTTATATTAATGGAATATTTAGATTATTTTGCATTTCTTTTATAAATATATTGCTTTGGAAGTTCAATGTTTTCTTACAGCACCTACAAAATATAAGGACATGTATGTCCATATCTCAGATTTTTGTAGGGGCCCTTTTTTTCTGTTTTTATTGAGGCACTTGCTATCGTTTTTTTTTTTTGGCTGGACCTTGGCCTCCATCATCATGTCAGGCTATAAGTGTGCTGATGCTCTCCTTGGAGATGGCCTCTATACACTATATACTGGGTGACAGGATGGGTGACATGGGTGTCACTCCTACCCTCTGCTTATTGATGACATGACAAAACCCCAGGGCCCAGAAGAGCACCTCGGCCCCGTTGCCACCGGTTACGGCTCCTAACCGCATCCTATCCGGCAGTCCCCGGCCTCGCCTAGCAGTGTACACATGTCAATCACTTGCGCTGCTGGCTGGGCCAAAGGAGGCTGCCATGTCAATCTGGCTCTAAGCCCTGGGAGGAAGCTGAGGAAACAGAAGCTGAGGCTTCGCCGTGATTGGCACGCACTCACTGTGGGCTTCACAACCTCCGAGCTCCTTTCTATCAGCCATAATAAGAGTGCTGAGTTTCAGCTAGTTTTTGGTTGCTTCCTGTTTCTTTGGCACTGAGCTTCTTTTCTCAGCTTTCTCAGAGTTACAGTCACACGCAGTCTGCATGGTATACAACAAAGGAACCATTCATCAATCACCAATTTACACAACGGGCAAACGAGTCCAATCAGCATGCATCTAACATGAATCATGCAGGGAAAAAAATGAACTCAAAATGATAAACAATGGAGAAAATAAAAAGCAAATTAACAGTCAGAGGTGAGGATGAGGATGTTGGGGACTGGAATGAGATGAGGGGTAAATTTCCTGCTTTTCCAATGCTTGTGCTGACCGGCGGAGAGAACTGAGAAGGTGGTACCTTCCCACAAAGAGGAAAAGACCACCACTTCTCTCGCTAGTCACCATCACAGGCAGAGCAAAAGGGTTAGCTTCCTCACTAGCACTGCATGTTAGTTCATCATTCAGAACAGAGATGGAGAAAATGTAAAATAATTAGCGGGATATCAAGGTCCCCTTTCAATGTAGAAGCATCGATTGTGAGAAGACAGGCATTTCAGTATCAGACTTTGACAAGCCAGCTGATAGAAAAATCATTCAGCCTACATCAGATTTCAAAATGGCATCAGTAATATTGATTTAGCTTTTTTTAAGCTGCTTTACACAAATCAAGCTCCCATCAACTCATCATTTGAAATTCAATTTATTTCTTATTCTGAAGGTTATGTTCTAAGTTTGAATTTAAGCTATAAAATGCCTGTCTCTAGAAGGACCATAGTAGAAGAGCTAGGTCTAACCATGCAGGAAATAGAGTACAAGTCTAGCTTGAAAGAGCAAATGCACTAACATTGTACAAAGGTGTTTACTTACAGGTAATAAGTGTAGGAGTGATAGGTTCTTCTGCCGAGTGAGGTGGTGGAGGGGTATAAGCAGTGGAGGGGGGGATGGAATGGAAGGAAAGAAAAAGTAAAAAATATTAATGTTTGAAAAAGAGATAAAGATGAACAAAAGCAGACATGGTGGCATACATGTGTGAAAGAGAGAGAAAAAAGAGAGAGAGAGAGGTTCGGCCTCGTGATCGAGAGAGGTACGGTGATTGCGGAAGGGGGCCTCTGGCATGCTCATTAAAACTGTTAGGTGCCCAGATACCAGTACTGAATCTCATACTTATAAAGTCTTGTGTACATGTAACAGAATAAACCTCGTCTTGTCTTTGAAAGCCTTTCCATTAGTATTATAGTAATACTCTAGCATTTTTTAACTAAGGGGCAGATTTACTAAGATGGTTTTGAGCCACTGCAAACCCTGTTTTGGTGTTAAAAAGTGGCTGTCGGGATTTGCTAAAGAGGGCAGCAGCTGTTGAGCACCTACAATTAGATGAAATGGCCACCACTGCTGCTTTTGCCTCATTGTATTTATTTATTATCCGACTTTTACAGAAAAAAATTCTGAACGCCTACCATGTCGTTATTGTTAACTTGAAGGAAATAAAAAATCTTACCAAATCATTTTGTTTAAGAAATGTTTTTAACTGCAATTTCTTAATAATGTGACTATATTTCACTCATCAAAGTGTCTTAAGAGCAGTTTTGTTAAAATGATAATTTGATAGTTTTATCCTCAAACTACTTTGAAACTCTTATGGCTCTGGAATCCCTGAATTACTAAAGCTACTCATTACTTTGTTACTTTGTCGCACTGCAGCTTCTGAAACACAGCCATGGTTTGATGCACTAAACACAACTAAGAAGACACACTCACCACAGGTCAAAATCATACAGCTCCTAATGGAGCAGGATACGCACAGTGACATTATACAGGGATTTCACATCACACGAATTCCAAATGTTCAGCTTGAAAAAACAAAAGTGAACGTTTTGAAACAGAAAGTCAAAATAAATTACTTGTCTTAATTTACATCTTATTTTTTATTAACATCTTATTTTTTCAAAACAATGATGTATTATTCTGAAATGATCACACACTTTCTCAAAGAGTAATTATTTTGGCTTAATAAAATCTCAAGAAAATAAGTCATTATTTCAACCTATTGAGTCACAATTTGATGGTGTAGTATTTTTTACATATTATTTTCTGCTGTAGTGTGAGGTTTGGGACACAAAGTGTCAGCAGACTGTCGGTAATTAGCATCTCTTTTAGTAAATCTGCCCCCTATTCTCCATCTGCCACCCTTATATTGTATGCATGATTACCACAGACACTGCTTAAACGTACTTAAAACAACAGAAAAAAATTGCTCTAAACACTTATAAATAGAAGCCAAAAACAGTTGCTTCAGCACCTTCCCACTGACCTCTGCTATAAGTCTATCTATTTTCAACAGATTTTCTGTTCTTTTCTAAGCTAAGTTGTTGTCCTTGGTAATTAGCCATGTGATACAGATCTGGCAGATGAAGGGCTTTGTAGTACTACACATAGAGAGTAATGTAGTACTCCTTTAAAAAAACTTCCAAACAGAAATGTCATAGTCGTCATAAATGCAATGGAGCCAAACCATTTCATTAAGCCAAGACTCCAATTAAATCTAATGACAATGACTGTTTCAATAATAAGCTTGCTCTTCATTGGTTGAAACTGAAAGAAGGATCTATACAGGGTTGCAGTAAGAGAATGTATAGAATATGAAAGGCAAACTACATGTAAATGTTTTTGGTAACACTTTATTGAAGGGCAGACTTCATAGGACTCCAAGACACCTACATAAGTCTTTCATGACATCTGACATCAACTTACGTAGACATTTATAAGACTTATTCCAACAAGTGTCAGTTCTCATAACACTTGTTTTGGTGAAATGATGTCAAATTTGACAAAAGTAGCCTTGATAACTGACACTTGTCAGAATAAGTAGGTTTATGTCAAGTGTCTTGAAAGTTTAATGTAGCACTATGAATGCTGCCTATTTCAGTTAAGATACACCAATATTTTTAGATTTTTTATTAATATTTGAAAATGACCAGACAGTTTGACTTCACTGACATAAAGAAATCTACCTCTGTTATAACCATTGTTTAACTATGACCTATACTACTTCAGTGCTTATGAAATTGTAAGGATCTTTTTTGTACCTGAGTCCAGTCACAGATACAGGAAAAAGAATTGATGCAAGTATTAATTTGTCAGCAACAGGGGTTGGACAGGTCATTTCAAACAATAGGCCTAACAAGCTTTCAATCACAGCGCCTTCTGCGTTGGACAGTTTGTGAACAGGTATATCATGGGAGATAATGTGCTTCAGCAGTAACATTTCGAAGAGTCCTGGTCTAGATTTTGAACGGTAATATCAACTGAACCACGAGGGTAGATTTAACATGAGGATTAGCATGCCCTAGCACACTTCCATTTCTAATCTAATCCGGCTAATTAAACCAACATATTCAATCGCGCCCGTTCATTTGATTAAGCTATATTGAAAGGGGATTCAATTAAACTGGCTATGCATAGTGATCATAACCTTAACCCGTCACTCAGACCTCACCAGGATAGGAAGCGCTTCCTGAATGGAAATTTCCAGAGTTCCAGCCATGCTTCATTTTGGCATATCTAAAGCACAAATATGACATGGCCTGATTATTTCTGAATAAACTGCACAGCTGGAAATGGTGTTCTGTGTTGCCATGTTTACATGAAAGTGTAGAAGTACTGGAGATACGGGGGTAGTATGGTTTATTGTAATGTGGAGCTGTTATTAGCCCTGCAGGTCTTTTCCATTCAGCAACCCCTCTGAGCCTTTACTGATGGGTGACTAAGAGACAACTGCTAATCTAGAACAAATGCAAAACGCGCTGGCAGAGTGTATGTACGTGTACATGTGTGAAATAGGACTTGAATATTTGCTCAGACTGACTCTAGAGGCCCCTGGGTTCTGATAGAGGGCTGTAGGGGACCAAGCTAATGTAAACTAGCCTGCAGCTAACCCATCACTCCACTGCTCCACAGCTTTCATCACCATTTCCCTCTCATCTCCCTTTTCCCTCTGTTTCTCTCTCTCGACCGTTTCACACAAAATCATTGTCTCTCGCTCTTTCTCTGCTGTGGAGGGGTCTCACAAAGATCTCCTCTGTTTTTATTCCTGAGGATTTTGAAACTTCAAGTTTGGTTGAGGGTGACAGATAGATGGCCTCCCAGCGTTAATTTTTCATCATGTCTCTCCATCTCACTGCTATAAACTCGTTTGAATAGGACTTATCAACATAATTAGATTAATTATTCAGCATCACACTGACAATGCAGCGGAGCAGGGGTCAAAAAGAAATTGGAAGGGAAATCTATTATTAATGGCTGAAGTTGAACTGAGAAGATCCCCAAGATTTGTAAGTCTTTTAGATGCTTGTCTAGAAAAACAGGACTCCCCATGAACTGCATATCAATGTGATTAAGAGGAAGTGGATTAGCAGCTCTACAGTCATGAGAACAGAGGCCATGATCAACTTCTGAATGCTTTTTTTTCTTCTCTGATGATGTTTTATCTACTCTGAATTTTCACAGCTGGTTCCTCTATGTTCCCCATCTAACTTGCACAAGCGTTCCTCTAAAGCACATGAAGCTCCAACTCTATCTACATGATCCAGCACAGTCCCTGACTGGCAGCTACACTGATGTTTACACTGATCAATCATTTACGTTGACGTTTCATTCAATGAAGCACATACAGTAATCAGGGCTCTTGGTCATGGATGGTACAACTGGGATCCAAACTTCTATCTACAGGGCCGTCAGCTGGTTAAGCCATCCAGGTACATGAGAACATCTTCTTAACTCCTTAAACTCCAGACTTATTATCGTATTATTACAATGTACACTCAGCAACTACTATGAATTATTGAGTAACTACTATAAAACTTTTATTACAGTTCTTCATGAACTTGCTTTCAGGGAAATCTGCAGGTATTTCTTTCCACACCGCCCAAGTTCAGTCTTAGAAGTTGGTTGCATTTTCTGCATAATAACCCCAAATAACCCCAAACACATTCAGTGATGTTGAGGTCTGGACTCTGGGGTGGTCATTATATTGTTTTGTGCACACCAGCAGCTTCTTCTTGCGAATTTTTTTGTTTATTTCCTTTTCTCAGTTGTGACTTCTTGACAACTAAATATCCCTTCACACTCATAGCTTTGAGTTGTTTTCTCACAATGGAACGATAAGCATAAACACCTGTGGTTTTTTTGAGGAAATCTGACATCATCTTAAGAAAAGTGGAACTTTGTTTTCTCCTCTCTTTCAAAGATGAAAGCATTAAGTTCTGTTTATCTGATGGTGATAATTTTGGTGGCCTTCCAGGTCATGCATGGTTGTTACGAGTCCCATTTTTTCTGTACCTTTCGATTATTTTTTAAACTCCAGATTGGATGGAAACTGTTTTTTTCCACTTGTTTTCTTTTGACTTTCTCTTTCTCTTTTCTTTATGCAAGTGGATTATGTTATATTTAATCTCAGAAACATCTCCTGAAAAATGAATAGCTTGTAGTTGATGGCCATTTTGACTGGAAATTAAATACATGAAGGGCTGTCTCAGACTCGTGCACAATACTCTATATTATTTGGAAACTACTATAAATTACTTGGTAAATCCTATGAAACTAATACGAAAGGTATGAGGTATTAATTAATTATTAATTAATTAAGGTATTTGAGGTATTAATATTAAGTCTTTGCCGATTAAGGAGTCAAAGAAGATGACCTTTTCTGGGATTTGCTGTAACTTGCTTTGATTTTCTATTTCATCCACTATACTTGAACACGTAATACGAACAAAACCTGTTTGTTCCTGTGTTACCGTTTTTTTATTAGCAATGCTTACCGTTTCTTCATGAGCAGGACCACACCAAGGAAGATGATGACAAAAAGGAGAATGCCAGCGATGACCCCAGCGATCTTCACTGTGTGGTCTGTCTGTTTCTCTGGCTCCACTGCATTTGGCTTGTGGGTTGCCGCCCCTGAAAAGGTCAAGAGCGAAAAAGGAAAAGTCACTTTACTTATCAGGAAGAATTGGGAAATGCACTGGAATTAGTCATGATTCAAATGTGTACATTTCCACATGAATGAAATATATTGAATGAACACAACTGCTGTCTTTCAGTTTACCTCAGGAGTTCCCAGTCCCAGTTCTGGTTACCCCATGTTCTGCATTCTCTACACACCTAACCCAGCCCACAAGGAACTTGTTACTTAGATAATGAACTGAGACAAACGCTGTGTTCAAAATAGCATACTGTGTACAATATACTGCACTAGTATATACTGTATACTGCAGGCTACTCTTCATCAGTGACAGCCTTCTAGCCAGCATTCTATGGGGAAGGAGACTGACTGAGTGAGTTTTAAGAGACACTCAACACCATGTTTTCCAATGTTTGCTAAAAGGTGAGTCATTTCATTTTCATTGCATTCATAGTTGGTAACATGAGCTAATTTGACTGAATAATAAGCCAGTGCTGTGTGGATTGTTTGGCTGAGACCAATTTTAGGAGGCTAATGTTTTCACCATATTAAATGTATTAACAGAAATAAGCAAACCCACCTCAAGACCAGCAGTTGATGGGGCTTCAGCTTTGCACTGAGTGCAGTAGCATTTGGACAAATTGTTTTGTCATCATTTATGTATCTACATAAGGCTGAATCCAGGGCTATTACATGCTTATCAGGCAGTTACATCAGTGGTTATGTCCTCCTGACCATAGTATATTACAAGGATAGCTCTGAAATATCTGGCCAGAGTAGTATGTCATTTGGGTGTCTTTGGCATACTGGAGAAATTTATGTAAGTCACATACTGCATACTACTTACTACTTTTGGGTACAATAAGTACGCAAGTAGTATGTAGTAGGCTCAAACCTGGCCACAGAACAAACATGTGCACATTTTGGGCTCTCTAGGACTGAAATAGGAAACCACTGGTTTACTTGTTTTTGGAAATAAAAGTTAATGACTAATTGTTGATGTGATTTATTGGTAACTGAAGTACACATTTGAATCACTACTTTTTCAACTAAGCAGACATACTGTTGGTTTTAACTTAGCTTGGCAGAGAAAGGTCTAAATACTCAAAGCTTAGCAATAATAGCAGGTTTGCAAACCAGTAGATGACCTTTAAAAAAGAAGCGCAGAAACAGTGTGAAATGAACATTTGTACACCGTTCACGTATAACGCAGTACAATGTTGGCATTACTGTTTTAAAGCGTTGCCAAGATATAAACTTTATTTAACCTTGAATGTAAAGTATTGCAATTCCATTGAGACTTTTGGGCTATTTATTTGTAGGAACCATCAGGCAACAGTGGTTGATAATGCTGGAGCTATGTGTTCCTTGCTACCTGCCAGGGAGAGATAGCCTCAGGGAGGCAATGTGATAGGCCCAACAATGCCTCTCCTCCCCCTGTAGATAAGAGTGTCCCAATGTGTGTGTATGTGTGTGTGTGTATGTGTGTGTGTGTGTGTGTGTGTGAGGGTGAGTGTTTATGCTGTAATGAGGAGCCATGTCAGCTCAGCCACCTGTGAATAGAGCGGTTTCCTCTGACAGTGAGTTTAGGATGACAAATGAGAGAAATAGAACATTCTGCTCGACTGTGTGTGGGTGTGAGTGTGTATATGTGTGTTTGTGTGCCTTTTTGTGTGTGTGTTTTTTCTGCAGGTTTATATCCACTCCTCTCCAATCACGCGGAGATTTAACACTAGACACCCTGTTAGTGAACGTTTTTTGTATGTGTGGCTGTGTTTGTTTACATACGGATGTCCTGCAAGCAGGGATGCGTAACAAGCATGCCAGATATGAGTGGAGAGTTTATGGAAGCATGTGCGCTGAGTGTGTGAGCGTGAGACGCTGTCACATACAGAATATGTTGTGGGAGTTTGTGTATGTGCGCTTGTTTTTTTACACACTTTTCTGACTGCAGACACAGAAGTAGGAATTGCATCAGTGCTGTAGTGCACTAAGTGTGTATATTGTGCAGATCTGTGTATTTGTGCACACACACACACACACCACACACACACACACACACACACCCACACATGTACACCCACACACACTCTCTGGGTCCCTCTGATGGGCGGTGATGGCGGTAGTAATGGAAGCGGATGGATAGAGACAGTCTTGGCAGGGTAAGTGTCTGACCTGTTAGTTGGTTGTCGCCTGCAGCCGGAGCGATGCGGATGTAGGGGGTAGTGAGCTGCGTCACTAGAATAGCGGCTGACAGAGCGAGATCCATAACAGCATGCAGGGAAAGAGAGAGAGCGAGAGAGAGCAGAGAGAGAGAGAGAGAGAGAGAGAGAGAGAGAGAGAGAGAAACAGAGAGATAGAAACAGAGAGGGGGATAGAGAAAGAGAGAGAAAGAGACATACAGAGAGGAAGGACAGCGAGACAGTGAGAGAAAAACAGAAGAGTGAGAGATAAATATACAGAAAAGGGGGAGAAGAAAGAAAGAAGAAAGTGGTAATGAAAGGAAAGTATACGAGAGGAAGGAGAGAAAGACATACAGAGAGGACGAAGAGTGTATGTGTGTGTGTGTGTGTGTGTGTGTGTGTGTGTGTGTGTGTGTGAGAGAGAGAGAGACAGAGACAGAAAGAGAGAGAGAGAGAGACATGCAGAGACATGAACGAAGGGGCAAAGAGGGAGACAAAAAAGAGAGAAAGAGAAAGACAGAGAGGAAAGAAGAAGAGAGTGAGAGAGAGAGAGAAAGAAAGAGAGATATAGAAAAGTAGACCCAGAGGTAGGAGAGGAAGAGAGAGAGAAAAAGAGAAGAAAAGAAAAAGAGAGCCAGGAAAAAGGGCAGAGATAAAAAGACAACAAAGAGGTAAGAGAAAGAGAGTGAATGAGAGAGAAAGACAGAAAAAAAAGAGAGAGAGAATGAAAGAGACAGACAAAGGAGAGAGAGGGAAAAGGGCAGTGAATGACAGAGGGAGGGAGGGAGGGACAGAGAAAGAGAGAGAGAGAGAGAGAGAGAGAGAGAAAGTGATTGTAAAAGAGAGTAAAACAAGTATAGAAAAGAATAAAGCATTGAAGATAAAGAGAGAGCAGAAATGAGTAGAAAAGAGAAGTGAGAGAGAAAGAGAAAAGGAGAGAACCAGAGTGTGTAAGCAGTTAAGAGTCAAGTTGAAAAATTTCATAACAGTAACACAGTAGAAAAGAACATTACTTCCATCAAAAATCACAAGCACTACAAAATTAGTCTTAATCAACCTGTTAATATCAGTGCACACAGTAAGAGGCTATTATGCTTGTAAAACATCTCATTCTACCTCAGCAAACCAATCAGATGTAGAGGTCTCACCTTTGGTGGCAACTCGCACACAGTCTATTTTAGTCTCCTGCAAAGAAAGAACAGAAATGCATCAGATTGTGGTCAGCCATCGCATGCAGCGTCTGCTGATTTCCGTACAGTAATTGAACTGATTCTTGTTTGCTCCCACAATAACAACTGCCGGCTCATGCACTAAACAACGTGTTCTGAGTCATTACAGTGTGCAGTGGCTATTGTGCTAGCAATACTAGCTTATTATAAATGCTATCATACATCCACTGTCCACTTTATTAGAAACAATAATTTTATACTTTATAACACTAGCTTTATGCTGCTCACTCTACCTACATTATAGTTCACTACACAGGTGCACGATTATAGACTGCTGTCCTTCTGTTGCACAATTTGTCAAACGCCTCTACACTGTCCATCATTAGTTTCTGACCACAGGATCACTGCTTACCAGATATAATTTGGGTGATGGACCAGTACTCAGTACAAGGTAGTGTGTGGCGCTGGTAGGCTGAGAATGGTCCTCCACCCAAAAGTATCCAATGAAATGCAGTGGTCAGAAAGTGACCACTGATGACAGGCTAGAGACAGCTAACACAAATCGCTTATCAACAGTCTAAATGTACCAGAAAGGTTGTGCTACAATGAGTTTCTAATAAAGTGGCCAGAGACTGTAAATTGATGTATGAACTCAAATCGTAAACATTAGCAAGGGCAAGTGACTTAACCACTCTGCTATAAAGAGGGACACAGCTCAAAAACTACTGCATCTTTAACTACCAGCCTGTAAAAATGTTTTAAACGTGATGATTGTTTTCACGCATATAGTTGTAAAATGTGTGAAACAGTAATAGCTACTGTGGTCCCACAGCAAAAAAAAACCATTAAAAAACAGAGATGTTGAAAAATTAAGGTATATCAGGAGTTTAATTAAAAAAAAAAAACAGTTTTAGTCCATAGGTGGAGCCTTATTTTAGTCACATTTCAGAGAAAGACTGTCCCTTATGGCCACATGGTGAGCAGTTAGATCCCATTGTTCTGAAGCAAATGTGTCCCAAAGTCTGAAAATCAGTGTGTAACATTAAGAACTGTTACTACCAAAACACACATTTTATGCAATTAGGTAAACTTTTTTGATTTTTAATGAAAAATATGATTTTATGTGTGTACAACTGTTCAAAGCTGTGTTTTCTAGTCATGTACAGGCTAGTGTTTTTGAGTTCTGCTTAAAAAAATAAAAAGAAAAAACATCATAACTGAAACAGTCATTGCTGAAACATTTGGTAAAGTTTCAGTAGTCACATGATTGTTTTGGTAGTAACAAAATGGAATGTTCAATCATTTGTTTTAATAAAATAAACATAATTAAGGTATACAGTCACTCAAAGCAAAAGGATTTTAGTCTAAAGTCTAAGTCACTTGAAAGTCCTAAATGTGTTTTTAACTCTAAATCAATTCAGTAAAATGATTCATACAGAAAATAAATATTTATTGCTTTACTGTTCTAGGCCTATATATAAAGAGCTGTTCAGGGAATGCTGACCATTTTTCTAACAGTGCACAAACATGTGCTTGCAACTGTGATGTTCTCTATTAGTATTTCATTATTTTTATTCTGTATTTTGCACAGTAGTAAACAGTGCTTTTGCAAATTTGAATTTTTTTGAGGATTGGATGGGTTCATTAGTCTGTTTACACAGCAAAAAGTATTCACTTGTCCCAGTCAGAGATACAATTTATTTAATCACAATTTATCACCCCAACCGCTATATCGAACATTGCATTTTATGTCCATATCGTGCAGCCCCACCATTCACTCTTTACAACATTAGCTTCATTGGCCAAACTATTCCTCCTTTTATCAATTGTTTACAGACTGAGTAAAGCACTGAAATAGACTTGTAGAGTTTTCGCGATATAATTAATAGTGTTATGATTAATTCATGAAGGGATCTAAAACTCAGCTCTCTGCTGCCCTAAGACCAAACCTGCTTGCTCGATACATTACAATTCATTACAATACAATATAAACATGAGCATTTGCTTAGTTATTCAATGAGATAGCACATTTTGTGTCACGCGTAGTCTTTTCTCCAGTCCCAACTAAAAGGAAGGACATTAGGAGTGTGGGCTTTGATTAATTATCAGTCTTGAATAGACAGACACAAGGCTGCCTGGCTAAGTGCCCGTCAGCATTCATCAGTAGCACTAAAACACAGGTCTTCAGTCAATTAGGAGACGAGCTCTCGCTCGCCCGCTGACTGAGAGATAGAGGGGCCTTTTAAAGAAAAAGCGTTGTGTCACTGCTGTCAGTCTAAACAGCAGCTTTCTTTAAAAGCACCAGGGAGAGAGAGAGAGGAATACAGAGACAGAAAGAAAGAGGGAGCGAAAGATAGAGGGAGAAAGTCAGCAATGCATTAAACAGAAGTGTGTTAATGTGTCCGATGGGTGTGGGTGCATGTGTGCGGCGCTTTTCAGGCAGGTGCACTCTGCACAATGTGGCCATGTCACTCACACAATCACTCTCCGGCAGAAACTTTTGCTGTCACGGCCAAAGTGCTTTTTCCTTCCTCAGCGAACACTGAAAACCTTTTGCCCAGTGTTGCGTTTCTGCGGCTTTAAAAAATTGCCCAGTGTGATTGAAGGGTCTGGCAGGAGGGCCTTAACTGGTCATGCTTATTCATGTCCACAATAACGTCCTTGCTTTCAGCTCTAACAGGAGCAAAGTGGAGAGCTGCTTTGTAACACACACAGAGAGCTAAAATGGGCCGCCTCCTACATTTTGCGTGTGAGTTTGCCTGTGTGTGTGTGCCTGCGAATACAGTTTTGGACTTTCTTTGCTGTTATCACGCTTCACATGCTGACACTGTTATTGTACTTCTTTATTTTCTTTTAGATGTGAAATATCAGGCCAATGCTGGCCCCTCAAGCAAATAACCTGCTCTGTCCACAAATATATTCTTTCATAGCAACTGCTGTGATGATGTAGGTGAGAAACTGTTGCACACAACTCTTGTTGCACACAACACAAATCTTTACATTTAGAGTGTTATTCATTTTAAATGATGTTTATTTTGTATGTGTGAGAGATGATGCTGTTGAAATAAAAGTATAGGTAACCAATCAAAATAACAGCCTATTTAGCAACCAATAAAATAAAAACCAAGCTATCTCGGTCTCATGTTAAGGCACTCGCATTTTGGTGTAGCAATGTATAAAATGCTCACTAGCAAAAATGAGAAAGACTTTCATGTTATTCAGTTCTGTTAAAACATGAAAATGGCATATCAACTTCAGCCACGACACTAGCTATGACATTATCTTACCCTTGGCCCTGTTCAACTCTGTCTTGAGCAATCTGATCACAAATGGACAGCGAGATGTATAGCTGTTTACACATGGCATTTCAATGAGTCTCGAAATGCCTCTCTAGTGACCACCTGTGATCGGGTTTCATGACTGGAGAAAAGGTGCCACACACACTTATTACAAGTCTCGCGCCACATTTGTCCCACGTTCACTTACATGTATGGATTGCTAACGCAACTTATAAATAAATGACAGAGGAGATGAAAAAGAAGCTACGCAGCTGCTTTCATCTCTGCTGTAATAACCCAGTTGATTAGGTGGTCTTTTTGTTGCTGTCAGGTACATATCAGGGTTTTGAAGTTCACACTACTAATGTTATGTGGTCATATGTGTCCCTGACCACCTCTGAAGGGTTTTGAGTGATTGGATGGATCAGTTTCTCTGAGATGTACTGGATCACGTTCACATCTGTAGTGAGCCAATTATGATTGGATCACACAAGACTCATGTCAATGCCAGGTGTGAGAAAAGCCACAGCTAGTGACATTAAACAGCTGAAGTTGGAAAACTTTCTGTTTATCTTATTAATAAGATGTTTAGCCCTAAAAATCTCAATTACATAAAAAAAAACACACATACCGATACCCTACTAACATCACGTCCAAATAAAAATCATTTGAAATTAATGATGCTCCTTAATTTTTGGCATTTTGACAAAAACTGAGCATGCTACAGTTTCTTACTTGGATAAACAGGATTTTTGCCAACGTTCTGTAAAGCTTTTTCTATTAGCAGTGGAAACTTCTGCCAGTGCAGTACCCACCCCATTAGCAGTGCTGACAGCCTGGTAGTAGACGCTGTAGCTCTTGTGGGGTAGCAGGGGTGCATTCCAGAAGCCGCTGTAGGTTTTATTGTCCCCCACAGTGAAAGGCTGAGGGGAGGGGATGCCGCCAGAAGGGAACTCAGCCGTGAAGTAGTACTTAGAGTTGAGAGATGTGGCGTTCTGGTAGTGGACGGGGACAGGGTAACAACGGAGGATTTCTGCCTCCCCACCACGTGCTCTCCTGGGCCTCTCCTCCTCCACGACCACCTGATACACACTGAGAAAGACAGAGGGAAAAAAGAAAGAGAGAGTGAGAATATCACCCCACAGCATGGCACCACGAAACCCTCTTCTTACATTTTGCCTAATTATTTTTCACTTGCAGCTTAGTGAAGCAAGCCAAGAAAAGTGCGGAAGCAAACTTTCACTCAACAACATATTTGCGCTTGTAAGTAGAAGACGACAAAGTCTTGTTATGACTTGAATTAAGTTATTGTTGTGTGTACAGTTTTGTTTTGCAAAAGAACAGCCACCCCTTCCATTTTTGCCATGTTTTTGTCATTTTTTCACATTAAAACAAACATGTCAATAGAGAATGTAAATTAAATGTACAAATAATTCAACATGTAATTTATTATTCAAAAACAATCAATTACAAAATAATTATGCAATGAAAATGTATAACAAGACATCTAACTGTCAAAAGCTAACTCATAAATTAATATGTGTATATCAAAAGATTTTATTTTTAAAATGCAGCAGTCCTTCTTCGGAGGTATAAAGCCAATTTCAATTTCAGACTCCACTCTCATTCGCGTGAACAATGGCCAACACGATCCGCAACCGTATTCAATCAGGTGCAGTGGGCTACTCCAGTCTACAACCCAATCTCCCTGCGCGAGCTCCTCTTTCATCTTCCCCCCTTTTGCGGACTCTCAGACATCACAAGTGTGTTCCATCATAGGTGCTTTCTTCAACGTGTCTCACTCAATCATGTCCAATATTCTAAAGCACTGCAGCCAGAGGAACAGAGGGCCTATAGTGCTTTCAGCAGAAAAGAAAATATAACCCTGCCATGCTACTGCAGTGGCCATGTTTGCTATTTAATAATTTAGATCCTTAAAGGTCAAGTAGGCCTCTGCGCTTCTCTTTACACATCCACTCTGTCAGCTTGGAGGAACAGCTACTGATTCCAGAGCTCTGTGATACATTTCTCAAAAGAATTAGAGCACAAAGATCATCATAAGATTGTACAATGAGATTTCTTTATACCCTAATATTAAAAGCTTCAAGATGATCTTTTATGGATGACTGGGTTCTGATAATGAAAAACCTAAATAAAATGCATTAGCACGGATGCTAAGTCTAAGGACAGGCACTGGGTTCCTCTAAAGCTAACTGTTAAAGAGAATAATATTCTAAAATTGAGCCAATTATGTTCTTCAGATTGAGTATGCAATTATGAACACCCCTAGGTGGTGTTCTTAATTCTGACTTCATGTGTTTTTTCTTTAAAATTAACATGAATGGGAAAAAAATTATGCATTTTCCTTCCATACTGTGGTGTTTTTTCTGAGTGAAACACACCATCGGGGAGGGTCTCTGTGCTAGCTCATCATATTCACTTTATGTACCAAGAGGTGAAGACAAAACATATTACTGCATACTACTGTTCTTCTCTGTAAGCTCAGCCTTGGTGACACAGCCACAAATCAGAAAACATTTTAGAGGTAGGCTAAATATTGCCGTGTGGGTACAGAAGAAGACACAAAAAACAACGTCTTCACAAAGACCAGAAATAACCAGCCCAGCACCAAACCTAACACAAAACACAAGGAGTGGGTAATGTGAGAGGACACGATATTCGAGGAGGGTAGACACTTCTAACCACCAGCTCATTGCAAAGCTCACTGTCCTCGGACACAATTTACACCAAGCAACACAACTACACAAAAAACAACATCAATACTAGGACCTACAGCAACAAAACAACAGTCCCTTTCTAAACCGGAAGCGTGGTAACCCCCAGAACCATTTTGCATGGCCACGCCCACTAAACGCTTCACAGCAGCATGGCCTGTGGTTTGACATCACAATATGATTTGATCGAAGACTGTGGAAAAACAAGAATTACACTTTTTTAATGACATGATCTAAAGACTGTTTTCTTTGTTTTGTAAAATCTCTTGAGTAGTGTTTGTACTAGGGATGTGCATGGGCAGTCGAGGACTGTCTGAAGTGTCACTATTCGAATACTGAAATTACTACTCGGATATTTATTATGTTTCATTGCAGGAAGACGGAAAAAATAAACAGGCCAACAATTCAGTGAAATGCAACGGTTTTGCTTGTATTTGTAAGTAAGTACGTTATGTTATACTTTGCTACTCCGAAACATGAGTGTTTGAAAGGCAGAGACAGCCTGGCTGTGTCCCTAACTCAGCCAGCTACACTGGCTGATGCTAGCTAGGTCCGGAATTGGTGGAAATAAGTAACATGTTGGCACATCGTACACTGAGGATAAAAAACCTGCATAGTTGTGTAGAAGAAGAGTCCTCAACAGTGTTCAGTGTAACACCTGTTAGCTCTATTACCTCATTAGCTTATCTGAAGAAGCAGCCTTTGTCACTCATCCAGCACTTACATTCGAATAATCAATGTTTTTAGTAGTCACTCATAAGTGAATGTGCCATTCACATCACGCTTAACTCAACTGCCTTACACTTTCTGCAGTTAGTCACTCGCACAAACAGAGTGCGCCAGCCAGGCAGTGGTTAGCGGCTAGTGGAATGAATGTTGACTGATGCTAATCTGACCTTTGGGCTGGCTAATCTGTAATAAATCTGGGTTCATTTGGACTTGCAAGCAAAAGGTTATCTGTGGCTATAAAGAGCAAGGTATATAAATATACTATAGTTAATGAAATTACCAAATTCCACATTTATGCGAGGCTGAAACCAGCTACTGCCCTTTTCCACAGTTTTCTCATTAACTATATATCTGAAACAGCTGAAAAGCCTTTTTTGCCTGGAGCATCTCTACATTACAGCGTGGCTCAACCCTTATAGGTCCAAAAAAATACCACCGCAGGGGGTCTCTAATAAATAACCACAACACAACAAGGTTTTACACATTCATGAAGATTCAAACTTCTAAGTATCATTATGCATCCCCCAGCTTTGAATCCCTTTTATATACGCTGGGATCAGTCACTGGGCCTCCTGTGGCTGAAAGCTGGGTTCTCGTGTTTAGAGATGAATATTATATGCTGAAGTATTTAGCCCAGCGAGACTCTGTGTCTGAGAGAAGGAAGTTAATTAGCACCTCGTCTCACTGTGAAGTCAGAGGTCAGAGGTGAAGGGGCAAAAGATGGCAATACTGCTGGTCTAAAGAGATGAATGAGAGAAACAGAGAGTGAGGATGTGACAGGATATGAGAGAGAGAGAGAGAGAGAGAGAGAGAGAGAGAAGACGCCAGACAGCCTTTCAGCAGAGCTAAATGAGCAACTCTAATGAGATGGGTGAAATCATTGGAAATCTTGTTACTGATTACCACCTCCCTGTTTTATCCAATATATTGACATTTTGTAACAGGGATAGGCCCATTTCCACTGACATCTGCTCACAGCTGGTGAATCATAATTGAATTATTGACTAACACTGCACCCTGCAATAATAGTTAATATCATAAGCTGCCTTTTGAAAGATTTAGGCTGCCTTCAGAAAACATCTTGGTAGCCATCAAAAATGTACCTCTTACCATTGATTTTAATGATAATATTAAACCGATGGACAACGTACACCAACGCAAGGCAATGCAAAAAAATGTACAGGGGTATGTAAACGACTGGGCACCACTGATCAATTTACATGTTTCGTTGATTTTTTGAGTGGAAATGAAAAAGTAGTTACAAACCCTCTACAGAGAACACATTTCTGCACAGTTTAATACAAAATTACTGTTCATTTGCTTAATTTAACATACTGGGAATTAATATGACATGCAAAAGTTATGGCATATTTCAGATTTGATGGTTTTTTTTAGCAAATAAATAGAAATTGCACTCTAATTCATGTTTGTTCCCTGTAGAGAATGTGTTAACTTATTTTCACTTAGAAAATCAACAAAAGATGCAGGAGAAATTATCACACCTTTAGCTCACATCTAGAGCTGTCAATTATGCACATTATGTTTTCCTTAGTTTCACACTAAAATATCTTTTTTTTGTCTTCAATTACTATTTAATGCAGTAACTAAGTAACTGACCTGATGTATGCTATGAAGACTTGAGTTCATACTATTATGATTGACATTACATTATGATTTACTGCTAGCCAGTAGAGAGAGCACAGGTCTTGAGTGGAGAAGCATGTTGATATCTAGCTTCTGTGTTTCCTTTGAAGGTACCTGAACAGACGTGACACCAGCAGAAGTTTAAAGGCATTCCCAAGGTGCTGCTGTTTTACTGAGGGATCAAAAAAAATCTCTGCCCACAAGCACATCTACAACAAACCAGCAACGTGGAACAATGGAAAATACCAAAATACCTTGTATGCGGCTTCAGTTGTTCTGAATTTTTAATTGTAAGCAAGCCTTATAGAGTAGGATCCTATAGAAACCTTGGTTATGTTTTACACAAAGCTCATACAAATCTCAAAACTTCTCAGAACAAACAGAACAAGTGGCCTCCCTGTTTTATCCAATAAATCGATACTTTATAACAGAGATATCACAATAATATTATCATAATAATATTCACAACTGAATTATTGACTCCCATGGCACAGTGCAATATTAGTTAATATCATAGGCTGCCTTTTGAAAGATTTAGGCTGCGTTCAGTAAACCTGTCAAAAATGCACCTCTTGCCACTGATTTCAATTAGAACAATGCCTTAATGTACAGCAAACACCCAAAGCATGGCAAAGTATAAAAAGGTTTGGAGGCCCCCGGTCAAATTGCATGTTTTGTTGATTTTCTAAGTGAAAAAAAGTTAACACATCCTCTACAGGGAAAAACCTCTGCACATTTTAATGCACAGTTATTTGCTGAATTTAACATACTGGAAATCTAAACAAAATATGTCAGACAATAAATCATGAACAAATGTCTTGTATGCAGCTTTAATCATTTCATTTAGTAAGCTCTGTAGAGAAGGACTTGGCACCAAGATTTCCTAAACACAGTGATCCTACAGAAACCACAGTTATATTTTATGCAGAACTCATAGAAATATCAGAATCTCCCAGAACACACAGAACAAGAGGCCTTTCAGTTGAGACAGACATACAGAGGCATTTTCCACTATATAGAAGGCAAAGCAGCGCGCTCTGCAGAATAAAAGCCATTCGATTATTTTCATACGAAAAAATCTCATGCATGACATAATTTATCTTCCGTTTCATAAGCCATAGGACCTATAACTACTTTTATATAAGACCCACAATGTGCATGGACGCGGTGCATTTTCAGGTGGATTCCCGGCCAGTGTGAATAGTGTAAGTGACTGAACGATGGAGGTCTCCATAAAGCCTGTGTGAAACAGGATGATAGCTCGGGATGGAATCAGTCTAAAGCCATTTCCACCTCTCAAGTGAGTTACGTCCTTCTTCTTCTTCCTCTGTTACTGTGGAAACTGAGATTTCTCTCTGGTTTACCCATCAGAGTACTTAATATTCTCCATAAAATTCTCTCTCCTTTTTTAGGAAAAGAGAAAGGTCTCACTTGACGTCGATGCTTATGATGTGGTGATAGGTGTGTGTGCCGTCAAGAATGATATTCATGGCATGAATAAGAGCCCCTCCCGAAGCCCGCAGGCAAAATGGAGACTGCCAATGGCTATAAAGTTCCAAAGATCTAAGATGGACGACACATCTTTCTCTGCTCTCCCTGTCACCTGTTTCATGTTTATGCTGAGGAGGAAAAGGCATTCCTTTATAAACCAATACTATTATCAAATCACAGATGAGTACACCAACATTATAAATTACATTCATATGAGAGGAAAAAAATAGCACTGTTCAATGCAAGGACTTGTAAAGATATGAATAATGCATTGACAGCTGAAGATTTCAAAGATACAAAGTTGCACTGAGCTAAACTTTCAGTAAAGGACTTTCCAGGAAGTGGAGACATAAAATGAAGGCTGTTTTTTTCATTTCCTTAACCTTGTGTTTATAGAATTTATAACATACATTGTACAGCATGTCTGTCATTGTGAGGAGCTGAAGGAGAAACACTACATTATCAAGTATTTGACTGAGCCAAATTTGTTTCATTACTTGTCAAAAAACTGTGGTTATTCCTACCTAAGCGCCCTTTTATGAGTGCATGATGGAACTCTGGGGAAATTATTGCTTGTTGGTTTGACTGTGCAGTGCTGATTCAGTGTGTTGTGCACTGGAGCGGGTGTTGTTTTGGTGAAACACGGCAACGAGTCACATGCGCCTCGGACCCCTGACTGAGCTCACGTGAGCAGACGGAGTGACACGGCCCACTCGTTTAGCCATCTGTTTAATTCGGCGTGACACGCACCAAAACAAAAACACACAAATAAACAAACACAGAGACCGTAAGAGAAATAAGTAGTTACAGAACATGAAAATCTGAAATTGTTAACTGGTAATAACTGTTCTGTTTTTATCACTGATTATAAAATCATGTAGGCCTCCACGCACTCACTGGAGTCATAAACATGTACTATATGATCTTGTGCAGACCAGTCCTGGTCATTAAGGCCCACTTGCCTGCACACTTAAGTTCCCTGCTCCAAACTACACATGAACACTGTGATTCATTATATTGCAACATTATGGTGACATTATCATATACATTTTGAAATACCGTCACTGCAATTTAGTCAAAATGAGCCGCAGTTTCTCCTGAGATTTAACGAACAGGGCATACGATAAAGCCCATGTAAAGGAAGCCACTCTCTTTACAACAAATGATTTAATGTGAGTTTGCCTTCTTTTAGGTAAACATCTGTGAAATAAAACAGAAAGATGTCCACCTTATGCACCTTTTAGATTTTACAGCCCATCTTGTTCACTGAACTGTGTTTACTTCATTTCTAGCTAATTTCACTTTTTTTAGTTGTTATGCCGTCACAGCTGACAACCAAAAAACTTAATAAGGGGAAATGACAGGTACAGAATTTGATGTAGTCCATTTGTCATACTCTTCTTCAAACCTGACCAAACGAGCTGCAGATCAAATACTACAGAAATTATCTAATGCATTAATGTTCAGTTTTTGTATGTGCTAAAGTTGAAACATATTAATGGTTAGCTGCAAAGCAGTTCTTACTTAGCAGCCAGTGCTCAGCAGAATTATAGTGTTGTTGTGACAAAATGTGCTGTTATTTGTGATAAAAACTCTTCTTCACTAATCAGATTGTGCCATCGGAACTAACTGTTCTGTAAAACTACATTACATACTTTTATCGTCTATAGCTTTGTTAGGCTTACAAAGAAAGGCAATACTCTTAATATCTTATTACCTTCTCTTAAAAGTAATGCAATCACAAGCTGGTTAGCTAAATAACCGTGAACAAACTCTGTTCGCAACTACATAGTCCGAGGGCTTTTCTTCATGTACATGGGCAGGGTTAGGGTGAAAGACTAGTCGCTGTACTTCACATTGTAATTACTGTAGTTTTATCTACTGCATCTTATCTACATATCTATAAAAGTATCTGCACACACTGTAGAATTAATTGGATTTGACATGTCGTTGATGACATCAGCTAACCCTCGCGGGAAGCTGAGAGAGCCCTTTCGGAGGCTGCGTCTCTTCCTGGTATAGCTGAGGGCCACAAGTCATGAGAGAGGCCGGAATACACTCGCACACTCCCCCACCTGTCGCTCCCTTACTCGAGCGCGACATGACGTCTCCCACCGGCCCTATGACTAATTGATTAAAACCTCTGACTGCAGAGAGACCTGCCAGATCTGTTCTGCACCAGATGAGAAGGGGAGAGGAAGAGACAAAGAAACAAGGGACCTTGGCATCTCCTTTTAAAAGAGAGGAGGGACATGAGGATGGAGTGATGAGAGTAAGCCAGGAGTGAGAGAGAATGCTAGAAAGCAACAGAGAAAAGTGAAAGAGTGGCTAGAGCTGCGTGAGAAGCAAAACAGTGTGTTTTCTTAAGGATGTGATGATACAGACTGCCTATGCAAACAAGAATTGGTAATTACCTTGTGGAAGATACCAATACCTATAACTGCTAACTAATTTTTTGCTGCACTTCAAAACAAATTTACATGATGTGCACGAAAAAGTGCATGAAAAAGTTATTGTTGTATTATTACACTGCCCCCAACTACCTTTTGGCATTACACTAAATGTACAGCAATCTTAGATGTCATAGTCTGCCATTTTTGGCTACAGCTAATCACAACTGCCTTATATTGTATATTCATGAAACGTGCAATTAGTATGGTTTAAAGCATTTTATGTTTAAGATAGGTTCATTATCCGTATGATCAAATAAAGAAGCTCACCTCTGGATTCAAACACGTTTTTGAGAGGTTACAACGCTAAGCGAAAGCAATGCTCTGAGCCTTGCTCAAGCATTCTTATTGGTGGCATTTGCATATATAATCTTATCAGTATAGCAGTGCCATTCTTGCCTGGATTGGGAACTGAACAACCAATCTTCAATGTGTGGAGCAATGATGTTATACACAATGCTCCATTTGAGCAGGTTTGAAAAGAATGGAAACATTTGCTGACTACTGACTACATTAGCTACAAATAGAGCACTAAATTATTGTATTTATCAACTGTTACTGCAATATCTGCTTGATAATAATTACATTTTCCCATTTATCGATGTATAATAATATATCACCCGATGATATATTGTATCCCTTGTGTTGTTATGACGCAAGATAGGAATGGGTGAGAGGAAAGGAACGGATAGGGAATAAGGGGATGAAAGGAGGTGGGAAGGGACCAGGGCTCAGTCAGTGGTGGTCAGAGCGGTACTGTGGGCAACACCTGTGGTGTGGACGGAGCACTTGCTGCAGGCAGCTCTGACACCAATTAGGGCCTTTCCATCCTGCCAGCCGCCAAGCACCACGTCCGCCAATTATGGGGGATTGACTTGGCATCGACTGGAGAGTGACCTGAGAGTGCGATTTACTGTCTGCTGAGAAAGAGGGGGAGAGAGAGAGAGAGAGAGAGAGAGAGAGAGAAAGAGAGAGAGAGAATGAGATAGAGAGAGAGAGACTGTACTAGTGTACTAGGGTGACGAGTGTGGCGTGCAGAGGGAGCATCTAAATCACACCACACTTCTTTCTCTTCTCCTTTCTCTCTCTCTCTCTCTCTCTCTCTCTCTCTCTCTCCTGTGTTAACGCTAATCGTTTCCCCTTGCTGCACGCCCAGCCAATCAAACAGGCAGGCCATGCCACTGGAGGCTCTATATCTGCCTGATTTAAGAGAGATCCTGAGACACACGCAAAGCCCGACACAGCAACCTCTCTACTCCCCATCTTCAAAAGATGCTACTGTTTCAAGGGCTGCATCCCACTATACCACTCTCTATCTTTTGCTTCATAAGTCTTGCTAGCCTTCTCTATCTCTCCCAGGTGCATTTTAAAAACAATACAGGATGCAAGCGGCACAGACAGAGCTAACGCCTGCACTTTAATCTGAAATCTTTCACCGGAACAATGACAGCAAGACAGAGCGGAAGGTACAAACTATTTTTCCTTGCAGAGAAACACAGTGAGTGTATGTTCTCTGGATCAAAGCTGGTGTAAACGGAGGATCACTGTACTGTACTATGGTACTTTAATGCTGACCTTTACTGCAGACAAGATGATGTGTATAAATAATATTATAAAGGCTGTTCTAAAAGAATCCTTTGCCAAAAAAATCAACAACTTTTCTCTTACCCCGAATGTCCATCAACCAAAACATGTTTGGTGTACAAAGTTTGCTTCTTTAGTTCTGCACTTGAGCTTTGAAGCTAATATACAGTATCATGCAAAAGTCAGAGACTTAACTATCCTTTTTTCATTTCTAGTGAAAATGGGCATTAAGTGCAAATTAAGTATTATTCAGGAGATATTTCTGATGATATTAGATATAAGATAATCCATCTGTAGTCAAAGGAAAATAGAGGGAGTAACAGGAGTTTCCAAAAGTTCAAAATTTTACATAAGATAAAGATTCAATGGGACTTCTACAACTGTGAAAGACCTAGTAGACCCTTGAAACTGCCACCATCAAATAAACAGCACTTAAAGCTTTCATCTGTGAGAGATAGTAGAAAATCAAGCTCCACACTTGCTTCAGATCTGAAAAAATACACAAGTGTGTCTGTCCATCCCTTCACTGTAAGAAGACAACTCAACGCTTTGGGTCTGACAGGATGTGTAGCTGTTAAGAAGCTGTCACTGAGAAAAGGAAATTGCAAATTAAACAAAGAAGCTGCTGTTTGGGATTATTTGGATCGCGAGAAGCAGAAAATGTAACCAACTTCTAAGACTGAACTTTGTGTGTAAAAAAAATCCCATTGAAAAAACTGAAAGCAAGTTTTCTGAAAGGAATAGAAGCAACGATAAAGGCAAAGGGTGAACACACTAAATATTAAAAAAATGACATTATATTTTGTTGTTGAGGCTTCTGTGTAGTATTTTGTTAAATACATGTTTACATATTGACTTAATGGACAACTTGTACTTAATGGGATGTTTTGACATGAAAATAAAAAAAAAAAACCAAAGGTGATCTCTGACTTTTGCACAGTACTGTGGTTAATAAGTAATGAAAGCTTATGCACAATAAAATGCATGCAAACTGCATGTCTAAATTATCACACACCTGAATCACATTATAAGGTAATCTCAAACAGACTTGCTTATGTGGTGGCTGACACTGAATGTCATGTCATGTCATGATTCAAGATGTCTACTACTTTTTCACAATATGATGTAGCTTTATCCATTTTTATAGACAACAATATGTCATGTACACATACACCCACCACATAAGCCAGTTTATTTGAGATTACTTTAAAACTTGACATGGTTTGAGGCAAGTTTATAAAGATTTAGGCATGTAGTTTAAACACAATGCTACCTGCTGTATCTAAGCTTCCACTGTTTGTTTGCTGCATTAGCCTCCTCGTAGCTCCAATGCAAAACAAAAAAGGAGAGCTTCAGATATCAGTCTTGTCTACTGTAATCCACTGCATTTGGAGTAGCGAGAAAATTGGGAAAATTGTTTCTGAACTATTCCTTTGATAAGAAGCGAACAGAAGAGAAGGTCTCAGAAGGATGACAACAAGGACTGAGCTCAAGCTCTCTCAGCCCAATCAATTACATAAACACATCCTACATGAGTGCTGTGGCCTGCTGTTTCACAGCCACACACGCTCAATTACCCTTCCAATTTATCTGTGGGTGCGTTCGAGTCTGTGAGCGCGCGCGTGTGTGTGTGTGTGCAAGAGTTATCAGCACACCTCGTCTTGACTCTCTTGCTCTAGGCTGGTGTGGAGCGATGGGTGAAGGTGTGAAAAGGAGAAAGCAAGTGACTGGCATGAACGATAAGGAACAGCATTCCGAATCTCTCTTTCTCCACGGCAGGCGCGGGACGCGTGTTTTAGAGACGGAGGCGTCTTTTGGCCCGTTGCGGGACCGTTCTGAGCATTACACTAACACCACATGACTGATAGACACATCGGTAATCCTCTTAAAACCTCCAGCGCAACACACACTCTTCTTCCCCCTCTGGTCACAAGTGTTCCAAGCAGCGAGTGCTGCCTGACGGTGTATGTGCGAGAGAGTTCATGGGTGTCTGTGTTTGTGTGTCTGTTTGTACAAGCAGAGATTAGCTGTCGTGGCCAACTAGAGCTAAGAAAATTTTCTGTGTTTGTACGTGTATGTTAATGTTTTCTGATTACTAATTACATGAATATGCGAAATGACTTATGCCTCGCTCTCAGATTAATCCTGCGGGAGCAGACTGTGTTCCTGATCTGAAAGATGGATGATCAAGCTGATATTCCCCATTCCCCACATTCACCTTCTGTTTTCAACTCTAGTCATTGCCCCATGCCACATGTACCCTTAGAGGCCTCTAAATTGTATTTAACTGACTGATCCATGCTCTGCCCTCCAAACCATTTTTTCCTAGCAACAAAGTCGGACAACCTTTATAGCACATTAGCAAAAATCCCTTTTAAACTGATGATAAATTGTAGTGCACTGTTTGACACAACGCACAAATTATCTTGAGTGGTGCAACCGTCTAAACGCAAGTTCGATCCCCAGTGATACCACATCCATTCACAGCCGGGAGTCCAAAAACACGTAACTGACCCCTCTCTCCCTGGATGGGTAAGGCCCATCCAACTCCCCAGTCACTCAGTGCAATGCTAACTGTTAGCTGACGTAACAGAATTGGCAGTTAGCAGTCTCCTCCACACATGTTGAGCTGTCAAATGAAGTTGCGTTTGTGGCAGTCCAAAAATGTACATTGTGAAAAAATTCAGTAAATTACAGTGAAATAGCAACTGTATACTGTGACTCCGCAGTTATCTGGACCACAAGATTATTGTGATGTAGCTGTATTTTGCCACTGACTTACAGTAATAAGCTGTAATAAAACTATAAACAATAAATAATAAACAAGTAATCTTCCACATTTTTATAACTGTAAAAGTAATGCAAACCAGTAATTTACTGTAAATTTGCATATGAGATTTTTCATTTTACCAGACTTATAAATATGTTCATTAATAACAATAAAAATAAAAAAGTTCCAAAAAGTCTTTAAAACCAATACCTGAGCTGTTTTTATATTTATGCAGTGCTTACGGTCATATTCCACAAAGCTGTGTGGTAAAGCTCAACATGAACCCCACAGCAATTTGCTGTGTTATTACAGAAACTATCTTAAGATGATTTGAGAGTATTTCACTGTGAAAAATCAGTGTTAAATATTGTGATATCCTGGCAATAATGATAGGGAAGACCTAACTAGCAGGTGGAACTGGACATGGCTAAAATAGAAAGAAAGCTGAGTAAAAAAAAGATCTACATCATTTAGTTCAGACACTATATGACATTGAGTTTCCAGTTTAAAATACTAGTGCGCATTTTGTTGTTTTAGCTAATTGAAATTAGGCAAGTTGAAAAAAATATCAACAAATTTACCAGTATACAAATGTCTTCAGCTGTGCGACCTTTCACACACACAAAATAAATAATTAATAATAAACTAATGAACTAATAAACTAATGACGCACTCTAAATGTAGGTATTTCATCAAAAATTAAGTTGTGTGCTACAATTTCTCATTAGGTTGAAAGGGGATTTTTGTGAACTTTCACCTCGCAACAGTTTACCATAAGAAATGCATTTGTATGTGGAGAGGTCAATTATTTCTCACTCATAGCTCATTGAAATAAGCTGACTAACTTGTAGCTAAATGTAACTAACTGGTCTTTAATTAACTACATAATTAATTTTGTGATGATACAATAACATTTAAATAACTTTGATTATAAATTGATTTAATCAAATGTGTAGCACACACAGCAATAATAACTCAATCTCTGTGGGTTAAATATGTGTTTTATCTGTTCTTTCCTGCTCTTCTACCAGTCAAAGCCACCATTTGAGAAGTGGTTCACTTTTGCCCCCGAACTGTTGGCAGACAGCTGTTGTTGAAGCTGCAAGTGTTTTTCCCACAAATCCAATCTGTGCAAGGATGATTACTTCATCATCTTAAACTTAAAGAGCCACACTGCGCTTGTTCTCAGCAAACAGAAGTGCTGCTGTTAAACAGCATAATGCCAGTTTAATGCTGTTTCATTTTTGTGCACTTACTTCATAATCCTCATAAGAATATTATTTGTTGCCTTAGCCATGCAATGGGACTTGAATCTTCAATCACTCCACAGGCAATAGCAGCATAGATTAAACATGGATCTCTGTTTTCTGCTTGAGGATCAGCCTCTGTTATTCTGGTAGGGTAGTGTTTTCAGTTTTTGAGCATGGCCACAAGCTAAGGCTCAGCGAACCTGGGTGAAACAGAGAGCGAAAGCTGCCATCCAGAAACTTCTTCAAAAGAAAAGAGACAGCCATCTTCAAAGGCACGGCACTGTTGGCCTTGTAGCTTGTTCTCCCTCTCTTTCGCTCTCTCTCTTGCACATGCACACATACAATACCTCTATGTAGTCAGATCAAATTCAGATATACACACACATAAAAATACATCATCCAACCTATGTAAATATGAACATAAACAAAAAAATGGAAACTACATTGACACTGTCTAAGAGTTGGCCCCAGTATTGGCACCAGGAGGATTACTTAAAACTCAGAGCTCCTAATAGAAAAAACTACACTTGTATCTCTGGCTTTGCACACAGGAGCTATAATGACCAGCCTAACTAACATGCTGGTGATTTATAGCATATACACCTTCAGTGTTAATGAACTGGTTGATAATCTTGCCACTTTGAGATCTGGGTAACTATAATTACCGTATCTAATGCTATACTAAAATATGTACATACGCTTCCAATACTTAAATCCATGTAACAGTGCTCACCACATTTATCTTCAAAATGTTGACAGTATTGCTGCTAAATCAGGACTCATACTTCTCATGCCAGCGTGATGAGAAGCCCATAGATTTAGCACTGTAGCCTGGTGCTTGAGAGTGTGTTGGCAGCTCAGGAGGGAGCAATACTCAACAAACTTCTTACTTTGGTAGAACTTGGTGTATTCACTGTACATTTATGATGTATATGATGCTACTACAGCCTTGCAACCATTTGATGATGACAATGGCAGCTCCGAAGGGTCTACCACCTGGCGTGAAAAAATCTAGGAGAAACACTAAATACATACCACACACTCACACACACACACACACACACACACACACACACACACACACACACACACTCCACTTTACACAAACACACTAACACACTGTGTGAGGATGTGCACCACACACACAGACTACATTTTACACACTTTTATCCACGGCTGATGAAGCACCTGAGGCCTTTGGTATCTGAAGACACTTTAAACTACACTCAGCATGTTTAATTCTCTTATTAAAGCAAATATCAAACTTGCATATCAAAAACAGCTGACTTCGCAGCCTTTGATCACTGTGAAATCGAGCCATTGATATTTCCGCCTCATCGTCTTAATCTAATTAAAACAACTTCATTCCTATTAGAGCCTATGTCACAAAACACACTATTTTGCCCTTGGCAACGTAAAGACACATAAACCAAAGTCATGATCTTAAAAGATTAATCAGAGTCTCTTTTGTGTGAACGCGCGTGTGTGACTTTGTTTGAGTAAACCAAAGAAAGAACACACAAGATAATTAATGAAAGCCTCCCCTCATGCTGCCTCTGTAATTCTAATCAGCCTTTTTGTAATTACTCTACTGAGAGAATGCCACTCTTGCCAGCGGAGAGGTTGTTAATATACCACCTGATTCTCAGCAATAACAAAGAAATTGTAGAACACAGACAGAGATTAAAGGTGGGATTGGAATAAAGAGATTTTCGTCTTTTTGTTTTCATTATTAAAAAAAAGCCTTGATAAAGTCAGCAATGTACCTTGCGAATATGACTTTGTCAGATTAACGCTGGAGATTGGGATTAAATAAAAGGAGTGTTCAATAGGTTAAAGCTTTCAAATGTTCATGCGTAATCCCATAAATCCAAACTGTGTCAGACGCCCTCAGATTACACTTGCCGTACATGAAAGTAATTTATTTTTACTTCTTCTTGCTACATGGTTATGATTTTGTGTGGTTATGGGGGCATTCGTTACGCTTAGTAATGTGGTGCATTGTGCTAGCAGCGATAACAATAAAAAACATCCCTGTGGAGTTCAAAAGCACGCTTACTGGAACGGCTTTATCCTATACTTATTAAATCCGATGCAGTGTCCGACGGAAAGAAATGAGTCTGTTGACCCGAGGGGGAGAAGTTTGTTCTCAATCTGCTCGGGTTTCTGGGTCTATGTAGCCAAAGTGCTCCAAGATTCATGAACACTTCGTCGGGCAGACCTCCAGGACTTGGGGGAACACTCAGCTGAACCTGCCACTGCGCTACAGAAGGAGTCCAGACCCTCGACACCAGATTTAAATTTCTGAGGCCGCGAAGTGTGTACTATTTACTAATGAGGATGGGCAGAGAGAGACAGGGTGTGTGTATATGTTGAAGGCTCAGGGACGGCCAGCGGCTACGGTGGCACAGGCAGAGCGAGCAGATGAAAGCAGTTCAGAGGCAGAGTTCTCCTGAAGCCTCACACACACACACACACACACACACACACACACACACACACACACACACTCACACACACACATCCACTTTGTTCTCCGCTTCAAAGGCCAAAGCTTACTCTGAGGGATCAAATCCACAAACAATAAAGGGGAAGAAAATAGATAAAAACTGTTTTGAAAATGAAAAAGCAGGGAAAAGGGTTTAGCTGGGAGCTAAATGGAGTCATTACCGGTGCAGATGCAGAGTCACTGGCAGCTACACTGAGCTGTCCAGGCCTTTTCACAGGGATTCTCAGGTTCACGCGTAGCTACTGTATGCCATTATTGAGTCTTTTGTTTGTCTTTGAGTTTGGATTAGAGACAGCATTTTACATGAACTACACTACACACAAGACATGTAGCTTTGATAGCACTAAACTACAAACAGTGTGTAAATGTGTATGTGGGCATTTGTACACGACCCATCAAAAGTTTGGGTTCTTTTCTCAGTGTTTCCAATACAGCTTAGCATCTTTTCTTTGTCAGTTTGCAATAACTTAATATGTTAAAGAATGACATGTTTATGTTTCATTTCAGGAAAACAGTATCACATAAATATTTGCAACAATATTTGTGACACTGTTATCTTGAGAATAAAGCCAAACCCTACACATTTGATCCCCTTGTTGTGATCTCATCGCTCATTAGCACTGAAAACTTTCCAGATTCACAACGTTTTTTTAACTTGTGCAAGATCTTAAGAGAAATTTATAGGAATGATGTTAAATGCAATTCTTGTTTAGAAAAAGTTCTCAAATATTCTCTTCAGAAAGTCTTATTTAAACAATTTTGTTTTCATATGTTGGCTAGAGGTTATTTGCCATGTAGACTATCAATATTAGGTTACATTTTGCTAAGTTACTATGAATTATACCAAATTTCTGTTAACCTGTTATTCAGTTTAATCACATCACAGCATCCGGCCAGAATCTATAGTATTTGATGACTAAAAATAAACTAAAGAAAAATCTACTCGTTTTCGGCTTTGTTAGATCAGGTTCATTGCATGGCAAATACATGCAGCAACAACAATCATCAGAAAATCATGTGAAATCATGTGAGTAATGCAGAAAACACATTAAATGGCCCAAGCAGCCACAATTTTGCTTAAGTCTTAAAGGGTTAGGGGTAAAGTCCCTTAAATTGTCAGGAACCGTCGGCAGGTCCAAATCTCTACTACACACTTCTATAGCTTAAGAATAACCCAGCCAGTTTGCACTGTAGTTCATGTAGTTTCTGAACAAAAAGTCTTAGAATGTAATTGGCTAGGGATTATACAATATGTGCTTTTAACAACAGTTTGTAAATAAAAAAATAATCAAATAATTATTTAAGAAAAATTTAAAGAAAACAGGCCTGGGCGATAGGCCGATGTAACTGGATATCGTTGATGACTGTCAAGTAACACGATGGCGATGCATAAACGGCAATAACTGCCAAGGAGAACTACAGAGGACTAATTTACAAAGCGTGCTAAATATGTTGGGAAACTGGGGATCGTGTTTCTTGAAGAAGTGCACATGCTTGCACCTCAATAGTCAGTTTTTTTCTGTTTACCAGAGAGAGAGAGAGAGAGAGAGAGAGAGAGAGAGAGAGAGAGAGAGAGAGAGAGAGAGAGATTTGCTGACAATTGTGACGTTAGTTTTACCTATTGCACAGATGTCCCTGTCACTTTAATTTTACGTTATGTTAAGTTCAGCTTGAAAGCATGGGGCTGAAAATAAATGGTGTGCTTTGGAACTTCTTTCAGTGTGGCTCGCTGCAGTAAAACAAACAAGCTAACGGGGCTGGGTGTTACCCTAGAGTAGCTAGTGTTTGCCCTGAAGCTTTTAGAAATAAAGAAAGTTCATCTGATCTCTGTCTACAGTCAAAACAAGATCAGAATAAAGACGAAATAAAATGCCCACATAATGTTTTTTTCACTTTTACTATTAAAACACTGGGTTATCATGGGGGCTTTAAAAGCTGTTAGGCTAAGGTGCAGTAAATTTCCTGCCCTCTCTGCTGTGTGTGATTTACTGTTGGAGTAAAATTTGCAGTACTTTCTGTACAGTTTGAAAATGTGTCCCAGTGGTTAGCTGAATTACAAAAACTCTAAAATGAAAATACTACATGGTTTTTCAAAGGCTTCTACAGCTGAATTTCAAAGTGACCCCTCTATATAAACAGAACACACCTCGTTTCTTTTTAATATGTAGAGTGCGTGGGCATGGCTTTGGAAATCACCTGCAGTCTTAAGTTTTTCCAACAGGATGGCTATAGGCACATAAGTTGTAACCAAATCTGCACCAGAGGAAGCACATTAATGCACGTTTGCAGTAACATCAATTAAATGACAGGCAAAGTTTTAAATGATGTTGGTGTTCTCAATATTATATTATTTAATATGTACGATATAATAGACAATCACGATTTTTAATTAAAAAATATTGTGCTAACTGTTTTTAGATATCGCCCAGGCCTAACAGGAAAGCATGTTGGTTCACATGAATTTCTTCTTACTTAATTGAAAAGTAACAGTGAAAATCCAACATTTCTGATGAGCAGTGTATATCAGAGTGCACATGTGTGCGTATGTTGTCCTACCTGACTGGTGCACCTCTGCTTTGGGCAGGTTTGAGGAGGACAGTAACAGTGCTGTCTGTCTGGTTCAGAGATGTCTCCTGATCATAGGCAGGCATAGAAGGAGCTACACACACATACACACACCAAAGGAAAGAGAGAGTGAGAGGCAATAAGACAGGTAGTCGTACCAGTCAATAAATGCCAAAGCTCTCATAAAAACACCATTCTTCTCCTGTTAAAGAAGATGCTTTATAACCACCTGACTTTGAGTCCCTCATCTGTTCCTTACAGAGAAAGTAGCAAACTAATAAAGGTAAACATATGCACAGACATGCAGAGATAGATATACAGATTTGCAACCAACACAATTTTAAGATTGGGTTAATTCCTTATAGTCTCCAGAAATGACTGAGTGATGCGTATGTTTGATTTCTACATCGTTCATGCAGTAAAATCACCAGTGCTGAGTTAACACCTACAGAGTTCATTTAAGATCAGCTGGTGATTTTACTGTGTAAAGTTGATATTCAGGTTTTTAACTTCATAGTCATTGTTTCATTTTAAACATTCAAAATATGTATCACTGTCCAATTACTTACAGACTGCACTGTAAGTAGTATACAGCTGTCCTACTAAGGATTTTTGGCAACCAAAAGGTTATTTTCTAGGAAAAGTTGCGTTTTTTTAACTATTAGTTAGGGAACCACAGTCAGAATAGGCCAAGAATGGGATTGACAGATTTGTGCTCAAAACATGAAACTGGCAAATGGCCAATTTATTATAAATGTTGCTGCATAATTATGCATGATTCATTGTGCTAAATATTCTGTTGCCTCTTAATTTTGATGTAGCACTTTATTTGATTCATGTTATATAAATAGGCAACTGAAGTAGTTTAAGTATAGAAGGAGAAATTAAGTTGGTAATCTTGTTGGTTAATTCAATTCGTTGACTGACAGACTCGATGTTAATTTTTGACAGCTCTAAAGTGCATTTCACACCAGGCACAGTAACCATATAGGCAGAAGCAGAAAAAGAAATGCAGTGTTTCTCCTATAATATACTATCTAGGCTAATCAACAAAGTAACAAATGGAGTTTTGGAACTCATTGACAAACTGATAGAAATCCCTTAGATTAATTTTGCATCTTTATATAGCTACAATCACATGGAGAAAAAGACTCCTACTGGTCATGGGAGCAAGTCACATTTTTATTGTTCATCTCTGTATGTCATCTACATAAAATTTATTTAAGCAATAAACAGACAATACAGACATCTGTATTACATGAAAATGTAACACAAATATAAACCGCTTTTGCCTTGCGACGCATGTGTGTTGCATTAAATAATAAGCGTGGCGGAGTGGTTCCAGATCACCACATGCACCGCGTCAAATCTGGTGTGAAATGGTCTTAAGACAGACACAGATAGATAGCTAGATAGACAGATAGACAATGTAATATGTGCAGAAATGTCCATTTTATTTTTTCTATTCTAATAAATTTCCTTCCCTCAACTGACCTGAGATCTTGGTGGTGGCCTGAGTAATGGCCGGTGGTCCGTAGCCCTTGGCTGTGCTGGCTCTTAGGGTGAAAGAGTAGGTGGAGCCAGGGTAAAGCCCCAGGAACACATGGCTCGTCTCATTGCCCAGTTTGATCACCTTGCCACTCTGGTTGGAGAGGTCCAACATGGGGTCAAAAGAACTAACTGCTTTATAGGAGATCTGTGGACACAGAAAGAGCAACTTAATGGACATTTTCAATGATCATCCAGATTCTTCTGCAGTGACTGCAGACAAGTGTATTATTTGCTTATTAAAACTTATTATAAAAGATTTAGGAACTGCTATGAAACTAATATGCCGGTTAAGTAAGTGTCAATCCACACTGAAAGAAATGGTGCTTTGAATTTATTTGATTCAAACGTGTACACTTGTTCTGCATGAATGAAATACCTTATGTTGACAGAACTACTGTTGTTAATTTGACTTGCTTTTGGTGAGAATTCTGTTGATGTATTTTGTTCATGTGGAACCGATTTACACATTCGAATCAAGTGAATTCAAAGCACAGTATAAACCAAAATTCTTTCATTCTGACATAGTTTAAAACACTTTTCTGCATGTTATCTCTTTTAGAACTGAACTGAATTATTGTGTTTATACACTCAGACCTCAAATGAAGCAAGCAGCCCAAATTTTCAATCGCCTTCATTTCAAGATGCATGTTAGATTTCACTGTCATTTTCCTCCCTTAGAGTACAGTCAGTTTCAATATGTTCTTTGCTGCTTTTATCTCTTACTTGAACTCCCTGTAACCCAGCAAAGTAAAACATAAGGACATCAAAACCAGGGAATTTTCTTCAAATGTCTTTTTTCACTTCAAAAAGCCTATTAAAGCATATTTTCTTGCCAGCTATACAAATTAATTTGAGTGTTGGTCTAGTCAGTAACACAAAATGCCTTTTATGGGTTCTACCAAATTAATATCCATTATATTTGAAATGCTTCAAGGCTTTTTCCAATTATGATGCTGTATAAGAAAAGCAGTGATGAAGAGGAGGAAGATTCCATTGTCTGGCTGAACTGGAGTCTGGACTAAAATTTGAACTGAATGTCTTGGTCTTTATATTTGTTATGGTTTGTGCATTAGCATTAAGGCACGGGGAGGCATTCTTTACACTGGAATGGAATTTTGATTTGCAGGCTTTTAATGCTGGGATTTGCAATCATGTTGCAAACTGGTTGTTCCTGATGACCTTGATGCTGTTAGTGGCTATTCATTTTATTCATAGTACAAGCTAAACTTCTAAAACTAGGTGCCAATATTAAGATATTTAGTGTAGCAACATTTTCTGGATGTTTGTCATTGCCAGTAGAAGATTAGAGAGGTTGCAGGTTCTTTGTATGACAATCCACAACACTCATGCATGCAAGCAGATGAAGGAAACAGAACCTCATCTCCAAGCTGTACCAAGAAGGGATGGGGCAGAAGAGAGTGCATTTGTTTGTCAGAGATAAAGAAATGAGGACAGCTACTCTATTCTTCTTGGTTTGAGGAGCAAAAAAGGGGTTTGGGTGAACAGAGAAAAAAAGAGAAAAACAAAGTATATGAGAGTATAGGAGAAAGAGAAAGAGAGAGGGAGAGAGACTGAGAGAGAGAGCCTGGTCAGAGGAAAAGAGTTGAAATCTGTTTTTGATATCACTGCTTGTCAGAGGAATCTCAGTTTGAACCCTTTGATATTGTCAAATCAAAGGCAGGACTTGACTTCAGGCTTAGTGCTTCTGGGGAACGCAGACAAAATAGAGTCTAAGGCCAGTCCTGTCTGAGTGTGCTTAGAGCACTCACAGACACACACACACTGAGAGACACACACACACCTGGGGAAAAATGATGGCCACAACGCAGAGAATTTGGCAGCTCTATTTTAAAAAATTCCATCGAGATAGCTCTGGATCGATGCATGGCCTCTAGCCTCCAACCCCAACAAAAACAAGATGGTATTGGAGTTGGATTGACGTGTTATGACAACGTAAAGCCGTGCTCGCTCTCCAGAGAGGACTCATCCTGCATCTTTAAACTTTCTAGTTGGACAGGATGATATTACAGCAAGTACAAGGCAGCGCTTCAATCTCTCAGCTCTATCTGCACAACCATGTTATGATAGATTTATGTGGCCTATAATATAGTTTATACACCACTACAGGCTGCACACCAACAGTCAGGACCAATCAGTATCAATTGCTTACTATCATTGTTTTTTTCTTTTTTGTGCCAGTGACACATAAAAAAAACACTGTGAAAGAACTGAAGCATGAGGTTCAATGGTTATAAAAAAACATTATTCTAGACCAGATCAAAGAAGCTGTAGCATTCGCTATAAGAAATGAGAGGATACAGAATACCAGTAGGTTCTAATTCTGGAGTTTACTTTCATCTGCTATACTATTCAAATGTATGCATGCATGATTTCAATTTATATGCTACATCGTCCGCTTTAAGTCTATACTTTTTTCCCCATTCGATTTGACGTTAAAATGTAACAAAATTAGGCAAAATAATAATGGATATTTTTTCTTCACGCAAACCAAGACTGCATGCACAGCAATAACTGATGTGTCATCAAAGAAAACGCTTCATTGCTCTAATAAAAGCAACATCACTCATAATTGTTCATACAATGTTCGTTTAAACATTACACATAAAGATTTTTTTTCATATATAAATGAATAAGTAATCCACTTATATAACATTCAGTAATTCTACCTCTCCCTCTTGGAATCATCAGAGTCAGTGGACAGTCTGTAGCCAAAAGTTTTAGACACTTCTTATGTCACCATCATACAAGAATGTTAGCAATAACAAAGCAACCCTATAGCAACACCATAGCTACTACCTGAGTATCTGCTATACAAACCCTATTATGTTACCAAAAACAATGAACGGTGCAACTGCTTTAACTTTTAAAGCGTTATTAACTGGATTTTTAAAGCCAACTTAAACAGCGTTCAGAGGAGTTGCAGTGTGTGCATGTCCACGTTGGCCACAGTGAATCGTATCCACATATAGAATCAGAGCTTTCTGTGTGGTGCTGTGTATCAATCACGATATAAGACATGCACAAGGCTGGATGTCTGATTAGCAGTTACTGCTTATTACTGATTTATTTAATCAGAGTGACAATTAGACTCGACTGATGCATGACATATTTGTATTTATGCATTTTCTTTGTGAGACTTCCTAAATAAAAATAGACTATTTTTTAATTTGTTTTTTGCATATTAATAAATGCCATAACAACACTGAGAAATCATGTATTTAATGAAGAAGAGTAGATTAACTGGCAGTAATGGCCAGAAATGGTTAACATCAAATTATACCACGCTGCCGGTGATCTCTGTGACTTCTAAGCATTAAAGCATTCCACTGAGAATTGTTTCAGTGAGGGTGCGCGTTTACCTCATACTGGGTGATGATTCCATAGGTGTGAGCTGGCTCTCTCCATTTGAGAATGATCTTCTCCTCGTACACACTGGCCTGGATGGAGTCTAGAGGGACCTCCCCCGGCACTGAAAGGAAAAAACAAGACAATTTATTGAATTGTTGGGGTTGTTTATGCTCTAGGTTCATTATGCACTTCTTAATATGAATCTTATGACTCATTTTACAGTCCTGTTGTGAATATTGTGAATCTGAATAATTCAGTAACTGCTATAAATTATTTGGTTACTATTATGAAGATAATATGTAAGCACGAGAACAATGAAGTGAACTGTGGGCCCATAAACAGGTCCTTACGGTTTAAGAGGTTAAACTTTGAGTCAATTTCCTCTCATTCTAGGTCAATATGGCAACAATACACTCTGCTTTTCAACAACTAAAGCATAATATGTGTAAAGTTGTTCTGACAGAGAGCACAGCTGAGGTGCCTGCTGCTCCCCCACTGTAGGGAAAAGAACTCTGCACATGTTCTTATATTAGAAGTGAGCTAGTTCAGCTCTCTGGGGATTAGTAGGTCTTTCAATCTGAGCTCAGTGTTTACTAGAGACAGAACTGCCCTTGTGACCCATCTCTCTTTAACACACACCACAAACCTCTGATCCTCTGTGTGTGATGCTGAAAGAGATCATCTAAAGGATTATCACTCCATCCTGCTGCTACATTTTCACCTTGGGGTGTACACGCATGCACACACACACACACACACACACACTTCTCTTGCCACAATACAGTGGTTGCCTTTCAACTTCTTCTCTGAACATATTTGAAGTAAACGTGATGGGACACAGTGTGTTTGTGTGTGTGATTATGCTTAGTCTCTGAAGTGTGTTTGCTGTCAAAGTTCATGTATACACACGTCTGTTAATTCAACTTGTTTTATAACTGAATAAAAGAAAAAAAAACATCTGATATAAAAAAAGCTACTGATTTATTAGGGGTCGATGTTCTAATTAGGAATCATAAAAAACAGTGTTTTTTCCTCTGCTGGGACTATTTAATGGAAGACATAATTAGTAGTCCAAAACATCAAACAATTATTATAATAGACTAAATGTAAAAATGCATTTTTGATCTTGATGATCAAATGGAAAATAGCTTGATGAGCACTACCAAGCAAAAATGGTCTATCATTTGTATGAAACATCAGTTTGTCTAGAATATTGACACATTCTAGACAAACTGTCTGACAGATAGTCTGTGTCTAGACTGGGCTAAATCAGGGCTGTGCAAAGTCTGGCCCATATTGGTCCATATGGCTGTTTGATTTGGTCTACCAGAAAGTTAACCTAATTCTGCATTCATATGTTGGCGGTAGAGGGAAGACGGCAAACCATATATTCCATTGCTTTCGATATAGCCGGGATTTTTTTGTGAACCATGGATGCCAAATATCTCATAGTTTCTTGAACCCAGTTTTATACAAGACACAATACAGCAAATGAGCACAGAGCATCCTCCTGCCTTTTTCCACCATAAATAAACAATATACACTGCTAAAGCTATCCTCTGATAATTACCATTTTCAACACTAATGCTATCACTATGCGAATGTTTTCGTGGCTTCAATGCTATGTGTACGCAACATAACCCCACCACCTCACCCACTGATATCTTTATATTACATATAACTTAATTAATTCTTTTTAATTCTTTTTCCTTTTTAAATTGTATTTTTGAAGTAAACTGAGGGTCATGTTATAAAATACATTTTAAAAAACTCATCTACCTTCTTTTCTTGAATACTGTTTGGCATTTTTGGCCCTCAGCCCTCCACAAACACTTCACAAACATTGCCGCAAGACAGAAAGTTTGGTGACACCATGACCACTCTTTGAGTTGTTGAATTACAGTAAAGGAGCAGTGTGTAAGATTTACTGGCATTTAGTGGCGAGGTTGAAGATTGCAACCAACTGTGTACCCCTCCCTCACCCCTCCCTTTTCAAGTGTGTAATAGAACCTACAGCGGCCATCAGGTTTTCTGCCTTTGTCATTCCTGATTTCTTTTCGCTTCTTTACGTTTTCGCTTCTTTGACGATGAAGCTTCCCTTGATTATTCTTGTGCTAAACAATAAGTATGACAGTATTACAGCAGATTATACACTAATGAAAACATGGTTTTGTATACTACTTTCCATTTCTGCTAATAAATCCTCCTACGTCTTACAAACAATGCATGTTTTGAAAGCATCGATTCAGTGTGCCCAGCATCGATTCAGTGTGTCAACACTGCTTTCAATCTGGGTGCAAGTAATTCTCATGGTACATACTATAGACAGCAGATTTTGCCCAGAAACATTCAAGGTGCAATTTAGTCATATCTAAGATGACTAAACATAACTTATCAAAGAATTCCAATATTCCAAAACATAAAAAAATGTCAAGTTTGGGAAATGTCTAACTGTATGTGTAATTAAATGGGCAAGCTGTTAAAAAAACTCATTCAGGTGGTTTGATGTAAAACGCTCTGCTCTAGATAAACTTGGCAAGAGTTTCTCTAAAACAGAGCCAGAATTGCTCACAGTTGTGGTGGTAAGAACAGACATCTAAAGTGCTTAATGCCTCTAAAAGCCACATTACAGAAAGCTATTATACAAAGTTATTACTTTTTTTATTTCAGTAATTATTTAAATTATTTATCACTGGCGAAGAGGTACATGCAGGGCGCTGTAAGGCAAAACAGTACCCTTGACCAATCGACTCTGTTTACATCCCAACGATTGAATTATGCACAAATCCTTAAAAATCGGTGGAATTTCCCTTTAACCACTTAAATGGACCAATGTTTTTTATAAACATTCTTTAACCTAAGAATAGCTCAGCCAGTTTGCCCCCAAGTCCTTGTTGTTACTGAATAATAGGCCTTAGTATGTAATAAGCCTAGGATCTTAAGGATTTTAACCAAGTTGATATAAATGCTGCTTTTATTTATTTTTTTGACAATTGTTTTTACAGTTTTTTTTATTATTTTGACTGGCTGTTTTACACTATTTGAAAATGTGGACATTTTAAGGTGGATGGACCAACAGAAGTTGGCCAGAATACTGTCTGAAACAATATCCTAAAAATTAACTATTTTCGGGATATAATGTTTTATTACGTCTGTGACAATATGATGGTTAATCTAGTGGATGCTCTCTCTTTGTCTCACCATCCTCGTCGGTCTGAATGTGGATCTCGTCACTCTCCTTCACGCCCTCGCGGTTGCGGAGCACCAGTCTGACGCTCAGGTTGGTGTATGGCGTCAGGTTGTGGATGGTGTGCTGGGGGGCAGAGCTCTTGCTATCGTAGAACACTTCTTCTCGGCTCTCTTCTTTACCCCCCGCACGGGCCCGGTACTGCACCGTCAGACTGTAGTTATGGCAACGGGTCACGTTGTAGCCGAAAGGCTCCCATCGTATGGTCACCTGCCTGGACTTGATGTCCACCACCTTCAGCTGCCGAGGGCCATGCATGGGCTCTGAGGGAGAGAAAGAATTTACGCTGGGCACACATTTTAAAATGTCATTATTAAGAAGTAAGAAAAACAGAAAAGAGAAAAAAAGAACCAAAAAAGAGAAACAAATAAAGAAAATAATGTGAAGAATGAAACAGAGTGCTATATTTAGTACTTTTGACTGTGAACAGGATATTAATTCAAATCACTGACGACTTGACACAGCTAAAAGAGCTCAAAAAGACTGTGGAGAGTGAGAGAACATGCTGAGTGAGGGGTTTAGATTTTATGCTCTGCGGTGAGAGAGCCACAGAAGGCAGCTATGCTTTCAGTGTGGACAGACAGAATGCAAACGTTGGTTTTACTATCATACTGTGAAGTGCTGTGGAGATAAATCATTTTGTAGTAAAAGGCATTTTCTAATTATTTTGTCATTGAGCTTCTATTAAATTAGGCATTGAGCAGCAAAATAAGCCATTTGTATATTTATGTTATTATGACTTATACTGCACCTCTGAGGGCACTATACCCTGCAATTGTGCTACTACAAGAGCAGTTAAAGTGATGGTTCGGACAGAAAACTAATTTACACAAGTTTCCTTTTATCACAAAGGCAGTCAATTAGCTGAGATATGTTTGGTGTCTGAAATTTGCAAACATAGTTGTTAATGGAAGCTTATGTGCATCAATTAGTACCATCGAAACTGCATGTAATAACTTAATAATAATTAATTATTTATTGACTACTGTTGAATTGTATTATTATGTCACCACTTTGAATAATGCCTAAGGGAGCATTCAGAAGCCTTTTTAAACATGAGATCATGAGGTGCATCTCATGCTTAAAAAAACAAAACAAAACATACCTCTTAGGGAGTGGGTGAACGCATTTTTTGACAAGCACATAAACTTTAGACATTCCACAAAACAATTCTAAACTGGCATATATAATAATAATATTCATTGATGTTTATTTCAACTTAAAAGCACGGTTTAAAGCATGCTGTGCAGGATACAGCTCTACTTCTGTATCCTGCATGCTGTGCAGGATACAGAAGTAGAGCTGGGTACCGAAAATCAGTACCCAAAAGGCATCAAAATAACATCTCGGTTCAAAGAAAATCTAAGAAAAAAACCTACTGTCAACACTTTGGACGAACATAAGAACATACAGGGAACAACTACACCGATCAGGCATAACATTATGACCACCTCCTTGTTTCTATGCTCATTGTCCATTTTATCAGCTCCACTTACTATATAGGTGCACTTTGTAGTTCTACAATTACAGACTGTAGTCCATCTGTTTCTCTGCATACTTCGTTAGCCCCCTTTTACCCTGTTCTTCAGTGGTCAGGACCCCCAAGGACCCTCACAGAGCAGGTACTATTTGGGTGGTGGATCATCCTCAGCACTGCAGTAACACTGTCGTGGTGGTGGTGTGTTAGCGTGTGTTGTGCTGGTACGAGTGGATCAGACACAGCAGTGCTGCTGAAGGTTTTAAACACTGTGTCCACTCACTGTCCACTCTATTAGACGCACTTGCATTGTTGGTCCACCCTGTAGATGTAAAGCCAGAGACGACGGCTCATCTCTTGCTGTACAGTATGAGCTAATCATCCTCTAGTTCTTCATCAGCGGTCACAGGACGCTGCCCACAGGATGCTGTTGACTGGATATTTTTGGATGGTGGACTATTCTCAGTCCAGCAGTGACATTGAGGTGTTTAAAAACTCCAGCAACACTGCTGTGTCTGATCCACTTGTACCAGCACAACACACACTAACACACCACAACTGTCACTGCCAGAGATGGGAAAGCTTGGGGTTAGGGTTAGGCAGACACAAATGTTTTCAGTGAGGACGTATGAACGGGTAAGATAACAGTTTAATGGGCAGCTTTTTGAGTTTTGCATGAGATTCTCAGAGGGTTTCATAAATGAGCCCTAATAACTGTGACGTTTCATTTTCATGTTGTAGGTGACAGCTTTGACCACGCTAGGGCTAGTTCATCTTTATCTATTGAGGTCATCCACAGTGAAACAACTAATTTATCATTAACAATGATTATAGCCTTTTCACACTGTTCATCCTCCCTGGTTTATATAGGCTAACTGGCTGGAGAGGTATTTTTCTTCCACTGCATGACTGTATTTAGTGGTTAAGTGTTTATCAGATTCTACAGTCAGGCTATTATCAAATCAATAAACCTCACTACATCAGTCTTTATTGTTCTTCTTATTATCATTATTATATTATATTAAATTATAATAATTCTTTCGTAAATGTCTTATTTGTCACCAAAAAAGGTGCCAAAAGGTGCGTTGTGATATCGGTATTGAAGTCAAGCTATCAGATTGGTATTTTTTATCAATTTTTTTAAGGATATCCAGCTCTAACAACTCACTATGCTGTGATACAAGTACGTGATGATTTAGACATGCTAACTGGTGAAATATAAGCTTCTGTTATTAACAATTATATATTGTTAGCAACAATAGCCTTGTATCTCCAGTGTAAAACTAAAGAAGCAAACTTCAGACCAAACATGTTTTGGCCGATGGACTACAACTGGGCTAATTTTTGCCCAAACTATTACTTTAACACAAATACAACACAGCTGCTCAGGTTGTTGACACTGTACTCAGAGATGGTATGGGTGCAGGTGAAGGGGTCTGGGGGGCTACAAAGATCAAAGGCGGAACAATCAGGGGCCACGATGAAAGGAGGACACCTTGGCTTCTAATCGGACACATGGCAGAGAGTGAGTGAGGAGTATAAAAGAGGATGAAGCAGGAGAGATGGATTCCTGTAGAAAGATGTAAGAATGGTGTAGTACACACATCACGCTCAGGTTCACTCTCAGCCCCCCCCCCACCTCTCCCTCTCTCCCTGTATTGACACAGATAGAACAGGACTGGCTCTGTGTAAAGGCCAAAACCCTGCTGACATCCCATAATCTCTAATCACAGCCACTTCTACCCTATTCACCTCTCTCTCTCCCCCTCTCTCTCTCTCTCTCCCTCTCTTTTTCCCTCTCTCTCTCCTCCTCTCTCATTACCCCCTCACTTCTTCTTCTTCTTCTTCTCTCTCTGCTTGTCTATCTTCCACTCCTATCCTCCTTCTCTACCTTTTCCTTTTTTCTTCTGCTTTTCTTTCTTCACTCCCTCAATATTCTATTCATCCCCACATCCAGCCTCTCCTTCTGATACACACTGACACACACACACCCTCTCTCTCCATCTCATCTCTTTCTCCCCCTCTCCTCTTTTTCTCCCAATCCTTCTCTCTCATACTCTCTTGCTACCTTCTTCTCTCCATCCATTTCTCTCTCCTTCTCTCCCTTCATTTAACTCCCCCTCGTATGCGTCTCTCTCGCTTTATCTATTTCTCTCACCTCTTTTCCTTTTTATTCCTCCTTTTTACCTTTTCCTTTTCTTCCTCCATGTCTCTCTTCTCTCTCTTTCTCTCCCTACCTCCCTTACTCCTCTCCTTCTCCTTCCTTCTCTCTTTCTCCTCTCTCCCTCTACATCTCTCTCTCTCTCTCTATCTCTACCTTTCTCACACACAGACTCACGTACTTTCCCTCTCTCTCTAATTCCGTAACTTTAATTTTTCTTTCAACTCTGCACATATAACTGTACTTTTTTACTATTACTTTTTAGTGTATTTCTACTTATTCTGTGTATTTAATATATTTTTTATATTTCTATTTTTTTCTAAGGTTATATTTGGTGAATGGAGGAACAGCAAAGTAAGAATTTCATTGTAAAGTGTAACTGCCTGTTTCTGCTGAGCATATGACAATAAAAGTCTTGAATCTTGAATCTCTTGAATCTTCATTTCTCCTGTCTCTCTCTTTGTCCGTTTCTCCTTTCTCCTTCAACTTCTCTCTCTCCTCTCTCACTTTCTCTCTCTACCTCCATTTTTTCTCTCCCACCCCTTCACTATCTCTCTCTTTTACTTTCTCATTCTCTTTCATTCCTTTTCTCCTGTCTCTCTCCCTGTTTCTCATCTTTGATATCTGTCTCTACATCTTTCTTCTCTCTCCCTCTACTTCTCTCTCGCCCCCTTTCTCCTCTCTCTCTAACTCAGTTTCTTCTCTCTCCCTCTGTTTCTCTCTCACTTTCTGTTTTCCTCCCTTTCTCCTTTCTCTCTCCCCCCTTTCTCATCTGTTTCTCTCTGACCCTCCCTTTTTCATCTTTCTTTCTCTCTTTCCCTCCCTTTCTCCTCTCTGTCTCTTTCCTTTCTCCTCTCTCCCCCCCTCTCATCTCTCTGTCGCTCCATATTCCTCTCTTTCTCTCTGTCTCCCTCTCTTTCTCCTCTCTCTCTCTCCCCTCTTTCTCATCTCTATCTCTCTCTCTCTCTCTCTCTCTCTCTCTCTCTCTCTCTGTCTCTCAGTACTCTGTTCCTCCTTTCTCCCTCTACTCCCCCTCCTCCTCTCTCTGTGGGCAGAGGAGCACACGGTAATAGGATCAATTTCCATCCAGGTTAAATTTGAAGTCCATTTCTCTGGAACTTAACAGTTTCCCACCTATTAGATCCAGCCAGGGCTCAATTTCCTCCTGCCCCTCTGGAGACACACACACACACACACACACACACACACACACACACAAACACACAAGACTGTGTTCTGAGGCTTTGCTCGCCATACTTAGCATTCTGGTAATGGCAAGGAACACTTGTGCACTCTCTTTTTCTTTCTCTCTTTCTCTCTCTCTCTCTCTCTTCTCATAACAAGGAAGCTTTGATTTTACATTAACATCAGGAGCATCATACTGTACAAGATGGGTTAATGGTTTGATTATGTAAACTTATGAATAATCTTTTCTGAGAAGGTCATTTTGAAAATGAAGGTGATTTTAAAGGCCTCTCTCTCTCTTTCTCTCTCCCCCCCCTTTTAAAACAATGAAAGCAGGCAGTCACGTAAAGGACACAGCACAGATACAGTCCAGTTATTAGCCCTGCTGATTGAGCTGTTGGAATGAAACACACTGAAACACACGAGAACACAGCGTGAGTTTACTTAAGAAAGCAAAGTTAAATTAAACTACAGTATCTGTTAATAACGGACGGAGTGGGACTACACTGAAAAGGAAAATGTGAATGTAATTAAGGGCAATGGATTCCCTTAAAGGCTCGGTGACCCGGGCCGATCCATCTCTGCCATTTTTGAGTGGAGCTGCGCTCGGAGGATTGGCTCGGCGACCGTGCTGATTGGATCTGTGTGAAACTCTAATACTGTTAATGAGAGTGAGACAAAGAGGACTCAGGGGTGAGAACAGCCAGGGACCATCAGAGAATTACCCAGCGCACACACACAGACACACACACACACACACAACAAACACACTCCAAATTCAACCGCAGCCTTTCTCCAAGCAAAAGCTGTCTAGATCTCTATTAGATCAAAACCATTTGTTCAAGCTGATGTGTGCAATCAAGTGCTGGAAACTAAAGAGGAAGCTGAACAACACTTCGAAACCACCATTCTCTTTCAGACTGAAACGGCTCATATTTAAAAATAGCAGTCTGAAATTTTAAAGTAAAGAGTAAAGTAAATTAGTTTCCCCAGACTTCATGTAGTACATGTAAAAGTATTAGGGTTATTCTCACAGAACTGCTTCAAAACATCCATAAATATCAGAGTGTTATAAGCATCACACAGACAAACAATATATATATATATATATATATATATATATATATTATATATATATATATATATATAATATATATATATAAAGTTTTCTAATTTAAATTTTTTTGGCATTTTTTAATTCTTTTCTAACTCTCATTGCTGCAGTATGTCCATGTATGTGTTTCTCATTAACGATATGGCTTTTTTTTAAAAGTAGCCTATATTTCTTTTATCTGTTAAATCTTTTTAATCTTTTCCTTGTAAATGTAGTTTGTGCTGCAAATGAAATAAAACTCAAAGCCAATTCTTTTTGGCTTTGTTAGATCACACACTTTATGTCTCAAATAAATGCAGTGACAGCAATCGAAAATTATGTTATTAATGCAGAAGAACAGATAAAACAGCAGAAACAGACACATTTTTGCATCTTTGAGACTTTAGCAATAAATGTGGGGACAGTCACGGTGGAAAATAACTTGCTCTTCTGCTATTTAGTGACATCACATCAGCATTAACACAGATCTATTTACAGTCACTGTTCTATACTGCACACTTGCAATTTATATGAATAAGACTGATTAATCCACATGCCAAAGCAAGGCCTTAAGACAACAGTTTGGCAAAAAAAAAAGATACAATTTTCCTTCTACCCGAAATTTCAATCAGACAATCAGAAATCTACAGAGCCCTGCTGGTGACAACCTGTATAAATAAAAATAATGAGTGGCCACAACTTAGTAAGGCATGGGAACGAGATAATTAAGTCATGGCCATAACTTAGTAAGGCATGGGAAACGAGATCCTAACGCGTGGCTATGACTTAGTAAGGCGTGGGAATGAGACAATTAAGCCTTGACCACAGCTTAATAAGGCATGACCTCGTTCCCCACATCATATTTATTTATACAGGATGTCCCCAGCAGGGCTCCTGAGGTAATCAGACATCAAAGTCAAGGCATGTTTAATGTTAAGTTTGCTTCTTTAGTTTGCACTGGTGATATGAGACCAATGTAGCTAATTAGTAATGGGCTTGCTGTTATCTATCAAACTGGCTTCAACAACTGTTTCAGCTATGCAAAGCACATTTGTTCATACAGTACAAGACACCACTTAAGCATGGTTATTAGCGATTACTTTAAATGTATGAAAATGTAGGCATGCAGAATGAACAATTTTTTTCCTTCAGTTGTGTTTGCATGTAGGCCTTACTGCAGTTTACTCTTTCTGCTGAAAGATTATTTCTGTGTGATTAAGTACATGTATAGGACAGAACTAACATGTAAAGAGAGGTTAAACAGCCAAAGAAAGAAGAACGCAAAAGAACATACACCAGCGGAGCTCACTGAGCATGGCACAAGCTACATCTGAAGGGCTAATAGGGAAAAAGAAAGCCACTGGAGTGGAATATGAGCTCTGCATAAAGCAGTGCTGTGAGTTTACCCTCTATGAGAGGCATTTCATCATTTATTCACATGACCAATAAGCATCCATGAAAAAAATGACATTTAGAAAGGTCACGGGTATTGGGGAAAAAAGCTGACCAGGCAGATTCAGACCCCTCCACCCTCACTCCTCATTATAAAACCATTCTCAATCTGACAAATAGGAGCTGATCCCTGTGAACAGGTCAGCTGCATCAATAAATAATAGTGACCAACCTGGATTAATGCAACACAGAGACCAAGCATTAGAGACATTAGTGTGATCTACAGCTTCTTATGGGCTGTGTTTGTGTATGTGCACAGCAGTGGAGAACCGTGACTATGAAAGCTAGGCCCTACAGTGTGGGCAATAAATGTCAACCGTAAAAACTTGTAAAAACAAGAAAAAAACAGCTCTATGACAATGCTAATTTCAGCTAGCACCTATATATGGTTTAGAGTACTATGTTAACATTAACAGTGGTGCACACAAAAATTTTTTGGCTGTTCTAGATTAAACATGGACATCTGAAGCTTGTAAAATGTATTCAATTTGTTTTAACTGAAGGTTGTAATAGACAGCAACATAGATTTCACCTTGTGCATAGTAGTTACATGCTAATGATAGCCACCCCTTACTGAATCTGGCTTTATTCTGTAATCACTGTAATTTCCTACTGTGCAGTCAGTTGCAGTCTGAGTTAAAGTTAGTCCAGGTTGTTACAGTGGGAGTGAACGTTAGATAGACATAAAGAAAGAACTGCAACTAAACTCCAGCAGAGTCTGACACTCAGAGATGAATGTTCGAGTGTATGGAACGCTTGGATGAAACAAATGACTTAAGAATACAGATGTGAAACAACATTCAGCACTGTTCTTGCTGAGCCAGAGAAGCTACTGCATACTGTGTGTACACACCATAGTTTTATCCATATATTGTTCCAGTTTAAAATATATATATATATATATATATATATATATATATATATGTATATATAATGTTTGTTTTTTGTGTGTTAAACTGAACAAAAATGTACATATATAAAATTCAAAAAGTATTATGTGTGACACAGAACATGGCGTTTACCAAAATAAAATATTTAAAGGGAAGCTGTATACTGATCAGGATGCAAAAGCTAGTTAATTTAGAGTTAGCATTGGTATCGGTACTCTGTATCATCCGACACTTAAGGATCAGATTGTATCCTTTTTGGCAACAGAAAAGTGGTATTGGTGCATCCCTAATTTTAACTCTTTTGTTTCCAACCAAAACTTGATATTAATATAAGAGTACTACTGCAAGACTTCTAGAGTTTAAATACAACAAGCTTATTGATATTAAATAAAAATGCCCTAAGAAATTACAGACATGTATGTTTTAGTACCCAGAAATCATTAGGTCTCTGAAATCCTAAAAGGCCCTGAGGGTTCCTCGCTGGTGCAAAGACATTAGTGTTATGTGTGTGTGCGTGCATGAATGCGCGTATGAAGTGTGAGTGTTTGTGTGTGTGTGTGCGTGCGTGTGCTCTGAGTGTGCGGTGGAGAAAGAGAGTTGATTCTTTTTCATTAATGTCAATAAGAAAGCATGTGGCCACATTTGTCTTCTTTACAATTTTCTCACTTCGGGATTTAAAAATACAAAATTGATTTTTTAGATGCTTTACAGGAGGGAAAAATCGAGAGTGGTAGCGGCTTTGAAATATTTTTTCTTTTACCTCAGAATCAAGTGTGACTTTAAAAGCTATTGATTTCTGGAACAATCTACTGAGTACACATGGCGACTTCAGATGTCGCTTAAGAAAATGTCTGAAATGTGCACAATCGTGTCAAATTATGTCAATATCCAGTTGCAGAATTATTCTTGCTTTCTTATTTCCTGATGTTCCTCCCTTATTGATGTGCCAGCATTCTTGCAGATAGCCGAAGAAAACCGGAGAAGAAAACAATAATCCAACACAATGCAATCCACTGCATCTGTGAAAAAAAGCTTTTGAATGGTCTCACTTATAGACAAAACTGGTGGCAACTAGTAATTTAATGCCACTCCACCACTGAGAGGCTCCAATCTTCACAGAAACAAATTTTCTCTAAACATTTTCAATTGAGACATACCAGAGAAAAGAGCCAAAGAAAATAAACAGTGTAGAGGGGTAAAGAAAGAGGGAGAGAGAGAGAGAGACAGAAAGGATGAAAACAGGCCCCCCTGTGTGCATGTGCGAGCGTTTCAGGAGAGCCATCCAGAAAATAGAAGTTTTAAATCTGTCCATTTGCGGAACTATCAGCTGTCCACACTGAGCGGGCCGGGGGTGAGGAGGGGCGTCCAGGCACAGAAATCACATTATATATACACACACACACACACACACACACTTTAAGTACTTTAAAAGTGTGCATCTGAACCAAAGGGCGGGGAAAGACAGAGAGAGAGAGAGAGAGAGAGAGAGAGAGAGAGAGAGAAAGAAACAAGCGAGAGAGACAGAGAGAGAGAGGGAGAGAGTGGGGAGAAAGAGTCGGAGTGAGAAATGAGAGAGAGAAAGAGAGAGGGAAAGAGAGAGAGGGGGCAGGAAGAGAGCAGAACAAAGAAAAGACAGAGAAAGAAATACAGATAAAGAGGAAGAGAGAGACAGAAATGGAAAGAGAGAGGGGCAGGAAGAGAGCAGAAAGAGAAAGGAAAAAGAGAGATGGAAAAAGTGAGGGAAAAGGAGAGAAAGATAGTGAGAGGGTGAGAGAGAGAAGAGAAAGAGAAAAAAGAAACAAGAAAGAAAGAAACAAGAGAAGAGAGAGAGAAAGCAAGAGACAGAAATACAGACAGTGAGAGAGAGAGCATGAGAGAGAGAAACACAAGAGAAAAGGGGAAAAGAGGGAAGAAAGATGAAGAGAGAAACGAGAGAGAGGACGAGAGAGGGGCAGGAAGAGAGTGGAAAGAGAAAGGAAAGAGAAAGATGGGGAAAGTGAGAGGAAAAGAGAGAAAGAGGAACACATACTAAGAGAGAAACATGGGAAAAAAGAGAGATGAGAAAAAGAGAGAGAGGACATGAGAGAGGGGGAAAGAAGCAGAAAAAGAGAGAGAGAGATGGGGCAAGAAAGAGAGACAGAAAGAGGGAGAGAGAAGGGTTTTTTTTTTCTTGCAGGTGTAATGCTGGAATGTGTCTATGTTTAATGTCCATTCCTAACAGGTCTCCTGGTTACGTCTCGAGTCTCGGTAAGGACTCATGAGGACTCTAACTTGATTCTGGGATTCACGGTCAGCCGCCACAGTCAGTCAGATCTCTTGGAGAGGAGAGCTGAGTGAAATCATCAAAGCTCTTTTCACAGTGAGAAACTTCACTGTGCACACAGCACCCTCACTGCTCCTGACAGAGGCAGCAATGAGTGCTGCATCATTAAATCAACATATGATGTTACACAGATGTGCGGATGGGGACATTTTCCAGATTATTAATGCACCACCTTTACAGGGCAATGAAACTTTCTGTAATTAGCACAGTGCTACACTTTATGGCCCTGTGCTCAGTTTTACTGCCGTGGTCAGTCTTTCATTACGAGCTTAAGAGAGATAGCCTGATCATCAAATTAACACACCTGTTCACTAGGAGAGTAAAAATGGATCAGTGAATCGAGACACATTGACTTGAAGGTGATGATTCAACTGTATTGAGTTTGAAATGTTCAAATTGATTACAATAAATTACAATAATATTCAACAACGTTTGAAAAATAAAAAAATCTTAGGATATTTCCAAATATGAAAATCCCCCTGAAATGTTTTGTACTGTTTGTTTATGTATACTCTACTACTGTGTGAACAGTTCCTTTAGTGTTTAGTGTTTTTACATGAATTCTGAATTGTTCCAAAATATAGGAATGAAATAGGATGGAATCAACTGAATCAAGGTGAAGTCTGAGATTTCACAGTGCTTTCCAAAAGAACTGAATCACTGGAAGGTCAGATATTTGCAACTCCACTGAACACTAGTGTTGGGAGTGATATGGTACAAAGTCACGTGGCTCAGTAATTTGATTAGTTTCTCCTGTAATTCAGCAGTGTAAAACATTGCAATTTAAATCCTTGTAGTCAAACTACAGTTACTGACTTAATATTAATTTTGATACTTGTGCTACTCATTGTGCTATATGTCTCTAAGAGAACAATATTAATTACTAATGATATATTTAAATCACACATTTCCTCTATATAGATTTTCTGCGTCTTTCCTTCTACGTTATTTGCTTGCGAAACCTGCATTAGCTGACTACACAACTTAAATGTGAGCAGCAATGAAAACTTTATAAACAATGTCAAAGCATTTAATCACACTAACATGAAACTGATAGACAATGACTCCCATGCTGACAGAGAGAGCCCCAACCTCTTGATTTTCATATAGAAACAGTTCAAGAAGCTCTGCACATTCTTTTTTATCTATCAAGGCCACAGGATCACGTCAGTTTGAAACCCACGTTGCTTTGTAAGGGGCTGCATAACTGTTCATGTCAGAAATGTATGAAGAGGTTCAGGTTATAGTTCTACCTTTACTCTCTCTTATATACTCTGTTTATCCTAGTGATTTATAAAAGTATCTACTTAGAGCCTTAACATATAAGTAAATGCAAGCTTTGTTTAGAATTTCTAGACACTGAATTATTACTGGAGAATCTGGTTGTAGTCATTTTTGAGTGCTAGCTTTTTGCTAGCCGCCAATACTATTTTAAGTGAACACCTTTACCTAACACACGGCTCTCCACCTTCCACTTCTTTTACTTTACGTTAAGTTTAGCTTGAGTGGAAGCCAATATAAATGCAGACATGCTTTGAAACTTCAACTTGCTTCAGTGTGACGCACTGCAGTAAACTAACCAAGCTAAGTTTTATCCTAGAGCAACTAGCTCTGGCTCTGGAAATTTTAAAAGAGAGAAGGCTTCTCTGATCCCATCCAAGGAATCAGCCAGGAGACAGGATCAGAAAAAGTTAACACAGAATATAAAATAATATTAATTTAAACACTGGGTTATTACAAGGCATTTAAAAGCCTTTACGCCACAGTAGAGTAGATTCTCCACTGTACCTGTTCTTGGTTTCCCAGAGTGTGATACACCATCTAAGAAAAATCTGCAGCTTTCTTCTTTACAGCTTAAGTGGAGTTTAATTATGAAAATTATGAAAATATAATACTATACAGGTTTCCAAAACCACCTCCAGCTGAATTGCAGAGTGATTCTGCTAAAATGACGGAATAATCGATAATTGAGATTTTTAAACTAGAAAATACTATGTTATTATTTTTAGACACTATAATAAGTGAAGTACCCATTACAATTTAAAAGAAGTAATTTGCTATTTGTAATGGATTCCTCTCACAATTTTTCCTTCATGGAGTGATCGGAGTGACTTCACAGTCGCCATTTGCGTTTGTGCATATTTTTCTCCTCCTCTCCAAAGCAGGTCAAGGTTGGCTTTGAATAAGAGGCATGGGCCAACCGCCACTGCTCTCCATACTCATCCTTTTCTCCATGGATGGAAGGATGAGGAGCGAGAGAGCAAGAAAAGAAAGCTTGCGGCAGGCTTTTATTCTGTCACTTAGAATGTTGTGCTGATAACGCAACACAAAATGAACGAAATGCAGTCTTGTCACCTTGATATGCAATGAAGCTGGCTAATGTACCACTTCAGCACTTTTATTTTTCTCCACTGAAAATGCATAAATGAAAATAGTGCAGAAAATATATGTCTCTGCAGAGACGACACAAACAGAAGTGATTGAGAAACATCTATCTCTGAGCACAGTAATAGAGTTACAGGGATATAATAGGATTGCGAAGAGCACTGGCTGACAGATATATGATTATTTGCCAAAGCAGACATTACAATAAACTGGATATTTGAGGAGTAAAGTGATCACTGTTAACAAGAGGGCTGCTTGAGAGGGTTAGCTGTGGATCAGATTGGAACTTTGGTCTTTCATAGTGACACATGCGCATGCGAACACGGCCGCACACGCCGAAGCACTAGATTGGTATTCCTCATGGTGGGTAAATTATAACCTGCCCCTAGCCTGACGATGTAATTGAATAATTCCAATTTGACATTTAGATAGAACTATTAGTGGGTTTTTTATCATTACAGCGTGACATTTAAATAATGTTTTCTAAATTATCCGCACATTATCGGCTCCTGTTAATTCTAATGGGTTGCTCGTCTAACCTTTATCATGCAAATAGATAACATGATTATACGAGAAAGAGACAGAGAGAGCGAGAGAGAGAGAGAGGAAGAGAGAGAGAAAGGAAGAGAGAGAGAAAGGAAGACATGGACACAAATAAGGCAAAATGCATAGCCTGGAGGAGATGAGAAGTGAGGAGAGGAAATAAGGTGAAGAAAGGGAGAGAGAAGATCAAAAGAAGAGTGAGCAGGAACAGCGGAGTAGAAAGACACTAAAATGTCAGGATTTAGAGATAGAGACAGTAAAGCTGGGCCTACACTGCAAGGTTTAACCCCGATTTGCATCTTCCAACAAATTGTTGTAATCTGAACTGACTTTCGGTAGCGTTTAATGGTGCAGATGATCTGGTAGAGCAAAACCAGAAACTGGAGGTCTAATATCTTAAAACATGTTTGATTTTTAATGACTCAAAGTGTTCACGAGTCCTTTAGCATGTGATGATCAGCAATGCAACTCAATGAGGCAACACCCAATATGAGAACTAGAAGAGAGGAAAAAAGGTGAAGAGACGTGTATGCACGCCACATTTGCAGTGGACTGCAGAGACAAAGGAGCTGCTTGTTGAACACATGCAATTACTAGACTTCATAATGTTTATAATGCATGGACTCAGATGTGAAGTGACTCTCTTTACATTGTCAAGTCAGCTGCCAGTTTACAGCAAAATATTGCTCTTCCCATCCCTATATTCATTTCCAGTTCACCTTTTCGCTATAGGTCTGGTTCAGTTTAACTATGTTTGTAGCACATGATAACAGTGAGATCTGGGGTTTTGAGTATAATACAAATACAAAAATACAAAAACTCTATAAAAGACTGATCCTTAGTGTGCGATGCTCCCCATTTTCTGTAAATCTGTAAGGATCTTAAAAGTTGCATAGTACTCACACAGCTTAAGGGGGACATAAAGAGAGAGAAAGAGTAAAAAAGTGAGAGAAAGCAATACAGAAAAAGAGAGTAATAGAGACTGAGTCGGACAGACGGAAAGCAAGAGCAAGAGTCAGACACAGAAGTTAGAGAGAAAGAGGAGAGAGACTCTCATGTTTAGTAGTCTCGCAAGCCAGACTTTTTTGGAGTCTACTGCTTTCATAACATGGCATTGATTGACATGCAAAATGACCAATCACAGCCCGCTGTTTTGGTGCGGCATGTAGGGGGAGGCAATGTGAACATCACACGGATACATATTTTGCTCTAAAAGGCTTCACAACATCCAATGCTTGCAGCTGTCTCTATCGCTGTCTAGAATTTAGCTGAAAAACACTCTTTCCTGTCTGATACAAATGCTACACAGAAGTGTGTATGCAAGGACGTGCAGATAGCCAATCAGAATATAACTGACAAAATCCCATTGTGACCATCTCTGTGTGCAAACGATATCAGGTGCTCCCTTTCCATGTGGATGGAGCATCTAAGGCTGAGGCTGCTTATGGCACTATGTCCAGTCAGAACTGTTCGCCCTGGCTGTGACCGCAGTGGTTCGGTGGCCGACAGTGAAGTGGGACAGTCACTTCAGCTTTCATTACATGAGCCACTGCTTGCTCTGCCCGTAGTCTCTGAACTGTTAGGGCTACAGTCATGTAGAGCTGACAGAGAGCTGTCAAAACAGCTGTACTGAGAGCTAATAAAGGTTCGAATCCCTCAGCTGTATACACCACGTATGGTGAGTGAGACTGTTGTGTCAAGCTGTACGGTGCAAGCGTCATCTTCATGAACTTGCACACAAAAGTAGGAAACACTGATTATTTCACATTTTCTTTTAGTGACTTTTTTGGAAATTTGCTTAAAATAGTGAATTGTTTGAATGGAAAGCCAGCTAAAAAAAGACAGACAGTAATAGAGAGAGAGTGCTCTCAACTTAGGGGGAGTGCACAGAGACATTAGATGTGGATGAAGAAGAACAAATTGGGCGTGTCCACTGCAGACACACTTCAGAGGATGATGATGACAATGATGCAGGTCTGTGTGTGTGTGTGTGTGTGTGTATGTGTAAGTGACAGAGACATAGCTGTTGGCCTCTGTCTCTCCCTGATTGCTGTGAGTGATTCTGGTATCAGATATGTCTCAGAGCGGCCCCTGCTCTCTCTCCATCACCTTTATACCCAGAAATCCTCACTGCGAGTTCTGCCTCATCCCTCAGCCCGCTCACACTGCCCTGTTCAATTACGGCCCCCAACACAATCAGCACCTGCTCCACCAGAATGGATCTGTTCGCACTGTAGCCATGTTAGATCCCCCTAAGGAAAGATGTCTTCTCTTTAATACAGGGCTGTAACAGATGACCTCATGTCAGGCCATTTGCTATGTGTGTAGGCGCTGACCTATCTGCAGAGTAAGTGGGGGGTCTATGAGAAAGTGCTGTAGGCCTTCGAGGCTGAGGAGGTGGAGGCGCTGTAGTACGGGGGATAAAGGACTGCTAAGGAGGCAATCAAGAAGCTCTTAACCCTTTGACCTTTACGCTCACCAATATGAGACTGAATTGGGATTGTGATCTCAGAATAGGGACACAAATGTGATTTGAGATTTCTTTGAAATATTTAACAACCTTTTAAACTATTATTTTAGCAATTATTAATGAGCTCTATTTTGTAAACTATTTTAATACTTAATCAGTCACTGACATCATGGTCAAATTACATGTGTTCACATTTTTATACATAATTACTGTTTGCTGATTGCATCATATTGGGAATTGTAGCCTGGGCAAAAGTTAATGGACATTTATTTTTTTTTCCAGTATGTTGTCCTTAGCAAATAAAATAAGAGTTTCATTCCAAAATGCTGTATAATTACGGCATGTGCATGTCCATGTTGGCCACAGTGAGATATGCCAGTTTATCACTATATGAAGAGTATATGAATCTATATATCCACATTCCTTATGTAACCATATATATCTATTTGTAACAATTTTGGATATAACAAGTTTTTGAAAAGGATAATATCTGACATATAATGGAAAACACATTTATTTCTCCAATGATTTATATGTGTGCCCACAAGTCCACTCTCAACAACATCTATCATGAAAAAAAACTGGTTGCACTAAAATTAGAAGTCCTAACTTCTTTTCACTTAGAAAATCAACAGAACATGTAATCTGACTGGGGGTGTTCAAACTTTTGCGTATGACTATCTCTCTCCACTCTAGGTCCAAACAATTGTGAGTATGGTAAGTAACAGTTCTGATGGCATTTCCACATGGTTCAGCACAGACCATGTACAGACCATGCTCAGCATGGTTTTCCTCGGAACAGTTAGATAACTGTGCTCAGAGTCGCAGAACTGTTCAGTGGTATCGCTTAATAATGCAGCTGTTCCCTGACTGGTTCCATGTTGATGTCATTTTTTTCTCTGCATATTAGCTTCATCCTGTGTTATGTCAAAACCAAAATTAATAAAATAAAAAGGTGAGTTCACTTACGTGATCACCAGACTAAGGAATGAAATGCACAATTTTTAATCTATTTAAAAGAGAGGAGCTATTTAGCATTAGACTATTTAACATGCTAACAGCTCTGCTCACCTCAGAAAAGCTTCATTAATGACACAAGCTGCAATGATGACTCGAGTCTGAGGGAGTGAAGTGACTGGTGTTGAAGGGACAGAAAGCTGATATTAACCTGTTTTGTAGTGCCTGGATTAATTTGCAGGCTAAAAATAAAGATTTTATTCAGACTAAATGGCACATGTTTGGATGATGAAGACTCACATTTGAAAGCGCAAAATCGAATGACTGGTGTTGGCGTGACAGCCAGAATTGAATGTGCCCTGTGATGAGTGTAGATATTAGCTTGTTAGCCATTGCTGAGCCACTGTCGTGCATAGTTTTTCCTAGTCCTAATTTCGAAACTGGTCTCAAGAGTCTGCAAAGGCACGGAACGGCACAATATGGCCAAACTATTTGGTTCTACAATGGAAAACAGTTATACTTACCATACAAGAGACCATGGACAGGGTAGAGTGGGGCTGATACATTGCACAACAACAGATGGACAACAGTCTGTAACTATATACCTACAAAGTGCACCTATTGGCCATTAGGTGTATGTATAAGGTAGGAGTGCCCAATAAACTGGCTACACTGTGTAGATATGCATCTTGAATTGCTTCTTTAGATAAATCCAGACTAAAAATCTTGACCTTTCAATCAGTTTACGGCATTGTCTAAATACAACAGCTAAACAGAGGCACAGCACCTGATAGTTGACAAAACACAAACAATTTATTGGTTTCATCATATCTGATTCCACTCATAAAGAGCTTAGGAATTAGCTGATAAGTTAAATGCTGATTTTTTGCAATTGATTTTTTGTTTAAGAATTTAAAAAGTCAGTTTGGCCCAATAAGTAGCAAATAATGTTATGTATATGGCATATCTGGCCAAAAGAAAGTACTGTAAATGTGCTAGTGTGCACCACATGTTCATTTAGCCCTCACAGTGTGAGCTTTGGGTAAAAAAAGGCTAACAAAAAACTGGCCAAAAATCATCGAACTCAGCTATAAAGAAATCGGAATCAGCAATAAAAAATTATCACTGCATACCTGTTTAAATACAATCTCATTACAGCAGGCAGAACACCAGTCTGTCGAGTGCTATGGCTTTTTTATGACTAAAGTTCAACAGTCTTGCCCTAAAAGAGAAGCTCAGAGAAATAAATAATTTTTGATAATCTACAGCTTGATTTTCCCTCATCATTTCAATTTTATGCAAATGTGGGAACTGCTAAGTGCACCTCTTCCTATGCCTGTACTGTTCCCGCTGTTCCAAGATACTGTCTCAAGATCTAAGTTTTTATTCTGTTTCTCACTCCTTTATAACTTAGAGTCCTCGTAATGGGAGAGACAGACAGAGAGAGAGAGACAAAGAGAGAGGGAAAGAGAGAGACAGAGAGAGATCTTCTTTCATCGCCAGCTGGAACAGTACCACTGGCACTTGTCTCTCCAGGGGCCAGTAATTATTCACTCAGTTGGTTTAAATCTTTGTGTGTACGTGTGTGTCAGTGCGATGTGTCCATGTGCGTATGTGTGAGAGCAGAATCGGAAGTCACTGAGGAGGGTCTGCACTCTCATTTGTCATAGTGAACTTCCTATACTTACGCAATCTTTCTCATATCAGTTAGTTTTACCACTGCAAGCCATAGAAAGTAGTTCAGGAGATCTCGTGTTTGCTCCTCTCTTTTAGATGTGGAACTATGGTAGCACTCCAGTATTCATAGTTTAGGTGTCTCTTACTTTTCTAAAGCAGTCTGGCCCTTAAGCTAGAAACAGTGCCATAACTATAACTGATAGTACAAATACAGGCTGAATGCACACATACACACACAGGCAACACACCCACATACACTGTCAAAAAAAGGTAATGTGCAGGTACATTTTCCATTTATCAAGATAAACAATGTAAATGCACTCTCAAAGGTACAACACTGGTCCAACTACGTACCTTAAAAGTCCCAGCAGAAAGGTGCATATTTGTACGTTTTCATAACCGAATGTTTAAAAACAGAACAATAAAATAAAAATACTGGAGACAAGACGTCGTATGAAGTCAACACAACTTAAAAAATATGGTTTTAACGAAATATGGCACAATTATGTTCCCTAACTAAAAGTACTAAAGACGTACCCTTGAGGACACCATCCAGTGACAAGAGGGATGATGCCCCAGTGACAGTTTACCTGCTCTAATTTCCCATTTGTATTATGTATGTAACTATTTGATATGATAATGCATCCCATGTGTATTATACATATGAAAGTATCAATATGTAATAAGATAATGTCCCATACATATTCTATATACCACCCTTGATTGATTAGATTTCTGGTCAAAACACCATTAATCTACGCAGAAGCCTTAAGACCTAAATATGATATCAACATTTATAGTGTTGAGTATGTCTACTTTTTTGCCTTTGTTACAGCTTCCATTCTCTCTGGGAGACTTGCTTTAAGTTTTTTAAGGTTGTTAAGAGTCTCATTTTCTCTGTATCTTCTAATAGTTTTTGAACTCCAGCTTTGGACGCTCCTGTTTGTTTCCACTAATTTTTCTTTAGATTACCTTATATCTAATATATCCTAATTTCTCAGACATGTCTCCTGACAAAGGAATAACTTGTACTTAACCCCTTAGCTATTCATAGGTTATAGAAGCGTGTATTAAAACTTTGGCCCCACTGGTGGGCCCTGGCCATTTAAGGGGTTAACTCAATGTAGCCTATTCCTCAATGACATAGCAAAAAAACAGTTTCAATGTAGACCACAACCTATTACTTAAAAATAATAGCATTTCCAATAAAACATGTACAGTGGAACACGGCTAGAGACATGGCTTCTTAAGGCGCTCACAACTGAGGCTGTTACACTTAAAATCAAGTTAGCTGCATTACTAACTCTGCACTGCTGACATGATGACCACACTGCTGACCAGTCTCACTCACATTCGAGCTACTGTTCATGTGACACATGCTGCACATCTGTCTTGTGACTAAGGCTGTCGAAATGGGACAAAAATGACAAACACACAGGTTTGAACCATCCAAACATCTATTTTTGCCTATTATGTCCATAAAAGGGCAAACCAATAAAACAAGATTGTTGCATCCAATTCAGTTGCAACTACTGAAAGTAAAAAAGTTCAAGAGAGGTCTAAATCTTCACTTTGCTGCTGATTGGATTAGTAAATTGAGGCATAAGACTTTCTCAACCATTTCGCTTTCCACTGTTTCAGAGCGTGAATGCAATAGCCTGCGACCATGCTTTATCAGGAGGAATGTGAATTTGAGGAGGAACTGAATCGTGTGCATTTGGGATGTTACGCTAACTGTAGCCTACATAGGTTGCAACTTTATCTCGCCCATAATTTGGTGATTTTCTCACAACGACAATGCTTGCCAAGGTCTGGGATATATTAGATGGTAAGCAAACAAGTGCAAAACTGGTCAGTGACCATGCTAACCCCAGTCCCCCGTTGAAAGTACTTACAATGCCATGTGGACATCAGTTTGTCACGTCACCTTCCTAAAATTTCGGTATCCCAAGTACACTTGATGGCAATGGGATTCCCCAGTGGCAGTGGGCTCTTTCAGCAGGATTATGTGCCCTGCTACACTGCATACATTGTTCCGTAAGGGTTTGAGGAACATGATGAACAGTTCAAGTGTTGCTCTAGCCTCCAAATTCCCCAGATCTCGATCCAGTCAATCATGTATGGAATGTGCTGGAACAACAGGTGCCAAATACCACAGGGCACCTTCAAATGTCTTGTAAAGTCCATGCCTCTGCGGGTCGGAGCTGTCTTGGCAACATGCAGAGTACCAACAGCATATTAGGCAGGTGGTCATAATATGTCTGTATGTAAAAAAATATTTCATGTGTAGTATACACATGCATATAACTATATGCAATAATACAGCTCATATGTGCTACATGTAAGTATGTATACCAAGTCAAGTCAAAGTTTATTTATATAGCACTTTTCACAACAGGCGTTGTCGCAAAGCAGCTTTACAGAAAAAACTTTGTCCAAGCCCCCATGAGCAAGCCAATGGCAACAGTGGCTAGGAAAAACGTCCTAAGAGCAAGAGTAAGAAACTTTGAGAGGAATCAAGACTCAAAAGGGGAACCCATCCTCTTCTGGTCAACACGAAACAATAGCACAAGTGCAATATTAACAGAGAATAAGATTATATGTATATATTTACATACATAAGTACCTATATGTAATAATATGTCCCATGCGTGATATACACAGTCCTGTGTAAAAGTTTTAGGTTTTTGAGTTTTTAAGTCTTGAAAATCTATGAAAACAAACACACATATACACACAGCCGTTGGCATCCAGGCACAGGTAGGGTCGACTTATCGAGCTGATGTCCAAGCAGCTCACCTCATCTCTCTCGCTCTCTCTCTCTCTCTCTCTCTCTCTCTCTCTCCCCCTCTGTCTGATTAATGGAGCAGCCCTTGCCTGGTGGTGGCGGCAGGGCAGGCCATATAGCAAACACAATGTGTTGATCTCAGAGCTGCCAGGCCCCTGATTAACAGCCCAAAGCAGTCCAGTGATGAGCTACAGCAAGAAAGAGAGAGCGAGAGTGATCAGGCCTGTGGGCTCCAGCTTTTTGCTATAACACTCACACATACACACACGCACACACACATATATGTGTCTGTGTGTATGTGTGTGTGTATATATATATATATATATATATATATATATATATATATATATATACACACACACACACACACACACACACACACACACACAACTCTCCATAATGACTGACAGCTCTTCTGCCCTTTGCTGCCTTCCGAGGCTGCTGTTTAATCAGGCAGGTTTGGGTAAAATCTTCCATTTCAGAAAGGTATTGATCCAGGTGCTGTTGAGTGCGGCAAGAAACAGCTCACGTGACACGTGCCGGTTCAGCTTCACTCAGCTTCTGATCTTATTACTGCAGACAAAAACTTTTCATTCATTACAGAACATTCAGATATAAACTTCTTTAACGTAGTTCATGGTGCTGCATGTGTCTCAAAGATAATAATCTCTGGACTCAAAGGCCCGACTGATATATCGTTTGATCAATAAAAATGTCCAATATTAAGGTTACATCGATTTATCAGCATCAGTAGAAATAATGATAAAAGAGTGATATTTGATATACTGTACAAAAGTAAAAGACACCTAAGCAAATTGTTTAAAACCATTTATCTCAGCAGTAAGTGTGTTTTTGTCTGTAAAAATTCTACATAACATCAGAATAAACGCAAATGAACATAAACACAGTAAAAACAATACGAATTTCTTGTTTTCAGAAAGTATCTTAGGAGCCGGTTAGAAGAACACAGGTTTGGTTTCTGACTTCCCCCAGCAATCACACTGATTTATTAAATTCCATCATCAGCAAACTTTATGTAATTTAGTGAAGCATTAATTAACTAAAGTAGGAGTTAAATGATAACTACAATTAATATTGGGCCATCAAAAAGGAGAGGTTTGGAAATCATTTAACAAACACACAGACATGCGTAAAATTACTTCCTATTGTATTATTATATGTATTTATTTTATTATCGATGTTTTTTCTGAGCAAGCAAATCCTTACTACATAGACAAATAGCTTGGGTGTCCATAACAAACGTTTAATATCAGCCAGGCCCTGATTCACAGAACAGCAATCTTTAAGGTACTATTCAACGGAGTTCAGGATGCCAAATGATCAGACAGAGGACTAACTAGTAAATGGTATCAGTAGAATGCCCATCTAGTTTGCTAGACAAACACGTCTAATAGAGCCCGGAGAAGTCAAGCATGCAAACCCAGTCTTAATCCCCAATCGACAGGCCTACACCTATGGTAATACACACTCCGACAACAGACACGCTTCCAGACACACACCTATTCTAATAGGCTGACTCAGGGCAGGTTACACACCACAGTTCGAATCGATCGCTTATTCCGCTTTCCCGTCTACACCGTCGCTGTGGTGATTGGGGTCATGACGGCTCCAGAGACCTGCCTAGCTCTGTCTCGTGATGAAGCATGACCCTGTGGTGACCACTGACCTTCGGAGCAACACAATATGCTAGTCTGACAAATTAGATAGGACCTGGTGTTCTGCACCCAATGAGAGCGGAGCCCATGACTTCACTCAGATGAGTTAGGAGCTGCAGATCTGATTTACTTCTCTTAACTGTGTTCAGATTGAGTAGCTAAGAATCTCATTAACTAAAATGAGGTTTTAAACAATAAGAAAATACGATGGCGAAAGTGTGTAGTTGGAGCATCACATATTGTAGCATCCATCTAACTTAAAGCAGACAGAATCTCGCAAGAACAAAGAAAAACAAAGCAAAGGAAAACAAAGTTCCTCTCAAAAACTGTCCAATTTCATTTATCTTCCAGACTCCAATTCATATTACAAGTTATGTTTAACCACTTACAATCCCAGGTTTATTACATACTAATGCTTAATATTCAGTAACTACAGGGTCTTCAAATCAAACTGGCTGAGCTATTCTTAGATTATAGAAGTGTGTAATAAAACAAGGTTAACACAAATGAGAACACAGTTTTTTTCTGATAGTTTTCAGATATACTTTTAATATAAGTAATTTGTTTTCTCTCTGATCCAAGTGGTTCTGATAGCCTCATGAGTAAACTTCTACAAAGATAAAATAAGACTTGTGTCAAAGCTATGATCACTTTCAGGTCAGAGAACAGCATGTGTCCAAGAGATCGCCAAATGTACATCATAAACATCACCCAATCAGTTATTACTTTTTCTCTACATCACTTCTGTTTACATCTTTTGGTTAGTTGCCACATACGTCAGTGCAAACTAGAACTTAAATGCTTCAACAGCCCTTTTTGGATTCGATAAGTTTATCAGGGAGACGTCTGTAAAAATTTTGCACACGTCTCCCCAGTGATAAAACTCTCGCACTCCAACAGCGATAAAATTACCTCAGGACAGGCGAGTTCCTAGTGGGTTATATCTTGTTTTATCAAAATTCAATATTAGATCTTTAATGAACTGACAGTGACACAACTAGTAATTCCTAGAAAAATATTTCTAGAGATCTGGGTGAGGATCTCTGATACAGGCACCAGGGGAGGGCAAGCAACATCGGTCATGAAACTTTTTTTACCAAAGTGAGGCGACGTCTGCCTGGAAAAACACAGAGATGCAGAGTTTGGTGAAACAGACATGGCCGATTTGGACAGTATTAAATCACAGAGGAGTCCCTGTAAAAGAGGAGATTACCCCAGGACCCCAAATTTAATCCCGTATGAATAGGGCTGATGTATCATTTTCTGCTTTAGTCCAGACCAAAGGGAAACAAACTACAGATATGAACAAATCCTGAACACCTAATCACACCAAGTCTAATTATTAGGAAAAAAAAACAAAAACAAAACTTTTTGAAGATTTGAAAAGTTTAGAAAAGATTTGAAAAGTTTTAAATCTGAGACTGACATTGTACGGATGTGTTAAGAATCAGGCTTACCAATTAGAGCTGTTTATCATGGCTGCAGCCAAAAGAAATGTGTATCAAGATGGTGGTGGAAGAGCTCATCTTGCTTTGGCAGACCACAAAAGCTTACAAGACAAACAAAATGCTGACTAGAATAATGTGGAGGTTAAAATATGGTGGACCAGAGCTGAAAAGCTGGGGAACGATGGTGGAATTATGCTATATAAACATAATGTTTTTAAGTATATCTAGGTGCATCCTAGTCTGTTCATGCCCACGAAGGACAGCAAACTATTAGTTTTCCTGCTTATGAACGCTTGTGTCTTTATGTTGTTTTGTAGTTTATGTTAAAAACATGGCGAAATCTCTGAGACGCATTTATCAGAAAGAAAAGAGGCTCCCTGTAGTTCGTTTGTTCCTTTTTACTGAGAGAAACAACAAACACAGCCTTGAATTTCCCCAATGACATTGGAAAATACGTTTTGGAATCACTTGTTATTCAGCTTCACCTCTAGTATGAGGGTGTGGAGCTCCCCATGTTGTTGAGTGGGGTGTAGCCACTACTAGTGTGTCATATAGTTGCAGTGCTTAAAAGAAAAAAGGGAGTAATTCATCACTGCTACTTCTCAAGGAATCCATTTTTCCTTTTCCATCCTCTTCCCACATTTTCAGAGTGTTTGGACAAAAAAAGACGCATCAGATTTGGCATTAAGGTACCACTATGTTAAAAACTGCATCTGGTTTTTTCACCTGAAAAAACATTCTTGGTGTGAATAGGCACTAGCATTGTAGTCCATATAGTTACTGGATAATAAAGGCTGGGATGAACATATGGGGTATCGGCCACACAGGACCCAAGTACATCTGATACTGTCCCACAGTCATGGTTGTTATAGAATTGAGGCAGTTTTTGTTTGGTAGCTTATGATTTTTTTTCCCTTTTTACCCCTTAATTTTTTTCTCTTTTCTTTTTATATTAAATGTTAAATTTGTGTAGTTGTAGCCTCAAGGCACCTTACACAGAACAACAATCTCAAACAATTCCATACAGTGTGATGTACAGATTTTAAATTGAACAAGAAAACAAGAGTGCTGCTTTCAGATCAGTTCTCAGTAACAAATTCAAGTTTCAGAATTAGTAACCGGAGAGAAAAAGTGGTACATCCCCACTCAGCTTGCTTATTAGGGGGCTGGACCTACAGTTTTGTACAGGTGCTTTTTGATGACGTCTGTTGTAAAAAATAAATACAATTTAACTGAACTGAACTGTACCTGGAGAAGTATTCTTGAACAAGTGTGCCTCGTAAACAAAACGTTTGCTCCTTCATGAAGAAGCACAGCATGGTGGAAGTGACAGGCCATAGATTATGAGTGACTGATTAGGAGAAAGACAATATTTCAGACAGCCTGCTAAGTGTCGAAAGCGGCGCCTTTTCCGCTGCATCAAACTCCAAAAAAGTGTCTAGAATCATCCGGGAGCAAATTCATCATCATTAGTGCGAGGCTCGTCTGCTCCCAGTCAGCCCACGTTCCAGATGATGAAGAATTTGGGCTGAAATAAAGAAGTGAGGCATGGTGTATAGCTGCTGGTTATGGAGTAGTGGCTTATTAAAAGGAGCACGGTGATGCTTATTTGGGTTTGGAAGAGTAAGAGAATCAGCTCAGTAGACAGACATCTGTTCGCAGCTGTGGAAAGGCTGCTTGAATTCTTTCAGTTATTTGGAAGTGTTGCTTCCAGGAGGAAAGGGGAAGAAAGAAGAAAAGGATAGAAGAGGCAAGAAAAGAGAAGAGCTGAGGAACAAATTGTTTCATAAATGCATATAAATGCAGCATCACCCTTGAGAAGCACACAATAGGCCATTCCACATTCGGCTACGAAGGATAAACAGCTGCCTTTTCTTCTTTCTTTTTCCTCTTTTCAGTCAGATAACCTTCCTTTGCCATACCAAACTCAATCTCTCACTCTTTCTCTGGCTGACAAAAGGACACAGAATTAGTATCTAATTCATTGCGGCTAAAAGTGAGAAGCCTTCACTCGGCGTCCTCCGGAACAAAGCGTAAACCCTAGAGGTCACATGGAGGGGGATGAACACAATGGCAGCTCGGGGTTATCTGGCTGAGAGAGCAGTCGGGCCTGTGGCTATTCATACCTTCATACCTCAAGGCAACAAAGCTATTATCATTGAGGAGAAAATGACCAATCCACTGTCCCTCCAACCCCAAAAAAACACTGCAATTTAAGGAACACATGGGGGCCTTGAGAGAGAGAGAGAGAGAGAGAGAGAGAGAGAGAGAGAGAGAGAGAAAAGCAATAGAAAAAAGAAAGAAGAGGGATAAAGAGAGAGAGAGTGAAATGAGCAGTACAAGTGTGAAACGGAGATACAGACAGAAAGAGGGGAAAGAGCACAGAAAGAGAGAGAGAGAGCAAAAGATGAGCGAAAAATAAAAAATGAAAAGAGCAAAAGAAAAAAGAGAAGAGAGATAAAGAGAGTGAAATGAATGAGCGGTGCAAGTGTGAAATGGAGATATAGACAGAAAGAGAAAGAGAGAGAGATGAAAGAGAGAAGGAGTGGGAACAGGAAAAGGGAGAGAGAGGAAAGAGCACAGAGAATGGAAAGAGAGAGAGAAAAGGAAAGAGAGAGAGAGACAGAGAGAGAGATAAAAGAGAAAAAGAGAGTCCATAGCAAAAAAACAGAATGGAAAATATGTGAACGCTTTCACTTTATAAAAGTTTGGAACACATCTCAGCACGAGTGCAGCTAACTAAGGAGAAACAGGGACAGGTGAGGATTTTATAGGACAAAAGAGAGAGAGAAAGAAAGAAAGAGAGAACAGAAAAAGCAACAGAGAGAGAGGAACAAAGTGAGAGAGATAAAAGTAAGAGAAATGAAAGAGAGAATCAGAGAGAGAAAAAAAGACAAAAAAAGAGATAGAAAGAGAGAAACAGAGAGAGAAAGAAAGATAGAAACAGAGCAAGTGAGAAAGAACGAGAGAAATAAGAACAGAAAAAGAGAGAGAAACAGAAGGAGAGAAAGACATAAAGAAACAAAGAGACAGAGAAACAGAGATAGAGAGAGAGAAAGAGTAATAGAAAAAGAGAAAGCAAAACACAGAGAGAGTGAGAGAGAGAGAACGAAACAGCGAGATCAAGCGAGAGAGAGAGAGAGAGAGAGAGAGAGAGAGAGAGAGAGAGAGAGAGAATGTCCTCATTTCACACCTGTGTGTATTTATGAATGACCTCACTAAGTGATGCTCTAATCAACATCAGCTCTGCATGCAAATATGAAAGACCTGCTCTCAAAGGGACATAGATACAGACAGAGAGAGGGAGAGAGAGAGAGAGAGGGCACACACACACACACACTCACACAAACAAGCATACACATTTATATACGCAGTGAAATGGAGAAAGATAATAATCATAACATCAGAGTTACTGATGAACATTTAACTACAGGTTTAACACATATGTGCCCATATAAGCATATTGAGCTTTTTTACAACTGCATGAACCACAATAATTGCTGAAAGTCAGTTTGTACTGTTCACAAAAGTAAAGAGGGTGATTCATTTAGCTTCTTTTTGAAGATAATCACCAAACGTGACTCCAAGAAAGTCCAGTAGTGAGATGGTTTCAATGTTACTGGTTTTATAAGTAACCTTAGTGTTAGCATTAGCAAGCTAGTGAAGCCAGTGAAGGCATAGATATGGTTAATGGCTATGATAATTGTGTCTACTACCTCAGTGTGACAGCCTCTTAACACCATTAGCGAGAAAAGTATTAGCTATTTAGCACTGCTCCTCAGAGCCCTCTGTTTTGTTAAATACAGCTGTGATGACTCCAGTGCCAGTCACTGCTCTAACTGACCTCACACACTGCAATTTAATATTAAATAACTGTAAATGCATCTACAAATGTGATTTATATTTGTAAATTGTAGGCTATGCAGTGAGTCTGGTCAGGGTCTTGTTACTGGTGCTACCAATTTAGTTAGTACTGTATTATGATAGTTAATGCACATATTCATTAACTTACAAACAGGGTTGGGAAGGTTACTTTAAAAATGTATTGCAGTAAAGATTATTAATTACTTGTTAAAAATGTAATCTGTATCCTAATCCAAAGGATTACTACATTAAAATACTTTAATCTGATTACTTTTCATTATTTTAAAATGTTTAATGCCAAATCATTAAATAAAGGCAAGAGAAAAACAATTTTAATAAAATGTCTTAAGTGAAACACAAGGCAAACAGTACAACTGCACCGGTGTATGAAGCAAAATAATAGATTTTAGATGATTTATCTGTGCTTTACACAAGTCAAAAGGTCAAACTGGTAAGACTCACCTTTTGAGACCCCTCATCAACAGTGATTATGAATAGCGACCATTCTAGAAACTCTGGCGTTCTCTCTGCTAAAAGGCCTTATATGGCTTTATACTGGAGCGTCATCCTTAGACCTAAAAGAACGCTGTGTAATTTGTTGACGGCCCCTTATCAGCTCTCAGTAACTCTTAATGTTTTCATGTGAATTAATTAATTTCAGACGAAAACTAAATTAGAGTTGAGTCTTAGTTACCAACAATGACCATTTACACATATTAACATTTTTGTACCCATCATTCAAAACCACTGAAGAAAAAAAAACGAAAATGAAACCAATGTTTTCGCTTTCGAGGCTTTTTTCATATTTTGTGATTTTCTGTTCCACGTTATGCTTCTTAGTTAATGTTAATGCTATCTAATGTTAGTCACTTCAGTATGTTAGCAAAAGTCTGATTTATAGCTACTCACATACTAGAATTTTATGTAGAAATAAACAAGAAAAAAAGAGTTTACCTCCAGATTAGTTTGTTACTGTAGAATCTGGCAATATGGAACATCACGGTAAATGCTTGGTCAAAAACACCTCCAGGAAAATGCTGCAGATTTCAGCTGTGTCAATAAAAAAGTGTATCTAATGTACACTATTCATGAGACATATTCATCTTTCAGAACAGCAAATTCTGGCAAAGGGTGACAAGTTTGCATGTAGGTGGTTTAAATGTAATCCTGCTGGATATCGTCCTGTTTTTCATAATGTATCTGTAATCTGACTATTTTCTTTAACAGTAACTGTAATGGAATAGAGGGTTTTTGCATCCTGATTACGTAACATCGTTAGATGTATTTCTACCCAACCCTACCTGTAAATGAACAAAAATTCATCAACAAAAAGTCCTGCAAAATTAAATTCAGCTAAAGCAATGTGACTAACCACTGTTAATTAATATGCAATATACCCTAACTCAGCTAAAGACCAGCTCAGGGGTCAGTAAATGCAAAGCAACACTAATTTTCTTTGCAACAATGAGAATTTCTTCTGGGAAAATAAGGATGGCCACAAACATGTGAACAGTATATGGGAAAAATGTTGAAGCACAGACAGCTAAAATAAATAATAAATAAAAAACACCCCCCAGCCTACCCCCTCCACAACAATCAGGCAAACCTTGAGGATAAAACAGCCTTTGTACGCTGCACGAGGCAATAATGGACACAAAAGATAAGCTTGAATACGAAGTAATACAATTTACTTTCAAGAGTAGAGCTCCTTTTTTCTCGTTACATTTGTATTTCTTTGTGATCGTCCCTCCATTACGGCCCGAACAAAGATAACAAAAGAGGCAGGGAGGGAATGAAAAAAAAATGACCATGTGGGGAGAGAAAGGAGAAAAAGGAAAAAGGACAAACATTAATACAACATCTATATGTTTAAAAAAAATAACACATTCATTAACCCTATAAGCTGTGCTCAGTCTGTTCATTTCACTTAAGCAGGCCAAAATATTCATTAAGGAGAGCAAAACAGTGCATTGTGGCCATAATAGGTTAATAGCCCCTGTGCTAGAAGCTTATAAATGGAAATGAGCTGATGAACAGTGTGTTAGAGTTTGAGTCTGGGAAAGTATTGAAAGTCCTCAGGTGTTTTCTGTGTAGCTAGTGTGATGTATGGAAGAGAGCTAGGATTTCAGTGTAAAGGAAAAATTTTGTGTAAACATTTTGTATAAAACGCACTGGAGCTACATAAGTGACATACATACACCCATCCGGCATAACATTATGACCACCTCCTTGTTTCTACGCTCACTGTCCATTTTATCAGCTCCACTTACTATATAGGTGCAATTTGCAGTTCTACAATTCTCAGCACTGCAGTAACACTGACGTGGTGGTGGTGTGTTAGTGTTTGTTGTGCTGGTACGAGTGGATCAGACACAGCAGTGCTGCTGGAGTTTTTAAACACTGTGTCCACTCACTGTGTCCACTCTATTAGACACTCCTACCTTGTCAGTCCACCTTGTAGATGCAAAGTCTGAGACGATAGCTCATCTGCTGCTGCACAGTTTGTGTTGGTCATCCTCTAGTCCTACATCAGTGGTCATAGGACGCTGCCCACAGGACGCTGTTGGCTGGATATTTTTGGTTGGTGGACTATTCTCAGTCCAGCAGCACTGCTGTGTCTGATCCACTTAGACCAGCGCAATACACACTAACACACCACCACCATGTCAGTGTTACTGCAGTGCTGAGAATGATCCACCACCCAAACAGTACCTGCTCTGTGAGGGTCCATGGGGGTCCTGACCACTGAAGAACAGGGTAAAAGGGGGCTAACAAAGTATGCAGAGAAACAGATGGACTACAGTCTGTAATTGTAGAACTACAAAGTGCACCTATATAGTAAGTGGAGCTGATAAAATGGACAATGAGTGTAGAAACAAGGAGGTGGTCATAATGTTATGTCTGTTTGTATGCAAATAGACAAAAGTGCAAAATCAGGCTTACAGACTGCTAGACTGGTAGTACTTCTTAGTTATGCAATATGCTTCATCTATGTAAAGGCCTGTGCCAGTAACAAAATCCTTGTATTGAGACAACTGTGCGGAGTGGGTGGTATTTTTCCCCTTTACATTTCATTTGACAACAATGAAATAAAAGCTCCAACTTTCACTGTGTTTGTATTAGAATTAGCGCAAGAATAAGTGTTGCTATAATTATTATTATTATTATTATTATTATTATTATTATCATCTGTGTGAATGAAAGAACATAATAAACTCGCAGTTCAGTAAAAGTAGTGGTTGTAGTATACTGTCATCTTTAATTTGACCACAAAAGTGTAACTGATCTAGTAACAAAGAACAGAACCACCCAGTGCCATGATTCCTGCTGCAGCATTCAGGGTGTTTATACAACAGTCTCATCCAAGTTAGATTCAATGAATGTGGTATTCATGAAGGACATCACATTACCCAAGATTTTTAAAAGCTGATGCTCTAAGTCAGAGCATTTTCATATCTACCTTGTTTGGCGTGGACATGTCAGACCTTTTCTTTAGCTGGTTTGTTTTGACAGATGTGAACACTCCACCCGTACTCGGTTCAACAACAAATACTTGAACCAAAGTCTAAAAAAATCGCGAATCTCAATCGGCTTCCAAGTGAACTCTGGTTCAGTTTGCGACTGGTGGGAATGCATTTTTACAATGGCCTGCACCAAACAAGGGAATTCACCATCAGTGCATGCTTCATCTTCTTTTAGCAGCACATTAGCGCTGTACTGTCTGCATGAACTGCCCGTTTTAATGTTTGACTCTTGACAGACACTCATACTGCTCCTGCAGCATGAGCTATTGCTTGTAGTGGCAGATAAGTAATGAAATAAAAGCGAAAATACATTTGATTTTGGCACACGGATTGTGGATTTTGGCCAAGGATGAGCAACCTGTCCTATGGTTTGCATAAAATATATTAATAAATGAACAATGGACAACAGCTTTAAACACCTAACATGACTTAACGACTACATTGTGGGTAAGGGAAAAAATTCATAATTTGATTTTTTTGCCGAACTATGGCAGGGGTGCAGTAAGATGGACGTGCAGGCAAAGAGAGAACAGGACAAGTGAAAAACCCTTCAGCTACACTCCACATGGGGCCTAAACATCCATCACACAGTGAGAGGGAGGGTGGCCTTGAGGTTAACTTTCTTTCACACACACCCAAACACACACACACACATACTTAAAGACAAAAATTACACCTATGTAAATCCACAGCACACATCACACACTGACTAATTACATAGTAAACACATACACCCACTTCATGCATAGACAAAGCAAACACCCATCACATATATGTATCAATGCATACATACACACAAAGACACACACACAGCTACAGACAGCCCTAAGGGCCAGGTGTGAAGGCTGAGGGAGCAGCTCTATCCACTCCCATCAGATCTGCTCAAAGAAACAGTGAGACCTTCAGCAGGAGGTCACAGTGCTGATTACAACCCAAAACCAGTTTCCAACTGCTACACACATCCATACACACACTCACTATCTCCTCCAGCCATGGCTAGAGACAATAAGAACTCTCTATCGAGGAGCAGAATTGTATCCTATAACAGGCAGAGTCAACACTAAACAACTGCAGACTTCCTCCATCACAGAGGTTCTGCTGTTCAGGTCAAGTTCCTCTCCAGACACTAACTCATTTATCCTGCAACATACACTATTCAGCACTAACAACTCACAGCCCTAATGCAGAACAACCTGTACCTGACCGAATCAAAATCTCTGCAGTGAACACCAGCATTCCTCCCTTCACTTCTTTCCTGGGCCAGAAATCGCTTGGCCTACAAGTGCTTTAAACTTTAGTTTTCACCCAAAATTCTGCAATCAATATATACAGTTCACCAGACAAATGCAAGATGTACGCAATAGAACAAGCACATTCCCTATCAGTACCAGGTTTCCTCCATCATGGAGCTTCTAAGGTTAACATTTTAAAATGAAAAATTTGGTGAAAAATCAAACTTACACCATTTTCCTAACAGTTCCCAATTCCCTCACTTTCCCTAAATGCAGTCAGTCAGCCAAGAAAAACAGTGGAGCTAAGCAATCATTGCTGCAGGTGAGAATAACGAATAATGTTTAAGTTTAAGACCACCAACTGGACAAAAGTCAGGACGAAATTCGGGATTCATAGTGGCTGGTACTACTGCTTTTAGTGGTGTACTTACAGTTTAGAACCTTATATCAGACAATGTGTAAGTCAGATACAACACATTTTGCATGACATTAACTGGTGGAGTATAAGTTTCTATTACTTGTCAGCAACATTAGCCTCGCAGCTCCACTGTAAAACTGAAGAAGCAAACTTGCAAAAGTACTGCTTTACTTCGAGCCCCTAAAAATACAGAAAATTCCCATCACACAACTGAAAAAGTTCCTTGTAAAGGTGTGTACTGCTACTCACCAGCACACTTTGTGCGAGCTCTGAGTGGTGGGCCGGGGGCCCCAGTGCCCCCTTCCAGTGGCCGAGTGAGCAGCACGCTGATCTCGTACTCTGTGTCTGGGTCCAGGTGGCCGATCTTGTGCGATGTCTTGTCCACGGGCTGTAGGTCATACATGGTTCCGGACACAGTGCGGTACTCCACCTCACGGTTGATAATGGGTCCATCTCCATTGATAGAGTTGGCGTTGAGCTGAATCCACAGGTATGTAGCACCCACTGCTGTCAACTGGGGAGGGGCGATGGGCACCGGGGGCTCTGGAAGGGGAGAAGCATGTGTTAAGGTTCTGCAGTGTATGCTGTGAGAGATAAAGGATACTGTGCTGTACAAATGAAGGGAACAAGATGCTAGCAAGAACTGAACACATAGATATAGAATTTTTCCTTGATTGTACAAGTTGACTAAGACTTCACTGTCATAAAATTCAGCACACAGTTGTACAAAGTTTAGGTACCTCTGCTCTTGTATTATTGTTAAGATATTAAAGCAACAGTTATGTGGAAAAATAGAAAATGATACAATTGCACTCTTAAGCCGAAAGTAGTCAATCAGCCAAGACATGTTTGGCGTCTAAAGTCCTTCTTTAGATTTGCACTGGAGCTATGTAGCTGACGTAACTAACAAGGTTACACTACACCAATTAGCAATGTGCAAACTGCATGCCTAAATCATCACGCACTTGCCTCAAACTGCATCAAGTAATCTCGAATTGACTTACTTATGTGGTTTCTGACACTGTATGACATTATCTATAAAAGTGAACAAGAGTAGTAGCAACTCTACTACAAAAAAAGAGCAAATGACAGACACCAAACATGTCTTGGCTGACTGACTATGTTTGGGGCAAGTGGAAAAATTATGCTTTTTTCAAATAACCATTGATTTTTTCAATGTATATTCTATGTATGTGATTGTGATAAAAGAGTCTATAATCAGAACATAACAATCATGTTAGTCAGCTGTCTGTTGTCTCCACTGTTAGCCTGCAGGATTTAGACAGTTTGATCTTATTACTATGGATGTGTAATACTTGTCTTGAAGTATACTCCTGCACTGCACAGTATTTCCATGTTCATGGAAGGGCTTGTTAATTAACTGCCAAATTGAATCAGGTGAGAAAAAAACTACATCACACAGGTGTACTCTCTAGGAACTGGGAAGAAACACTGTTGCCTTTAGAAGAGGTCTGGGAACAGTCCAGATGTTCTTCTCAGAATAAAACAGAATGGTGCATGTGACAGGAAGGCAATCCTGGACTGTCCCTAAGGTAGTGACGTAAGTAGAGGATGTATCTGGGAAAATGTCTGTTGATCAATAAACCTCTTGTCCATGGGTGGTGTTATTGATGAAAAAGGCCCCTGTGTGTGTTTGGGAAGGTGCTGTTATAAGAGCTACAACAATCAGGAAAAAAAATCCTGCACAGATGACATCTTTTACTGATTGCAGCTCCGACGGGAAAAGACAAGGTCAGAGAAATCGCTCCTCTATGCTCTTTATTAATGTACAGAACGGAAAAGCTCGAGCCTAAGTGCAGGAGACAAGCTGAATCTTCAAAGTCACTGGCAGCAGAGATATTGCACAGAGCAGGACGGCACAAACTGCTTAGCTTCAAAATATGAGGCTCAGGATCGCTTTAAGTTTATTGACACGCCTCAAAGGGCTATTCCCAATCAATAAAACATTTGTCTGGGTGAGGCGTTGTTTTACAGCTCAGAGGAAGACAGTGTGTGTTGGGGTGGGAACCACTAGACACGATGAAGAATTTGTGATATGCTAAGTATGACAATATGACTACCAATATGACTACCAAAAAATTTTGTGATAGTTGATTATCCACATGAATTAATCAATGAATAACAGATTAATCAGTTTAAATGTGGCCTGTCAATGTGAAGAGCAGTAACAAAAAAGCCTGTCATTGTTTTTATTTATTTTTTTAAATAAAATAATGTAAAATAAAATTATAACAACTTAACATCTTGTTTGTCACTTTGTTTCACACATCTATATTAAGTCCGTCCTAACTTTCTAGCTACTATAAATGATAAGCAATAACAAAAAGGGATATAACAATGAATATGTATATTAACATTATAGCTCTTTAGGCTGCAGCATTATGTAAGCACATCAGTATCAAAAATTAAAATAAAAAATGTAATATGCAAAATGGCAAAGCAATCCTAAGTTTGAATTTACATTTTCCACTGGTGCACAAGTATTGACATTTCTTTTACAGAGATCTAGATGCATTACAAGTAGCTTTATTTAAAGTTAAATGTATTTCCAGAACTGCATATTCATGACTTATGTGATTATGCAACAATGGTGTCAAAATGATCATTAAAATGTAATCTAACTTTTACGTATTTGCACTCTCTAATAATGTTTTTTGAAATTGCATTATCAAAGAGAACACCACGATAGAAAGATGTCAAAATTCAAATGTAAATGGAAAACAGCGCCATTCCTCTTTGCAATTACAAATTCCTGCGCGCATTCTGTGTCACAATGTCTTTGAAAATGCATTTGACCAGATTGCATTTTCATTATCATGGTCCTCCCAACCTGTCAATCATCCTGTCAGGGCGGGGCCGACAGCATGCGCAGCAAAAAAGGTTTTATCTAAAAACATGGAGGCTAAAGAGTTTACAGCTACTCTTACATTAGCAGATGAGGTGAAGAAGAGAAATATAGCCACTTGCAATGCTTAATGTCTTTATACATGAAAGTGTTTAACTGAATGTGTGACCAAGTTTTCTGGTTTATCAATTTCAGTGATAAAAACAAGGCTGAACTTGACTTCCTTCTTGCCAGCTTCTTCTTCACATTTTCTGTCCACCTTAAACAATGCAGCAGTTACATTCTGGTGCCTCAGTGCACCCAAATGTAGCACTGTTTAAGGTGGACTGAAAAATTCAGAAAAGAAGCCAACTTCGGCCTTGTTTTATAAACTGAGAATGGAGGCAGAAAGTGAGACTGGACATGGACATCTACAAAGTGAGCAACAGAGGTGGATATATTGATCTACCATCTGCTGATTTTCCCAGCTAAATAACCCAGCTCACTGCATCACACACATTTACCAGCAATTTTTGTAATATTCATTTAAAAAAAAAAAGCAGGACGTTAGAGACCCCCTACCGAAATATGACACGGTACCGACAAGTACAGCGGCTACTGCCAACTCAAGCTGGTTGTGTGATTTACACATGTCTATATTTACCAGTACAGTTACAACTTCACCATTTTATATGTACACTTTTGATAACAGATAAAGTGGAACACAGCAATATCCAAACTCACTGTGTACATTAAAAGATAGACATCGATGCTGGACTATCCTCTATCTGTATCCTATGGTCAGCTATCACAGACAATAATTTCGACCCATGGCCACTTATTAAATCAGAAAAACGTTCAATTAAAGATTCTTGGTGGATCATGTATAAAAATATAATAACCATCAGAAGTGGATATATTACTCCATTTCACTCTATCTTCTAACGGAACTTCTAAGCTTCTAAAACCTTTCTGCTTTTGGCCCCACCCCGATGGGATGATTGACAGGTTGGGAAGACTGTGATTTATTTTTTCTTTTTGACAACTTTCAAGCTGGGTGTTCTCTTTGATAATTCAATTTCAAAAACATTACTAGACCATGCAAATGCATATGAGTTTAATCCTCATTTTCCCCCGACAGCTGCCTTCCTCATCTTTCACTCACTGTTTAAACACCTCAAACTCAGCTGACTGGAGGTCAGGAGTTGTAACACTGTGCCAGTTATGAATTCTAGATCGGATCTTTTGGCGCTACCTGCAGGCGAAGGCTGTTGCTCAATATGCATTCTTGGTATTAAGATACACCCAAATGCTTCTCTGTGGACTGCTGCTGCTAACTTGCTAAAGGCCTACAGCTTAAGGTTTCCAGGTGGAACTCGTGCTTGTGAAATTTGATTCCGCATTACCAAACCGTGATCTTCATACCTTGACCGTACAAGATGAATACATGTAACATTACATCCCTACATGAAAAGAAGAATTTTGTCTTTTAAATGGTACGGTATGATGACCAGAGGCATATGTTCAGTTAGAAAGGTCCATTTTGAAAATCTTGATAACACTGATATTCATACTTGGGCATCCGTGTATCATGGCAAGACTGTGGTGTATTGATTTTTTTTCTCTTACCACTATGTATGTGTATGTGTCTACCTGTGTGGTGAAAGGGGATATAGCTGTCTTTGTCAGTACAGTATATAGGCTGGCGGTGAAAACACTATGCTTGCACATTTCCCTCTTACAGTCAAAACAAAGACAGACACGCTCTGTAAGCTTCCCATTGTGCTGTTCCAGCTGCATCTGCTTCACAAGTCACAGGAAGAGCTGACTGAGTCAATCAGGCAGCCAGGTCAAACAAACTGCATTATTGATCAACAAAACCACTTCATCCAAAAGTAAAATTTCATTTATAAATCTTGCTGAGAACTGAGGTATGTGTATGTGTGTGTAAGAGAGAGAGAGAGATTGGCCCAGCAGAACTGTTCATTTTGCGAATGTGTTTATATGCATGGCTACAGCTAAGACATTATCATTGATGAACACATCAAAACTTTATGCCTTTGGCAGGCTCGGTGCTAGCTGTGCAGGCTGTATCCTGTAAGATGGCATCACTGGGGAGAATATATGCCCACTGGGCCAGGCAGAAGTGATGGATGCCCACCACAGGGCCGTTACACTATAGCCAATATGATAATAAACAGTATTTCATATTTATTGCAGAATTCGTCTGACCGTACAGATCGATCATGAAAGAAATACTGACACAAAGTAATGAATAAATAAACCAAGTTTAGGAATGCGTGTGTGTGCCCATTTAAGGCACAGTATACTGCACTATAAAAACATAAACACCTAAAACTCAGAATCAGAAGGCAGAACTAAAAGCATAGGATATTTACATGTTTACATATTTGTGTGGTAACTTTACAGGCGAAGGCAAAACATTCTTAACTTTTAATGGAAATTAATGAAACTTCTGAAAGTTTTTTTTGTCTGTTCATCATAAAATTTTAACACAATGCAAAGGTTGACTGGAGTTTTCAAATTCTGGAAAAAGGAAACAACAGACAGTGTGACAGTGACGATATGTTAGCAAATAGAGTAGTCAAGTATTGTTCGAGATACCAGCATCTGAATACTGGAATTCATTACACTTCACGGTGAGAAAATGTACTTTGTTACTTCACAACACAAGTTCCTGAACATGAGCAAAATGACAAGGACGCAATGTTGAAGACATGGCACAGAAGGTACAGATAGCAGGGTTATCTCACTTATTAGGCTAACTACTCTAGCTGATGTTAGCTAGATCCAAAAACAATAAAAAAAACAAGGAGTCATTATCAGCGTCTAACACTGTGTTAGCTCTGTTAGCTCAGCCTTCATTATTCATCCTACATGAAAACCTGCCAACATGACTTCCATCTGTTTTTGAAAAATAAAACATGTTTTCAAGTGCATTTCCCTGCTGTCAAAAAATGTAAATTGACAGCCGTACATTATTTCTCAACTAAAGTGGCATTTTGGCATTGTTTTTCATTCCTTGTGGTAAACTGGAAATTAAAACTGTATCGACGATACACCCCTCTGTCTCTCGTTTGCAGTTTTTAACACAAAATTAGGCATCTGAGTGCATCTTATCACAGTAAAGTGGGGGAGGGAGGGGGAGGGGCTTATGCCCTGTATGCACCCATGCTGAAATGACCAGGCATTTTTTCTGAAGTTGCTTATTAATTCTATTCGATGTTTAAGACTAATTTTGTTAGACGTCTGGCATGGCTGGCACTGAAAAAGTGCCTAAAATGTATTTAAGGACCAAACCAGTCTAAATATAATTAGAGCTCTGTAGTATTAAAAACAGTTTAAACACATAAAATACAGAATTAAATCTTAACCTCAAAATTCGTATCAGACTTGAAAACGTGTATCATTACACTTAATGGTAGTCTGTACTTGCTTTGCATGTTTGTGTATGCATGAGAGTGTGTGTGTGCTTATGTGTCTGAAGTAGCCATTTGCAGGTCACAGATCCTACAGATGGCTGTCCCACAGTGAACCCAGCCAGGGGCCCCTAAATACTCCATAATCCTTCTTTCCACAGCCGGCCAATCAAACATCACCTAAAACGAACCACTTAATCCAAAGTAAAACTAGAACGGAGGAGGGAGGATAAGAAAATGTGTCTGTCACTCCAAGCATGGACCATGTTAACGCCACTGTGGTGTATCCAAGGGTTGGTTGATGTATGTTGTGTATACTGGTATATTGGTATTGGTGTCATGAAACAATGTAGATTTTTAATCTTAGCAATGCTGATAGATTGGTTCAAAACGCATTAAAACAAAATAAATAAGTTTCTGTTCTGTGTTTTCTGTCTGGTTTACTTGTACAATTTCATGTTGGGTTACCTTTGGTGTAATCTTCCACAGGAACTCAATGACCCCAGGACCAGAAGCAACAATAGAACCATTAAAAAAAATTCAGTGTGTAGAACTGGGGCTTTCTATGTGCTACAGTGTTTATATCACTGTTTAAAATATGCATGAGGCTTCTTTTATTGTTGGAGCATATGTGTGAGCTCATTCAGATCACAGTTCAGATCGTTAAGAGCTTTTTATTATTTAAGAAGAACAAAAGATAAAACACAACTGACATGTGACTTATATGTCTATTCTTGTTTTTCTTCTTCAAAAAAAGCAGTTTGTAAAACAAATTTCATAAAAATTAATAAAATCTCCAATTATTCAGCTTTGTTAGATCACAAACTTTAATGCAACAGCAGCATTCAGAAATGGAAAAGAATAGATAAAATGACAGAAATAGCCACTTTTTGCTATAAGGGGGAAAACAGAACAAAACAATCTAATTATTACAAGCAATGTCAGGTTTGTAAGACTTTACAAAAGAACAACATTAACATTTGTAAGGCTATATATAATGCCAATTTTGAAATTGATGCCAGCAACACATTTCAAAAAAGTTCGGACAGGGGCAACAACAACAACAACAACAAAAAAAACAGGTCAGTAACATGATTGCATATAAAAACAGTACCCCAGAGATGGGGCTGTACGGGTTTGTCAGTTGTCATTAAAATGTATCCTTATAAACACTGCCCTACAGTAAAGTGTTATTGACATTCTTTTAGCATAGTATAGCAGGAAGCAGGAAGTCATTAACTTTATTAATTAATCTTACAATATCATCAAATATTGTGATACTGTGATACATTTGGCAAGTATCATGACATTATTTTTGGCTTAGCCCTAGTGTATATAAGCCTTGAAATCTCTTTGCACATTTACTTGAATTATTTTATGCAGGTCATTGAAAGAAGTGGTTATGTTGGAACATCTCTTACAACTTTTTTTTTGTTTTTTTGACAGTTTAATATTTTTTGACATTGATATTTTAAAGTGTAAAACAATGTAAATTTAATGTAAAAGTAATTAATTAGCAAATTAGTTTAACTATGTAACTATGTAATATGTAATACATATTGTGAATCAAACATATATATCAAACATATATATATATATATATATATATATATATATATATATAAACACGACAACAACCACTATAGACAGGGTTACAGCTTTGGGCTCGATTCTGTATGCCATTCCTGTTTCTCTGTATTTGGTAAGCTACAGACCAAGTGCGTATGGTAGCACACACATCAAGAGCCAGGCCTCAGGCAAGAGCTGATTAAATCTGCACAGATACAATATTGAAGGCAGACTTTTGTGACCTCACTAGTCTTCACAAAAATTAACTTACTTGGCTCTAACAACTACTAGTTATTGCTACAGAAGTCTTAAAGCCTGAAAATATCCTAGAGCTCTTATTCACTGTGATTTACTCTATCCTGAAGAATCTGTAAAAGCAGTTGTTTCCAGCATTTTCTCAGCTTTACTTCACAAAGCCAACTAGAATAAGGTGGTATATAAAATACAGGTCTTCAAGGTTTCTTCCTCTCAACTGTGCTTTTATTATTTTAACCTGATAATAGTTTAATATAGCTTGTATGACCTACTGTATGGTACAGTCCATTTTATAGATACCAGAATGTCATACAGTATCTGAAACCATATACATCTATTTGAGACGTTTAAAAGGGCCTACATCATGAAAAACAAGTTATTTTTAAACAAAGTCTTACAATGTAGTATGTAAACATTGTGTCAAAAGTTTAAAAACACGCCTCTCACTTTTCACTCCATTCTGTCCATTTGATACCCATATGATACCAGAGCCTATATTCATGAATTTTTTCAGAGTTGGAGAGCTGATCTAGGATTTCCTGTCAGCATAATTGTAGTAGATAAGAGAGTAATCTGATCCTCATCAGCATTTTGAGAGGCTTTACTAACACAGGCCCAGATCGTCATCTTAGTATTAACAACAGAAAAACAAAACATAAAACAAACATAACAAATAAGTATATTTCCTTTTCATATATTTATTGAATAAACTCATCCAATATTGATCCAATAAAGACTTGTGCCAGAAAAAAATGTATGTGACCCTCTAGAATGATCAGTTCAGTACAGGACATAATTTGGGTCAGGAGGTTCGTTGAATTACATGACAAACACTAAAACACATCAACCTGAATCTTCACTATCAAAATGCGGTTTTCAGCACATGACATGCTTCAGTCAAGAATATTTCTGATAAGAGGTTATTCTCAATCTACAGTGTCACTTGACCTACAAGGAGGGCAGCAAATCATCAAAGTCCTGACAGAACCCGGATAGGTGTAATACAATGTGTGGAGAGTTGAGGCTTTCTGCAAACAGCAGAGGCTCAGAAAAAACTCAGTGTCAGTGTGTTATTAGAACTGTGCAGCGTTCCAAATAGACCAAATGACATGTTCTGACACTAATGTCAATATGCTGCCTCTACTCCTAATACACCCATTCTCTCATGTGCCCTTATGTCTACATCTTAAGTACCACTTCCTAGAAGAGGCCGGAACCACTGCTGAGCTGTCGGGGCACTCTCCTCTCTAACCTCTCTCTTTCTCTCTCTCTCTCTCTCTCTCTCTTCAGAGGGCAGTGTTCAGACTAACCACTGGTGAACTATCAGCAGCACTGTAACAAAAGAGCACGCACCACACTATGATTCATTCAAGATCCACTCAACTTGCATTCATAACGCTTATATATTTTATACTCTGACCTGAAAAATATATCATGAGTTTCCATTTCCATTAATCTTGGAAAAATACATAAAAGAGTACCAAACCTAGGTTTTCTGACCACTGTGCTTTGAGCTGGGGCATGCATGTTGATGTCCACTGCAGATCAAAAGCCTAGAATCAATTGTCAAATTTATTTTATACAACTATATATAAGTCATACAATGTACACTAAAATACAGATTACACACCATAAGGTATTTTCAGATGCTGTATTTAATATTTCAAGTTTATATGGAAACAACAAGAAGTTAATAAATGACACATATATACATATATGTGAACCATTTTACCTGATCAAACAGCGGTCCCACAGTAAAGAAACACTACTTAGAAAAAAATTAAGTATTCGAACCTTACATATTCACAAGGATTATGTTATGATCTAGTTAAACCTAATGCATTAATAGAGATAGTAATACACTAAAGATATCCAACCTCCTAAATTAAAAATAAACTAAATAATACTTATTTAATACTACAATAAATAATACTTTTTTCGTTTTTTAAAATCTTTTTGACTTCTTTTAAAGTGAAGGTGAAAGCTTTAGATTTATCAACAATTTAAATTTTAAATAAAAACTGCCAAAACACAGAATTTTAGTCCTTAGGCAGAGCCTTATTTTAGCCACACCCCTGCATTTTAGTGCATTAAGTGAAACTACATTCCTATTTTTTGTGTTTTAATAAAAATATTACGATGTATGTGTGTACAACTGTTTAAAGCCGTGTTTACTAGTTGTGTACTGGCTAGCATTTTTGAGTTGTGCTCAGTATTAGCTAAAATTGTCAATATTGAATCATTTGGTAAAGTTTTGATAGTGTTATGATTGTTTTGTTAGTGAAAAAATGGAATGTTCAATCATTGTTTTAATAAAATAAATATAATTAAGGTATGGGGTCACTCAAAGCACAAGGATTTTAGTCCAAAGTCCAAATCAAGTCAGGTAAAAATCTGAAATGTGTTTAACCCCTGACTTTGAACCATTTGATCCATGATCCTTAACCAGTCATATACAAAAACTTGAACACCCCTGGTCAAATGACATGTTTTGCTGATTTTCAAAGTTAAAAAGGAGTGAACACATTCTCAACAGGGAACCAGCTTAAAAATGTCAGTTTTTCACAAAACTCTGTAAATAATTTCAATTTATTTACTTTTTGTCAAATTATCTGCCTCAAGATTTACTTGTCAGAAGGTAATCTGGACGTTAGTTTTATTAAAACTTCATTCTTGATGCTGCACAGCTTTCTCAGCCATTTTAGGGTCATTTATAGATCTTTTCATCATTCTGGACAGAACAAAAATTTTTACAGTTTGCTACTAATTATCTGAAAGCTGTGAACTTGCAAATGACTAGTATTTTAAAATTATATCATGCATTCACGCATAACTAAACTTTATATTTTGGAAAACACTGATTCCAAACTGATTACAAACTTGCATTCTGATGTGTTGTATGTGTGTGTATGTTCTTTCTGTTATTCAAGAAGAGAAATGATTCCCCCCACTGCCCGCTGCCACTGGGAGACGCTCCATCCATCATGACGATGACGGCCCTCGGCCAACCATGACCCGATGGGGCGAGAGTACCCTGAGCTAAGAGGCTAACAGGTCGTTTAACGTTGTGGCACGTCGCTCGCCTTTATGAAGACATCCGTCATGCATTACAGCTCTATCACCCTCAGCTCAGCCTGCTTAAAACCATGATAACGTATTAATCTACAGATGTCACGCCATTGTCAACTATTTAGAGCCGGTCTGAGGATTGAAATCGTTCCATCATGATTTTGTATTCTTAGAGAGTAACTTCACACACTGAATTGCTGTCACCCGGGCAGACATCACTAATCTTTTGAATACAACTCTATTTCACTTTCAGCTCAACTTCTGCTGCCGTGGACAATAGACTGATCCTAGTTATGACCTTGTTCACAGCTGATTCATGCAGATATTTAGAGATATTCTAAATATTTCACAAACTTTCCAGCATCACTGTAGGCATGCAGTTTACATGATAGTAATTGGTGGAATATAAACTTCCATTACTTGCTTTGACGGAACATTAGCCTAACATTTGCTTTATATCTATAGTGGAAAACTAAAGCATCTAAGTTTAGACATCAAACATGTCTCAGCTGATCAACTACAAATGTGGTGAGGAAAAAAATTAAGTAAATCAGATTTTTTCAAAATGTCAAATTTCGCCATGAATTTGATTTGATTATTTTCATGTTGCACTGTAGGTATGATTCAGAATTGTTCGTAAAAAATACACTGAATACACAAATGTGACTGGTGGAACTGTTTCCACACACAACAAAAATAATTCACCAAGACTTTTGGTTTGAAAGATCGTCTACACTTAAATATTTGAAAATAGTCTGAGAATACTATTCTGGATACAAAATGTGAAGATATGAATATTAAGTTCATTTTGTGCCAAAAGTTTCAAGTAAAATAATGAAATCCACAAACAAAATATTTAGCATTAAAATGTCCAAAATATGCTGCAAATAAAAATATTTAAAGTTAAATCAAACTTGTTTTTTCAAAAAGATTACTACTCATTTTCTCTCATCCTGATATAAATATATTAGTCATTATGCCTGCCTTTGCTTTCAATTTTTTCTATTAGCTGATTTTGCTGATTTATTTTTTGCTTCTAGAACCACTCTTTGCAACTTTTTCTATTGCTTCAGACTTTTGGCACTTTTCAACAGGAGGCGGGTCTTAGAAGAGGGCGTTTACCTGCACTCTCTACTGGTCAACTGATTTGGAGTGACAGGTCTTCAAAAACCCATGTCCACTCCATGAGCTGTGATCTGTCTTTTATACACACACACACACACACACACTTATGTATGTGTGTGTGTGTGTGTATATATATATATATATATATATATATATATACACACACACACATATATTTATCATCTTCTTGGTTTGTGGCTGCTAGCACTAACTAGCCTATCAGTATCCACTAAAGAGCTAACTAGGCAAGCTATGCTGCTGTTTAAATCAGTAACCCTGCTTCTGAAGACCTACAGCCCCACACGGTCTTAACTATTTCTTTCCTTGTAACACCTGATCCAGCTCATCAGCTGATTAATGAGCCCTCCATGAGGTACGCTGGGTCAGAAAATCTAGGGAAAGAATGTAGCACTGGCATAAACAAATCAAAGAGCAGAAAATACCACAGATTGCTCCCAGCTATGAGTTACTGCTGCCGTGAGATAGCTGATAAACGCTAATGTTTAATCACTACAAAGGGAATTAATCGACATGTCACGGGGGGTTGTTATGTTCTGGGGGTTATGATGGCTGTTATGTCAGTCTCTTCTTGTTTCTGCCAACAGAACGCCTCCGTGTCAAGACAAGCATCCTATCTCAGCACGCCCGTTTACAGAATGTGCTGCTCCAAATCACTGTCTTCACATTAATACAGTGAACTAACTTATATATTTAAGTAGTTTAGTTCCATTATCATTATGGCTATCCTAGTTAGAGGACAGTGCTAGGCTAGTTAGCGCTAGCATGTGAAAACTTGAAAGGTGGTACAGCTTTGTTCATTTATAGACAACTAAGTTCAGGTTTGTCAGTGCCACCCATAACAGTTATAGTCTTTTATACAGATCGACACAAGACAAATAGGAATATGACACACATAGCTCATAACGTCAGATATGCCAGTACGCTGGAGCAACAGCAGAACTCAGTACGACATGTTCCACCATGCTGGGGGCGGTCCACGCAGAGTGGCTATGTGTTCAGAGTCAGTTTACCAATAGAAAGGATGGGCGAATGCCCTCTTCTAAGACCCTGTTAAAAAGTGCCAAAAGTCAGAGCCAAAAGAAAAACTTAAGAAGCAAAACAGCGGCTTCAGAAGTAAAAGATATATAGACAAAATCAACTAATAGAAAAAAATAAAAGCAAAAACAGGCAAAGTGAGTAATAAATATATGTCAGAATGAGAGAAAATGAGTGCTAATCTTTTTGAAAAAAGTTTGATTTAACTCTCATTATTTGTATTTGCAACATGTTTTGGACATTTTGATGCTTTTATGACAATTTCATACTTTTAATATTTTGCTTGAGGATTTTACTATTTCATTTGGCATACAATTAACTCCATATGTAAATAATTAACCACTTACCAAGAAATAAACAACTGTTTGGTTAGAAAAATTCATTTATTTAATTTCCATGTCAGTTCCTGTCTGAATAGTTGGGTTTAGAATGAAATTTCAGCTGTACATATGAGGGTGCAATAGATAATTGGTCCACTACAAAAAAAATTACAGCAGCTAAAAATGGGATCACTTTTTTAAAAAACAATTGCACTGCATCAAACTGCACCATTTTTAAAACCAAACATCCATAAGCGATAAGACAGACAACTATTTCATTATAGAGGAGGACGTGGCGGACGACAATGGCTTTTGAGAGAGTACATGGAGCCCATGCTTTCCCTGGTCATGGCATTTACATTAGGTGTAACTTGGGCTAGTAATGAGTAGTAAATATCATTTTAGCACTCTGCATTAAATTATACTAGTCATTTTGTCAACTTTTCAGTATTTGGTGATGCAATTACGAAAAATTATAGTTGTCAGCTCCTCACTTTAAACAAAGTGAGTTCTTATGTAAGGTGTGTTTAACATGGTTTCAGGCCATTCGCTTGTTATACGCACATACGATAGCTTTGAATGCTGAACTTTTAGATCTGCTTCATAATTGATATACTGGTGTATCCTTGATTTTAGATTTGGGGGTTAATGGTTAATGGCTGACTAATGAGGGTTGGTTATTGCAAAAATTTGCATTCCTAGTGCATACTTTATTGAATATTACTCTTTTATGTTATAATCAGTCTGAAATCGACACAGGAGAATCACCACCTTCAGATCACTTAATCATAATGCATCATTTTACACCTAGTATGTATGTGTATGTATGAGGGGCTGAAAGATGGAGGAGAGCAGGATGAAAGTAGCCTCCTCAGGGGGCACAGCTGAGACTGGCAGGCAAAGCAAACAGGACTGTGTGTGTGTGACAGGGCTGGGTGTATCACAGAGGGTTTGTGTGCGTGTGTCCTTGTGCACGTGATGGTGTGGTATGTGTGTGGCAGGGGGGTCGTTGAGCAGCTGTTGCAGGGCTGTTGTCCAGGCGGTCAGAAGGCGTGAAAATGTGTGTGTGAAAAACTGAGTGAGTGTGTGTGTTATGGGGTTAGGGGAGTGGACAGCTGTGGCCTGCTTCAGTACAGCACCTGTCTGCCAACCATTTACAAAAAAAGCCTGCTACTTTTTGTCTCTCTCCTCTCTCTCTCTCAGTTAATTAATTTGTTCTTTCATTTTTACATTTTAGAGTCTTTCTCCTTCATCTGTCTTTTGGGCTCTTGCTCTCCTCTTGTCTCCTCTCGTTGTGTCTCCTCTCTTTTTCTTTACTTTTTCTCGTCTCCTCTCATCAATTTTCCTCTCTGCTGACCTCTTCTCATCTCCTTTCACACTCTTCTCCTCTTGTCTCATCTCACCTCCTCTCCTCTCTTGTCCTTTCCACTCATTTTTTTCTCCTCTTCTTTTCTCCTCCTTTCCTCTTAATGTCTTCTCCTCTTCTTTCATTCCCCATCCCCTTGTCTCGTCTCCTCTTCTCCTTTCCTTTCATTTTTTCTCACCTCCTTTTGTTTCATCTCCTCTCTCCCTTTCTTTCCTCTTGTCTCTTCTCCTCTTCTTCTGTCCACTCTCCCCTTGTCTCACCTCCTCTCCTCTCTTCTATTGAGTCCTCTTGTCTTCTCTCCTCTACACTAGCTACAGCATATATACAGAACCCTCCTCTCATGTTTTCATAAGCACAGTGCAATTTATCCTCTCATTTTCTCAACACTTTTACAGTCTTTCACTATTATTTTTCTGTTGTTTTTCCACTCTTCTTGCCACATCTCCTATCCTCAGCTTGTCTTCCCTTCTTTTATTTTTTTTCATCTCATCTATTCTCCTCTCCTCTTATGGCTTCTCACTTCCTCTTCTCTTGCCTCCTCTCACCTAGTCTTCTCTTCTCTCCTTGCCTTTCATTTTTTTTTCTTATCTTATCTCCTCTCCTGTCATCTCATCTCCTCTCTTCTCTGTTCTCCTCTTTTCCTCTCATCTGTTTTCCTCTTCTCTCATCTCCTCTTTAACCATCATCTTTTTGGGGGGGTTTTCTCATCTCATCTCCTCTCATTGTGTCTCCTCTTACCTCATCTCCTCTTCTTACATTTCTCTTCTCCTCTTATCCACTCCTCTCAACTAGTCTACTGTCCTGTTTTTCCTCTTGTCTCTTCTCCTTTTCTCTTGGTTCCTCTCACCTTGTTTTATCTCCTCCCCTCTTTTCTCATCTGCTCTCCACTCTTCTCTACTCTCATGTCCTCTCTTCATCTAATCACTTCTCCTCTCATCTCTCTTCTTTTCCCCTCTCCTCTGACCTCTTTGTCTCTTCTTCTCTCCTCTCTTCTTCTCTTTGTCTTTCCAACGTTCTCCTCTTTGCTCTGCTCCTTTAATCTGCTTGTCTCTTCTCCCGTCATCACTCTCTTCCTCGCCTCTTTTCTTTTCCTGTGTCCTCTCGTCTCCTCTCCTCTCTAGGGTAGCTATAACTGGTATTCAGAACCCTCACCTTATGTCCACACGTGCACTGAACCTGTTCTTGTCTCTGAGCTGCCATGGCCCTAATTGGGCCAGCGTGAGTGCCGGTGAATAGCACATCCACAGATTGAGAGGGGAAGAAGCAGCTAATGAGTTACACCAGGATCTCCATGCCACTCTGATTATCCGTGGCTTTGCTCATTAGCGCTGACATGGCCACGTAAAGCCACGGTGCGCTGTTCAACATCAATTACGCCTCCACGCAAAGCTACAGCACGCTAGTGTCCAAGCGGGTATGACACCAGGCGGAGTCGGTTGAGTGCTGCAGTAGAGCAGGAGCAGGCAGAGCAAAGCTGGTGCTTTATCACCACCCAGAATATATCAGCATTATCTCTACGAAGAGCAGCTTTTACTTTCGTGAAATAAAATGCTACAAATGGCAGAGCGTCATGTTGAGCATAATTTCTCTAATACTGGTTGAAATTTCACAGTCGCATGTAACAGTTGGGGCTTAGAGGCAGGATACAAGTAGGAAGTAGCTTTATTAGGGGCAATCCAAAATTCATAGTCATCACAAGCATGGGTCAGTACAGAGGCAGGCATCAAAACACAAGGAGAGTCCTTGATCAAAAACCAGAAAGCAAAGCAAGCAAATACAAGAAACAACCAAGAATAACAAATGAAAAGGCTTAGAATACACGGTTATACCAGCAAGACTTACCAAACAGTAAGGCCAAATAACGGAGTATAAACATGGGAGCTTATGAGCCCAGGGAATAAACTGTAGGTGTGGGAGGTATAGAGTGGGAGGAGCCAGTGAGGAGCTGGAGCCAGAGTGAGCAAATCACAAACAGATAGTTCCAATTTAAGTCTCCCTAGAGGAGAGATCCCATGATATTGGGTTTCTCATAGGCCTGCTCTTACCCCGCTTTACAAATGTAAACATGGATAGCTAATAATTACGCTGGTAATTTCCATTTTTGTTGATGATGTGATGATGTCATTCGTCACTGTCACTACAAGTGCAATCATTAATAATGTGGAATTTCATTCAGTCTTTAGTTTTTGCTGGTCAGGTTCAGACAAAGTTTTGTGAGGCTAATTTAAAGTCTGGCAATGTGGGTTGAGTTGGGCAGAATGTTCTTGGGTGATATTTAGGTTTGGACTAAAATTTCAGGCCTATTGAAAATATCTGCAGTTGTAAACTCATGCTAAGCACAGGCAGAGTGAGTTGGTAAATTCAGAGTTGGAATCTTTTTTTTTGGAAATTAGGCAGCCTGACAAGCCTAACGTTTTGGTGTATTAGCCAAACTGACCACAAGAAGGGCTTTTGTTTCTCAACTGTTTGTGACAATCACTGTGATTTGTGTTCAAAATCATGGGACTGATCAATTTGAGCATGAAACTTTTTCTTCATATTTTCTGCACAATGTAACTGTGTTTCATAAATTCCAAAGCTTCTACATTCTCTAAAATGCTCTGAAAGTATTTCAGAATGCCGCCAAAGCAAAAACCCCATCAGGAGGAAGAGGTAATGCAACTATAGATAAATGCATGTTCATTATCTTCCTGTTCAAAGCAGAGCAGTACACACCAATATTGAGGTAAAGAAGGTGTTAATGTGTGCGTGAGAGAGGATTAGGATAATGAACTATGGCACAATTCCTCTCGAGCAACAAATCCTACATATTCCCACCACGCATGCAAGAAAGTAGGTACTGTAATGGAAACGAAAAGGAACATGGGTCAGTCTGACAAAACTCAAGCATAACAATGTGGAAATCTTGCACTGGAGAATTGAACAGGGCATTTAAGTTGTTCAAGACTTCAAAAGGCTTAGAATTTTTAAAGATCTTTTGCATACGGCTTATATTCCTGTGCATATAGGTATACCTGAAACTGTACTGTAGGGATGCAACATTCTTTCAGAAAACATTCCCTTAACTGGTGTTTTGATGATGGTGGTAGAGAGCGCAGTCTAATATGTCAGTCCAAAATCTCCTATAGGTGTACAACTAAGTTGTGCTCTGGTGACTGTGAAGACCACAGCATATGATTTACATAATTTTCATACTCAACAAACCATTAAGTGATCCCTCATGCCCTGTGGAAGGGGGTCCTGTTATCCCGGAGGGGACCACTCCCATCAGGATAGAAATGTTTCATTAGAAGATAAAGGTAATCAGTTAGAATAACTTTGCATTGATTTGCGGTATCCCTTCTCTCTAAGGGGACTCAAACACGTACTCACCCACTTGTGGAGAACATGGTGGACGATAACTCTATTACTTTTTTTTACATCTCTGTAGACCTGATCACATTCTACACTGACATTCTCAGTCACATGAGGAACAGTTGCTCTTCTGTTTTTCCTTACTTACTTATTTGTTCAAGGTTTTCCTTTCATTTGTTACCCACCTATATATGCAACTGACATATATGTGACCTAATATCCTAACCAGATATAAAAAACATGTGAATGAATACTATCCATAATGCTAAAAACACCCTAAAGGAAACAAGACCTAGCCCAAAGTTGAGGTCAGCATGTTCTGACTGACAGCTCTCTCTGTGGACAAGGTAGGATTAAAGCAGTCAGTCACCTAAAGCTGTGAGTCCGTAAAAAAAAGAAACCTACAGGACCATAAATTCAATTCGCCGCTCGACGAGAGCGAGAGAAAGCGAGTGAGGGGGAAATTGAGGAGGAGAAATATTGAAGGCCATTACCTAACTCTCGCGGCTATGGGAGAGAGAAGGAAAGGAGGATTTAGAAGCGGCCGCCTCTATAAATTCATATCAAATGACTGGCGGAGGCCCACGCTGGACAGCCTACTGTACATCAATACGCTCTTGCTTTTATGTCCTTCCAGAGAGGATACACGCTCGGTCAAGGACGGTGCTCGTAAAGTTGCACACGTACAGACACATCAAAACAAAAGGAGTGCAAGCCATTAACATAAAACACACATCAATCTTCCTCACAGCGCCATCAGCTGACAGTGTGCTCAAGACGTACAATCTCTCATTCCAGAGGAAGTTAAAGCTTAGAAAGTAGCAAGTACTTCTTTAGTGTAGCTGAAGTAGTTGGTTGTAGTTATAAGAATTTGTGTGTTTGAGTATGAGAGACAGCAGTAGAGCTCTAAAATGCATCAGAATGTAGCAACTCCACTCCACTGGTTTTGATGTCATATTCATTTATAATAATATGTAATAAAAGTAGTATGTAACAAATATTCAATAAAATAATATTCAATAAATATGATAATTATAGTATTTAAAAAAAGTATTTAAAAACAGAAACAACATTCAAAGTTCATTGAATGGAGGAGTTCAACACTCCTCCATTCAATGATGGTTAAAAAGACACTGTTTCTGCTCTCCGCCACTGCTCACTACTGCTTCAACAGAGCCAATTCAGGGTCGCCGGTTTGGGTAGGATCAGCATTTTAATGCAACCTTGCTATATAAATAATTATGATTTTTTTATTATTTTGTAGCACTTCAATTAAGTTTTACTGAAAGGTAAATTGAATAAATACAATTTATAAGCTATAGTGTGAATAATAATAATAATAATAATAATGATAATAATAATAATAATAATGATAATAATAATAATAATAATAATAATAATAATAAAATAAAAAATCTATTCAGTTATTAAAACGAAGCATGTCTTTTCTTACTGTTATAGACTACTTGAGGTAATTTTCAGTAGATCACAAAAAAAGAAATTATTTGACAGTTGCTGTCCTCAATAAAAGGAGGCACACATTTTTGGAGGTGAAAGTTCATGACACTTATCATTTCCTATAGAAGTGTAATCCGGAGGAATCTAGTCAGAGATGTACACCTCTGGAGAAAGGCGTGATATGGACTTACGTTTGATAGTCAGTTCTCCATAGTTGGACACCCCTACACCCCGGTTGGAGTGGATGATGCAGCGGTAGCGACCGGAGTCTTGTTTTGTTGTATTCACCACATCAAACATGCCAATGAAGCGCTGGTTATTCCACGGCTTAGTGGACTTCATAGGAGCCTCGCGTCCACCAATACCCTGCAGTCCAGACATACACAAGCACTGAATCAGAGCTCGTGCATTCACATGTGTGTTCTTAGGCATGTGCATGTTTGTGTCTGTGTGTGCAACAGTGCATCTGTTTGTTACTGCAGTGCATTAATGGCAATATATTTCCTTGACTGTTTTCTTGTCTGGAAGTTTTTTCAGTTTTAATCATCTCTACTGCGCACACACACACATATACACTCTAGACTCCCCCCAGCTGTCACCCAGTGTAGCAGGCAGATGGGGGCCATTTGTTCATTGGAGATCTTTCTTCATTACTGTCATCAGGGGACTTCACTTAATGTTTGTGTTTCTTTTGCCTAGTAATGAGGACGTGTTTGTTTAAGGAACTAACTACCTGGCAGAGGTCCTCCACACAGAGAATATGCCAGAAAGTGAGAGAGAGAGAGAGAGAGAGAGAGAGGGAGAGGGAGAAAGAGAGAGACAAAGTCAATTAGAGAGAGAAACAGCAAGAGAGAGAGGGAGAGGGAGAGAAAAAGACAGAGGAAGAGACAGAGAGAGGAACAGATAGAGGGAAAAAGAGAGAGGAAGAGGTAATGAGAGAGAGAGAGAGGGAGGGGGGCAAGAGAGAGATTTAGGGGTACTGAGACTGAGAGCATGAGAGAGAGAGAAAGAGAGACAGAGGGGAAGACAGACAGAGGGAGGTATTGAGACTGAAGCATGAGAGAGAGAGAGAGAGAGAAGGGGGGGGGGAGAGAGATAGAAAGAGAGAGGAAGAGGTAGTGTGTGAGAAGGAGTGACCTTTTTCTCCTGTCACTGTCATCATTAAAGTAGTAACTTTATAGGAGACAGAAAAAAACGTTCTTAACTTTAATGTGCGTTAATGTAACAAGATTGTTTTGGGTCCATTCTATTCAGCATGAAATATTCACACAATGTAAAGCAAAGACTGTGTTTTTTCGAATCATGCAAGAAAATGGAGTTATAATGGGTTATGAGGTTTTAAACTGAAGCCAGGAAAAGAGAGAATGAAAGAAGTAAAACGAGTTTGTTCTACTCATTTTGAAGACAGCATGAAGAGCTTGGTGTGATGCAGTTCGACTGAGTGGAATATAGACAGGCTGTGTGTGCTAACTAAAGTGCTTCTGTATGTAACTCAGCCCAGCTTAAAGTACAACACAATGCGGCTAATGTGACAAAGTCAGAAGAGATTAACAGAATGTGATCTGAGTGAAAACACTGCACAGCTACAGAGAAGGAAGGAAGAACAAACAATTCACTCTAAATACTTCTGTTGCAAGGTAGTCCCAGATGTCTCCCTAAACCTGGAGAAATACAGGACTGGAGAACAAAACCTTGGCCTGATTTCCCAGCATGCTGTGAGAAATGTGGAACGGTGATGAAGCAACTTCTGAGTTGTCAGGGCTGGTGGGTACTAATACTTTATCTAAATAAAGAGAATCTCTTCACTCAGTTGTAGTGTTTTGACCCTTGGAAAGTAAGGTAAAAAAGCTATTAAGACATCTTGTATTACATAAAAGCATCATTATTTACAGGTGGCTTTGGTAATAAGTAATGCTTACTGGTGTGTATACATGTACATACAGCAGTGTGTTCATGTGTGTGTGTCTGAGTGTGTGGGAGACCTGTAGCCACAAGTGAAAGTTGTCTCTCCACTCCCCATTGACAGTACAGTGGAAGGTAGCTGTTTGCCCTGCGTTCACTTCTACCCCTTTAATATGGAGAAAGTGAGGCGTCGTCACTGCAAAACCACAAACAAACACAGTTAATCAACCATATTAACAATTAACACATTAACAAATCTACAAAAAAACGATTAGTTTTATAGACTACACATCTCTACGGCTGTATAAATACAGAAAAAAAGTGTAAATAAAAGTGAGATCAAGCCCATGTTAATTGACAGGTTAGTAAGTATTTTGGCATATCCCCTAAGAAATATCCTCTTGGGGGGTGTCCTGTGGTCAATTTTCTTTAGTATGATATCAGCAGAAGCATTTACTTGTATTTTCTGGGACCAAATTAAGCTGATAAGTAGCAATGAAGCTGATAAGTACTGATGCTTCTTGGCCGCTTTAAGTAAGCTATTGTAGAGTAGCCCAAAAACTTGTGATGGCATTTTACATGGTCCACCCAAAAATTACCCTTACTTCCTCACCCATTGAGAGAACAAAATATTTTTATACTACATGTAACTTGTTCAGCTTCATTTGATACCTACTTATCTTCTTCATTTGTATTGTTTTGTCTTTTTGACTCTCAGGCCACCACAAACATAGCACTTTCACCCCAAGACAAAAAGTCTAGACACCCCTGTTCTGGAGAATTGTGTGCTTTCACAATATGGAAACAGCTTAGGGAAAGCCCTTTACTGTTTCTCTTTGACAATGCCTCTAGGCATAAATTAAGGTCCATAAAGAAGTGGTTTTCAGTCTGGTGTTGAAAAACCTGACCAGTATGCAGAGGGCCCTGACCTCAACCCACTGAATACCTCTGGTATACATCTGCCAATTGCAAGTCAGGCTTTATCACCTAACATCAGTGGTCGACCTCACTAACACCCTTGTTGCTGACTGCAACCGAATCCCTGCAGCCATGTTTTAAAATCCAGTAGAAACCCTTCCCAAAAGAACAGAGGCTGTTATAGTAGTAAAGGAGTAACCAACCCCACATTAATGCCCATAGTTTTGGATTGAGATATTCGACATATGGATGTGATGTTCAGGTGTCAGCACTGTTTTGGACATATACTGCATCTATTTAGTTGACTGATGCTGTTATGCATAATAGTAAGTATATTGATCAAGTATGAAGAATACTAGTGCTCTCATACTGATGTGGCAGGAATTTACTTTTGGCAAAAGGAGAGAGAAGGGCAAGTGAGAAAGAAAGCCAACCAGCTCATCTGTTTTCATCTGACAAGTGAAGCTCTTAGACACATTTGAGAGGCTCTTTGATGAGTTCATGACCTCTATCTCACAACATCAAAAGCAACAACACATTTTTATATGGGAATTCATATAAGCTTTAAGGAGAATCTGTTTAATAATTTCATCTCTTTTAAGGTAAAGACTGGTTTGGAAAGCCATGGATATGGTAATCCCATTTAATCTGTGCTATTAATAAAATTGTAACAATGCTCAGTAAATCCCTAACCTTAACTCCATGGATCTGTACTGAGATGCGGCCTGTGGTAACTTTAATTAGTCTTTCTCTGCCTAAACAACAAAGCACACTTGTATTTGGGTCAATATACATTTTTAACAAGAAGTCTCTTGGATGAAATTCCATGTAAATCAAGTTACAAGGTATAATGTTTGACTACGCCTCTCTTGTGGAAATCAGGCCGCAGCGACCTTGAATCGATAAGCAAGGCGTCCTCCAAAAACACAGCAATGCTGCTAATTTAATCGCTCCCTCTCAGCTCTTCTTCCTTCTACTCAATATTTCATCAGTTGCTTTTTTTGTTTCAAATACCACTTTTATTACTTTGACCGCCACTTTCCTCAATGGTGCTTTGGCTGTACCTATTTCCCTTGCTGGTAAAGTAGCTTTTTTCATTTAATGATAGGTAGACCTCCCGTGGAGTTAATGACACCTTGGAAGGAAGGCAGCCATGCCATCTGCTTTCATGAATAGGAAATGAATGTGACTTTTTTGCCATAAAAAAAAAAATAAATAAAGGCACATCCTATCACTCAATTTAACGCTCAGAAATCATCACTCGGAGCTCAAAATAGCAAAGTCATTACCTTTCCATCCTGTTACCGACCTATGACTGATTTGTATTGATAAAGTTACTGTCAGACTGTGACGGCCTTAAATTTGCGCAACATGCTGTGCATATGCATGCAGCTCTGTGTTCTCTAAAACAAAGATGAGTGGATTTTTGTCAGATATTTCTAGTTTAAGCTGGTATTAGGAGTTTGGAAATCTACTTTATACCAACGTGGACTATAATCTCCATTCACATACCTTCTCACAACCAGTTAACAATAACCAGTTAATCTAGAATGGGGCGGGGGTGGGGGGTGTAAATCCCAAACAATCTAAAATAACACAAAAAACACCTAAATGTTAATCGTCTGCTTCTACACCATATTTTCTCTCTCTCTCTGGGAGAAAGCCAAAGCAAGTGTTCATTGGTGTAAGGAGATTCTTTGAAGAGCCTGGTAATACCATTGAAAGGAATTAGTATAGCTAACTGTACACAATCACTCCGTAAAGAGCTTTAAGAGGGGCTTTCTGTAAGAGGCGAGCCCAGCACATCCTCAACCCAAAGTGTTTTGCCCAGTTTGAATTTCATCTGTTTGTGCCAAATGATGGCTCTCCACTTTTATCAAGCTCTTGCCGGGTCCAAAAACAGAGACTTACTCTCTGTTGTTTCATTTTTTCTTTCTCTTGCATTTTTTCTTTTCTCTTGCATTAATCAGTAACTGCAGAAACAGTGCACTGAAGATCCACTAGTCAGTGCTAGTAAATATACATAGTATATGTGCACTCTGTAAGCTTTAGTGAATGTGACCTTGCACTTTAGTTGCTCATTTGAGGCAGATTAAAAACATCTGTAGTAACTGAACTCCAATTTACACAGATCATCTAAAGAGGTTCTGGGTAGAGTGGATTTAAATTAACTTCACAGTTAATTTAATGCTGCAAATTTAGTTGGACAGCACACAGCCCTACTAGTTGAAGCCTAGGGATTTCATAATCAATCACTGTGCATCTTTCAATACTAAGTCTGTAAAATATATGTTACTGTGCAAAAGACGGAACCCAAGAAGTTGGTCCTTAAGTACAAGTTATTTGTTTTTTTAGTATCACTAAAAAAAATCTGAAAACATTAACAGTATTCAAAAGAAAATTATACAGAAGCCTAACAACTACATCTATTTTCAGTATTTTTAATATTTAGTGTTCATCCTTTTTACATCATTACAGCTTCCAATCTTTCTAGGAGACTTCAGTTTGCAGGGAATATCTGCTTTCAGTTTGCAGGGAATATCTACAGGGATATTTTTCCACACCTCCAAAGTTTACGAAGTTCAGTATTAGAAGCTGGCTGCGTTTAACGCTGCTCATGATTCAAGTAACCCAAAACACATTCAATGATGCTGTGACTCTGGGATGATCAGTCCATTGTTCCGAGAACACCAGCAACTTTTTTGTTTGATTTGCAAATATTCTTCTTTTTTTGTCTATTTCATTTTGCCAGTTATGCATTTCTTGACACCTACTCATCCATTCTGACCCATAGCGCTGATTTGTCTTCTCACAGTGGAAGGATGGACAGAAACACCTGTGGGATTTTTTTCAGATCTGAAGTAAGAGTGGAGCTTGATTTTCTCCTCTCTCTCAAAGATGAAAGAAAGTGCTGTTTATCTGATGATGACAGTTTTGTTGGTTGGTTGCTTGCATTGTTGTTAGGAGTTAAATTTTCTTTGTACCTATACAATTCTTTTAAGCTCCAGTTTTGGAAACTCCTGTTTTTTTTTCTATTTTTCTTAGACTTCCCCACTCCTTATGCAAGTGGATTATCTTACATCTAAATTTCTGAAAAATATCTCCTAGAAAGTGAATAACTTGTTCTTGTTGTTAGCCATTTTGAATGGAAGTTAAATAAATGAAGGACAGTCTCTGAATTTTTGCATATTTTGCATAGTATTGTATGTGTTTTCACAGATAATAGAAGTGCATAATCACTCTTCAAGTACATTAAAGTTTAGGTAAGATATGCTAGGTTGTCTAATACTAAATGTACAGTCAAATCACTTAAGACCTGTTTTCCAAACCCAGATTAAGCTTATGCCAACATGTCTTTTCAATGGTGATCCACAAAAATGATAATTTTTAAACATTTCTGCATGATTACACAATGAAGATGTTAACAAAATTATTCAGAGTGGTTTGAGGTAAAATATTGTAAATTTTGCCTTAACAGCACGTTTTTTTCACCAACACTGTATCATTCCGCTGAGACACCGCTGCTAAGCAACGACTTGACAGCTGTAGGAGATGCTAAAGCCAAGATTACATTTGACCAACAGCCAATTTGGTCAGACTCTGAAGATGAGACTACACTAAATTCCCAAACTGTCAGTTGGTCTGTATAAAGAGCTGGAGAACGAACTGCTGGCTGTGCAGCGAGTGAGCGGAGTTTGTTACTCTGATGTAGCAACAAGCTGCTTGTTAAGGAACTATAATTTGGTGAAAGGAATCACTAACATTAAAACATATGTGTGTTTTTAAATGAAATGGTTACAAACACTCAGCCTAAGGGCTGAGACATTGCACTATGACAGTTTTGAGAAGGCTTTGGCCTAAAATGTATATATTTTTTAAATCCATTCATGGTGGACTATTACATGCGTACTGTACTAAGGCAAAATAGGCATTAACTAAGGCATTACCCCAAATTTATCATTATTTTACCATTATCAATTTCACATATAAAAATTACATAGACATTTGTAGGTTCACTGGTCATTGGGATAATAAGTACATAATGTCTATATCTGCACAGTAGGCACTGAGATGCCTGGTTCATATCACTATCACTATAAAAAGAATCAGTCAGTAAGTTTCTCTACAACGCACCACTTCAGATAAAATCAGTCTGAATGGCTTTGCTTATATCTGATCAATATAATTATGTAAACATCTTGAAAAGGTGGTGGAATTTCGCTTCAAGAAAGGAGCGGAATCAGATCAGACCAATAGACAATACTATAGCCAATACTGATCTATTTTAATTTTTTCATCGACTCCAACACTGATCTTAATCTAGTGACTTTAACATTGTGACTGTAGAAATTAATCCAGGTTATGTTAATTATGTATAAAATGCCATGTTGGTAAATGTTAGATATATCCACAAATACTTAAGAGTTAACTTCTCAATGGTGCCAGTATTCAAATACTGAAATCACTAATTGTTTTTTGTTATGGTTCATCACAGAGAAAATATACAGACCAATAATCTGGTGAAATGCTAATTTTATGTTTGAAGGACTGTAAAATGTGACAGTTTTGGACTTTGAATTTATGCACTTTGAGTTCGCTATAGCTCGACAATTGTTTATTACCAACATTTGAAAAGAATAGCTCTAAGAATTGCCTTACTTTCAAAGCTGTACATTTGAGTTGAAATCCTTTAAGTGCAGGATTGTGAATTAGTAAGATATTACAGAAATATACAAAATGTGAATTCACCCTTTTATTTTCATGAAAGTCACTATATCCTCTATTTAGGGGTGTGTTAAATCTAAAACCTATACATCCTACATTTGAGAATTTTAACTTCTTTGTATTTTATCAGAAGTGGATACTACCATAGTTACTGTCCACCTAACTCACTGAAGGCACTGCCAATGCATACTTCCTTCAATCATTAAGCTAGAATTACTCAAGAAATATGTAGTACAAATACTCAAAGCTACTCTATGGCACCAAGGGCACCCTATAAGGACACTTTGCCAAGTTCTTACATTTATTATAACCCATTGTAGGGGCACTACTTTACTGTCATTACTTAGGACAAAAGACTATTTGTATTAAGAAGACAACGAGTCTCCATCAGCAATTAATGCTCTACCAGTAAGCTCTGTTAGCTGATTAGCTCTCCTGAAGGGACAGCCTCTGTTGCTTATCCAACATAAAACTTACTGATTTCCCTCAGCTATTTTTGAATAATCAAACACTTTTTCAAATGCATTCCTCTGCGTGCTGCTAACTTTTTGTGCATCACCAGTTCTGTCACACAAAAAGTAAGGCTACCGCCCTACATTAACGTCATTTTCAAGTTATTTTTTCTTACTGATTACTATTTCATCATATCTTCTGGACTGGGGCATCCCTACTGCAGTCATTTCTCACAGAAGCTTTTACTCCTGCTTTCCTGGATGTGCAGGTTCCCGCTCTCCTTCCATTGTATTTCAAAGTACCTAATGTCTGGTCTAACACAAGCTCTATGCTGCTTATCTTCTTACTCATAAACACAAGGAGCCTCTAGAGACAAAGAACATTGCCAAGCCTGTACCTTAACATGGTGGACAAGGCATTCCTGCCCTGTCTGTGTGAGTCTATTGAAAGACAGACTACACTGATATTTTGCAGGATGTCACTAAAAGGACAGGCAGTGGTGTAATGAGTGTGTGTGTGTGTGTGTGCTTTTATGACATAAAATTCGGCCTTACTGCACTGATGGCCCTGGACGACGACATCCTTGATGGCCAGCAAACCACGCTGGCCTGAGGTCACCACTTCAAAGACAATCTGCAGAGGGAAGAGAAAGCCCATAACCATGGTGATAAATGTACACACCTTCAAAATGTCACATACACACACGGCAAAGCAAGGGCTCCTGAGGGAACCACACAAGGTGGCTTAAACAACGGCCATGTTGCTTGGATTCAACTAAAATTCAGAGGATGGAGAGAACACTGTGCACTGATGTGTTGATCAGTAACAGGTAGAATACAGTTTGGCTTCTGCTATTAGACAGAAAGTCTTATTTAAATGTCTACAAACAACACATGGTCACCTCTTTATTTTTGAATTAATATTTTTATCATTTGAATAACACTGTCTGGCTTTTACATTGTGTGAACACTTTATGACAAATTGCCCAACAGAAATTCTGAAATCCTTTCAAGTTTTTAAGGTACATTAATAGTGTGATGAATATTCAGACCAGATTAGTTTTAGGGAGATTAGTAATTAATGTAAATGTTTCTTGTCTGACATCTGCCATGCCAGTAATTTTTATGTAATAAAACTCCACATATGTACATAATAAGTATGTACATATGTGGAGTAAAGTATGTAAGAATGTAAAACATAGACTGTTGTTCTGTAACTTGCTATTAGACGTTCAATGAACTCAAAACTCAAAATGCAACCACTTTATGTACTTTACAACATGTAACCTTTTTACAATGTGGAGAAAATATACAGTTCTTTAAAATAACTAAATTTTTTTTGCTATTTTTTTCTCTTCCTGCAGTTAAGTGATTATCCGTTCATTGACTTGGATACTTCAACATCAAAAACGATGGAAATGCACGTCTCTATTAAATATTCCATTATATCCCGTGGGAAAAGGAGTTCTGTGTGTGAAGTATGGAGGCAGTTTTATCTATGTACCCCATGTATTTGTATTCTCTGTGGCCTAAATCTAGCTGATATGTATTATCTTACCTCAAGTGTACAACTCTGAACATTAAAACATGAAGTGACAAGAAAATGTTTAACCAGACATACTGCATATGGAACTTATGTTGGTGTGAAGGTAGTGCATAAATCAAGAAGGTGCTTTCCTCTCTGTAATATAGAGACTTTTCATCCTGTGCAAATTGGACATAAACAGACAGAATGTCGCGAAATTACACTATCCTGCCTCCCCATGCAGAACTAGTACTTCATAAAGTTATCTTTTTAGACACAAAATATTTTACATATTTCACGTTACTTTCGTGACATGATAATTTGAAAAGATGTTTGTGGTGCATGAAGTGCTAGTGTTTTCCACATACTTAGAAACTTGCATACTATATGTATTCCATAAAAGGGTGATTTCACACATGGCTGGTTATCAGTCATCTTCTCAACAAGGTGATCTTATTAATGGTTTCTAATGTGTCAAACAGATGCTTACAAGTGTACTTGCTGTTTGACTGATCAGTGCTCAAAAAGCAGGTGTAAATGTGATACAAGAATGAAAGTAACAGGAGAGCACATTTTAACTCAGCTCAGATTTACAAGAGATCTGCCAATAAAAGTGCCCCTAGCCTCTCGGGTCAAGGCTAACGGCTGCTTAAACCTATGACAGAGTAAAGGACTCTGTGGTATATGGATACTGTTTTTGCATTTGATAGATCCTCATTTAGATTTCATATGTGGACAAGGTCTTTGTAAACTCAAGTTCATTGTGCAAGGGATTCGAGTGGTGTCTCCAGGGGCTGATCCTATAACACAGGATCTATGCCCCACTAACCTGGACCCACTTGTTAAAAGACATTTTCAGCATTCCTGCAAGATACACATGGCCGAGGCTAATTCCATGATAGATTAAAATTAAACACACAGCTGCACATATAGAATACATGTGGTGTAACACTTGTGCATGTATCAAGACACTCTATTTTTAAATACGTCCCAACACTGTACTGCATGCTTTCTCTTTGCTTAGATTGTGGGCATGACAAAGATTTCAAGGGACAAACTAAGAATTATTCATAATGAAAACTTTAACAATTAGCTGTCAAGAGTTATTACCGCCATTTTGCTGTACTACTGAATACAGTTATGTAATTACATAATCACATAGGTACGTTATGAATTAAATTTACCCTTGTCTGTGCGGACAGGCTCATGATGACTCGTTTAGTTTCAATAACAAGGAAATTAACAAATAAAATGTCTACGGCTCGACTTACAAACACAAATGTAGCACCAACTGAAAGTTTAAAATCCACAGATTCAATGGAATTTCTTTGCGTATTTCAATGAATGAAAAACACTGTCAAATTATCCCATGGTTTTGTTGTTGGTGACCTTTTTAAATGCTAAAACAAGGGTTACACTGCCTCATCACAACTCAGAGAACATGCTAATATAATAACACACAAAAAGAGGAACTTAAAAAAAAACTATGAGGGTATACACTTCTGTAAAAAGAAGGTCCAGGACGGAAAGCCACAGTTGGGTGAAATGGAATGTCTGGCTTGCCTCCCTCTCTGGGTGTGGTGCTCCCCATAGACTAACCCAGCCATTCCTCTTGTCATCAACCACAGTATCCCACAGAATACCAGCCTGCCACCCCACCTCTTCCTAAATATAAGCCCACCATGAGGATCACAATTCAGAAGCATCCTAACTAGACCAAATTTCCTTAATACTGTCCTAACTTTAGGATAACCACAACAGTGCCCTAAAAAAATCTGTTTTAACCCATTTCTACTGCCATTCTGCTGAAAACAGAAAACGCTATCAGTTTTCAGCAACTGTGACAGGCAGTATAAAAAGTTCACTTTAACTAGCATAATCACGGTACATTTCCTCATATTGCATGGTCTCGCTTGCAAGAGACTCTGCAGTTCAAAAATCTCAGAAACTGCAAACAGACTTTCCCCTGTTCTCTCTCATTCACTGGTGGTTCTAGGATTTTTTAGGTGGGTCCATGACAGGGCCACAGTTTCTACTCAAGGGCCTAATAAATGCCTTCAAATTCTAAAAGCTCCATAATTACTCACAATATCTATATGATATATTTGGATATATTATTCACATTATACACATATATTATTCAGTGTGTTTTACACACACTGTGTTCGGCAGCAGACAGTGTAAAATTTAAACATGAGGCGTAAGCGGTAAAAATGGGACAAGTTCAGAAACCAACCCCCTGTACAAGGTCTCGAGCCTTGGAACCTTTAACTTGAAATGAAAATGAAAATGACACATTATAGTGAAATCATATAGGGAAACAGGTAATTGCTGTAGAACAGAGGGGGCCAATCCTAGTCCTGGAAATTCACCATCCTGGAGGGTTCAGATCCAAAACCACTGTGTCTAATTTTCAGATGCCTCTGAACGCATCTATTAATTGGATGAGGTGTCTTACATAAGAGCCAGAGCTGAACTCTGCAGGCAGGTAGATCTCCAGGACCAGGATTGGGAATCAGTGTGTTCTACATCAATGTCAGACAAAAACGAAGTGGTACCTGACCGCCTTGGTTGCAAACAATGATTTACTCATACTAGCCTTTTTGCACCAGCCATTCTAAAACTACTGAAGAGACTAACTGCTTCTATTGCACAGAGGAGGTTTCATTTAGCAGAACCATTAAAACACTGATTTCCACTAACTTTAGCTAAGTTATTATTATCCAGTAGCACTCCTGAAACTGAAACTGCAGAGCGGTGACACCCCATTAAACAGCAGGGGGTGCCCTTACAAACTAGTTTTTTGCTTTAGTTTTTAATATTTTTAGTTTTTTTAGACAGTTTTACATTGGTAGGTCTCTAGCTAACTAACTTACATTTGCTATTTTGATTGCATGTTTATGTCTCAGCTGTGCACATCACAGCTGCTTGAGATAAGTTAACACCTTATAATTCCAGGTTTTTTCATACATTATACTACTTAATATTCAGTAACTACAGGGACTTTAATGCAAGCTGGCTGAGATGTTTTTAGGTTATAGAAGTGTGTGATAAAACTTTGGGCCCGCCGGCGGACCCATAGCTTGTTAACGGCTTATGAGACAGGACAGGATGTTTCCGTAATATGACTTCAGATGTATAAATTATGCTGCATTTTAAAGGAGTGATATTTTTCGTATTACATAAACTTCCTATCTTTAGTCCTAAATTAAGATCTGATAGGTGAAGATAAGATTTTTCACAAATTACATTATAGAAGTCTTATCTTAAGTTACGAATTACATCTCATCTTACAGTACCTTATTTCAAGTTAGGAAATCCTAAACTATTTGTCTGAGGTCAATAATCAATTTGTTAGCAACTGACAATACACGCACAGCTGAAATGTAAACACATAAGTCAGTTGGCTAGACAGGTACTGTTTTCGGTGTAAAAAACAGTGTGTCAACACCCAGTGCTGTTTATCAGAGCACCGCCGCTCCCCAGTTTCGGTTTCCATTTTTTCAAAGCTTTTACTGGTGTGCAAACCGTGTTATGTCATTTCTCCTAATAAACAGTCTTAGGTTCACATTATTTATCGCCATTGCTGCAAAATTTATTTGACAAGTTTTCATCAACATCAAAATCAACGATTTCAGAACTTCAGTTGCTACACTCTAACAGGTTTTAGATAGAGAGACTGTCTTACCTAGTTGTTTTTTGCAGGTTTATTAAATTTCCGAATACTGGCGGAGTGTAGTAAAAAGGAAGTTCCAGTTACTTTCACTTTCATTAAGTTCTTCTAGTATCAATGTGCAGTCAGACAGAAACTTGTGAAGTACTTCTGTGTAAAAATGTAAGCTGGATGTTTACCACTACGTTACTGACATATTTTCACAAATGCTTCCCTCTAGAAAATGACTGCCATCTATAAAAGAACATTTTATATAAATTTACAGCTTAACTTTACCTTTCATGGAATGTCTCACAATTCAGCAACTGCCCAATGACTTCTATTATTAATTGTTTTGGTTGTACAGAGAAAAATTCTATATAGTATAGTCAAAATTACTGGCTGTGGAAAATAACCATGTGCTCCTGATGCACTACATAAAGTTTAGCATACAAAAAATGCTAGAGTATTCCTTGTACCACCAAAAAAAAAGTTTTAACCATGAAAGTGCTAAAATTGCAGAGAAATGAAGTTCATGATGGTCACCTCTGAATTCTTATTTTAATGTCAGAATAGCAAAATACAGTATGAGTGTATGCTTTACACAGCAAAAGTTCTTTATAATACGTTACAGTATAAAAGAATACTGTTGGAAAAAGAAAGAAAAACACATCTATTCTTGACCTCAGTTTCTTCTTTCAACTCTTACAAACTACATGGAAGCATTTATTTCTTTTTAGCTTTTCTCACTTTTTCTCGGTATTATCTGAGTATCATTACACAATGCCATCGCCATCAGTGGGGTCAGAAACGCCCATCAGATAGCACCATAATTATCATACCTTCTTGCTTTTATGAAAAATTGAGCGCCGCTGGCTTTGGGTCAGCACTCGCCGCTGTCATTATGGCACGGTTCATAGAAAATTAAGAGGCAGCCACTTCTACATTACTTCAGCCACACAGTATAACAGTCCACCCCCGCAGAATCTTTTGTTTGTTCAAAACAAGCAGCAGTCAGCAGTAAATGTGGCCCTCATATTGCTAATGATATTATGTGCATACTGTAATTAGCATCAAGGAGACAAAAGAGAGCACCAAGGCGTTTGTATGCTTTTAACTGGTGTAAGATGTTGACTTGTGCTAAGCAACGAGTCGTTCCATCGCTGTTCTCTTAGATAAGGGAAATAAGTGTTTCAGGTTTTGTGGTGCTGGGATTCTAAGGTGCACTACCAGTTGTTGTTGTTGATTAAACACATAATGAAAAATAGATAACGGGCAAAAAGAAAAATTACAGAAAAATATGCAGATTCAGAAGCTTGTGCTTCAAAATTACAGAGTGACATGATATTCCAAATGCATGGCATAAACAATTAAAAGTTTTGCTATGCAACCTGACTGCAGTTTAATTAGAACGGAGGAGAGATTGTATCTTCGAGGGAGAAAAACACCAAATCAACCCCATAATTACAAAATAATGTCCAAAGCACCAGGTGGTTTCATTCCGACAATCACTTAGGATACTGTGCAATTAAAGCTACCTATAATTATCTCGACTTTGCTAATTAGACACGAATCTGTGGTGCACTGTCTTTATTCTTGTCTACGTTCGCAAAGCAGAAATCATTGGTTGTGGTTTTGCAGGTGAAATCTTTCAAAACACTGAGAGGACAGTCAGGTTTTCATGAGCTTGCCTGCTAACACGAAATAACTTCAGTTACATTTCCAAAACATTTCAAACCTTTCTAAACACTGTTCAGGCTCCCTAATCAAGAGAATTTTCTATTTGCAAAACTGTTCCCTAATTGGGCTGACTAGATACCATCTACTTTTTGAGAAGGAGAAAAAGCAAAAAAAGAGGTGGGCTCTAAGGGATTTGAGCGGTAAATACAAACCCTAGCAACATTTAGAAGACAGCAGGATCCCTGACATTCTACTCCTTGATTTCAGATGTATAGGATGCCAGACATTTAAGTCTAAGTGCTGTGCTGAAACACACCCAGGCATGCCAAAGAGTGGGCTTCAATTCCCTCTCTGTTCTGACCAGGGTTTAGAAACAGAATAAAAAATAAATCAGTTCAATCTGAGCAGAACAGACATCTTAATGTTTCTGTTCTTGCGTGCCAACACCAACACTTGTTACTAGAGCAAAACTAAAATTGGCACAAAATCAAGCACATAGCCATGCAATATATCTATAGACAGTGGCTTTAAACATGACACTGCCACAGAATGCCACCTCTGCCCCAAGTCAGTTTGTGAAATTAATGCCCTGCTTTATCTGCCATGGTGAACTAAAAATCGCCTACACTCAGTTACATCACTCATTACAGAGTTCCAAACTGCCTTTGGAAACAAAATCAGCACAAGAACTGTGTGTTGGAAGCTTCATGAAAGATCACTATGTGCAATGCTAAGCATCAGCTAGAGTGGTGTAAAGCACGCTGTCATTGGACTCCGGCGAGATGGAAAACTGTTCTCTGGAGTGATGAACCACACTTTATTATCTGGCAGTCTAACGGATGAATCTGGGATTGTTAGATCCCAGGAAAACGCTACCTACTGAAATGCTAAGTGCCTACAAAGACATTTCAGACAATTATACACAACTTTATGGCAACAGTTTAGGGAAGATCTTTTCCTGTTCCAGCATGACTGAGGGCCATAATGCTCATGGTTTTGGAATGGGATGTCTAACAAGCACATATAGGTCTGATTGTCAGGTTTCCACATACCTTTGGCCATCTATTGTATGTTTGCAAAGTTGAGTACATTTGTTTTTTTAAGAACTTGACTACAAAGCCTAGCTGGTTAAAATTATCCAAAGGCATTTAGGAGTGTGGAGATAAGAAATATATACAAATAATAATACAGTTCAGGTTCTTGTTAGGTTCTGGGATACACAGAACAAAAAATGAACCTTAGCTGGTAAGACAGACTTCAAATGAATGTTTCTGTTCTAGAACAATTAAGAGGGTTTACAATTATACAAAATTCTGTTCCTCGAATCGGTTTGGAGCCCAGATTGCGACAGAGCTGTAGCTTAACCTCAAGATTACCCTTGTTATTATGTGGACAAAATTATATCTGCTGATCCTTTTTTGTGTAATGAAGAATAGTCGGGTTATCATGAGAAGACAACTGAGTACAGCTCCAGGGCCCTGCTTTATATTATCATCCTCAATAAGAGCTCAAAACATTATCAACACTCAAAACTGAATCAAAACATAATATCTGCAACATAACTGACTCTTTGTGTTGACTATTTTATCTCCCTGAACTGCTGGTGGACTAGGAAAAATTGTTTTAATATTTCCAAAGTCATCTGCAGATATATAAAGCTCACATGAAGTATTAATAGCATTAGAAACACTTAAATAATTTATTAGCTGCACATACCATACACAATGAGAACTGAAGTCATACCAGTGGCATGATATAGAATTATTAACAGAATAAGCTTCTTCAAGTCAGAGCCCTCTGCTGTGTTACTGTATTCTGCCCACGCAGGCTTTATAATAGGGCTGTAACAATACACACATTTCACAATACGATACGCAGTGTGGTTTTTGCACCATAATACTATACATTTTGGATACAGAAGTAAAAAAGTAATGTCAATATTCACTGTGCTGTTATGTTTTTGTCTAAAGTTGTCTGCAGCACCTGGTGAAATTATTATTAAAGTGCCCATCTCATTCAAATCTTAATTTTCCTCAATTTTTGTTTTGAATGAAAGAGTTTGTTCTTTGATTTATGCATTTTGTCCTTTCAACAAAAATCAAACCACCTTGGGAGCCACAACATTTAATGTCCAGTTTGTCTCAGTATGTGATAATGTCCTAGTATAGACTAAACAATATAAAAGAAAACGCAGACTTACTCTACTCTGCTTTAAGCTTTAGCTATAGCCACTTTTCTTCCATCTCCGCCAGAAAACTTTTCCTCAGAAGTTGAATAGTTTCTTGTAAAATGTCTTTCAGCTTTCGGCTGTTTTATGAGGCTGAAGTCGCTTCTCATTCTCCATCTTCTTGCTGTACTTTCCCGTTCCACCTTAAATTCTGACAGGCGCCAAATGTAAATGCAGCACCGTTTAAGGTGGACCGGGAAAATTAAAAAGAGAAGCGACTTCATCTTCGCAACTTCTTAGTGTTTGACAGTCTCTCGTTGCAGATTTAACATATCAGGAAACCAGCTGCGCTGCTTATAAATGCGAATAAGTCTATTCGTCTCCAAATGTTCGTCTGTCTTTCTCTTTTCCTTTTCGTTCGCAACTAGCCAGGCGAAACCTTGTTGCTAGGTGACCTGCAGTCTGCACGCCAATTCTCAGTCATTGAGAAACAGGGCTTTCGCGTTATGTTGCGCACGTCCCGTCTCGAAGATATTTTAATGACACAGCGGAACCCCCCAACTCTCTACAACGAGACCAAAACCATTACAAATAAAAAAATCATTACAAATAATTTGCTTTAAAAGTTCCAAGTCCTCAGACAGTAAGAAAATAGAAATCATGTATAGAAAAAAAAAGATGCATCGATAAGCGTTTCATAATTGCATCGCAGTCCTTGAATTGTAATCGAATCGAATCGTGAGGTGCCTAAAGATTCCCACCCCTAATACAGAGTATAATAGAACAAAGACAACAATTCTAATTTGTCAGCATATGTGATCTTCAAATCATTTTCTCTCACATAAAACCAAACTGTATTCCATTCATAGTGGGTATAGTCTCACAATCCCTGTATAAATTAAAAGAATATTAATATGCATTTCGTAATGCCCCAACTTGAAGTGTAATAAAATCATAATACAGTTATTATTATCAATGAATGAGCATGTGTTGCTAATGAGACTCATGTGTTATGAGTGTACCAGCCATGTCTCATCGGAACCCATCTGTCTGCTCTAGCAATGCCGGTTCTAATGGGCTAATTCGGCAAGGCAGCACTTCCCTTCGTGAGGTGAGGAGGTCTCGCTCTGCCAATTAACACCGGACCCCCTCGTGCACCCTGGAGAGAGGACGACTAATAACCAGGCATGTGTGAAATCAGCCTCCTTTCTCTGGACCCCAGCGCAGTCCCGCCACACGTGAAAATGAACCACCGGACAGGGAGAAAATGATTTTTTTTTTCTAATACAGCAGGAAGGGTAAGGTTCATTATTTTGTGTGTGTGAGAGAGAGAAATAGATAGAGAGAGAGAGAGAGAGAGGGAGAGAGTGAACGAGAGAGGGAACAAGAATGAATGAAAGGGGGGAAAATGGGAGAATAAATGTGACAGGGGTGTGGAGAGAGATACAGAGTAAGAGAGAGCGAGAGGGGAGAGGTGAGACAGGTGAAAACAGGGAAGGAGAGCTAGAGGGTATGTAGAGAGCTACATGTATTTGATTATGAAACCATACTCCATTGCATACATATTAAGCTCACATTACAACTACATGCACTTTAGAAAATGTGATGCTTAAGTTATAAATACGGATTTCCTGATCCATCTCAAATAATCTGTTTTAATAGTAGATCACGGGAAATAATCAATTAAATGTTTGCACTTTATTTAAATCACTGTAGTAGAGGTGCCATAAACGGACATTATCCTCAACTTGCAGCACTGAGGAGTGTTTTCAGTTAACAAGCAGTGAATGCGGAACTATTTTAAAGGGAAACTTCCGCAATAAAATCTGCATCCCCAGAATTTCAGCTGTTTTAAGTGTCTCAACAGTTTTCGCCATTTAAAATGTGAATGTGCAGCTGTTACATTCTAAGTCTATTTATTTCAAGTACAAAATACACTCCCATGACATTTTCACTCACAAATCTTGGCTGGTGTGAAAATGAAAGCACTGTGGAAACGTTCTGCTTTACCAGCCGTGCTGTGCTACTTCTGGCTTAACCCCTTTAAAATCCCAGACTTACTACATCCTAAAGCTTATTAGACTTATTATTAAGTATCTACTTGGGCTACAATGTAAACTAGTTATTCTTAAGTTTAACAGAAATTTGTAATTATTTTGCTGTAGCATTAATTAGCAGTCTAGCATAACTTACCTACATTTTTAGCAGTTTTATCTATGAAAACACAAATATTGGATCAGTAAGAACCCTAATGGACCAAGCATCTAGTCAGTAATCCATTTTGAGATTTTGCCAGTGGTCCCCTTAACTTGTTTAAATCTGCTGCCAGAGGGGCTACAGCATGTGCATGTCCATGTTGCTCATATTTAAAGGTATCAGCAGGAAGAATCTGCACTTTCTGTGTGCTACAGTGTTTCTATCACCATAAAAGATGCATAAGGCTTCCTTTATTGTCGCATGCACTGTGATTTTTTCACTCAGAGCGCAGTCGCAATTCAGATTGGTAAACATGTATTATTGATTTGTTTAAGCAGAGTAACCATAAAATGTGACTGATGTGTGTTTTCTTGTTCAAAAATGTAGCTTATGAGACAAACAGAATAAAAATCTACATATTTTGACCGTCAGATCATGCACTTTACCTGTCAAATAAATACATCAACAGCATTGAGAAATCGTTTTTGAAAGGAGAAAGGTTGAAACAGACAGGTTTAAAGGGTTAAAGTACTTAGCACATTAAAGTACCACTTGCATTTAAAGTCTTTGTGTTGAAGATTTTATAGTCAGAAACACAGTTAGCTTGTTAGTTAGCCAGCATGATCTACTTTGGTATCATCCCCCAATATAAAAACATGTATATAATCCAACTTACAGTTACAGATGAAAGCAAATACCTATGGCCTAATCAATGACTACTAAATGGTTGCTGCATTTAGAAAAATATGAATTATCCACCACTAAAGCAACCCTTTACTCTGCCATGACAGAAGGTTAAAAGTTAATAATAAATCAGGATTGTTTCGAAGGTTCATGTGCAACTTTTTAGGTATGGAGCTTGTATTAAAGATGAATTTGTACATGAATCCAATACAATGAGCACAACCATTCAACCTTCATAGTGATCAATCTATGTCTAAAACTGGAATAAGTATCAGCCAGCATTATATTACCCATGATCACCCTCACTGATCCAATCCTTACCTGGTAGAAGTTGGGCCAGTAGGTGCTGATGGCAAGTTCTACATGGGTCCAGCTCCGACTGACAGGTCCTGAGGTGTTCCACACAGGCAGGCCCATGGGACTGTTATTCTCCTTTATGTAGATGTTGAGGTACCCAGGGCTGCCACCCTCCCTTCCTGACACAAAATATTGGAAGATGACACAGTGTGTGTCATTTTCTTTGAGCTGAGGGCTCAGGAGCAGAGCTTTCTGTCCAGCGAAACGGCCTGACGTGTTCACCATCATGAAGGCAGAACCTACCAGAGGAAGAGGAGAACTCATGAACATGAGAACATGAGACATGTTTGGTGTTCAAAGTTTTCTTTTTTAGTTTTAAGCCTCAGCTACAAGACTAACTTATGGAAGCGTATGTACATCTATTAGCAACATCATCCTAAATCATTACACACTTGCCTCAAACCATGTGTTCTTAAATAACCTCAAATAGACTTGCTTATGTGGTGTGTTGCACTGTGTGATATACTGTTATCTATAAAAATGAACAAAAATGCATTACACTGTCAGAAAAAAAGGTTCTGTGCAGGTACTTTTTTCGTTGTGACAGTAGGGGTACAACCCCAGTGACAGTTTAGCACCTTTTTTTCTGAAAGTGTAGGTAAAACACTAATAGCAGCCATCTTTAAGGCTTATTTAGTCCTTACCTAATTTTTAGGTCTAAGCATGTCATACAGACAGAAATCACATAAGAAAGACTATTTAAGATTACTTAAGATTACTTACTGTCTTGACTGATCATACATTTTGGGTGAGGGTAAAATTGTGTACATTTGAACTAATACTTTAAAATGAGATGCTGGTTATGTTTTCAGTAAAGCACAGAAAAGATAAAGTAGGTTGGGGCAGAGCTCCAGAGGCATTCAGCTCTAGGAGGGAGTGACAGCCTCCTCTGGAGTGGCAATTAGCTCTCTGAGACAGAGAGGTTTTGACCGTTCTCTTTGTAATAAAATATAATGTTTGTGAGACATACGGCATACATTAATGTGTTTATCAACATGGTAAAAGCCTTTTTCCGACAGTAATTGATTAAAGCGGAGCCACTTCATTAAGGGAGCTACTTAATTCATCTTAATTAGCAACACTAATTAATATATATCTGATCTCATTACAAAACTTAACTGGAGCCAGATCAGCATATACAATGGCTCTCCACTGCCACAACTGCTACTGTAAATTACTTTGAGACAAGCTGCATTGGAAAGTCTCTCTCTCACACACACACACAAAAAAAACACTTCCGATCAGTCGCAAAGCACACACAATTTGTTAATCTACTCTGTGTATTAGCATTGACATTCACCTGTGACCTTGCAGGCTGTTACCTGATTCGTTTACTACACAAAACAATGAGAATTGATAGGGCAGGTTTACATTCAGTGATTTTAATCATAAGAAAGAACACATTCACACATGAATACACATGCGGCAGAGGTATCGGTGGCACAAGGCCAGCACAATCTGATACGAGTTCCTCAATAATAATCAGATGGTGTAAAGGTTAATACGATTCTCTCATCACCAGCCAACAACACACGGGTGGAAGAGATTATATTGACAATACTTCCAGTGAAAAGGGCAGATCGTAGCCTATCAGCCATCAAACCTACTGGAATCCTATTTACTCTTACTCTGCCTTGTGCACTCTCTCTCTCGCTGTCTCTAGTTCTCTCTAACTGAACCTTAGTGATATGTAGGAAAGTTGTACTCTTTGACTTCAAAGCTCAGAGAGTAATCACTCTGACAGCAGCAGAACAGAGCAAAGCAGAACAGATGCAGGGGTGACATTAACGTGTTACGCTAAGCTACATGTAGACAACCACCTGAGAGAGAGGCTAGAAACAGAGAAAGAAATAACAGGATGTACACATTTAGAAATCATCTTTCTTAGCCTTAAACTCAAAAGATATACATCCATATAATGTACTTACATAGCCACAATAACTGGTGTTATCAGTAGCAATTCAAAATGTAACACAATGGAATGTGCTTTAAGGCTCTCTGACTCCATCTGTCCCCAACCACACACGACAAACAACTCATCACTCACATCACTCACACAGCAGCAGATGGAGAGAGGAGGAGGATGACTGTGAGGAAGAGGATTGTAGGATAGGAATAAAACTATAACACTAAAACATGAATTGCCTTCAGCTGTGTGTGAACTTCTTACTGATAATCCTCACTATACTATATACACCTTTAAGCTGCTGATAATGTTCAATATTCTATATACAGACGAATGAGGAATAAAAGGGAAACTATAAAACAAGGAGGAAAAGAAACATAACGCTAAAGCGGCATCTGGGGAAAGACCTAAGTAGGGAAAGTAGGGATGGAAACTGCGCCCGAACATTCATTGACCATGATGTTGGTACATTAATGCAATATGTAAGCAAAAAACTGAAGAGTAAATGGTCCTCATGTGACTGAGAATATCAATGCAAGGTGTGAACAGATTGTGTTAGCCAGAACAGTCTGTCCACATCTACATACAGAGGGTAAATTAACAAACCCCTAATTCCAAAGACGAATCTACATTTAGGAGTTCAGTGGTGTAAAAACAGAAACTGGTCTACAGAGATGTGGCAAGAAATGATGAGTCATCCTTCACTGCATTTTCCACAAGTGGGCAAGTGCATGAGACAATGGTACAGACCTGAATGACTTGACCCCTACAGTGAGACAGTGCCATGGCTCTGTTATGCTGGTGGGCATTTTGCTGGCATGGCTTGAGTCCACTTGTCTCTTTAGTGGGACGGATCATGACAAATCAATATCAAGTTATGCTGACTGATGATCTTTATTCTATAATGATTTCTAACCTGGCGCAAATGGTCTCTTCCAGGATGACAGTGCCCAATCCACTGGCCAAGAGGGATCACTGAATGGTTTGATGAAAATGTGTAAACCATATTTAACATTTCATGTTTGTTTCCTTAATTTGTCACCACATAATCTACTTAGGTGGCACGGTGGCGCAGTGGGTAGCGCTGTTGCCTCACAGCAAGAAGGGCCTGGGTTCGATTCCCAGCCGGGCGACCAGGGTCGTTTCTGTGCGGAGTTTGCATGTTCTCCCCGTGTCTGCGTGGGTTTCCTCCGGGTACTCCGGTTTCCTCCCACAGTCCAAAAACATGCAGTCAGGCCAATTGGACGTGCTAAAATTGCCCCTAGGTGTGAGTGAGTGTGTGAATGTGTATGTTTGTCTGTCTCCCCTTGCGACGGACTGGCGACCTGTCCAGGGTGTATCCTGCCTTCCGCCCAATGACAGCTGGGATAGGCTCCAGCACCCCACCGCGACCCAGAAGGATAAGCGGTTTAGATGATGGATGGATGGATGGATAATCTACTTATTCTTTTGAGCCCTATATGGATAATGCTCAACATACAGGAGGTGGAAACAAGTTGCAAGTACTGCTTACGCCAGGAAACGAATTCATTAACATGAAAGCTAACGTACTGCAGAGAGTCCTGTAGATAGCTAGATGCCTCTCCACATTTCTTCCTTTTAAGGTCTTGAGTCTTTCCGATTCATAAGGCTCAAGTCCATGTGAAAGTCTGAGTCAACAGTCTTCAAGTCAAAGTCGAATCACAGGTCTTTTTTTAATTTTGTCGAGTCTCAAGTCACCAAATTAATGACCTGAGTATAACTTCAGTCGAAGTCATATTACTCGAGTCAGCACCTCTGCTATATGGACCACTCATCGGTTTACCGACTCTACTGAATTAGTTCAAACTGTGGTCTCACAGCAAAAAAAAAACAACGTAAAAAGTATTCAGATCATAGATTTTTACAAGGATTACATTATGATCTATTTCAAATCAAGGCATTAATAGAGATAGTAATAAGCTAAATATATACAAAATCATCATTTATAGGGTATTTTTATTGGGAGGTGGCTGTTCCACAAGTTTATACTTGTAAAAATAATACCTACTTATTTTTTTTTTGTACATTTTTCCAATATTGTTTTTAAAAATGTTTTTCATTTCTTTTTAAAGATAGAAGATTTAGATTTATGATGAGTTTAATTTTAAATAGCAAAAAACTGTTCAAAAGAAGCAATCCCATGTTTTCATGTTACTACTACTACATTTTGGTGCAGGAAGTGAGACTGCATGCCTGTCCCTCATGGCCACATGGTGAGCAGTTAGATCCCACTCTTTTGAGATTTGCAATTAGATCCCACTGTATATGTGTCCAAAAGCATGAAAATTAACCTTAGGCACTGTCACCATTGAAACACATATTTCCTGCAATTAAGTCCACTTATTTGTGTTTTAATAAAAATATTTTTACGTGTGTAGCTGTTGTGCAGCTATGCGGCTGTGTTTGCTAGTCATGTACTGTAATATACAATACAATTATGCCTTTGAGCATTATATTGATAATACTCCATATATATCATAAACAATATCTGTTTTTAAGCACTATATTGCTAACGCTCAATGCAGTGTGTCCAATGTATGCGTTTAGGTTTTATACAGATAATGCTCTTGAAGGCCTAACTGGTTATGAAAACAAAGTTGAATACGCTCTTAGTTGAGCCTGTTCAGAGACTTGAAGGCTTCGTCACACACGCGCATGTCTCCATTTGTTCACTCAGGTGGTGTTTGACTCATAGGCGATCTGTGATCCACTTGGCAATGCCAAAGAGCTGAGTAAGTAACATGCACAGCTCACCCGCCTTTGATCACGCCGTTACGCTGACCACACAGTGAGTTGGGAATGACTGTTGTGTTTGTGAAATGCATTTTAGTGAGTGCAGTGGCTTAATGTTTATTTTTGTTTTTATTGTTCTGTTTGTAGAAGAATATACGTATGAAAAGCAACACAAAGTAACCCACATACAAATGACACAGCTGGGTTTGTGATTTATACAATATCTTACCATACGCCCACAAACACACAGACACACATACACACACAATCACTCACAAACAGCCAGCCTCTGTAAACAGTCGCACTCTCTGAGGCGTGCACTCTCCATCTCGCCACTATTACGCCAACATCCATAGCTGGCTACAATAATTAGCCTCCTACTCTGAGACCAAATTATAATGAGACTGGTTTAGCTCTGGACTTCAAGCACAAGAATGTATTTCTTCACCTGTCTATGAGCTTATTTACTCTCGTCACATCTGCAAAAACAAGTCAGACTCCCTGAAAATACGAATAAAACCTCTCAATTCTGTCACCCACACAAATGATAGTCGTGTAATGCTTACGGGGAGAATTCAGCGTACGAAAAGCAATATTTAAGCCCTTAAATGGTCAGAGCAGGCCCAATATTTTTGCACTGAAGTCCCTGTAGTTACTGAATAATAAGCCTTAGTATGTAATAAGCCTGAGATTTTAAGGAGTTAAGAAGAACTTGGATAATGTCCAGATCATGTCTATACTCCAGTTAAAACTGCATCTTTGTGAACGTGTTTACACTTTGCATTAACACATTTTTTGTATTCTGATCGTATCTGGATATATAATGGCTGGATTCCATTTATACTTTTTTTTTTTAACTAAAATGCATCTTCTGTGTGACTAGGCGCGATCTGTGTAAAAAGTACATCAACACATTTCTATTTTACTTTTGTTTACTTTTTCCATGTTATGACAGGAGCCATCATGCTTGGCTTGGAAACTTTTATTGGCCCAGACTGCAAGAAGGCTCTTAGTTTGTGGAAAACTCCAGTCATGTGTTTCCTCCGTCTTTTGTTTCCTTGTGTATCCTCTCTCCTGCTAGTCAGCACTCCGTAGATGCATTCACATAACTGTATACAGATATGACAAAAATGCATTACATTTACATTTGTGTCAAATTTGGTCAAAATCCATCTCTGCCCACCTCATAATGAGCCAGGTTACACCTTGCATTAATGTGTTTGATGTCTATATCTGGATGAGTCTGGCTGGATTCCCATTACACTTTGTATCAATCCCCTAAAATCCCAAGCTTATTACATACTAAGGCTTATTATTCAGTAACTACAGGGACTTCAAAGCAAACTGGTTTAGCTATTCTTAGGTTATAGCAGTGTGTAATAAAACTTTGGGCCTTCCAGCCAGGTCTGGCCTTTTAAGGGGTAAAAAGTGTCCTCAGTGGGTCCAGATGAGATCCAAATTTACTTTTCCTGCATTAAAAGCACATCAACACATATATTGTTTCCATTTCACATCTGTTTTTTTTTTTACTTTCATTTCATTTTCTTGTTCATTCTCTCACTCAGAAAACACATTTCTACTCATGTAATTGTATATAGATATCCAATGAGGTCAAGGTCCATCTCCAACTGTGATTTAAGTGATGCGATCACTCCGTAATCCAATCACAATGCATCCAGGGGGTGTTTACACCTGGCTTTATTCTGTCATCCACAATTAATTTCATTAATGAAAGAACTCAAAGAAAGTATACAATACTGACATTGTTCCATTTGGCAGGATTAAAGAAACAGATTCATTTGTACTTGGCTCAGCTGAGTCTCCAGTGCAACTCTCACTGCGCCTGAAGCATATGAGTGATCAAATAGTAATTTGGGTCCAATGCATCTTAGTTGCATTTACACTTGGCTTTGTCGTGCCCAGATAGCTACCAGATCAGTAAAAGATGAACAAAGTGGCTTAGTGTAAGTAGGTTTTGTCTGCCTCATACTTTCTCTCTTTGAATATTTTTTTCTCTCTCTAACTTGCCTCCTGCTTCGTTCTGTCCTTTTCTTTTTAACAAGTGCATTCTCAGGACCCAATTAAAAGCAGCAAGCTTTCACTTGCTTTGCCCCAGCAGGTGTGCTGAAGTGGTTTCATAAAGGCCACAGCGCTCAGTTCAACGTCTCAGGCGTTTGGGAGAATGACTTTATTATCATATCAGCAGCACTTCAGATTACAGCACAGCACCACAGAGCAAGATGAGGTCCTGCACTTCAGTTGCCCTAAGTCTGTGCTGAAGTGTTCTGAATGCCGGCCTGCACCAACCGTGACTGAAAAGACAGAACAAAAGATAGAACAATGAAAGCATTTATAGATACACACTTTCAATATCCAATTCTTGTGGTGCACTGTAAAAAATGCTTTAATGTTTTAACTAGGAACTTGGTTGTCTTAAAATTTTGAGTTCAGTGAACTTCAAATAATAAGTTAACAGAATGTAAAACGCATATTATTGCTCTTTTAACTAACTACTAGAAGTTCAATGAACTAAAATTTTTAAGGCAACCAGGTTTTTAATGAATATGAATTTTTTGAATATTTTTTTATTTGAATAATAACTTTAAAGTTATGACCACTTAATGATAAAGCTTAGGGCTGGTTTAGCAGTCACATTACTTTCCTCATACCAATGAAATGTTCATAACTTCTAAAAGTGTTCATAAGATCACTTATGTAAACCCAGCTAAGCCCTAACCTCCACTTTGTAAGTTTGGACCACGCTCCAAACTGAGCTTGAGACAGAGGAGGGGAACTCTGAGAACCTTGGTTCTGGGTGTCCCCCAACCCCATCATTTAGCATGAGAGAACAGTCACGGATGATGAGGATGCAAAGTTTTTGTCAGGGAAACTGAAGGGAGAGGGGAGAATATATAGGGTGCAGAATGTGGATGAGGAGGAGTTTAGGGCATATGTAGGCACATGTTAATGGATCCATATTTGCTATATTAGGCTTTAATTCTGATAATTTGTTCAGTGCAATTTACCTCTCAGTGCTATATTTACATAGTGATATATTTATAACACTGTGGTAGACCTATTTTACACAACTTACAGTCGGGGAGGCACACTTCAAGAATTTGACAAGCAGCAGAAATGTCTGCAGCTTGTCAAATTTTAAACTAGAAAATAAAAACTTGTAATATCTGCAGTGTCAGTGTAACAGAGCTGCTTTTTAACACAATGCATACGGAAGCTTAAAAGGAAAACATTCATAGGAATACAGTGAGTTCACTGAACAAGCACTGGAAGATACTTTACAAAGATTAAAGAATTTCTGCAAAATGAAGAAAAGAAAATTTTTTATTGAACTGAATTGATCACTTTTTTGTTTAAAAAAAAACAACTGAAAACTTTTAAAGAAGATCTGTGATGTGGGGCATTTTTTTCTAAATGCAATGCAATTTGATTGTCAAGAAAATCTTTCCTCAATTTGATTGGTTTTACTAACTTTAATGTAATGTGTGTTAGTGTGAGTTGTGCTGGTACGAGTGGATCAGACACAGCAGTGCTGCTGGAGTTTTTAAACACTGTGTCCACTCACTGTCCACTCTATTAGACACTCCCACTTTGTCAGTCCACCTTGTACATGTGAAGTCAGAGACGACAGCTCATCTGCTGCTGCACAGCTTGTGTTGGTCATCCTCTAGTCCTTCATCAGTGGTCACAGGACGCTGCCCACAGGACGCTTTTGGCTGGATATTTTTGGTTGGTGGACTATTCTCAGTCCAGCAGTGACACTGAGGTGTTTAAAAACTCCAGCAGCACTGCTGTGTCTGATCCACTTAGACCAGCGCAACACACACTAACACTCCACCACCACATCAGTGTTACTGCAGTGCTGAGAATGATCCACCACCCAAATAGTATCTGCTCTGTGAGGGTCCATGGCGGTCCTGACCACTGAAGAACAGGGTAAAAGGGGGCTAAATAAGTATGCAGAGAAACAGATGGACTACAGTCTGTAATTGTAGAACTACAAAGTGCACCTATACAGTAAGTGGAGCTGATAAAATGGACAATGAGCGTAGAAACAAGGAGGTGGTCATAACGTTATGCCTGATCCGTGTATGTGGAAATGACAGAGCACTCATACCTATTAGCACTTGAGAGACACACCGCACTAAAGGAGCTTTGCCTAGACTACTAAACGCTAGTCTACACTAAACCACTACATATGGACTACACATCAGAGCAGACATTCTGTTCATGTAAAACTTATTCGAGTGACTGGGACCATGAGGCTGACAAAGCCCTAGCAGCTCTGACAAGGTGTGACCATTACCTGCAGCCTGCCATGGTTACACTAATTTACCAAGTGGTCCCCACTGCAGGCAGGCTCGCAATCCGTTTGCTGAGGAGGTTGATGCTGGAGTTTATTTCAGGAAACACAGCATCTGAGGTTTCATTGGGTCTGACTGGACTGCTGGGTGGGCTCGTCAGACTAATGCCACAGCTAATTAAAAACACATACTCGGAGAGGAAAAAACGAGAACATCAGAGGGAAAAATATCTATGTGCTGCTGAATTATCAGACAGAAATGTAAATGTAATATAGCAAGCCAACTTCAAGGAGCCATGCATTAGACTCATAAAATAGGAGAAAGACATATGTGCACTCTTGTGAAGCTTCGTATCCAGTGATTTAAGTCAAAATGAGAACAACACAGTGTAAACTAAAACTAAGACAACTAGGATCATTTGCTGTTAGCAAATATACGTCTGTTGCTTCTTTCAGTTGCCATGACTGAGATGAAATATGAGGTGGATGATGTGGCAAAAACATAACATTACAATAAAAAAGATATGTATCATTATATTGTGTTTTTCTGAGGTTTGCAGAAAAGTTGGAAAGGAAAAATCGACAGAATAGGTTTTTGTTGTTCATTGTTTGCAAAAATAAACTATTTAAAAACAACAGAAAACAAAAGAAACAAAAAGTAAAAAGAAGACATAACATAATAGCATTACGGGCTAACATTCAATCAGATATTTGTTACTATGCAGATTACGCAGTTATGATATACTAATTGTTAGTTGTTTACAGGCTCTCTACAAATGGTGGTAATTTTATTCATACATTCAGTTGTTCAGTGTTGTAGATTCCCTGACGATACCCATGATATACTCAGAAAAGTATACTGTGACCTAAGTTATCATGATAAGGATAACGTCATATTGCCCACACCTAAAAGAAACACATTTCATGCTGCAATTAAAGTGAGGGCTGAGACAGATGTTATAATCAACTGCGGAACTGATGATGCCAACTACAAAATCAGCCTTGAAAGAGGCAGCAAAGGTTGCAATTAGCAAAAAATGGATTTTCTCTTCATCCACTTTGGAAACAGGCTCCTAGACTTAACAATAACTCGCAGGAGTATAATCTACACAATGGAAAACAGTGAGAATGTGATGAATAATTAAACCGAACAGTGAGTATTGATCAAACTCAACTCCAGGGAGAAACAATATTCTGTTTCATTTTTCACGCTCATATAGCTGGAGAACCAAAGAAAGGGCCGTATTATTTGTGAGAAGGAAGGAATGTTCACCATTAGAGCTCTGTATCACCTAATTTAGTTCACAGTGACACCAAACTGTCCAGCGCTAATCATCAAAGTCTACAGAGTTGGGGGGGGGGTGTATTTAGATTCATTATGGCTTGAGTGATAGTTGGAACGAGGGATATAATTTGCAGTAATGACGGGTGCTCATTATTTCGCTCGCAGTTCAGGTCCTGAACCCTGCGAAAATCATTATGTGGTGGAAATCAGAATGAAGGGCCGCTCTTTAGACCCAAAACCTCCAGGTCTCATTTGTTAATAAAACCGGGAGAGGTCACACCCGGGGAAAAGCCTGCCAGCAGCTCGCAAATGTCAATGAAGACAAGGCTATTCTCACATTCTGCCACCAATCAAAAATACTCTCACCGCGAGGTTAGGCAGGCAATGTGAGGCAGCCATGGCCTCAGCTCAATTTTCCCTAAGACCTCTCTAGAACTTTCTCTCTCTTCACTCTCTTTTGGGAGAAAAGAAAAGAGAAAAAAAAATCACTTTATAGTTTGGAGTGCTTCCAGTGCTACAGGATAATTTTTTTTTTTTCTGAAAAAAATCTTCTAGACGTTAGAAAATACTGATAAAAAATTCTCAGTTCCGTCACTCTCTCATTCAAATGACAGTTGAACAATGTTTCTGCACAGAATTTAGCATCTGAAATGCTAAATGTGCTAATTCTGTCTCTTTTAGCTTGGAGCTAATTGGCCAGAGAACAGTCAGAGTTAGACGTGTCATGATATCATTAGCTCAACGCAGCACCCACACGTCTTAAACCATGTTAACTTAAATTACATTATCCTTGGCATAAATTAAACCAAATTCTTCGGCCTAAGCTTGTTTGCTCTTAATGCCTTTTTGGTTGACTAAGATTCTCTCTCACAAACAGAAAGCAGGGACGCAGGGACACACAAGGCTGCTCTCTCTCATGAATTCATATTAGGAGAAAATGCGGTTGCTATTGCTATGCTACTTGCTCCATAATCATATAAGAGGGTCTTCCTTCACCCCTTTGACTTTCCCCCAGTTTAAAAAGCAGAGCAAGTGCAAGTTGCGAACGCACTGAATTCAATTAGCTTATTTCTCACATCATGACTGTGGCTTTCCCCTTCCTGTGAATCGCACGTCTGTCCAATGTGATTGAAATTCTGATTTAATTTCTGACGTCCTTCAGCCCTGTTACCTCACCCGCCCTTTTAACACAGGACAAGAGCTTTGCTTCCTTTCGGGGACGTGCAACACCAAGCACCTTTCAAAACGGCAAAAATAAGAGCAATGTATGGATCCACAGAAGGGGGCAAAGTAAAGCATTATGCAGAGTGCTTAATTCAGTTAATGAGGCTAAGAAAATGAAAAACTAATTCCAAGTCAAGACTTCATTAAAAAAAAAGGCAGTTTCGCTGTTTTGATCTTGGGAGACAAATATTCTGGCTTTCTGGATGCCCCAGACAGAGATGCAATCAAATTTGGCTTGGAAATTTTACAAGGAAAAAATAAGCATTCCTCAGAGATAACATACGCAAACATTAACTGCAATTTGAAAGGAAAAGAAAAATGTTAAACAGATTACAGCTCGCCAGGCAAATTCCAGGCAAATTCCACATACACTGACCAAAAGTTTAGGGACACCTAGCTTTGTTTTTTTAACACAAATGTGTATGTTTTCTTTGTCAGTATGAAATGCCTTGCTATATTAATCAAATTTATATTGAAAGAAACAATATCACATGTAAATAGCCGTGACTATATATGTGACAGTGAAACCTTAGGAATAATGAAATACCATTACAACTCAAACCTTCCATGTATTTAAACCACCTCTGGCCTGTGAGAAAATTCAAATTTCAACAGAAAAAGATTTCCCCACAATTGTATGTCCAGTGTAGACCTGGTAAAGTACATTACATCAAATGATCTCTCTTTCCGACCTCTGATCTCGAAGGTAGAAGAATCTCCACTCTCTCACCTGAACTCCTGACCAAAATGAAACTCTCTACGCCAATTATAAGCAGAATTTATTCCTGCTTGCACACATATTTATGCACAGTCATTTGCAAGCCAGACAATAAGCCATTCAGCCTTAGCTAAGATTGATATAGTATTTAGCATAATAGAGCGTGGGTGAAAAAAGCTAATTAATCCGAGCTGGAAGACCTCTGTATCCCTCAAGCCCTGCCCATTATTCCCCACAAGACTCCTCTGGGGAACATAGGCCCACAGCACTGCTGCTGCCAGCCTGCAAAACTACTTACATCCCTCACTTCAGCAGTTGAAGAAGAGAGGGAGAGAGGGAGAGAGAGAAAGAGAGAGAGAGAAACAGAGAAGCATAGAATAGCAAATCTTGTAGCTGTAAAAGCATTCTCCATGTGTTGAAATAATTTCTGCATTCCAGCAAGTAAAATAACTCAACTACTAATTACTGTCATTTGTAGCTACTTTGCACCAGCAAATAAACCAAATATATATATATGCCTGCCTGCAATATACCTTTTAGTTGAACACTGCCCTGGCATATTTATCTGGTATGCAGAGTTTAATTCCGGCATATTCCTAACATTCCTCATCTAGTTAATGAAGACCTCAAGGACATCTGAATATTAGTTTGTAAATATCTGCTCACCCAATATATCTTCTGAAGTCAATGTTATTAACACAGTTTGTACCCCCTTTTGTTGCACTCTTTGCTGGTCTATCATATTGCTGTGAGGATTTGATTGCAGCCACAAGAGCATTAGAGAGGAACTGATGTTAGCTGATTATTTCTACATTCCATTCCAACTCTTCCCAAAGGTACTGGATGGTGCTCCATCACTTGCTTCTGCATTTTATATCTTTCTAGCTGACGCTTGGCATTGGGCATGGTGACCATAGGCTCATGTGCAGCTGCTCCAGAGCTCATGCACGGCTGCTTTTTAACATAAAGTGTATTAGATTAGGGCATGGAACTAAACTCTACTCCACAATCTCTACAGTATCTCCCCCGTCCTATAGAAAGGTGAATCATATACTCCATCAATACCAGCAAGATAAACCAAAAATAATCAGTGGGGGCTCCCGAGTGGCGCAACGGTCTAAGCATGGGTTCGATCACTGGTGATGCTAAAGCCATCCATGGCCGGGACTCAAAGAGAGCACAATTAGCTTTGCGCTCTCTGGGTATTTAGGGTGGCGCCCCCTTCTCCCACCATCACTCAGTGTGATGCTAGTTTGCGCAGGTGTCTGTCGGCTGACGTAATAGATCTGGCAGTTGGCGCTTTCCTTCGAGCGTGTTTGGCTGTCCAATGGCGTTGCGTTAGTGGCAGTTCGAAAGGATGTGGCGGCTGGCTTCACAGGTCTCGGAGGAAGCCTGTGCTAGCCTTCACCCTCCTAGTGCTGGTGGTGTCGTGGGAGTCCTGACTAGTGGGTGAAATTGGATTTGAGAAAATTGGGGAAAAAAAAAAGATCAGTGAATGCCATTTCAGGTCTCTCACTGGACATTGAGGCATTTAAGTTTGATTATTTAATTAACTGCATCTTCACTTTTCTATTTCTGCAAGCAGGCAAAGCTAGTGATTTTCTTTAGATATGCTCTGGTCAGCACGGCGTCATTTTTTCTACTGGTGCCCTTTGTTTAGAAAATAGATGCGTTGCATATAGCGGAAAATGTAAAGCAATGATCCATCGTAACAACTGGTCGTGAGTGGCTTAAAGCTTTTGCATGAAAGCGAAAAATACAATATGATAAAACACGTTCAATAAATTAATGTGTTCACTAAATAATTTCTTTTTATAATAATTGCAATAACTAATATTAATAAAATTATAAAGTAATAATGCTATGCTAAGTATTATATGATAATATTAAAAACTTTATTTCTAGCACTCTCCCATCCTAAAATAACATAAAAACCATTGAAGCAGATTCAGCAGGACAGATACAAACAGATCCAACAAACACGTTCTTTGGCCCAGTTCTTTAACAGTAGCTATTCCATAATCAGCACAACATATTTCACAACATGACATTAAAACAGAATTCAGTTGATGTGTTTGGTCATTTGTGTGTATACACAGTATTTTACGATGGCTCTGAAAACCAGATTTTAACGTGTCTGATTTACAGTTGGCAGCAACTGAGTTGTTTGTTCTTATATGTTACAAATACAACTAACCACAGTCAATTGTATTTGCTTAATAACCAGGTGAAATTGCCTATTTACACTACTTACCCCTTAAAATCTCAGGCTTATTACATACTAAGACTTATTATCCAGTAACTACACGGACTATAATGCAAAGTGGCTGAGTTATTCTTAGGTTATGGAAGTGTGCAGTAAAACTTTGAAACCACCAGTGGGTTCCTGCCATTTAAGGAGTTCAAGAAGGTGATATAAATAGTTTACATCCATAGAACTGCATTGCAAGAACTGGCAAAGAACTTTGTGCCTACGCTTTAAGTCAGGAAAATACTGTTTTGTGGCAATAGTGCAAGCGCAAATTCGGACCAAAATGGGTTCAAACAGCTATGTGCTGATGGATTTCTAATCCTCATTTCGAACCCTTGTTTCATCACTCCACCCACGTCGGCACTGGCGCTATAATTTCTTGTCAGTAAAATAACAGCTGGCTGCAAATTGCCCAACCAGCGATATGAAAGCATTATACCATTCGACTGTGCTTATGCCTGTACAAAAATAGGGCCTATTAAGCCTAAGCAATCTCAGAAAGACTTACCTATTGGGTATCTGACACTGTATTACATACTATTGTCTATAAAAATTGACAAAAGTACAGCTTCAAAATGGCTGCTTCTACCACTTTTAGCTATACAACTTCTTCTTGTCCACTTTTTAAATAACGGTTAGCCATGTAGCTTCAGTGAAAAAAAAAAACAAAAACAAATCTACACATCAAACATCACTGATCAACTACATTTGGGCAAAACGAGGGGAAAAAATGGGTAAATTACATTTTTTTTTTACCAACTATCACATTAAGAAGCAGGCACGTTTGTAAGCTCATTAGCTGTTCATCTCTAAACATGTTAGTATTAGAACTCACAAGAAAAGAGGGGAAGGGATTAGGTAAGAGGAGGAGAGAAGAAAAGAGCAAAGGAGGAAGATGAAAAGTAAGAGTGAGAGAAAGACAAGGTAAATGCTTGAAGAGGGAAAGAGATGAGCAGAGGAGCAGACGAGTGTGTGTTTGTGTGGGATCTCTGCTTAGGCTCATCGTGGAGCAGGCGTGTGCCCATGCATTCCAAACGAGCTCCACTGAGCCGCCTTACATCAGCCAAAGCATGCAATCAGAACCCAGCCCTCCGACAAGCAAGCACCCACTCCAGCCTCGCGGTGGAGTTAGACAGGGCAGTAAACAATCACGTTCCTCCTCCTCTCCATAAGGCTTCTTTTAGGCTCTGTCATTTTGTGTGTGTGTATGTGTGTGTGTGTGTGTGTGTGTGTGTGTGTGTGTGTGTGTGTGTGTTTGTGTCTGTTCTCTCGTCTCCAGGGTGCTCTGAGAGGCTTCGGGTGTTCCTTTGGCCTGTGCTGATGTTCTTACACAGCAGATGTTCTACTTGCTGCTTGCTTGTTGAGCATGTCTGAGTAAGTCTAGAGCAGTTCAGAAGAGGTAGCTCAAAATCTGATCCACTTTCTATTAGGGCCCGACTGGTATATCGCTTGGCCAAATAAAATCTACTGACTTTGAGGTTCCATGGATTTAGCAGCATTACCAGAAATCTCACCAACAAAGAACTGATAATGTTAGTACTTCATCAGTACTGGGCTTTGGTTGACCATAATGTGAAACAGAAACCACTACGGCAACTACTCAATACTTTGACTTTACAGTATTCTATTGAATTTTATCTTGATTATTCTAATATTCTATATGGATAAAAAAGATATGTGATATGAAAAATGTTTTTTTTTATCTTAGTTTATCGTTATTATTTTTGCTTATTACCCATTTAACTATTTATTAATGAAACTTGAAATCTTAAAGGCTAATAAAAAACATCAATGATAAACAATTGTTGTTATTGCAAGTTGTATAAAATACTATTCCAGGGTATCCTGCTCAGTTTGGTAACCCTGACCAGGGTCATGAGACTGTTTCAACTTTTCAATGATGAGTAGGTCAGGAGAGCAGTGGAAACAGCATCTTCTCAGCCACATTATTTTAAAAACTAAAACCAGCTTTCTGGTCAACTTGTCAGTGAGTGAGAGGGTGATCATGTTGTAGATTTGTTAAGTTTTTTAAGCCCTTCAAAAAATGCTTTATACTCGAGCATTTGCTAAACTCACCCAGTGCAGTTGTACAAAGTTGCTGTTCGCTCCAGTTGGACAGCTCACTGTTGTTTATTCTCCGATAAAAGAATAGCTAGCAATCCAGAGCAGCCGCATTTTGACTGCACTAGGCGATTAAAACAGACATTATGACCTCAAATTAGATAGAAACAATTAGGACAGAGTCTCAATAGCATACCTGCTGGGAAATCACAGTGGCTTTGAGAAGAAAGGACCATTTTACTTATATGAAAAAAGCCAATAATAAAATGCTGTTTGCGAAACGTGCAGACAGATTATTTATCTCTCTTAAGATGCGCAGCCACTGTGAAGTACTGCTTTCATGCTAATGTTCAGCTTCATAAAAAGACTTCGTTTGCTGTTGGACTGATAAAAATTGATCCCCTGAAGTGTGTACCTTCATAAAACAGGTAAAATAACCAATTATTCAAAATGTGTTCCTGGTTTTGAATATTTTATTTATCAGTTTTATAGAATATTTGTTGCAGCCCTAGAATCCATGTGTACAATCAAGACGGCAGCTGTCCTTGTTCTGAGTCTGTTAAGTAGATCAGACTTGTACTTTTCAGTCAACGTGAATCAGAAATTGAATATCAAAGGTCGGAGGACAATTTAAAAGCAGGTAAAAGTCACTACTCTTTGATCTAAGATTACAAAAAGACAAGAATTTTATCTTTTAATTTGTGTTGTATTGTGAGTTATGCTTAATATCAAAGACATTAATAAGTGAACAAGTTGAATTTTCTAGGTTAAAGGTAGGTTTTAATGTTACATTTTAAGGTTACATATCAATGTTAAGTTTTATTGCGTAAGTTTAAATGTTAGGGTTATTTATAACAGCTTGTTTTATATTTATATGTGTGTTTCTGTTGTTTATTAGAGTTAAGATATTTGACAATTAAAAACTCATATTTAACAAATGACAATAATAAAGCACTGTTTAACACTGTTTAACTGAAACAGCTGCAACAGAGTCTGTTTAACATTAGAAAAAATTCTATCAGCTGGTTATTGGAACATTCAGCTCCTTAAACTTGGTATCACTATCAGTGACAAACTTTTCCCATCAGTTGGGCTGCTCTTTCTGTTTAGCACATCACTGATAAAAAATGCTGTACTGTTCATAGCTAACTGTTAAACAAGTCAAACATTTTATTTCAAATTATCAGTCAGAACCAAATGCAATTACAATCACTCATGTCTTTAAAGACTTCATGGCTGCCTTTCACAAATATACATCAGATTAGACACTCGACAAAAAGCAAAGCTTGTAGGTTACGTAATTTAGCAACTTGCAATGAATCCACATCCTCAAAACAGCAACAACAAAAAACTTTCTGACATGAAAGAAGGCTAAGTTGTCATAATTTACTTTAATTTAAAACCAGAGTGTTACTTAGTCTTTTAATAAATGAAGCTTGCATGCTGCCAAACAGCCAGACAGACAAATGCAATCAACACGCTGCTATGGATGCATATTCTATAATGCGAGAGCACTGCTTTTGATTGATCTGCCAGCATGCTCAACCTGATGCTTTGATCTATGATCATGAAAGCTCCTCCAGGGTACGTTAAACTTTTAGCCCATCAGACTCCCAAGAGCGGCTGTGTTGGGCAAACAGCAGGACCCAGGGCTTCCGGAGCCTTCTGCTCAAGTGGTAATTGCCGTCGCTGACAGTGGAGGGGCTTCTGTGATTCAGAAGCTAGTCATGAGGAGGCCAGACGGGTGCAGCCTGGCACTGGTGACTAATCACACTGGTGGGGTGGGGGGTTTGTGTGTCTGTGCACAAGAGTGTGTATGAGGGTATCTGAGTCTTGCTTCTTCAAGACAGTACACACCATTACACACAAAAGACACAGTAAGTAAATGGTTTGTGTGTGCTGTTTATAATTCATAGCAATATGGTCAACATGCTCCCGAAAACTGACGTCTGCATATGTGTACGTGTGTGTGGGTGTACTTCTGTGGCTTATGACTCAACATGGTGCAGATTAAGCAAAATCACAAAGAAACACCCCTCATTCTTAGGAATTAAGAGATGTTACTGTCCAATTAATCAATTAAAATACTCCTTTGCAAATTTGATTAATAGAGTATAACAACTAAGGATGTAACTAGGTAACTGTTACTCCAACAATTAAAGAACTATTCAATCAGTGTTATCACTTTTTTTAGATAGGCTACTAAAAAATGAAGCATACTGCTAAAAATAGCATGTCTGGGAACATTTTTTGAGAGGATGATAGCACAACTACAATGAAACCAAACATACAGAAATGAAATAAGAGACAATAATGTTGTGTATGTCCTCCAAGTGAAAGTGTGATGCACGGCAGTGTGAGGAAACCACGTTGTGGTGGCCGGCGACAGCTTTCAAGAGCCACTGAGGTACACTGGGCCAAATCCAGCCCTAGCCATGGCATGTATGTTTATTTTAACTTGGGCTAGTAATGAGTGGTAAATATAACTTTAGAACTTCAGAATACAGAATATTAGAATAAGTAGTCTATCGTTATACATTCTACATTTTGTCAAAGTTCTAGTTTTTGGTTAATAATATAATCACAAACATATAGTTGTCAGCCCCTTGGTTTAAACAAACTCATGTACTTACTTTCTTGTTTTCTTACATAAAGTTTGTTTAATATGTTTTCTGCTGTTTATATCACACACAAGTTCATGGCTGGACCCAAATTTCAGTACTCTTTCCCACAGTTCATACAAGGAACACTCCTTGTATACATCAGGTATTTTACAGTGGCTTGGAATGTGTCTCAGCCAATCAGATTTCAGAACTGGATCTTTTTCTATAGTTAATACTTTGATGTGTCATGCTAAGCTTGGGACAGGTTAAGATTTCCACTTTCCACTAGATTTTTCTTGTTTATGTCTGTAAAACTGATATTCTGTTGTCAGCACTAAAAGAAATATTCATTTGAGTAGTTGAGCTAACATAAGAATGTTTGTTGTATCAAAGAGTCCAAAAAGCTTAATGATTTAATGTTTATTTTGCCTACCATGATATGGTATGTCCAATTCTGCCTTTGAAAGAAAAAATAGATAAATGCAATCTATACAATACAATCTAATCTACTAACAAGATGTTACTATCAAAAATTCATGAAGTTGACTCAATTGAGGATGATAAGTTAGCAGATGTTTTAACTCATTGGACACTGTTCATCAAACTTCTCTTCTTCTTTGTAAGAAAGAAACCTCAATATAAGTCAAGAAACTAATAATTTATTGTTGCTTTTTTTGCTCAGTCAGCTTGATAAACATAGTCATTCAAATGTTTGATAAGTTAGATTTTTGGACTGCTGGGTTATTTCTAAATGCTAGATTGAAGCTGTTGGTGGGTAATACGCAGCTGCTGATGTTAGTGACTGTGTTGCAAAACACCGCAGCAAAAGGTTAATTTTTGAACCACTTCAAACAGATTTTTCTAGTTGTGATATGGGACAGACAGGATTGGCTTGCTATAAATTCTAAGTAATAATGTTTGTTTCCACTGTTGTACTATAGCATCACTGGCAGTTGTAGCTCATTATATTAAAAACTTAATAGCTGAATATTAGGGGTGGGAATCACTAGGCACCCCATGATTCGATTACGATTCAGAGGGCTGCGATGCGATTATAAAACGATTATTGATGCATCTTGATGCATCTTTTTTTTCTATACAGGATTTCTTTTTTCTCACTGTGTGAGGACTTGGAACTTTTAAAGCAAAGTATTTGTAATGATCCATAATGAATTTACTTCCAATATCTTTAATTAATAAAAACAAATGGAAGTGATGTGGCAAGTGAACTGGAAGGCTCTCATTCACTGCTCTTGTTTGGAGCACAGGACACTAGCTGCCACTCATCTGTGATAAAATGCGCTGTTACAGTGACATAAGATCCAGTGGCAATGGATGTCCACGCAGCACGTTACAGCTGTCCTACCCGTTTTCTTTAGTGATTTTATAACTTTGGTTTTGGTCTCGTTGTAGAGAGTGGGGGTCGCTGTGTCAGTAAAATATCTTAGAGACGGGACGTGTGCAACAAAGAGTGAAAGTCTTGGTTCTCAACGACTGAGAACTGGCGTGCAGACTGCAGGTCACATAGCAACGCAGTCTCACCTAGCTAGTAGCTAACAAAAAGGCAAAGAGAAAGATTTAAGATTACATTTGGAGATGAATGGACTTATTCGCATTTATTAGCACCACAGTTGGTTTCCTGGTACGTTAAATCTGCAACGAGAGACTGTCAAACACTAAAAAGTTGCGAAGATGAAGTCAGCTCCTCTCTCGAATTTTCCCGTTCCACCTTAAATGGTGCCACATTTACATTAGGCGCCTCAGTCAGAATTTAAGGTGGAACGGGAAAATTTGAACAAGAAGCTGGCGAATAAGAAGCTGACTTCAGCCTCGTAAAACAGTCAAACATTGAGAGACATTTTACAAGAAACTATTCAACTTTTGAGGAAAAGCGTCCGGCGAGAAGGGAGGAAAGCGTCTATAGCTAAAGCTTAAAGCAGAGCAAAGTAAGTCTGCGTTTTCATTTATATTGTTTAGCCTATACTACAACATTAGCACATACTGAGACATATTGGACATAAAATGTTGCGGCTCCCAAGGTAGTTTGATTTTTGTTGAAAGGACAAAACGGCTCTTCTTAACATTTGGGTTGACGTAACCTGACCTAACCCAGTTTTTTAATGCAGAGGGTGCTGGTCAGATTTCTCGATCATCTAGTTGTGTTATTGTTATGTGCCACCACAGACTGTCCGGGCGCTGCACTTCCGCACTTCCAAGTTCCGCCTTTTTGCGTTACGTCAACATTACTTTATAAATTAAAATTTAGAAAACTGATTTTTGACATTTGTGAATCGATTCAGAATCATTCACATCTGCATCGCGATGCATCTAAGAATTGATTTTTTCCCCTAATGAATTCCACCCCTAATGAATATATAAGGCCATTTTTAAGTAAACATTAACATTATGTGTGTAATAATTTTATTGTTGTTGGCTAACGTTAGCCTACCAATTAAGTTAAATAGCTAACCTAGCTAGATTGGTTAGACTAGACTTTCTATTACCACTTTTCCTTTAATGTAATGTACATAACTTGTGATAAGGTGTTGTTTTTATGTTCCAAATGTTTGCTGTGTGTTTTTTCGTGTATCTGAGTGTTGTTTCTTTAACCTTTCTTTACAGGTTGGAATAAGCATGCCAAATTGTCTGCACAAGCTGAGGGGGAACTTACATATTATTAAAATGTTTAACTATTTATTGTTATTAATTAATTTATTAATTTATTATTGAGCAGAACTTCTCAATTATACTTAATGATTGCTATTAGACTAATAAGTAGTTGATTTTATTAGGATTAAACTCAACAAAAAAAAGCTGCAAATAACCCAATGCTAAAGTTAAAGTAACCATACATTAGAGAAACTCTTATGGCTTGGCCAATTAGGTTATTCATGTAACCCAGTGATGATGGGTAAGTTTAACCCAGAATGTGGTCTGTTATATAATGACCCAGCACCCAATTGGGCTGCTTTTAAGCAAGAGTTTTTTAAGTGCAGTGTGCACAACAGGACCGCACGCACAACAACTTTTCATTAAATCGTAGTAAAATATCTCCTCTTCCTCTTTTAAACACAATATTTGTCTTAAATATGTACTTTAAAGTATGTACAGTTTTCCTGTTTGTTTCAATGCGCTATAACTGAGAGACAATCACATAAATTCAGTTATTACTGGCAATAATTGTGCCTTCTAATGGTTTAACTGGCTGAACCTTGCAGATAACAAAGTGGTCTTCTCTTTCTCTCTCTCTGTCTTGTTATATTACTCGCAAAAAGAGAGAGAGAGAGAGAGAGAGAGATGTGTGGAGCCCTAAAGGAGAGATTAGGGCCTTGACTGCCACTGAGGGCACTGGCAGAGTGTGCCAGAGTCAGAAACTACTAATTACCTACAAATTCAAGAGGCACCCAGGGAAGAAGGCGACCCCACTTGTCTGATGAGAGAGAGGACCCTGAGGGTCCGGCGCAATCGCATTCTCATGCAAATGATCGCTCCCAGGCAATGGCTGTGGTTGAAGATGTTATATGGGGCTAGATCCTAAGTGTCAATTTGTAGGTCAGCTGGGCACTGGATGGCATTTTAGCTGGACACGCACACAGATGAATTCCACCGAAGGAAGAAAAGGCACTTCACTTTGGCAGATCATTTCACCTAAGCTGCAATCACGCTCAGCAGACACAAACAGTAAACTTATAGACACATACAAACACCCCCACAAAGTAACAGGCAATCAAACAAAGAATGCTTCTTCAAAATTAGTGTAGGCCTCTTATTCAATTCTACAGCTACTGCTAAAGTGACTTCACCTGTCACTGAGAGAGAAAAAAGGGGGGGTAGAGGAGGGATGCAATCTATCAGTGATTCAGCGTGCACGTGATTAAGCATCAGATTTAAGAGGAAAACAATATCCATTCGTTTAGAGCTCTACCTTTGTTACGACATGGAAAAAACACATTCTCGATTAGTTTAATTCCATAGGTGCAGTTGAGTCTGAGCCAGCCATCCCTGCTCATCTCAAATCAAATGAAAAGCGATCAATGTGACATTAAAGAGAAAGAGAGATACAGACAGAGAGAGAGTTGGAACGACGCTGAGAGTGTGTAGAAGAGAGTGAGAGAGTAATATCCAAAAAAAAATGCATTCTAATGACTTTCAGTGCTGCCATTGGTAGAGAAACATTGTTTGATGAAAAATAAGTTTATAATTTTTTATATAAAATTTTATTCCCCAGCACTTCCGTCCCTTGTCCCATCAGCAGAGTGAAGCAACTGATATTTTTTGTGAGAGTGCAATACCAGTCATCTCACTTTAGGGCCATTGGTGCCTCCGTATCTGCAGTCAGAACTATACTGATATTTTTGTGAGAGCTGCCATACTAGAGCCAGTCATCTCACTTTAGGGCCATTGATGCCTCTGTATCTGTAGTCAGAACTGTATTATTACTGGCTGAGAAACAGTGACAGCTGTGGTTATTGTTCTGCTTGTTTTTTTAGTTATTTCTCATCTGCAGCAGGTATGAGCTTAACAATGCAGCTGCATTTTTACAGAAGTGAAAATACAACAATATGATGTTAATTACACTCTGAAGGATCCTTTTATGGTCACTGTGCCTGCCAAGAGCATTAATTCATTACAGCAAAGACCTAAGAAGCAAAAGAAAGTTTTTTTGGCCAAGGCATCGGACACTAGTCGAGTATAGCCGACTAGACGACAACTGTTGTATTTGGTAAGAAAATATAGGCATTGCAAACTCATTTGGATTTGTATGCCCATATGAAAAACACAAACTCTTAACATCTCTTCACATATATCCGCTCATATGTGGGCTTTGTTGGTGTATACCAGGTAGTTCTAAAGCCTGACTATTGCTGCTGAGTAAGTACCACAGTGTTTATTTTGCCCTTATGCCATCAGGCAGGGGCTTTGTGAAAGCATCACCACCTCTTCAAATCACCCAGGACTTAAACAGGAAAGAAAAAAAAACACTTTGTCATGTTTAGTAAAAGCTAAAACATGTTCATATGTATGAGTGTACTGGTCAAAATCCATACATTTATGGGTATGTCTGCGTGAACAGTTTGTGTGTGTGTGTAGGGTGACCATATAACATATCTAAGGGTGGGCAAATTGGCAAAAATATAATATCATGAGACTTGAAAACATATCAACATTTTGGGCAACTCTTTCTGTGAATACAACTTCTATAAGAAACTATGAATATCATGTCTATAAGAAACTATGAACACCTTTGTAACACATTAGAATGCGTTTATATGGTGTAAATAAAGTTTCCTTTAGTCTAAAATACGTCTCACTTTACTAAGAGCTCACAAATCCAAGTACTTTATAATTACTATACATAAATTTATATACATTTGTATATATATGTTATGTTACAATGCATTAAAATGACTATAAGCTATTATTCCACTCTAGATAAGAATAATTCATGAGTTGTTAAAAGAAATTATGGTGTGACTCAGCGTGTGTTTATGAGTAGGCAGGTTTGTTAGTCATGATGTGCTACGCAAGCTGGGACTGAGTGTCTTTGGCACTGACATTATAAAGTGTTATTAACACTTACAACTTACAATGCATTATAGCATGTTATGATGTGTTTTATATGTGTATTATTATGTACATTCTCATACACATTTTTGTTTTAATGAGTTTGATAAGTTGGAACACAAAAAAGCCTCAGAGGTGCCACATTTAAAAAATGCTGTCAAGAAAGACTTAATACAATGATGTTTTACGTTGTATGCTACAGTAAATCCAGTTCAACAGGACAAATTATGCTCTCTTTGTAATGAAACAATGCAGTTGGTCACTGTTCTTTAAGTGCTGACCACATTCATGATATCCTTAGAAAAATGCATTGCTATAAAATTTCAATAAAATATTTATACAACAAAATATCATGACATTGCTTTCTGTCTTAATGTTTAGAACAGTGCGTAAGGTTCACTTTGGTGTACTTATAGGAGAAAAAATACAAAACAGTGCAATCAAAATAAGGGTCAGGTTTGTAAACTATTCTTTTAGTATAGTGTAGTACTCAGGAAACATGGGTCTTTGAACTTTATTAATGGCAACTTAAATATTATCAATTTCTGTGATACGGTGATGTACCTGAAAATATTGACACTGAATTTTATCAGTACCGCTCAGCACTATGTGTGTATTTCTTTGTGGGTCTAAGGCTCACCCGGAGGCATCCACTGGTTTACTGAAGGCTTTTCTTTGGTGTTGGCCTGCTCCCAGTCAAGGTCGTCATCTCGTCCCTGGCTATAGCCGCACGCGGCGAACGGCTTCTCGAAGTTGCAATCGCCTGTGACAAAAGGAAAGGGAATTTAGATTGCTGTAGCGTTTTCCATTAACTCGTCCCGCAAATGAATGAACACATAAATTATGTTCTCTCCCCCCTTTTTTTCCCCTCCCGCCCTCCGCCTCGTTCCTTCCTCTAATCCTGGCGTTCATAATGCAATATGCCAAACAATGAGAGTGGCTTTAAGTGAGATGGAGAGAGGGATGGGTGCGCCAGATGCGCCGCAACATATATTACCATCATTAGGCGCGCGGCAGGCCAATTCCACAATGACAGAAATGAAGTGTCCAAACTCCATCATCGTTAAGCGTTGTGCTCCTGCCGCACCATCGGGCATAAATTTGATTCATTTTCATGCCGGCATGTGACCAAACTTCCCTCGCCGATCATCTCACGTTTAGCTCTCATCTATCCTAATCCTTCCCGCGGGATGCATGCGTGCGCACACATGAATGCGCGCACAAACAGACACAGCTGCAGCCACTCGATGGGCCGGCGGTGTTTAGCCACACACGCAACATGATGCATTTAACTGTGTGCAGGTCCACTGTTAGCGTAGCATTATTTTAATGACACCAGAGGGAAGCAAAGAACATGGTGGACAAGGGTATTAGCTGGACGACTGAAAACTTCAGGCAAAGCCAATATGGCCTGAGCATTCAGAAGCAAAGTGATAAGAGTAAGGATCAGTTCCACAGGGACAACTGTGTAGTGGAAACTGTGACATAAATGGATTGCAAGACATGAAAGGCAGAAAGTGATCTCATGTTGACACTGTCAGAAGTTGGATATGATCCCAGGGCTTGTATTAGAGCCCTACAAAAATATTGGTTGGCCTATATTCAGGTTTATCAAGTTTCTAACAAGAAAACAAACATCAAAAAACATGCCGGTTTCTATCACAGCTATACAAGCTGGACTATGAAAAATCCATCCAAATCGATAAACCTAAACTTTAGCATGTGGACAAAATAATAAAACACAAAAATGCCTTTTCTATGAATAGAAAAAATTAGAAAAGTAAGTTAATTGCCACACACAGTGTCACTGGTGTGAAGTACTACTCTTATGATGCAAACCTACATCAGTGCAAATAGCTTGTGGCAAACCTTCTACCTGCTAAATGTGAGTGAGTAAGTGTAAGTGATGGTTCATTTTTTAGAAATTCACCGATTTCTTTTCAGTGATGGTGACAGGAACAAGGGTTGCAATATATACGTAAATACAGCCATTTTGTTCACTCTCCAAAATGACCACTGAACCTATACATGTCTTCTGAAGTTTTAAACATTATGTTGTAATGGCAAAATAGTCATACATCTGGAAAAAAACAGCTTTTCTCGTGGACTGTTTTGCCTTAAATTGCCCTGAATGTACCACTCTACCATGAAAGCGTTTTTAAATTGCAAAAGTTTTAAGCTCGCAAAATCTTTTCATAAAACTATCGCAAAACAATGTTTCATGACCACGTCATGTAATAACTTTTTGTGAGGTAGCTTTCAGAGGCATTAAATGCTTGGTAATCTGGTTCCTATCACCAGAGGTGTAAACAAATCTGACTGCAAGTTTCTCTCGAATGGAGCATTTCACATCGAACTCTGAATGACTTTGTTTACATCCCAACCATTTCATTATGCTGAAATTTTGAAAACTGTGTGGAATTCTCCTTTAAAATTAGTGTCACAAAATTTTCATATAGGTCAGCCCCAAGTTCATACATGTACATAACGAACTTTACCACACTAAACAGACTCCATACATTTTTATCCACGTATTTGCACCTTCAACATTGTACGTCTTTATGAACCTTGATATTTGTCTTTTTGTTTATTTATCTGTGTGTTCTATGTTTTTGTATGTTAAATGCTATTCGTGCCAATCATCTAAAACAATAAAAACTCTGCATGTGGGCCTATGTATATTATTACTACATAATGCATTAGTGAATAAAACGTTTTCTAATTTCAGTTACAAAACAAGTAAGGATTCTCTCCCTGCATAGGCATGTTACTTATTTACCACATAGAGATTAAGACCAGTTTTAATGGGGGAATTAGAACTCCCATGCAAAGATGATGATAATTTGGTCTTAAATCCACCCAGCCTACAGTACATGGCTGATTTCTTTGCCACAAACAAAGGCTTGTCCAGGTTTATAAAATCATTTCACTGTAATTGAGATTCTCTGCTGAAAATGCTTTTTTTAGGCAGAGCTTAGCTTAAACTGTGTAGTTGAAGAAAAGGCCTCAGTGCAAGACACAAACAGAACCATTTGATGGCTTGTTGCAGAACTAGCATGATGGGCCATTACGGAAGTGCATCTTAAACCATAAACATGCAGAAGAGAGCAGGTGCAGGGATATGATTATTGCCACAATTTTAACCATGTCACTTAAGAATCCAGGGGAAGGCTTTTTTCCCCTCGCAGCTACACGCTAAGTGCATTCTGAATGACCTTAAGATGGGCCTGAAAAATTGCATGCACTCCACAGTAAATGGAAAATAAAGGTGAAATGCATCAATATTTTAAGAAGCCACACACAAGCTCATAATAAATCTACGCAGAAGCAGCAACATGAGCGCATGCACCTCTCAGTCTTAGCCTTGCTCAAGCACAGTACACACACACACACAGACACATTCATTCGCCCACGTTCACACACAAACACATGCACAGTAACACCTCCACCCCCTCTGTTCACTCACACACATGTACATACACACACACACACATACACACCACAGACCACATGCATCAACTCAAAAAGTCAAAAAATGTGGAGCTTTTGCCCTCTCAGGGGTTTGTATTAAGTGTGTATCAGCATGCCAGGACTGATCCATCATCACCTCTGAAGCATAGCAGCTGCTGTAGTATACGTATGTTGCTCTCTGTGTGTTTGTGTGTGTGTGTGTGCGTGCGGGTGTGTGTGTGTGTGCGGGTGAACTGTGCTCTTTGTTTTTCTGCCTTCATCTGAGAGATGACATTTACAGCAAACAGCCAAATGAGTCTGCAAATGAGCCCCAGTCTGCTCTCTTGCTGTCACACACACACACACAGACACACACACACAACACAGAGCATCATTAACACTTGGCCTGTCTCTCCAACTAATGGCATTCTTCTGCTTTCGTGTAAGCATGTGAGTGTGAATTCAATGGGTGAAGGTATTTGTGTGTGTGTGTGTGTGTGTGTGTGTGTGTGTGTGTACACATACGCTCAAAAATCGTTACCTGGAAATAATTTACACCTTTGTCTAGGATTCGGTTTTCACACCCTTACTGTACGTGTTTTGGCTGGGTTTTAAAGGCAGACTGTTCGTTGATTGCTGATTGATACCTCCCATTGTCTGCTTCCATATTCATGCGCTTACTGTTCTCTGCTGATGTATTCTGGCCCCTTGTCTGCTTTGAAAGAGTAGATAGAGAAGGTGAAGATTTAGGAGGAGTTGGTGAAAAGAGAGAGAGATAATGCAGGTGAATGGCCCCTTTTTTTATCACCGTGCTGCCAGGAGACATTGGAGGTAGCAATAGAAGCTCCTCTATCTGGCAGAGACATGCAGAAAGGTTACAGTTATGTTCTCTGGAATGTGGCACAAAACCCTTTCATACCAGCAAAGAGAACGCTTATGACAGTCTAAACTGCTGCACTTGCAATAATGCATTTTGTTAGTCATTACCGCCACTGATTCTAACTTCCAAACAAACTGGATATCAATTAGTTGTGAATTCGAATTGGAAGATTTTCACTCTTAAAATCTTATGAGCAACTTGCTGATTTAATTAGACAATTTCAGCAGATCTGTGCAGGGATTTTATGGTGTACATACTGCGAGCCAGCTCGGTACATGGAAGCTGCATTTATTTTTTGGCCATTCCTACATTGGCTGAACTTAATTACAGATGGCATTTTACGACATTTGCTATATCTGATTTTTTAAACAAATAGCATTCAACTATGCCAATGAGAAACTATTTTAAATTATAACATGTCATTCATGCAAAGCATCACTCTTTTAACAACAGTCATCTCTCTGAATTCCTGACACAACCTGTACTAACATAAAGCATGGTATATTCCAGTAAGTTCATGATGTTTTAATTTGCATTGGCACTAAACTAATGGGCATTTAACACTGTGTTTAATATATGCCAGTTTTGGTATTTAAAGATTTAAGATGTAACATACTCTCTTCTTTGAGAAGATTTACATGTCATAGTTCTGTAAATATTTTAAATTGAAAATGATTTCTAAATACTAGTGGAGAAGCATGTTAGCTCAACAGGTTGTTAGCAGTTTTTTGAGCATGTTAAACAAAACTATGTTAATTCCTTTGTTTTCGGGGTGTTTACTTCAAATACATGTGATTTCTTTCAATTGTAGATTCTCTGCTGTTCTACGGTGTACGCTAAGTAAAACTGACCCCTAGTAAGAGATCCTAGGACCCATATTTGAGCTATATTAATAAGGCATGTTATCTACGAAAATGTATTGCTCCTCTGAAGACTTGTCTGAAGTGCATGCACGTTTGTCCATCAGTCAAACTGCTGGTAAAAAAAAATCAGAATCAGAATTGGTCATAAAAGTTCATGATTGGTACACCCCTACTCGCGACCAGTGCACATTCTATGGTGTTTTTTTGGAATAATTGTTGTAAAATTAACAATGTAACAGTGTAATATATAACTGTATAATTTACAACGTAATTCACACAACTGTAGCAAGAATGCTGGTGTATAGTGTTTCCAGTACAGTGCATTACCCTCAACTGTGTACACTGTCCAATACTACTGTAAAACAGGTGCCTTTATGGAGAACTATCATCAGATTTTGTAGTTAAGATCATGAACAAGGAAGGAATCTGATCTCTGCTATGTGAATACCAGTGCTGGGTAGCATCTCTCAAATCAACACCAAGTCTCTTGCACACAAATGTTTAGTAACTAACTGAGCATCTGGCTGAAGAGATAATTGTCAGTTTCGGGCCAGCTGTACATATTCTCCACCACAGAGCTGCTAGCCAATCAAACTGAAACCTTCCCAAATTCTTTGTTAATATTTACTTGGCACTCTTCTATTGACAGTATGAACAGAACCAGTAACATTTCTCACAAGCAATACACAATGATATTTAACACAGATACTAATACCAGCCAGTCTTTCTCAGCATCTGATCAGCTTAAAAAGTCCTGCATGTCTTGGCAGCATGGCCTGTACTGCCCACCAATTGACCTATCTATGTACCTTCTACTTATGTGTTTACTGAATGTTGGTAAATATGCCACTCAAAGTAGTGAAGTTTAGATTTTCTATTTTTTGAAATTTCAGGTAAAAGGTCTACTCAAGCTAGACTATTTTGTAGCTAGTCAAAACCAGGCAGGCTAAACGACAAAAATTTTACCACCAAATATGATATACTTACGTTTAAAAAAAATATTAGAGGAAAATTTTACTACTCAGATGTTGCTTATTAATGGCCCAGGAGACAAAAATTCCTTTGAAGGCATCGCATTACAAGGAGACATGAGACACACGAGAGATAAAAGACAGATGATAGTTTAGTTAGATAAACATAAGCATTATTATTATCTTGGCAAATCTAAACACAATGTGTCACTTTATTGAGATCTACACTAAAATTTAAGAGAGGTTACACATGTGAGATTACTTTTGCTCAGGAGAACTAACTGACCAGTAGGAGACTTAAGTACTCTTTTGCCTTTCCATCGGATCTCACGGTTGTCTAGGAGAAACTACAGAGATATTGAAGATATCTCCCATGAGACTGTAACTTCATGATAGTACTGATCTCAACAGTGGTATCCGTCAGTCCTTCTCTAATGAACAGAGCTAGTCAGCAGCGCTATATTAACAGATCACACTTTGCATCCTAACGAGGGCCCAGCTCAAGTTAGCCGGGTCACTGGGCCGGTTCTGTGGCCCCAGCTGTCTTGCCAGATGCTCCAGCAGCTTCACGAGGGACAGCCAAACCCAGTATGCAAGCAGCAGTGCAAGGCATTACCAATTAGTTCATACCACAATCAAACCACCACTCAAAAACATGTTGACCTGGCACTTTTCACTTCTGGTGATGATGAAGGGGGCATGGCGTGACCTAATATTTGTGTGGTGCCCCAAAAGCATTTGAGCCATCTGCATTTGTATTATTAAGTGAGAGAACAGCAGGTAGTGTTGACAATGCTTCAAGGTTTGCTGCTATTGCCTAGCTGGGCCCCAGAGGGGGAATAGCTCTTCCCTCGAACTCGACTCATGTCAGTCTTTTCGCGAGGAACCTCCCTGTTTAGCGTTATTCCGTAAGTGCGCTGTTTGCCAGCCTTGCATTTCAGGCTGAATGATGTGGCTCTGGGGAGCAGGAGCAGGTTATCATACTGCTTAACATGCAGTGTCATACATCAAAAAGACAAATGTCGAGCAAACGGGGGCCCTGGCAGCCTCCAACACAGCAGCTCCGCCGAGAAGAGCCTGGGCTGTCATTGAAAGCTCTCTGCTGAATACTTCACACACCGCTAATCTTTTATATTTTTTCAAAGGCCGATTCTGCCCTACATGAGGCGCTCAGAGCCAGCGTGAGGCCCTTAGCGTGCGTGTTTGTGTGTGTGTGCGCGAGCGTGTGTGAGGCCCGCAGCATGTGTTCGCAAACACTGACTTAATGTCGGCCCATTGATCATCCGTGTTTGCGTTACGCAAATGTATGTTTGTTCCCAAAAATGCGCATAAATCTCTTAGTCCAGGGTCTGGAGTCATGGGGACCGAATTTATTTCCATCAATGCTCCCGCTCAGTCATACCGTTCCCAACCCCACTGCCCCACCCAGACCTCCAGCACATACACATGCACGCCCAGTAAGCAGAGTTGCACCCAAACAAAAAGAGGACCTTTCTTTCTGTTTCATATTCAGACAGGTAGACAGAGCCAAGGCACTGCGTCAATGAGGGCATGCAAATAAGAATTTCTGACAAAGTGTCACTACCACACAAGTGGTAATTATGGCTTAGTACTGTGGAGAGGATCTTGAGCCACAGCTGTGTGGTGGACGCAGCCTTTACAGAACAGACAGCATGCAGCTGGACGGATAGACTAATTTATGTCTGGTGCTGACTGTCCTACTGATTGACCTACCTGAATATGTAGTTTAGTAATTAAAATTGTCGGTATCTTATTCTAAGCTTCTCAAAGTAGTTTTGATTTGTGTAGTGATAGTATCAGATGAGTGCCTTAAAAAGTGGATGCAGATTTGTTAAAAAGTACAACAATGCAAAGTTCTGTGAGGCTGCAGTTGAATTAGCTAAGATTAGTCACAGAAGTATTAGTATTCGGCTCATGAAACAGGTGTTTGTTCTGTGTTATTTTGCTTTCGCTTGTACTGGCCTTATTTGCTGGAGCAGTTATTGATTGATTGATTGTGCTCCATCCAAGGCCTCCTGAAAAGGTCCTTGGGGCTAATTCCCTCACTCCCAGCCCCTGATACAATTATTTTGCAGTAAATAGTGAATCTCGTCTTTTGCACAGGTGTCTCAAACTCAATCTCGGGAGAGCAGCGCGTGTGCGTATGTGTGAGAATGGAGGTCATTTTTCAGAGGAAGTCGCTTCCTTTGTCCTTGAAATGAAATGCCAATGCATTATTTCACCATTTACCACCAGGGAGTCAAACAGGCCCGACTCCCGCAAATCAAAACAAAAGGGCCTGCGAAGAATCACGCATTCAAATGAATCACTCTGCTCTCCTTTTCTGTATGCCAGCTGTCTGCAATCCCTGAATGCATCTTGCTCTATTGAAATCCATTAAAATGTATAACACTACCTGACACACTGGTAACAAGTCTGAAATCTGCACCCTTGGTGAGATTCCATCACTAATGGCTACTTAGCTTCAGGTTGCTAAAAACTCTCGACATTCAGCTAAATAGCATCTTGAAAAGCAAAAAGAACACAGATCCCTCCTTTCTCCACTATCACTGATGTGACATAAAAAAAATCACTTCCTGATACCAAGGGGGTCTGAATGCCTCAGAGCATCGTGTTTAAGAGAGTGAGGTAATCAGCTAGAACAACACTTCCCTGAGAGCACTTCTCCCTATTTTAAGTGGCATCAGGTAGGCACTGAAGCTAACTGCTAACGACAGGTCCAGTAATTGACAAGGCCTGTGTGTGTCAGAGGAGGAACTGCTTTAAAGAGATTTCATTCTCTGAGAGAGAGAGAGAGAGAGAGAGGGACTCTTGTGCCCAGCACATTCGTCCCCGTCAACTCCCCACTTACAGACTCCATAAATGGCTTACAGGAAGGTGGTGGCTGAAGCTATATGTTATTAAACAGGTTTCCTCCAGTGTAAGAACACACAATGGTCTTTAGAGCCTCACAATCTGAGCATTTCAAAGAAATCTATCCATCTTTTTAGCACAGCGAGCCAGGGGCAAGAATCAATACGGCCGCCCCTCAATAGAGGAGCCAATTTCTCCTAAAGATTTTCCAGTCAGACTTAAAAGGCCTTTTGTTATTGCACCTGGAACAAAAGTAAACTTTCAACATTACGAGATGCAGGGAAAAGTTCTCAGAGGTACACAATGATGGGAGACCATACTCACACACACACACATGAGAGCTGAGAATAAACAGGGAGCCTTTATGGAATTGCATTTTTTAATGCTGAAATCTGATAGCACCATGATCACACTTTTTAAAAGACCAAGAGTTCTTGAGCTATATATAATACATTCTCTATTTTATGCCTTGTAGAAGTCACAGCACTGTAGCTTCATTCAGTGTGTGTGTGTGTGTGTGTGTGTGTAACATTTCATTCTCAGTCAATAAAGCCATAAAATAACCTAGGAGAAAAAAAAAATCTGATGTGCAATGACCTGAATGAAGGTCAGAGCAGTCCAATTATAGAGAATTAATGTCCATATTATCACTGTAATTAAAACACCAACACTATATATCACTATGCATGTGTATACACCTAACACCAAATGCGTCTCTCATTCTTTTTTCATCCTATGCCTATTTCTCTTCTCCCTCTCCTCCTTCCTCCAGCAGATATTTGCACCGTTCTCTCCTCTTCCCCCCTCAGCCAATTCAGCAATTACCAGGCTCCATCCTGATCCCACTCCTGTAGGAAATCACAGGTCATTCCTCCACTCACCGCCTCCTCCTCTTTAACGAAGGCCGTGCCTCCCCAAAGGCACCCGCCACCAGCCAATCTCGGGTAATTTAAAGCCTGACGCCTGCTGGATCTCTCTGCGGCCACCGTGGGTTAGCCGCCTGCGCAGGGGCCTTCAGGGACCACCGGCTCTTTTCACTCGCCTCCTTATTTCACTTATCTATTGGCAGCTCCTGCCAAGCCGCTGTCTCTCTCTCTCTCTCTCTCTCCCTCTTTCTCTCTCTCTCTCTCGCTTGTGCTGAAGTGTATGTATACGTGCTGATGTACGGCCGGTTTGGGGACTTTGAACTTGAAGGGGGGAGAGGATTTAAACGATCAATCTCAATATCATTATCAATCACGCTGCGGCGCTCAGAGCCATCGATTGGCCCTGTGAAACAGAGAAGTCGGCAGAGAGATTTGGACGGATAATCTGGCCCACTGGCTGAGCCAGTCGTTTCTCTTTTCAGCTGATAAGTGCCAGAGCACACAGGCAAAGAAAGAGAGAAAGGAGAAGAGTGAGAGAGAGTGAGAGTAAGAGAGAGAGAGAGAGAGAGAGTGTGAGTGAGAGAGAGAGAGAGAGAGAGAGAGAGAGAGAAGCAAAAAAACAAGCAAAAGATGTGAGAAGAGAGAAGAGAGGGAAAAGGAAGTAGAGAGAAAGAGAGTGTGAGGGAAAGAGACATAAAAAAGTGAAAGAGAACAGCAAAGAGTTAGAATAGGAAAGAAAGAGAGAATGAGAGAGCAAGAAGCTGAGGGAGAGAGAGAGACTGTAGGAGAAAGAATAGAAGAGGGTAAGAGAAAAGAGGAGAAAAAGAGGGATAATGAGGGGGAGACAAAGAGAAGGTGAGGGGGAACAGAGAAAGAGAGAGAAAGAGAGTAAGAAAGAACAAGAAAGAACAGGAAAGAAAGAAGGAGTGAAGGAGAGAGGGCAAGTGAGAGAAATAGAGAGAGAGGATAAGAAAGAAGAGAGACAGCAAAAAAGAAGTGTTCTAAGTCGTGATGTTTATCTACATCATTTAACAGCTGTCAATATATAATGAGCCTTTTGGAATCTAATAAGTACCAATCGGAAAACGGAAAGAAAATTGATGTCTGAGTGTAGCCATGGCTCAGTTAAGCATGATGGAGACTGGTTAAGCATGATTGATACTAGTTAAGCATGATGGAGATCTAATGGTGACTATTTGAGGTCTGATGGGGAGCTATTTGAGATCAATTCCTTGGGTCCTTTTGGCCATAATTTGATGCTCTTGGTCTCCCTGTCTCCGGTGCAGGGGCTGGAATGCTGATGCAGAGCGGTGTGTGTGACTGCCCTGTCTGTGCTCATGTGAATGCATGAGAGCCAGCCTGCACCCCGCCAACTGCCTCTAGTGGCTCTGCTTCAATTTGGACAATAAAAAACAAGCAGGAAGAGCAATCGAACACCCCCCCTCAACCTTAACACACACACATCACATTCCTCTCAGCCTCTTGTCCCTCCTTCCTCACAGCAGTAACACACAGACAATGGATCCTTCCAGAACCCTTGCCTGGGGAGAACAATAGAGCATTCCAGAATCCTCATCTCGGAATCGTGTGGCTTGCCATGACAGATGCAACATGATAACTATATTTATCTTGTTTTTTCCCCCTGCTCTGGCAGGCGATGCGTTTTTACGGCTGAAGTGGTTTTTCTTTTCCGTTTGTGTGGTTTCGCAGCCCCTTGTAGTGCATCTGGGTCTGCATTGATTGTCTAGAAGGGGAATGCTCGATATGGTCCCGCTTCACAAGCAGCCCGATTTCTGCTTTCACTGTTCGATGTGGGATCCCAGACCACCTTGCATGGCTGCTACAGACGAAAAACAAACCCCCTAGCTCACAATATCAATTAACCAAGCCCCAAACACTAACCCTGGGCTTCCAGAGTTAACAAACCGCTCCAAGTCCAAGGGTGCCTAGGCCTTCAGGACCATCTCTTTAATCTGCCACAAAACCCCCAAGAGACCCACTAAAACCCCCAAAAAGACAACAAAGACAAAGATGAGGAAGAAAAGATTCATGCATCCCGGCAACAGTGATATTTTTTTCGTAGCTTCCTTTACCCTCTGTCTTTCACCCTGCCTGTGCTCTCCGAGTCTAATTTGTCAAATGCGCAAAGTTAGAATGCCAGAAATTAGTCTGATGAGATTTCATCTCCGGGGGGGAAACTGATTATGTTTGATCATGAAGATAAACAAGAACATTAACATGCTTTGTTGTCTTTAAGATCTAGAACAAATGCCTGTTTTTTCCCTTTTCTTTCCTCATGTCTCTCTTCATCATTTTCTCTCAGAGTGAACAGGAGAAGGAGAAGCATTCCACTTCGGAGAATTAGAAAATTAGGAGGCAGAAAATGAAAAGGTGGTGCAATTCATCATGAGTGAGTGAACTGGAAATCTTGTGATCTCTCCAATGCAGAGGCTTTCCCAAAGCAATGGCTAAAGACATCCATGGGAATTGTGAGTTACTCAACGTGTCAACTGTTTTCATGGGTGATAAGCATTCTGTATTGAGACACGCAGTACTACCAGCATGATTGCAGGACTGGAAACAAATTCTAACATTCTCACGCAGAGAAAGCATACTATATATAATGTATAGTACTCAGGTTTTAAAGGGATGAGTGATCAGACATGTAATAGCAACAGTTTTTTCTGCCTGCTGGGTCATTTTGCTGGGTTTTGCTGGATAGTTCTTTGGATAGTTTAGCCACTGGGTTAGCGCCTAGTAATGGGACCCCTTAAAATGCCTAGCCTATTACATACTAAGAATTTTTATTCAGTAACTACAGGGATTCCAATGCAAATTGGTTAACGATTCTTAGGTTATAGAAGTATGTAAGAAAACTGGCCTTTTAAGGGTAAATCATTCACACCTGTGATTACAATCAATCACAGTTAAATCACAATCGCAGGTACATCATTAAAATCTAGCTGATTTCAAATGACATGAAAGTATGTTTCATAGTTTTGATCCCCACTACTCCTCTGTCTCTTTCAACAACTGTCTGTTGCACAGTGACAGCAGGAACCACATCTGAGGCTAATCTGAGGAGCTCACTTGTTCAATACATTTCAGAGTCCTTTTTTGGCTGGTTGGCTGGTTAAGCTGTAGATGAATGTCCTCCAAAACCAGGCATCTTGTTCTTTGGTGACAACTCACACTGTATGTTTGAATAGACAATTATATGCGTAGTGTATAGACACGGATACTACAGACAACGTTGTTGCATCCCAAGTAACAATCCAGCCAATGGTAATTTTTCTGCTCACAGAGCATTAGAAAGCTGACAAGAACAGAGACAGTTAAACAAAGACTAAATTGAAAGCAGACAGAAATCTGTAAAATTATATATATATATATATATATATATATATATATATATATATGTATAGCTGATGTAACTTAGTGTAGCTTACTATGTTATATTTATCAGAATTTACAAAAGAATGTCAAAAAAAACTTTTCGACTTGTGTTGTACTTAAGTACTTAATTGTGAAATAAATTTATTGTAGTTGGTCAAAGTTAGCCAACCAGCCAAGTTACACAGCTAACCTGTCAGCTAACTGAGCTGATTTGGTGATCAGACTTTCTATCACAAATTCTACTTTTCACACTTAATATTCAGCATGCTGAAAACATTTGAGAACAAAATCAAATTAACAGATTTAAGAATTACATAGGTAATATGTTGAGCACCATATATGATACTTTTAGCAATAATTTATAAATAAATTTATTTTTATTTATGTGGCATTGTTACTGGACTTTGTATGTCTGTATAAGTGTGTACACATTAACGTTAACAATACTGATTGAAATGATGACCAAGAATTCTGAAATTGAATTACTTTTACATTTTCAACCCAGTCTGGTTAGCTGTAACTATGCAATGTAGGTGGTTTTACCGAACAATTGTATAAAGATGCACACCTCTGCTGTCACAGTTTCTCCTATGCCCCTCAGAGTGTGGCTGTTTCTTCCCCTGTTTTGTAGCCATGTGCTTTTTAGCCATGTGCTTTTGTTTTGGTTCCTCTGCTCCATGTTTTCCCCCACCTTCCCTATTAGCATTCCCACCTGTTTGTAGTTCTTGTCTTCTCCTCTTCCCAAGTGTTCCCTTTTGCTCTGTTTCAGTCCTTTGTTGTCTAGTCTATGTTACTTGTTATATGCAATGGTTACGTGTCTGCCCTGTGTTTGGTTTGCTCTTGTGTTTCATGTTTAAAGCCTTGTAGTTTGTTATTTGGCATCATTCTCAGTGTTTGTTTTAGTTTGTTTTTGTTTATTAAAGTTTGCTCGCACTTACATCCAGCCTCATCACTCTCCACACATGACATCAGCACGCTGTGTCAAACCATTAATCCAACCCAGCTGGGTTAAAACCATGCTGGGTTGGATCATATTGGATACAGTACTGGGTTGCCAAATAGACTCCAACTTGGATTTAAATCCCAGCAGTTATAAGAATGAAGTTGAAGACTGCAGAAAAAATGTATTCATAGCCTACGTCAGCAGTAACCCTCTGGACAGCCCATCACACATTATTCATCACAGCAGAATATGAAAAGATCGGTAAGCCAAATGAGAATTCAGGGAACAGCTGGAATTGGTCTTATAGTTATTTTCAACTCACCTACGAAATCAGTCAGTAGCTGTACCACTTTAACCAAGCCAATTAGACAGTATAGAACATTTTACCCCACCACACAATCCAAGACAGCACACAAATCACATATTTTCATCTTTTTTTGTTTTTGTCAGGTTCAATGCTTTGGCTACATTCATTCAACTTAGAGACCTTGAGACCTTCAACAAGCTTTTAATTTATAGGTAAGCAAGAATGTAAGGACCATATGTAAGGATAAATAACTGTACTGCTTACTAAAGCTGGAAAGCAAAATGTATTATAATTGTTTCTTTTTGACTGTTTAACCAATTTTTTTTAAAAATGGCTGTGCATCTGTTTAGTTGAAGTATGTTTCTATGATACTAAGAAACCAGTCTGAATGGATCAGGCGAAACTCCACTGTGCCATTCCAAACTCTAAAATTATCATATAATTATGTAATTATTATTATATTATACTTTTATAATGGTGAATGTTCTAATAAACTAAAAAAGGAAATTAGCATTATCATCATCAGAGCTGCAATGTTACCCATACCCCATCCTTTTCTGGCAATCAAATACGGTATCAGTAATAGAGAATATGGATACCACAAAGCAAACAAAACTGAGTGACAAGTGCTTTAGCGCCAGTAGATGGAACCTAACTGAAGTAAGAAACACGTTGGTGGTGTGGGATGACAAGCAGTAATAAACAATGCTCGCTGCAAAATATGTAATGCTAGTATTCTGAGGGGAGGCATTAATAGTTTGTGCTATACTGGTTACAATTTTAAAGTGTTAATAAGGTAACATTTGTATAATAATTCTTATACTAGTATGCCACAAAAACGCAGATAATGCACATACAACAACTATAAACATGCTAATGTTATCCCTTAAAGCTGAATGGCTGAGTCAGGATCTTTCACCAATCCCTTAGTTAGTCCAGGTTGTTGTCAAGGGAATGAACATTAAAGAGATATACAGAAGGAACAGCAGCTCTCTTTAGGCAACAACACCCTTTAGCCTTGGGTCGCATAGCAGCCCATGGCAGTTAGCACTGCTGTGTCTGATCCACTCAGACCAGCGCAACACACACTAACACTCCACCACCACATCAGTGTTACTGCAGTGCTGAGAATGATCCACCACCCAAATAGCACCTGCTCTGTGAGGGTCCATGGAGGTCCTGACCACTGAAAAACAGGGTAAAAGGGGGCTAGAGAATAAAAAGTATGTAGAGAAACAGATGGACTACAGTCTCTAATTGCAGAACTACTAAGTTCACCTATATAGTAAGTGGAGCTGATAAAATGGACAATGAGCGTAGAAACAAGGAGGTGGTCATAATGTTATGCCTGATCGGTGTATATATATATATATATAATATATATATATATATATATATATATATATATTAGGGGTGGGAATCTCTAGGCACCTCACGATTCGATTACGATTCAGAGGGCATCTTTTTTTTCTATACAGCATTTCTATTTTCTCACTGTGTGAGTTCAAGTTTCAAGTTTCAAGTTCAAGTTTCAAGTTTATTTGTCATTTGCACAACATGTCAGGACATTTATGCATTGAAATGCTTGTGGTGAGGCTCAGATAATCACTCTACAGAAACTAAATAAGTAAAAATAAAAATACAAGAAAAACCAACTGAAATATATTAAATATACACAAAATATACACAGAATACAGAGACAATACACATTTTAAAGTGACTAGGTGACTCAGTGTTGTTATTTAAAGTGACTTCGTACTTTTAAACCAAAGTATTTGTAATGATCAATAATGAATTTACGTCCAATATCTCTTATTAATAAATCAAATGGAAGTGATGTGGCAAGTGAACTGGAAGGCTCTCATTCACTGCTTTTGTTTAGAGCACATGAGACGCTGCTGCCACTCATCTGCGATAAAATGCGCAGCAACAAATTCATGTTGGCAGTCATAGTCAGACAGAGCAGAAAATACTAAGGTATGCTGTAGGGCCCCATAGTGCACGGCTTTCCACACAAGCCTTGTGAGGAAGCGACAGGTCAGTGGGCCTTCCCCAAAGGGTACCCATGTGTGGATATTGAGATCCTAATCCCCTAAGGGGTTTCCACAGGCATGTTTCGGGGGTTTGGGGGTTTTACTCCTTTCCACAGTTCAAACCCACTAACCTGTTAATGCCACAAGCCAAGCAGAGCGGGAAGTGGCCCAGACTGAGCTTAATCCTGCTCCAGCCTGTGGATGGGATGTAGAGCGGAGCAGGATCCACCAAACACATACACATAAGCACAATACAAAGGCATGAACACACAAGAAGCCTGAGATGTCTTAACCTGACTACTGGGGTCACCAAAGCTTGTGCTGGACAATGGCGCTGGTAAGTCTAATCAGATTATAGAAACTATTTTTATAAAACTATACTGTACCTCGATAACAATGAGCTCATGATAATCAAGATGCCAAGCACTTTGGGAAGTGAGGGTGTGTCCGTGCAGTTTGTCATAACAACCCAAGATATTGATTGATAGATGGTCAAAAGAAGGGTCGTTTCATAAGGATGCCTGGTGACAGAAACACTGAAATTGAATAGAGTGGAATCTGACTGGGCCAGATGGCTCCCAACACTTGTCTGTCAACAGAAAGTCTTGCCTGTGCAGTCACAGACACCCCGGTCAAATTACATGTTTTGTTGATTATCCAAGAGAAAATAAGTACACAATGTCTACAGAAAACACAATTCTGCACATTTTAATGTACTATTACTGCTTAATTTGATTTTTTAGAATATTATACTTCAGTATGTTAAATAAATAAATAAAAATTGTGCACTAAGAAGTTTCTCCCTGTAGAGTATGTCTTAACTTGTTTTCACTCTGAGAAACAACAAAATGTAATTTAACCGGGGGTGCTTTCAAGCTTTTGCATGCGACTGTATGACCATCCAGAGACACAAACAAGGATTCGTAGCAAGCAGCATTAGCTTTAGCTAAGAAGTATATTTCACTAGCTTGCTAACCTTATTAAAGAAGCGTGCCAGCTTGCTAACTTCGAATATTAAGAAGAACCATTTAGCAAACGGTACATTTGAATTCGTATAACTTACTTTTTGGCCAAGATTTTGTGCCTGTGAACTGCTAGGAAAAATATTATAGCACCTAAAATTTGAGACTATACAGGACTCAATGTTACCTTTTTTCCCAACCTGCCAAGTCAAGCAAGTGACCTGAAAGTTCATTGTCCCGCACCAAATTTCTACTGTCCCAAACAAATCTTTGTATTTCAAAGTGCTATTCAAATATGAATAAGCACATATAAGCTAAAATCTTTAGTTAAGATAATTTTTTAAATAATCTTTATAAAGATTATTTTCTCAAAATAAGTGTACATTCTCACAATATACTTTCACTGAACTTATTTTCTTTTTGCTGTAAATAAGCAAAGGTTTCATAACAGCAGTACTGTCCTGTAGCTCCTCCACAGCCACAAATGTGTGCCTTCAAGGTCTCTTGTGCTGGCATCAGTAGGGGCATCAGCCACAACACTAATACAAGCTTTTTCAGACAAGCTTCCCATGAATCACCGTAGATCACCATAGTAAACCTAATGACTGACACAACGTTTTTAATAACACTGCTCAAATTCCTTCATTAAATTGTATCTGTTTCATTATAAATATAATCACACTATAGTTATCAATAAACTTAACATTCGCATTTGCATGCCTCAGTTAGCGAATATAACCTTAATTTCTGCCAGCCATGTCAGTACAATATTGGCTACCAAGTTCCAGTCCGCTTTTAGTTTGAAGGTCTACCTCCTGTGGATAGTCATTAACAGGTTTTTCATTTTTGACCATGGGATATGCTGTTGTGACTAACATGGTCACTTTGGAATGTGCTTCACTGTTCATCCTCCATATGCATATGTCGAGCGACCCAGACACACTATATGCTTTTTTTGCTGCTATACACGCAACGTGACACAGAGGCTTGTTGTGACACTCAGATGACCGTTTTCCAAACGTTGTGTAGTACAGACAAAAAAAAAAACACTTTTATCTGCCTTGTTAGAATATTTCCTAGAAAGTTTACAGAACAACTGAGGTACAGACGAGTCAAATTCAATAGAGTCTGAGTTTTTCATAGAGGGAAAACGATTAGCTTCGTATTCACGCTTCGCCAGCATTTTCCTGCGCACCTCGCTTTGACGTCATTTGTTAACAAATAATACCATTGGTTTGTTTTGACTGGATATGCAAAAATAGATAAGACCATTTTTGCATGGCAAAAGGTTATATATTCAAGTGTATTGACTTTGGCCTCAGTTGTTGTTCTGTTAACACAATGTGCACCCCACTTAACATGAACCTGCCCAAACGGGCAAGTTATTTGTCGTGCTCCTGTCCCGACGTCCCATTTTACACCCCCCGGTCATTCAGGCAATCACCATTGTTGAACCCTGCTGTAAGAAGGGAGACACTGGATCCAATACAGCGCAGGTCACGTACCTTTCCATGTGTTCAAGCTAGTTAGTGTAGTGGGCTTAGCAATGAGTTGTTTTGTAATCCACACACACACACACACACACACACACACACACACACACACATCTTCTAAGCCGCTTATCCTTTTGGGTCGCGGAGGGAGCTGGAGCTGTTTTGTAATCCAGCATAAGGAATTAAATGGGTCTTCTAGCTAACAAGCACAAATATCGTTGTGTTTCATTTTTTGCATATACATTGCTATATTGTAATATGAGTCGGTTCACCAGTGCAGAAATCACAGAAAACAAAAATACATGCTAATTAGAAGCCTTTACAATCTAATCTTTTCAGACCTGGAGCAGCACAGGTTATCAGCACACACAGCAACATTTGCACTAGTTTCAACAAATGTAACAGCACAAGTGTTTCCATTTTTAAGGGCACATTAACCCTAAACTAGTTTAAGCCAGCAATTTCAGATGATGAAGATTCATTCAGATGTTGTGCAGAGAGCGTTTTAAATCCCAGCCGGCACACTTTTGTCTGACTCATAAACACCAGAGCTCTTGCGCGTGGCTTTAACCCACTGAGCTGTGAAGGAATAATAAACCTTCCTTTTGGATCCCCTGCCAAGCTGCATCACTTTAATGCAATCTGAAAACTACAGCTTTCTTCATTTTTTCCGAGCATCATGTTTGTTAGTGGATTGTTAACATGCCATTGTCAATACAGTACGTTTTTTTCCGAGAAACGTGGACTCTGTGTACCCAGGTAGCTGTGCACTGTAGAGAGACCTGTGCACAGACTCTAATTGATGACGGAATGAAACAAAACAAATAACATTTCACACCTGACTTGATTCAAATTTCAAGAGTTGGGTGGCATGAATTAATTGTGCCTAAAACAAAATGAGGTCTACCCGCCAGCCCTAAAGCCTTATTAATGTTTTGAATTATTAAATCCAATTTTTGTATAAAGGCTCTTGACCTATTTTTCCCATTCACTGTTCCATCATAACCGCACCTCATGGAGCTAATACTCTGCTTTACTGGGTAGCAAGGTTGTATGGGTTTGTGACTTCAACACTCCTCCCTTTTCTTCTGTGTCTTTGTGCACATTTCTCCGCTTTTCTTTTCTCTCTCTCTCTCTCTCTCTCTCTCTCTCTCTTGGTTGTTTTCCTCAAGAAACCTCCTCGATAAATGATCTTTACCTACAAACCAGGTCCCTAGACATCCTCTCATTTAACTGATTTAACCCTCCAGTCAAATACCTCTGATTAGCTTTATAATACCCTAAGAAATGTTCAACATAACCTACATTTAATCTCAAAAAGAAAGTTTTTAATTTATAGAGAAACAGATGACAACACCACCACATTTTGGAGCCCTGTTTGAGTAAATTAGTCCTTATTTATTCAGAAATCTCCACACAGACTTCCAGGTTCAAATTAACACCAACTCAAGAAGAAATATTCTGCTGTGAAAGTGAACAAATGTCTAATTTTTTCAAATGTGACTATGAGCATTTAGCCAGCATAGCCATCTGGTTGGGTTACTGGGAGGCACATCAAACTATACAAGAAAATATTTAATGATTAGATGTGAGTGAAGTAGGCTGGAGTACTCAGGAGTGATTAAGTATGCACAGATCCAGATGCTGAAGAGGAAAAGCTGGATCATTCTGAACTAATGGCTGAATTCTCCACTGGCCATCTGCAGTGCATGACCTACTATGACCTGTGTGTGCATCCAGTACTGAAGAATAGAGATACACACACATAAACCAAAAGATATGATGCTAAATGTAAATTACAGAAACACACACACCTTTACACACACTCATGCAATGCACACTAAGGAATTTCACTAATTCACAGGGTTCTTTATCATTTTTCCTTCAAAATCTCTGTCTGCATCTGTTCCCAACACAAAAAAGAATACCTACCTCTCCACTCTATGCAAAATGTATTTAAAATCTTCAGTATTAATAGTTTTGCAAAGTACCTGTCAAGAGCACTCCAGTGTCATATTATTCCACCACCCGACTAACTCGCTGCCAGTCTGTTTACAGCATTACAGCAGCCATCTGTCAATGCCACACACACATACACATGCACACACACACGCATGTGCTGCAAGCCTGAGCTCTTGATTAATAATTAGGACTGTGTGGTGATGCAGTAATACCTGTATTATTTATTGGCCGCCTAGCTTAACGAAGGCCCAGCTGTGCGACGGGCGGCGGAACTAAGATTCCCTGAGAGGTGACAGAATGACTGACTGCAGTTCTGGATTCCGACACGGAACGCACCACGTGGACCTCCGGAACGGAGCAGGGACAGGTGAGAGGGCTGTGAACAGATGTTACGGCATCCGAGCCCACAAACCCCAACAGTATACTGCTTACAGTTTACAATCTTGAGTAGGATTTAGGGGCAACACAGTAAGAAAATTTAAAAATTTAAATTTAATCAGTGACCAGAACTATCATGATCTTTGGTATTATCATGGCACTGTTAAAATATACTGAACAATTTTAAACATGATTTCTGCACAATAACATCAACAATGATAATCAAACTTCAAAGAAATAAACAAGAGACAATGTAAAAAAATATGAAAATACCACAAGTGCTACTACTGTTGACTATAACTATGTAAACATATGGTGTGTGCTTTGTAGGGAGACTGCAATGGACTTTACTTCCATTGTGATGTCTCAAGAAGCAGATGCTAATTGTGCTAGTTTTTCAGAATAAAGCTCCTACCACAGCCACACTTAGTCCATAGCTGTTCTTTCATTGCCAATCTGAATGATCTGTTTGGTCAAGGAAACAGAATTAAGCAGTTAGCGGTGCTTTATATTGCATTTGGTAGTTTAAGATAAGATTTAATAGTAGACTTCACATTTCACAGAGATTGTGATCCTTGCCCTGCTGTAGCATCTTCTACAGTTAAAAAGTAGAGAGAGAATCTTTAACTGTCGGAAATGGGGACAACTGAGAAACCTGGCCAAATAATGTTTCTTTAAAAAAATAAACTAAAATAACTTAGTAAACAAGAATGTCAGTTTTGTCTCCCCAGTCTGTCCTCATCCCTGAAAACCCCTGTATTTGCCACATAGATTTTATTAAACTGGCATTCTAGGGAGTAAAAGAACAAGCCAAATGAGCACGGGCTGAACGAGCACTGCAGCTACGATAAGAGCTAAAAAAAAAAGTTGCTTTGTCAATCGCAGCACTGCCATTCAGAACTCCTTCTCTGTTCCCATGGGAGTACCTCCAAACATCTTATCATTTAATTGGCTGGAGAATTGGACGGCAGGTCCATCTCCACGACAACGTCACTGGCTGACGTCAGGGCATTCAGCTGTGTTTACCTGCCGCTGCGCTAACGGGATTGAGGGATGGGGTGGACGAGGTGGGTGAAAGGGTCAAATAAGAGAGACAGAGAGAGAGAGAGAGAGATACAAACCCCTAAGCGCAACTCTGCAAGCATTCAACTCAAGTTCAATGCCACAACACCCTCTATTCTTGCTGCTCTATTCATCGCCACGCGCCAGCCAGGCGACCACGCACACATACACAAACACACTCTTTCTGACTGGCACTCTCATGAATGGAGCACAGAAAAGCAAAATCAGAACAGAAGGCAGTGAAAGAAAGAATGATAGAGAGAAGGGGGAGCAAGGGAGAAAAAGAGAAAGGCAGAGAGAGATGTGTTCTATCAGCCAACACAACTTATCAAGTTGGCCAGCACAAAGGCAGGCCGCAAAGCATAATCCAGACATTTTGTGACAAGATGCACCCAGACAAATGCCTGCCCGAACTAAAATGCTTCCACACCTGTGTGGAGAGGGTGTATGAATAAGAAATTCAGCACTATCCTTACAAGCAGACCTGTAACTGTGAAAGGTTTTTCTTTTCTATTCTAATGACTTTTTTGACAGAGCTTAAGAAGCTCATTGTCCCTTGCTGCCTTGGTAAGCTTCTCGTGCTGTTGTATCCCAGGTAGTCTGAGAGAGTGTATCTTCACTGTTGATATTGCTGCAGCTTTCTTTATCATTCTAAAGCTGTATTTTGAAACCAGTTTAGACTTTAACAATTAGCTGATGGACTGAATCACTTGATTTGTTTCGTACCACCACTGTCCAGGACCCTGAAAGATAGCTATATTCACTGTCTATCAAACGTTCTGAGAAACCTAGCTTATTGAAACGTAATAAATGAGCATGTTGATCAAGTTCACATCTAGCTATCGTTGTCTACAAAATTTGCAAAATGAAGGAACAACTGATAAAAGCCCTACCTTGGGAATAAAGCCAAACCCCAGATATTTTATCCCCTTGTGAAGGCAGCATTCATCCACACCCAAACATCTCAGGTGTTTAAACCACCTTTAGCTCTTACGTTTAAAAAAGAAAACTATTATTTAGACATTACTTAGGTAGTTCATATCAAGAAAGACACTTTGACAAACATGAAGGTAAGTGTTGCAAAATATACCCAAAATATCAAACAGTTGTTTTACGGTAACAAATAGCTTTGCGGGTATTTTTTCTTATTCATTTGAAAGTGACGGTAAAAATCAAACATTACTTACATAATTTTAAAAAAGTCCCTAGTAAAGGCAATGATGGGCAGAGTATCATTGAAAGACACTTTAGTGGAGATGAAGGAATACTGCGATGCTTTGTAAGCTCAGCAATAAACATACCCCCCCCCCCACACACACACACTCACCACACACACACACACACACACACTCACACACAAAATCTCCAAGCTTCAAGGCCATGGACTAAAGCCGATTTCTGATCTCTGGGTCTGTGTGTAACAGTATCTAATTCTTATGATATACCATGAGTGTGTTCCATCACTGGCGGTGGGGCGCTTCTGCTTGGCAGGGAGCATTGGGTCTCAACATAGAAACCCTGGGGTTAACCAGACACACAGTCCCAGCGATACAAATACACACAGACTGCTAATGCTGCCTGGCGTGAGGCCTCGGCCAGAGTAGCTGAGGGTTCAGGAGCAGCGACAGAAAGAGGGGGAGAGGAGGGAGGTTTGAAAGGAGTCTGGAAGAGAAGCAGCTAAATTCTGAAGAAACATCAAAACCCTTTAACGGATCTTTGTGGTCAAAAAAGGCGCTGCACAATCACTCAGTCCCAGAGCTGATCAATCTGTCTGCAATGGAAGGCTCAGATCAGGGCCGGATACAGGCACTTTCACACATTTACACTCATACACACATATATACACATACACATACATAAGCTTGTATTTATACAATGTCAGGACATATACATTTTATTTGTAGGTAAATATTGTTGAAAAAAAAACTGAAACATGTCCTGTAGGATGGCCTTGTTTTTGAAGGTTAGCCTTGTTTCAGGACATTTTTGTCTTGAAAACAAACGAAAACAAGTGCACAAACACACACTTCGCTGATCTGGCCAATCTCACTGGGAGATGCAGCAAAAGAGATGCCACGGATCTGATTCCAGCTGTCTTCTCTAGCTCCCTCCCTCTCTCTACCTCTCCATTTCAAGGTCAGCAAAACCATCCAGGAACTTTTTGCTTTGTTGACTGTGCCTCCCTGGCATAAGTCAAGCAATGTGAAATGGAGAAAAGGGAAGAAAAAATATTCGCAGAGGAGAAACTTTCTCCAGCTATCACGTAAATAAACACTAATTGGTAGCTAATTTTCTTAGCTGTTGCCTGGCTGATTTGCTGCCTTGAGGCAAGGATGAATTATTCATTGGTGAGGCACACACGGCTTTATGTTCGAGGCCTACAAGGCGCAGCATTCATTACGCGATCATGCCGGCGGATTCTGGGCACTGGCAAAGGGTATTAGAATAATATGCATATTGGGTATTCTCTCTCTGTCCTGGGGCATTGGCACGCGCCAATAGGGCTTCCTCTGGCACGGACGGAGAGTGAGAGAGCAGCGACAGCTTCGTCCTCATCACTGACAAAACAAGGCTTGTTTTTACAGAGTAGGGGAAGAGAGAGAGAGATCAGAGGCAACTGCTACCAACATAAGCATGCACAGGTGTTTTCACAGCGATGTAGCAGTATTTGTATGTGTGTGAATGTGTATGTGTGTGTATTAGAAATCAGAGACAGCACTTAAGGTATAAAGTGTGTAAAAGCTGAGACAGCCTATCTGCCTCTGGCCAGGGTAAAATGAGAGGAGACAAAAACACTGAAGAGACAAGAAGAGAGTTTAAGCCAAGATTAGGGCCACATTACTCACAGCAGAATGACAACAAATGACAGAATCTCAACAGGCAAAACTACAGCCTACAACATAAACATGAGTGATGCCAAGTACTAGTCTCTGTGTAACACTTGCACTGTATTTTTTTATGTTTCACCACTTCTAATGTGCCTGATTCCATTCAGTAATCAATTATATACTTCCCACCTGGTCTCAATTGCACTGGAGCTACTAACAGGTCATATACTCTCATTAATTATACTAATGAGCCTTGTTAGCCACAGAGAGTGTATCCACACCTCTGGCCAACACAAATTGTAACACCATTTTTTAGAGTTACAAAAGCAAAGGAAATGTTTTATTTTGGCCATGTTCTTTTATTCTCCACATAATATTAGACACATTTGAGAGTTCTCAAGCCAAAGCTAAAAATCTATTTTGTATCGTTTGAAGTGAAGTGACGGCACAGGCAATAAGGCAGATTGGTTGTTATCATTCCACCCCTGGCTCTCTCGCTCCAGCTGAACTTGGTATTGCCTGGGGCATACACATTCCCTATGGCTACACAGATCCCACATCAAACTCACTATGGTGCTGTCTCACCACATAAAAGACATATCTAGAGAAAATTATTGACTTCGTGACACACACAGCCCCCAATGAACACAAACAGGCAAGGAGCACACACACACACACACACACACACACACACACACACACCTCTGCAACATGTCACCTTTGGTGTCGAAAGGTAGAGTGAAGGTGACATTACTGGCCTTTTCTTGTGTTCACACACATGTGTCCATGCATAATGTGTGTGTTGTGTATGTGTCTGTGTGTGTGCGTTTAAATGTCAAAGGGGTGTGACTGCTGCTATAGTGAAACTGCAATGTAAGTGAGGTGTGCATAGCACCCATGTGCTCCCTGTCTCTTCCTATTAGCGGCCAAAATTATACGCCTAAGGAGGTAACACTGAGACAGAAAAAATCAGAATCACATTTATTCACCATATACAGTGCAAGGAAACATTCAGACACCCACTTTAAATTTTTGTGTAATGCCTTTTGACTTTGCACTTACATCTGAACAAAAAATATGTATTCATAAGCAGTCATTATTATTATGGTTGTATATTTGGTGAAGTTGTCTTGTTGAACCATTTATCTTCCTGCCAGGTTGAGTTTCTTAGCTAACAAAAATAATTTTCCCTCTAATATGTACCCGTACATTACTCCATTCATGTTTCCTTTGATGATATGTAATGCCCTGGTGCCATTTGCAGAGAAGCAGTCCCACATCAAACCTTCTTTCTCCAAGCATGATGAGCTGAATTATGGCTGAGAGGGCAAACTAAATGTTGACCATTGAACTGTAATGTCAAGGGTGTCCAGAGTCTAACAGAGTTAGTTCAATTGAATCAAACACGCCTACAAAACCTAGTAAGTAACTGCTTTGTTGCATCAGGTGTGTAATCAAGGAAATCACCAAAATTGTGCTGCACTGAGACTCTCCAGGACAGGAGGTGGGCACTAGGGCTTATTACACTTATTAATCGGTATCACAATATTTGCCTCTGTATCACTGACATTGTGGAAGGTTGCAGTATGCAAATGAGCCTCTAAAAATCCTATGTCTGAAGACTGAGAACTCATCTCCAGGGTGACCACAGCCCAGGCCTTTCCAAACCCATAAGCCAGACAGCCAAGTCTGCAGCAGGGAGCTGAGCTAATTCTAGAAGCCATGTTCAGTACCGAGCCTTCAAAAAGACACTCGTCAGTTTGGATGATGTGGGGTGTGTATCTCCACTTGGGTGTGTATATCACTCTCCTCCCTGGGGTGAGAGGAACAGGCAGCACGTTGCTGATTAGAGCCCATTAATCATCTTCTTGGGCTGCGTGTGTGTTGATTTTCACACCAGGCCAAGATGAGCCGAATGCCTCAGCCAGCCTGACCGTTGTGGCACGTGTGTGTGCTGACATCTCAGAGATGATTAGGGGTGTCAAGTGTGTCAGTGTGTGAGTGTATGTGTGTGTGCTGGCAGACATTAAAGGCTGTTACGTCAAAATGATCAGTGGCTTGGAATGCAAGCTTGTTAAAGAGGCTCTCACTATCAGCGTCCTCAACCCAAATGTCTTTCTCTCATTTGTAACCTCCTGCTCTACTTTTTGCTGAATGTCTCCCTCACTCTGTAAATTCACTTCTTACTTTCCTTTTTCTCTTGTTCTTTCCTTCCTAATCTGTCACGTATTCTTTTCTCAAACTTCATCCCACAATATATTCCCTATTTAAATTTGTGTTTTTCCCCTCCCTAACTCACCTGCTCACCCTCTCTGTTTCTATATGCAAAGGATCTTTAAGGGATCTATCAAATGAATGTTTACCAATACAGGCAGCAAGCTTCGTGTTAGTGTTTCTCTCACCCTCTTACACTCACTCCCTCGCACTGCTCTCTAATTGACACTAACAGACTTACAACTCTCCACCCCCTCTACACACAATACTGCTTGCTATTTCAGGAGAAAGGGCTTTTTTTCTTAGAGGAATAAAATAGTCTACTGGAGAGCTACAAAACAGGCATAACTACAGACAAATCTTCTTGACAAGGCCTTTCAGATCAAAATACGATTATATTCCATATGGCAGCTTTTATAGAGTATTTGCTTTAAGTGGACCCTGCTACTGAACGCCTTTGTGAGCAACTAAGTACAGGAGTCAGAAAAAGTAAATTAGAAACACGTGACAAACTTATTAATGGAGGCCGGATCAAATTCCTTGTGGAATCCTGGATTGACAGAACTGGAGCGACTCACCCGAAACATTAATTAAGCTTAAAATATCAACGTTTTACACGCACATCCAGATATAAACCACATTAAAGTGGGATGCCAGCCATACAGTCATTATGTGATATGTACTTCCACACCTTGGGAATATTCCCAGCGTGTTTTATTCCATAAATCAAACCGAATGTTTCCGGCCCAGATTAGGCAGACTTATGCCGGTTAGAAGTCACTCTGAAGACTACAAATGATTTTAACAGAGATTTCAGCTGGAATAGTTCTTCAAGACTTATCAAACCAAACATTTACCACCCTGACGTGGGAGGACATTCAAGACAGTTTTTTTCGTAACACTGAAAGTTTATACGTTTAAAAGCCGAAACCTCCTCTAACTACTAATTTATGATTTGGTTCTATGCTATGTTATGGTTTCTACATTCAGGGATTTTTATATTCCTGTATGTACTATTGTTGAAGTTACGTCTTCACTCAGTCTTCTATGTACAGCAAACTAGCACTGTCATGGACTCACCTAAGAGGATAAACCACCATGTGATACTTTTGTAACTGCTTAGTAGTGTGTGAATGTGTTTTTAGATAAGGCGAGTGTGCATGTGTGCATGCCTATGTGAAAGACAGAGCAGGAGAGAGAGAGAGAGCGTATGTGTGTGTATTTTATCTCCAAAAATGGCTGCTCCTTTATGAGCCTTGCACAGTGAACTTGCACCTCCAGAAAGCTCCTTAGGATGATTTCACAGAACTTTATAAAACAGCTTTCCTTGATTCTGGATAATTCCACAAGAATACCAAGATGAAACAGCGTGACCTCAATACTGACCCTCTTTGTACTCGGGGAAATTGCGTCTCATAACTAATACTGCATCGTCCGCAAGTTCACAGGGAAAGAGTACTTTGATTCTTGTACCCTGGTCAACCCTGGCTCTTTCTGAATGCAATGCACTCCACTGGGAAACACTCATTGTCAGAGCAGCAAAAACATTAAGAACTTGATTAAAGCAAAAAAATACAAGAGAAGACAAACATTCCCTTTATAAAAGCACACATATGAGGTAAGTGGCACACGGGTGAGCTTTCCAAACACACTTTTAGACTTGAGATCATATTATCCTCTTCAGAGAGTGTTCAAATGACCTTAGTGAATTCTTAAAGAATTGGGGCTTTTATTTTAAAGCTGCATCAACATTAAAAATAATTGTGTATTAACCTCTTGTTTCGAGACAGCAGCCATGCGTTTTTCTGTCTCATGTGCAATTTTGTCCTGCAAAATACATGTAAGTTTACTTTTCAGCAGAAATTTTACCTGAAGTTATTTCACGTGGCAGAAAGATGTATGTGATTACCGTACGCATTCTGTACTTTGGGGTGACCCTGCCCTTCCCAAGTGATCTAGTTCAGGCTATTATTACAAAGAGAAGCAGGTGGGGGGAGCTTCTGGGGAAAAGAGGTCAGAAGAAGGTGGAGGAGCTTTTAATAGGGTAGCTGGGCGTTGGCCACGGACAAATGTGAGCTCAGGAGCTCTGCTGTCAGGCCAGTACATTAACAACTGGTGACAAAATAACCACTGAAGGCTTTTCATAGGTCGCTGTTCAGCAAAATGACAGTAGAACAAGTGCAGCCATCTGGAATTAAAGTGCTCCCTTTTGACAGTGCACAGTAAAAACAATTTTCTTTTCGTATTTCTAATTAATGAACCAGTTTTCACTTGATGACATGTCAACGACAGAGTAGATACCATCCTTGTGGTCCATCCTTGTGACAGGAAGGCCTTAGCACTGTCTCAAATTGAATACTTCCCTAATATACTGGTCATTTTCCAGTGCACGTAGTGTGTTCACACTGGGAAACTCAACAGGATATAGAATATCGTTAATGTACCTGGATATTGTACTAGAATTCACAAAAAATTAAGTGTGGAACACTGCACACTCTCTGCACTCAACGGCTGCACGCTGCAATACACAATGGAAGAGCCACAGTAGGCCACAGTAGCTTTCAAAATGACTGACGCACCAAGTGAGACTGTTCCTAAACATGGTACAAATTTCAGATCTTGGACAGAAAACTATTTCAAAATGTTATATTGATAAATGGGTATGTTATGTTTAGAGCTGGGCAATAAAACAATTACGATAATTATCGCAATATAACTTTCCTCGATAGAACTATAAGAAAGGTTAGATAAATTTTTTTAGATAAAAGACCGTTCTCACACTTCCACGTTCTAGCGACAGCCCTGGTGGCGTTTTCTACTGCAAGGAAAGCGACATTACTCTGCTGTCGCCAGGAGAGGACGCACTTCCGCGTTTTTTGACATTAATTGGGGTGACAAGTAAAATGAGTCACCAAATATACTTTAGCAATGTCTGAAACGTGGAGTTATACATTCCCTGTTTGAGTGGAGCGACCGGCGATCTGTTCTCCTGTGATAGAGTGCGAGTGACGAGATAAGTGGCGTAACTGTACTGTCCTACAGTGAACTCACCTCTTTCCTAACATCCTAACAAGCTTCAGCAGCATTAAATCACGTCTGCTCCTCTCAACTACTGCGCTGTTACAGCGCCAAACATATTTTAGTATTAGTGCATTCCCGAGCAACGAAAGAGAAAGAATGAAGTGGGTTCATGCAAGTTACAGCCCTGATTTAATTGAAAGTAAACTGAGGAAGCTGTGAGGCATTGGAGAGTGGGAGAACGCTAGCTTCCCAGGCTAGCTATTTTTAGCAGCTGGCTAACTTGAAGCAGCGCTCGGTCACTCGCACAACACGGCGAATTGATGATACTGTAGATCAGACAAGACACAAAAGCACCGCTTTCAGTTTAAATGTACCTAAAAGGAGGACTCTGTTTGTCTGGTGTTAGATATATTTCGGTTCACCCCTCAAACTACTATAGAGAAATCCAGACGTCTGCTAGCTGGTGTTTGAATACTGTGATATACTCCGACATGAATGTGGTAGGAGTGATGGCTTTAAGGCAGGTGATCCATCACTGACTTACTGAGCCAGCTAATGTTTGCTGGTCTTAATAAGCTGACGTGGTTGAGAAACTAAACAGTTTAGTACTGTTGTTGGCCACTTGTTTAGCATTTGTAACTGGATAGCCTAGCAGTCATCACCAGACAGCTAAAAATAATCTGTTTTCTTTCTTAAATTATGACTGTTGAAAAAATTGCAGCCGTGCTTTTCCAGCTGGTAAAAACAGCTAATCAGACACTTTCTCCCACTCTCCCATGACAGATTTGTGAATTGTTCCACTGTTTGGCGAGTGTCTGTCATGTTCAGACCATGGATAGTTTAAATCCAGCCTTCAAACCTGAAAGAAATAATGTTTTGACATTTATTGCGATATGTATCGATATCGAACAATATGAATTTTGTTTATCGTGAAAACACCATATTGCCCAGCTCTAGTTATGTTACATGTTATGCTATAGCTAACTGCTGTTGGGAAACTGACAGAGAACTATAGAAGACAAAATTATTGTTAAATAGCTTGCTAAATATGTTGAGAAATCAGGGTTCACGTTCCTTTAAGAAGTGTGTGAGCACTAGGGTTAGGTGGTATAATATTTAAAAATAATTATGGTATTTCAAAATCATGGCAAATTTCTATTACACATTTGAATGAATAAATAAACACATTCCTCCCATTTATATTTTAGACAGCTCACTGATTAATAGTGCGGGAGCTCCACCAATAGGTGGCGCTAACAGAAAAAGGGGGGAAATTAGAGTCAGAAAAAAACACCTCAGAAAAACTAAGCATAATAGCAGCTCAGCCAAAGAGCTACACGCATCAGAATTACAGTCTCTGTAAAAACCACAGAACACGTTCGATTTCAGCTTTCACTCCAACACCAGTCACTCGACTTTGAACTGTCTCGTAAATGGGTGTCATTTTAGCAGCAGTTAGCTACAACCGAGCCTGTGCTGTGGTGTGGCATGTTTGGCCTGCTAACTAAACTCTCTTCCAAATACACAGAACATGATTTCGGCTTACTGTCACTCAACACAGCACCAATTTTCAGAAACAAGCCTATACTGTGATGGGTGGCACTGTTTGGGTCTATAGCCTGCTCGCTAAGCTAAGGTTAAGGTAGCCTATCAGGCCACAGATCCAAACACCACAGAACAGGTTTAATTTTGCCTTTCTGTCCCTCCAACGGTTAGCTGACTTCTCTCAGATTTTAATTATTATTTTTAATCATCTAAGTTTGCGTCAGTGCTTTAGTTAACCAGAACGGAACATGTTCTGCGGAGGGGACAGCTTTTAATATGCTAGCAAAGCTAACCAGCTTCTCTCTCCTAATTAGAAGCACTGTTTAACATTTATCAGTTGTTCAATAGATGGTTCGACAATTATTGAACGACCGCTTGAAAATCAGGCATTATGTTCACTTATTTCGTAACCATGTAAAGTGAACTACTTTTTTTTTATTCTGAAATAACGCTAGATGAAAAATACCTCACTTTTTTTACTGTCATATGCTGTATACCTGAATGTAATGTCAGGAAGGTATTGAAAAATGCATACCGGCCAAGCCTAGTGGGCGCGTGTCCCAATAGTGCGTTTTTTTTTCCTTTATGAGGGAGAGTGAAGTTTGTAAAGAAGCTCCCTGTTAGTTCTCTCTGCTAGCTTTACATAACCCACTGCTCTGCCCCCTCTACTTATTTTACTTTACGTTAAGTTTAATTTGAAAGCATGGAACCAAAAAGAAGTGCCAACATGCTTTGGAACTTCAGCTTGTTTTAGTATGACTCACTGCAGTCAACTAACCAAGCTGGGTTTTACCCTAGAGCAGGACGATTTATCATCTAAAAATATTTGCAGCACTTTCAATACAGATTAAGTGTCCCAGTGGTTAAGACGAATTCAATTATGAAATGGTTTTCCAAAGGTATCTATAGCTAAATTCCAGAATGACTTTGCTATAATGATGGAAAATACCCTTTTTTAACATATAAAGCATGTGGGTATGGCTTTGGAAATTACTTGCAGTCTGAAGTTTCTCCAGCAGAGAGCGCTATTAGTAGGCAACTGTTACCATGAACCTACACGAGAAGAAGCTCATGAATGCACATACAACTCCATTTCAAAAAAAGTTGGGATGCTGTGCAAAATGTAAATAAAAACAAAATTCAATGATGTGCAAATCATTTAAACCCTATATCACATTGAAAATAGACAAGACAACAAATCCAATGTTGAAACTGAGAAATTTTATTGTTTTTTTATAAATACATGCCCATTTTTAATTTGATGCCAACAACACGTTCCAAAAAAGTTGGGACAGGGGCATGCTTATCACTGTTTCCTCACGTCCTCTTTTAACAACACTCTGTAAGCGTTTAGGAACTGAAATCAACTGCTGTAGTTTTGAAAGTGAAATGTTTTCCCATTTTTGCTTAACATAGGATTTCAACTACTCAACAGTTCGGGGGATCATTTGTCGTATTTTTCATTTCATAACCCTCCAAATGTTATTAGTGGTGACAGGTCTCGACTGCAGGCCTGGACACTTTTAATACAGAGCCATGCTGTTGTAATACACGCAGAATGTGGTTTGACATTGTGTTGCTGAAATAATCAAGGCCTTACCTGAAAAAGACGTCACCTGGATGGCAGCATATGTTGCCAAAACATGTATATATCGTTCAGCATTAATGGTGACTTCACAGATGTGCACATCAGCCATGCCATGTGCACTAATGCACCCCTATACCATCATGAACACTGGCTTCCGAACTGTGCATTGATAACAAGCTGAGTGGTCTTTAGCCCGGAGGACACAGTGTCCATGATTTCCATAAAGAAAATGTTTCAAATGTTGATTCATCAGACCACAGGACACTTTTCCACTTCCACTCAGTTCATTTTAAATAAGCTCAGGCACAGAGAAGGTGGCAGGATTTCTGGATCCTGTTTATATATGGTTTCTTCTTTGCGTTTAAGAGTTTTAATTAGCATTTGTGGATGCAGCGACAAACTGTTTTCACAGACAGTGGTTTTCAGAAGTGTTGCTGAGCCCATGCACTGATTTCCACTACAGAATCATGTCTGTTTTTTAATGCAGTGCTGCCTGAGGGCCCAAAGAACACGGCCAGCAAATGCTGGTTTTTGGCCTTTTCCCTTGCATACAGAGATTTCTCCAGATTCTCTGAATCTTTTAATGTTATTATGTATGTAGATGATGAAAAGCAAAAGTTCTTTGCTATTTTATGTTGAGAAACATTATTCTTGAATTGTTGCACTATTTGCTCGTGCAGTCTTTCACAGAGTGGTGAACCCCTCCTCATCTTTACTTCTGAAAGACTCAGCCTCTCTGGGATGCTCTTTTTATACACAGTCATGTTACTGACCTGTTGCAAATTAACCATTAGGTGTTTTTTTAAGCATTACACAACTTTACCAGCCTTTTGTTGCCCCCATCCCAACTTTTTTGGAACATGCTGCTGGCATCAAATTCAAAATGGACACATATTTCTCAAAGAACAATAACTTTTCTCAGTCTCAACATTTGATATGTTGTCTTTGATGTATTTTCAATAAAATATAGGATTTAAATAATTTGCACATCATTTGCACATTTTTTTATTTACATTTTTCAAAGCGTCCCACCTTTTTTGGAAATGGGGTTGTACTTGCAATAGCATCTATTAAAATGACAGGTGAAGTAGTTTTCAAAAGATTTTGGTTACTCCTTATATTACTTAATATGTGATTTTTCTTAAAGAACTTCATCAAAACAGTTATTGTTAAAAAAAAGCATATAAACTAAAAGTAGAACAGAAAGTAGGTCATACCTGCAGTGGACTGCATTTACACTTTTTTTGTTTTTGTATACCACGATTTTTTTAATTATAAAAATTTTTAGGCATCACCCAGGCCTAGCACTTAGTATATAGTACAAGCTTACAGTGCATAGCCCCTGAATTGAGAGACAGGACAAACTTACTTTATACCCTCAACAGAGCATTTGCTTGCAGTGCAGAACACAGGACATGAAGCTCTGCTTGTTTTGCTATAAAACAGCATGCACTGCCACTAAACCAGAGGAAAAGGTGTCACCTTATGGCAAGGTTTATATTTCATTAACAACATAGCCATGACATGGAGCCATGTCAAAATTGCAAAAGTGCAAGATGTAAGTTTTGGGAGCTGCCACTTAGGAACGGCCAGTCCCCTAAGAGTGGGAGGCAGTGTTGGCCTCCGCTGCCCGTTAGGCACCTAATGATTTAGACTGTCTGCAGCTGGATGCTTGGCTCTGCTCTCAAGTGCTATTCAGTAAAAAACGTGTTAAAGTTGTGATAAACAAACCATGATGAAATTCAGAGAGAAATTAATACTGCTGTGACATGAACTGATGGCTTGTGGGAGTCACCAGGCTGAAATAATGCCTCTCTTGGGCCTGTGTATCACTTTTCAAAAAAAAAATTGCAAGATTTTTACTAGGTTTATCTTTAGCTTTAATGACACTGTATTTACTTGAGTGAAAACATAGAATTCACTGCAGCTTTAGCAATCTACATCACATGCAACTACTCTAAAAATTCAACATTACAGTTACTCTGTGATGTCTTCCAGCACATTTACTTAAATGTTATTCTCTCAAAATGAATTACTATTCCTCAGCAATTCAGCATCTTCCTCGAGAACCACTCTTGCCTAAAATAGCAAGGCACAAAATAGTAGTGTGATGATTCATTCATTTTCTTGATGCACTGTTTACAGCTCCTCCCAATGCAACTGCATTAACTGTAAAAAAAGTCTTTTAGTTCATTATATCAACATATTAATTCTAACAGTTCTTAAAGGTGCTTGAATAGCTGAATAGAACCTTTGTTTAGTGTCTTGATTCAAATCGTTCTTAATTACTGAAAATAGTTTTTGAATCAAATTAAAAACCAACAGTGTTTTTTAATCAATTCGCTGTCAGCTCAAAGACTTACTCCCCTGGCACTGGTAGAGTTCCAAGTGGAAATATCTATATTTTTATTCTTTGAATAAGAGTAGGTCAATTCTCTGTGGAGAGCCAAGACTGACCTCCCTACACTAAAGGTTCTTCATGAACATTCCACTTCAACAGAGAAAAACAAACATATTAAATCTACACTTTAACCTGCATTTCATCTCTGGTTGCAGGTTGTCACTAGGCAAAGCCATGCCCCCATGTTTTCTTTAGAGATGTAATTAATGCTTGTGCATAATCAGCACATTAATTTGGTTCTCTTTTGATCTGACTGAGAAAGCGGTGGATGGACGGGACACTAATGAGCTGGGTGAATTTTGGGTGAGATTCGGAGTGCTGCGTAGAAGCAACGCCACAGAAAAAACGATTACATCCATCTCAGTTCTGGCACTAACATTTAGAACTGTTCACCCTTCCTCTATCTGGATGACTTTTTAAATGTATTTTCCCTCTTTCTCTCCCTAAACTCTCTCAACATTACATATCTCTCTCTATAAACATTCTCTCTCTTCCTCTACAACATCTTCCTCTCTCTAACTCCACCTTCCTTTTGAGTATAGCTGAAAGGAGTTACCTGACCCAAAGACCACTTGAGCCCAGAGGCAAGAGACATAGAGACAGAGACCATGAGGTGAACTCCTCTGCAGGTTAGCTCTTTTAGCTCTCCCACCTCCTCCAACCCTCTGAATCCCTTACTCTCTCTCAGCAGCTCAGGGGTTTAAAGGTCAGGAAGAGCTCCCAGCAGGTCATGGCATGCTGGGGGGAAAAGAAGCACAGTTGCATTGTGGGTCATAAGCCTAATGGCTATGTAAAGAATCTGATAGCCTAAGAGTCTTACTGATTTCCCATCAGTGTTTGGCTCTCACTGGAGATGTTCAGCTAAGCTGCTGAAGGCCAGGCGAAGAGACGATGTGGAGAGACGAGGTAGGATTTTTAAAAGCAAAAGAGTGAAAGGAAAGTAAGAGGGACGAGACTTTAAACAGGGCAGAGGGAAACGGCTTTAGAGGTTTGTATAAATGACACAAAAGGATATCTTTCCTCTGTGCAGTCCCACTGGGTACGATTCATCGGGTGTATGTGTGTGTTTCAACGTGGTGTGAGCGTGTGTGTGTGAGAGAGAGAGAAACCGTGAAAAGGAGAGTAGAAATAGGCCAGAGCACAAGATAAAGCGCTTTATCTTCATGAGAAATAAACGTCCCATCCCTGCCTTCTTTTTGAGCAGTCCAAGCCCCAAAAACAGCATTATGTATGGTATGGGCCCTCCGTAAATAGGCCGATATTCACAGCCATATGCGGCGGAGATTAGCTTTTTCTGCCTCCCTCAGCAAAAAAAAACCTTCCTGCTTCTTCATGGACTTACCTCAGATAGATCAGACACATAATTCTATAAAAACCTGCAAAAAGCCACCAGGACTTCACCACACACATACACTACACAAAAAAAGAACCTCCAGGCAACAAAAGCACATTACTATGCTCTTCCCCATCATTCAACATTTATATAATCACACTAACGGGCCAGGCCATTTGCTGAAAATAATAATAGAAGCGGAGAAGGCAATCAATGGTGCCACTATGAGTGGTTTGTGCTGGGGGACTGGCTGGACACAAGGCTCCAGTGAAGCTACCACAGTATGGGGAGAGGGGGGCAGGCTTGCAGTGGAATGGTGCTGTGCTACTGTCAGCTTGTTCTGAAGGTGCTGGCTGGATGAGTGGGACAGATGACAGAAAGCATAAAGGAGAAAGAGGGGGACGCTCTCACTGGGGGAGGCTGTTATTAAGGACTTTTAAATAAGGCTGTGAGAGAGAACGAAGGAGATACATTCAATACATTATATTAATTAGCATTATTTTGTGGTATTCTATATTCTATGCTATCACTTTTGACCTGCTAAAGACATGAGATGAAAAGAACAAAACTGCACTGCATCGAATTTATTTGAAAAAATAATGTAAACAGCCACAGACATAGACATAGACGATTACTCCTGAAAACCAACTATGGAAACCTCCAAATAAGGAGAAATAGAGACAGACATGGGTAGACAGCAGTAGGGTGTGTCTGGAGTTATATTTGTGTGCATGTGCATCTGCAAGTTGTGGCACAGTTCACTCTGTTAAATATTTGTCACAGGTACAAAGCAAAAAGGAGACAGTGAAGTCTGAATAATTCATTGCTTCTGTCCTTGCTTGAGCTTCAGCCTGTATGATGCTGCCTATGCTGAGAGATGGTGGGGCATGGAAAAGACAAAGAAAGAGAGAGAGAGAGAGAGAGAGAGAGAGAGAGAGAGAGAGAAATATAAAGCACAGGAAATAGAGGAAGAAGGACAAAAGGGAAAAAGAGACAGACACAAAGATAACCCATCCATCCTGTTCACCAAGCAGAACGGTCAGGTAAGTTCACCTGTACGTCCGGACTACGCTAATGGTTAAAAGGCACCCTCATTTTCGTTCCAATAAGGTATAACCCAAAATACACTTCATGCCACTGTTGTAAAGTCTTTAGTCAAATTTCTAAAAAAGACACTGATAGCCCTGAGCCTGGGTCCTTACCTGGTCCTGGAGTACCCCTGTCCTTTACATTTAAGAGTTTAACCTACTCTTACACACCCAGAAAGGGTGTGTTAATTAGAATATTTGTTGAATTTAGTGTGTTAGAGTAGAGGAAACACCAAAATATGCAAAGCATGGGTATTCCAGAACCAGGACAGAAAAACACTGACTTAGACTAACTTTTTTTTTTTTTGATAAAGTCAGGTTTATTTTGTTTTTGAAGGTGCCCAAGACATTTTAAAAACTTTAATTTATCTAAAAACAAAACTGTGTTGTATATAATAGAAGCTCTGTAGAATCATGGCATTTTAAAAACATAAAATATCAATACTGTATTGAATCATGACCTCAGAATCAAAAATCATATATGAAAATATTGCTACACACCTAATATGCTTCCACTTCTAAACCAACAAAACTCATCTGGACACTTAACCGTGGTAGACACTTTTTCAATAGCCCTAATGTACTGTTCCCTGCATCATGTGAACTGTGCGCTATTGGACTTAATTACTCTCCTCAGTTCAGTAGAGGTCTCCTCACAAGCTGTTATTATCTTTCCTATTACTGTGTCAGATTTGCGGCCATCTTGTTTATCGCCATGCGAATCACACCCAAAACACGAGCTTTGAGTGCGTTTCTGATGCGGGCGGCACAGGATCCTAAGCTCTGGGCCTCAGCCTTGCGATTCCTCAGCCCTGTAATTTCTGAAGCGGCAGACACACTGTGATTATAGACTCGAGGGGGGCTTCAAACGTCGCACCGTCTTTTTTTCCTCTCCACTTATTGTTTTTGCCTGTGCTCTTCAGTTTGTCTTTGACACCAGTCCAGGCAGCTGTGGATGTTTTAAATTTGTAATATGGCAGTGGGGATCTGTTGTGAGCTTCTTTAAAGATTGCAGGAGTAGAGGGATTGCTTTAAGTATTAATCCATATAACATTCTGTATGTATGTTAAGAGTAGTCCTTGATCCAGGATGGGAGACTTATGTGTTGGAGCACAGTGTGAATGAACGAGTGTGGAATAGAATAGAATAGAATAGAATAGAAGTAGAGAGGGTAGAAGGAAAATGGAAAATGGAAAAGATGCACAGTTTAGAAATGATGGAGAAGAAGACAATGGAAAGATACTAGAATGGAAGGAGATGGAGAAAGACAGAAAATAGCTGGATAGGTACCAGCAAGCCATAGCCTGAGGCTTAGTGTATAACAGCACAGATGCTGTCAACATTTACACTTCCACTGATTGGACAGCATGACAAGGATTTGTCTTATTATTATTGCATTGTTCCTATATAATACTGTTATGAAATACATGCCCAGTCTAGTTAGCCTAGTTGGATGATACTGTTATCATCACCTCCTCAATTTATTTGAATGCTTTCACAATATTCCATTTTTTGACTATCATGCCAATAAGCCTTTGCTGATTTGATTTCATTTGATTTGAGAGAGAGCGAGAGAGAGAGAGAGGCAGTCTGATTGAGATGCAGCAGTGCACAGGGTTCTGTGGGTGCTGTGGTTAATAGATTCCAGGCAGGTTTGTCTGATAAAGAGGTCATTCACTCTGCCTTCGCCAACATTTGTGCAGAAAACAGCATCGTGACTCCACACACAGAGACAACTCTTCAACTCATTCTCGTCTCAACAGAAAGCTAACATAACTATTACTCCTTCACTCTTATCACAAACTAGACACCCCACTGAACAACACTCCAATTAACAACACTGTCTCAATCCACACACACACACACACACACACACACACACATACTCCCACACTTTTAACATTCCACAGCTCAGCCTTATAATGCATGGAGGCTCACAACAAAAACAGAGGGGGGCATTCGACAGAGAGATACAGAGAGAAAGAGAGCAATATGATATTAAATTTCCTAAGTTGTTTTGTATTTTTTACTTTAATGGTCTTAAACTCTGCAACCTTCACTTTGCTATTACAAGTGCACTGCAGTGTATCTGTCATGTCAGTAATGCACCCTGAATTGAATGGAAAGAGAGAAAGGGAGGGAAAGTGGGGGCAAAAGTGAGCCAGCAAAATTGAGTGAGTCAAAGAGAGAGAAAGACGAGAAAATGAGAGAACGCAAATACGGGAGAATGAGTGCATAAGAGAGTGAGAGAGAGCAAGTGAGAAAGAAGGAGAGCGCACCAGCACTAACTCTCAGGAGCATTGTGCTTGTTTACTGTATCAGACAGACTATCAGAGTAATTCCTCCCTCCGGATGCTCCTTGGCCAGGCAACTGCTAGCAGACGTGCTGCCGTTTGATGGTTATTACATGGCAGAGAACAGAAAGAGATATTTCTCTTTACTGTAAAAAGGCAGCTCATGCTCATCTTCTCTCCTTCTCTTCTGGATGCCTGTAATACCTCAAACAAATTCTTTACAACCTTAGCTACAACAATCCAACAAGGCTAAGAACACGATAACAGCACTGTTCATATCAGTGATGAAGATGTGGTGTAACAGTGGAAAAAAATAAGGGAATGTAGCTATCACAGTGGCAGAGGAAGAATACATTGATCAAACAGCAACCGCTTCAGTGTGGTCACAGTGAACTTCATCAAAAACACACCACCAATGACCTCATTCCCACTCTCTCATTATTGACAGGAAGGCTCATCAATACACACATGCACACACCACACAAACAAGCACATGTGGGCCAGGAGGAGAGGAAAGGCTAACGCTAATGTGACCTACTCGCGCGGGCTCTAATGCATTAATGACCAGGAGACAAGCGCTAATGTGACTAACGCAGATGCACTCTGACACTAATGGAAGATTTGGCCTGTGGTTATATTCATAAAACGAACAAGGCAAGGAGGAGGGGGCAGGAGGGGCCTGTCCTCACCTGCAGCCCGAACTGACTACAGCAGGCTGATTTGGAGTGAAATATCACCTGACAAGGTGAAGTAAAGAGCATTCAAACTAACCTACGATGATTCAGTAGGGAAGGAGTGAAAGACAGAGAGAGATAGTAAGATAACAGAGAAAGAGCAAGCAAAAGAGAGATACAAAAAGAGAGAAATAAAGAAACAGGGATAAAAGGGAGAGAAAGAGACAGAGAAACAGAGAGTCAGAAGAATAAGGGAGAGTCAAAGAGCGTGAGAAGGAGATTGAAAAAAGGGAGAAGAGTGAGAAAGAAAAAGGGATAAAACAGACAACTGAGAAAGAGGGAAGAGAAGAGAGAAATGAAGAGGGACAGACAGTCACAGAGAGAGGGACTGAGAGAGAAAGAGAAATAAAGAGGGATATAGGAGCGAGAAAGCAAATGAGACAGGAGGGAGAAAATGACAGCAAGTGAGAGATAAAAAGACAGATAAGGAAAGATGGAGAAAGAGAGTGCATTAGGGATGAGAGGAAGAGAGAGAAAGCGTGATCAAGTGAGTGACAATGAGGAAAAGAGAGAAAATGGGAGGCAAAGGAGAGAGAGAAGGAGTGCAAGTAAAAGACAGATAGAGGAAAAGAGAGATGAAGAAAGAAAGTGAGAGTGGGGGGATAGAGCGGGGCTGTGGATAAGAGGAAATGTGTAGACAGTTTGTTGGCAGAGAAAAGCGATCTCTCTGAGTTGGCGAGACGTGAGCGCTTGCTTGCCCAATGGAGGTCACTCTTCAAATGGCAACACTCCTCCACGCTTCTCCTCCAACTTTCTCTCACGATTTTACGTGCAATTACGGCATGACGAAACTCACAAAACGCTGCAGAAACTCACACCATCCCTGTCGGCATAAGCCTGGGCAGACGCTGTATCAATTATCTGGCAACCCCCGCTCTCATTAACAAGCCTGAATGAAAAACCCGTAATGGCCAGAGAAAAAAAAAAACAAAAAAAGAGAAAAAAATAACAAAGCTGGGTGAATTATTCCATTCCAGCACTTTCGCACCTTCATACCAAAAGAAGCATGCGAAAACTACGTCTAGCCATGAGAGCAGTACCACGGCACCCGATCAATTTGATCATAAGCAGATGACCCATTAGGCCATGAGCACCCTCAAGCAAGGCACACTTGGTCAAGGGTCACTTTCAGAGACTTTGTTTTTTGCCATGAACAACATGAGGACCCCCCACCCCCAACTCATCATCAGACTAAACGGAGACCCCACATGCCTTCATTAGCGCTATTTCCCCGAAGCGCGTGGACCCCACCCCCGGGCTGCTGCAGCAACTTCTGTACACCCACAATCCACAGCATAACAAGTTGTTTTTCACTCTAACCAAGAATTTTTAGAATTAGAATTCTTATTTCTTGTTTTTTCATGATATGGTGATGAGCGCACTACATAAATTACTTGAACACTACTCCGAAATCTGTTTCTCTCTCTCTCTCTTATGTTATTATTGTTTTGTTTTGTACAGATACTCTGGAAAAGCTCTTGTAAACAATTTGCCATCTATCTGTTTCTCTCTTTCTCTGTCAACTTCCCTTGTTCTCTCTCTAATGATCTTAACTCTTCTCTTCCTTGCTTATCTATATCTTCTTTTCCCACTCGGAGTCTATACTTATTTCTTTCATCTTACTGACCACCAGCATCTGTGTTTTTCTGTTCTGTCCCACCCACACACTCTTTCTCTCTCTCTCTTTTCATTAAGCAGGCTCTGCGTCTGTGTGTGTGCAATTCATTAGTGTTTGTCCTCTTCATTTGAACAAGGGGCTGAGGATAATTAGAGTGTATCTGTTTGTCCAGCAGTCTTCCACACAGTCACATCTCAAGGCCAATTACCACGTGCCTGCGTCACCCTGCAAACATCACAGCCATCTTTCGTTCTGGATCTCTTTTTTCTTTTTTTCGCCCTACTCTAGGTCCAAGTCTCTCTCTGTTCCCCTCTTTTGTCTTGTTTATCTCAGACTTTTTTTATTTATTGTTTTTTTCTTTCTTGACCTTTTACAGATACAAAGCACCTCATGGACACAGACTGGGTTGCAGTTGTGTATAAATTTAACTTAATGTATAATTAAGTTTGTGCGTGAAGTCTATACTAAGTTCTTAGTTAGATCTAGTTAGTTTCAAAATACTGTTTTAATGATAAAATTGCATTGCACCACAAATACGAATGCACCTTTCTGGGAACTGTATTTATAGATAAATATAACATCAAATATCAAATACTGGTTTCAAATATCAGTCAAATGCAAACATCCCTTTGACGGCATTATGATTCCGATTGCATTAAGATCACTGTACATCCCTGACCACATAAGTAAGGTCCTTAGTAACAACTAATGGGTACACAGCTACAAAAGCTGTCACTTTAACATGACAATATAAAATTCAGGTCAAATCAATAAACACGATGCCATGGAAACACAGACAAACTTGTGTTGAATGATGTGTGCGTGTTTATGTATTTAAGACTTATCTAAATAAAACTAAATACCTACAATCTGTGTATTTCTTCAAAACAATTGAACATGCAACTTTGAATATGCGACTCTAATGTATGAAAAGCTGTGACAGGATGAGCTGTTGAATGTTCAGTTGTTGTGTGAAACAGCCTGCTAACACTTCTACGTATCAGAAATTTAATACAGCTTAGAAAATTCCAGTGACAAACGTTAGTAATGTAACATGATGAGCTTTAGTTTTTAGTTTTTTTTTTTTGTAAGGGTAACGGTAGCATTATCAATAATGCTGAACAACTGTTTCAGTTTCAATAGTCTGTCTCCACATACACACATACATGAAAGAGAAGACTCATATTAGCTGTGGCCCTAGAAAAATTGGCCACTTGCTGACACCTGACAAGATCGAGACAAAGTAGAACATGTCTTAGGAGGAAAAAAAAAACACTGTGTTCTATGCACTCACAAAAGATGGCTGTTCAAGGGTTCTTTAGTAAAGACAAAGGTTCTACCATGAACACTAAAAGAACCCTTTGCATGATTACATTGTTCTTTGCATCACGAAAGTGTTCTTCAGACTAATAGAAAATATTTTACTTATGGTTATATAGCACCAAAAACGGTTCTTCTATTGTTACGATGTCAACGCTTTTTGGTGCTATATAGAACTCTTTTTAAAAAGGTTCTATATAGAACCATCTACAGCACATTCTCTATCAGTCTGAACAACCTTTTCACGATGCAAAGAACCCTTGAAGAACATCTTTTTAAGAGTGTAGGACAAACCTTACGTTCACAAAAACAATAAATAAACAAATAAATAAATAAATAAAACAAAAATAAATAAACAACTACACAGTCCAAGTAGTGAAAGGCAAGCTAAATATCCCTACAGAACGTCAATGTGCTCCGCTGTCTCCGTGACAACAATGTGAGACAAAGTGTTCCATATTAACTGCCTTCTTGCTATATACCATCATCAATCACTGAAGAGAGCGTTTTTTATTGTTATTATTATTATTTTGCTGTTGTAGCGTTTGTTGAAGTCATCTTAGAAAGGCACACAGATATTTAATTTCATTCTCCACTGGTTCAAAGAAAGAGGGCTCTCTTCATCATACCTTTACACAGTGTCCCCCATTACTGCCGAGCCAGCTAAGACAAAAGCTCTCTATGAGTGGAGTGAGAGAGAGAAGGAGATAGAGAGAGAGAGAGACGTGGAAAAAAACACTGCATTCAAATTATTGGGTAGCTTTAAATGAAGAGCTGTTTATCTTTTCCTGCCAGGCAGGGGAATTCACTTCAAATAAGCGGAGCAGTGCTGACTTTGAGCTCTGGTCAAGCAGGACGACATCACTATTCAGACCCTCAGCAGAAACCAAGGCAGGGCAAACACAGCAAGTGAAGAAAAAAACAGCAGCTGAACTCTCTGCATACTCAACCAATTGGGCCACTGTATGGCCACTTTGCTAAAGGGCCTTTAGATTAAAATGAATCAACTACACCCACCATGGCAGCACACTAAGAGCGTGCTCTGGTACATATGGTACATTCCATCAATGACTGTATTCTCATAGTTGTTATAAATACATTATCACCCAAACTGCCAAGACATGGTCATGACACGAGTCCTAAACAGGAAAATGAATGTATGTTAACTTCACCTTATTCCTGGCATCTTGCACTCTCAACATTACTCCAATATAAAGCATCCTTCACCATTTGTTTTTCCACAATAATGTTGTTTTTGTAAAATGACTGTTTTACGGATTTTAATTAACAGCAGACCCAGACTGAACAGTTGCTGTAAAAGCTAGAAAAAACTCCTCAGTTATAGGCTAGTCTGCTTTCTGTTCCTATTCCATTGCCAATTCATTCCAAATCTGTTCCGCTTATCTTTCTGCCATCTCATACTCACTCCTTTCCAGAGTGGCTGTGACAAACACGTAGTCATAGACTCCAATATCATGATAATCGCTGAAGAGTAAACATTTTCTTGTGAGTAAACACACAGAAGTAAACATGGTTGTTTTCGGCTGCCTGTATGCCTGTATGCTGGGAGTGAGTGAGTTACACCTGCTGTTGTTTTCTACAGGCCAAAGGGGAACCGTAAGCCAGGGCAGAAAAACAGACCTGGGCATCAGAACATCCTGTTTTCAGCTCTCTATGTACCACACGCACACAGAGACACACACACACTCACAAACACACCCACACAAACAGAACTGTCCAGTTGATACCTCAGCCATGCTCCTGCAAGTTAACCACCTCAACATTTTTCATGTTTTTTTTGACTGTTTACTAATCCATTATTGCTAATCTATTTGTTTCTTGTCACAATTTGATTGTGCTTGCTGTGTCAAGTCTCAAAGCAGTATTACGAGCATGGTAGTTTTTTAGCAGCATTTTAGAAACCTATTACCTTCACTCTGATGCCTGTAGCTGTCAGTCAGAGAAGGCTAGAGCTTTTTCTTCTCCTTTTCTACTACCATCAATCATTCCTTCACATCAAGATTGACTCCAGTATTACATATTTACAAACATGGCCAGAAAGTGACCCCAGCCTGCTAATCATTGAAAACAAGAGAGATAAAAATACATAAAGGATCACTTTAAGCTTTTCTAATAAGCAGTCTGGGTTCACAACACACACGCAAACACAGAGAGTTCATATTCCTGTCTTTGTTGAGTATTTCCACTGTGTTCTGTATGACTGTAGCCAAACACTGCTTTGCTACACCTAACCCAATCTCAACCTTACCCCTGGAAACAAAAGAAGGTATTTGAGTAATTTTACATTTTTTCTTACCATCAAAGCATTCCTCACAGGGATTTGTCAAATGTTCCATGATATCAAAATAGTCCTATTTTCCATTATTCTGAGGACATTTGGTCCACACACACAAACACATACACACAGAATCACAGGCACACACACACATAGCGTAAGTTGAGGGGCAGGAGGGTGTCTTGGCAAAGCCTCATAATTTCAGGTTTTCTCAGCGGATTTAACACATTTCAGTAAAACGCTCTCAAAGCAGTTAACACATCTATCAGAACTACTGCACCTTTTCATGAACCTGTGGGAAACTGTGAAATGTGCACATCGTACAAATATAAAATCACTTTAGCATTAAGTCCAACAGTCAAGTCTGTATTCAAATTGTACACATATTCAAATTTCAGCAAGAAGTTACATCTGAAATGTCAATGATTTATTTTAGAATTCAATTCAAATTCATGTGAAAGTACATAAACCTCACTGAAGCAAATGCAATAAATTATTAATTATTATGTCTTGTGACATTCTCTGATACTCTGGTTAAGTTCTGCACTGATCATATGAGAGTCTACAGTGTTTGTCTACACAGAATTATCCAAAGAACAAACATATAACTACGACACTTGCACTCAAGGTGTCTGAGTCCACTGGACACAAAGCAAACGTTTGCCATCTCCTGATACTGTATAGCTTTAAAAGAAAGTATGGTCTCTGATCTAAATTCCTGAAGCATCTTGTCCTAACGCTGAGAAAAACTTGTAGAGAAAATATGAGTGAGCCATGCTGCCCCCTCCAGGTCAACAATGGAACTGACACATGAGGCACTATTAAACACTACACAGCATCTCAGAGCTGATTCACTGTACCTCAGGCTCTCATGCAGACCACAGAAGTCCAAAAACCATACACTCCTCTCCAGAAAAGTTTTTTCAATAGTTTATATCCATTCTTATTTTTAATACATTGAAGGAATCTTTGCAAAATCAGGCTAGTTTTGATCTCTATGCACACAAATACGTCGTAGACTGGCCATGCTAGATCAGATTCAGTAATATGACACGCCAAATAAAACCTTCACAACTACAGTAAACAGTTTCTCTTGAGGCACAGAATAACGTTTAATCTACATCTTATCAGAACAAGCGAAAGGGATGTTAATACCCTGACCTAGGCAATGGTCAGAGTACTATTTACTCAAAGTACTATTTGATCAACATGTACAAAATGTCCTCTATTACACGTAGAGGAAAAAATCCATTGTCCAGACAGCTAAAAACTCACCCCTTTTAAGACCTTGGTAAAGCCCTTTTATGTCAATGCCGGCTAAATGGGAGCTACTGTGATTGCAAACCAATCAGTTCTTCCTATGGCTCATGACCTGTGTACAGATACAGTGCATCAGCTGGAGCGAGTCTGTTTCGGACATCTCATGTCGTAACCTACGGCCCATGAAGAAGAGATCTTTCGAACGCTGAGGAGCAGTCAAACAAACAGGGCTTGTTCATCTCATTCATGCCCCGCACAGGCTTCTATTCATGCGGCAAAGGCATATGACCAAACTGTTAAAGATGTTGACCGCGTGTAGAGGACCATTCAGCTTCGTTTTTCAGTGTTGTAGAACAATTTTCCTTCATAACCATAATGAGCATCAAGCAGTGATGAAGTGTGAATGTCAAGTGGCACTTGTTAATCACAACCCTTCTGCAAAAGCATAGCTGTGGGAGAGCAGCCAAGGCTTAAAAAGTTGAAGTACATGTTGCTGAAAAGCTCAGACCTAAAAACTAACATGCTCCCTTTCGGTCTGACTGGCAGGCAAGCTGCTTTCAACCATTAATTAATCAATGCACTAATCAATGGCTCAATACACACAGGAGGGCAGTAATATATTTAATTAGCCAGGCACAAATCAATAAAGATGGTATGAAATGAAAAAGTGCCTATAATGGTGTGTATCGGTTTCTGACTTTTCTCTTCACATGCTGTGATAAGTAAACCAGGGACAAACAGGTGCTGTCACAGCACAAGAAAGAAAGAATAAAGAAAGAAGTGGAATTCAACCATGTTACAAATTGGCTTCAGGTGCTCATCCGACACTTTAGATGTTCTTTCAGCACTGAAGACTTTGCTGTGATATTAAATTAGTCTTATAGTGGTCTTCGCTGTCTAAAGCACCATGTTAAAGTAACCATACATGGATAGTGAGTCCACAGCAGCAGCGGGAGCAGCAGAGCAAGTGCTCTCAAAAAAAAAAAAAACCCTTTCATTTCACTACACAACGTGGTCACACTTATAAATAGGTCCAAAGCGCTGCTGGGACCTTGTAATTTACTGAATCACCATGTCTGCAGCCACTTGGATGCAGTTTTTATGGTTCTCCTACAGCTTTTACTTACAGAGCCTGAAAGTTTGGAAGTAGGCACCCACTTAAAACGTTCCGTTAGGCTGCAGAAAGCAAAGAAGCCGAGTCCAAAGATTAGCAGGGGTGGATTTAGTAGCACCGGTGTGCAAAATCTTGGTGCTGGATTAACGTTATCTCTTGCAGTGCTCATTCGTGTCCAGTTATCACTTTAGATGTTAATTCATTAATATGTGTTCGTTCAGTGCTCGAGTTTCTGCTGTGTATAGGTGTCTTCACTACTTACCGTTAGTCCGAGCAGGGCGTTAAGTTTCTGACACATTTTTGAGGAAACGCTGAGTCTAAGCTTACTCTCCTGGTTTGCTAGGCTAAAGCTCACGGTGTCGAGTTTAAACACATGAAGGCTGAAGGCTGAATGAAAATACTGCTGTAAAGATAATTAAAAACAATACTTTTTTTGCTGTGTAACTTGGTGTCTTGGGATATTGGTATTTTGACTTGGTTAACAGCGCAGCGTCAAGTTTCTGGCACATTCTCTGAGGTAAATTAACGTTAATTCAGTCTTAACTGTTGTTGTTTGCGAGCCAAGAGCCAATAGTTCCACACAGTTTCACGTTTAAACGCACGAAGCTTGAACAGAAATAGTCTTACCTTTAAATACCTGTCCTCGCACTGACACCAGGAGGCTCACGGCGGTGACGAGACAAGTGAAAACTTTGTCCATTTTTTGGCAGTTGAGCGCCCGTTAGCCCCGGCTGAGGGGCAACGCCACTTCAGACTCTCTTCAAATTCGAACGGCTAACGGCACTTTTGGAGATGTTTCTATCTCGTGCGCGCGCGCGCGCCCCTTCACTCTCTCGCGGTCTCTTTCTCTCCGTACTTCAGCGTCGCCTCGCTCCGACAGACTTCCAGATTTCCAGGAGGAGTCTGAAGCCCGAAAGACGTTGGTTCGCTCTCCGGTAGAGGGTGTGTTGGAGCTCGCGCGCTCCGGCCCGGTGTGTGTGAGTATGTGTGAGGGAGCGTGTGTGAGTGAGCGAGTGAGCAGCTCCCTGCAGAAGAGTCCGTCTCCTCCCACTGTAAGAGTTGGGAGCAGCCTGGGACTCTAAAAGCGGGATTAAAGCGCGCCTCCTCTCCATCTGCAGCATCATCCGCTGGATCCTAACGGTGCACGTACTGCCTATATTTCAAACTTTGCTCTCGCAGGAAAAGAGGTGGAATTTTTGCCAAAGCTGATGGTTGATATTGTTTTCAGGTGATATAGGGCATGAAAATGGAGTAGAAAAAGTATTGTCCGTACACTGTTTAATAATAGGACAAGTCAAAATGTATTGACTTGTGTAATGTAAATACAAAAAAATGTGTTTATTCCATTAAATAGAGTACAAAAACGTAGAGTACAAAAACCTGTGCTAATGGAGTGAATACATATCTTTTGCTGAACTTATTTTTACTTTATCTTCTTTCACTCCATTTTTTACACACCTGCAGTAACCTACTTTGTATGCTTTATGGAGAGCAGCAATAATCTTTTTTCTTTCCTTTAATACACGGAATAAAGTCATACAGGACAGAGTTTGACATATTGTGTTTGACCTTAATTCTGCCACAAGAAGAGCTCTTTTATTTATACCAGCAGAAAGGAACATAAACAAATGGCTGGACAAAGTAGGCAGGTCACTTCTAACCATGGGCCTCATTCACCAACATCTTCCTAAGTTTGTTCTTGAAAAAAGAAAAGAAAAAGTCTACGTCAGATTCATGATGTGTTCTTAAACTGCAGAATTGTTCACACCTTTGTGCTCTTGAGTGTGTCTAGATTCTGTTCTTATCTAAGAACAAATCCCAAATAAGAAAACATTTGTGAATGTCAGAATCTTCATGAAAACTGCATAAGTGGGTTTTAAGAAGAAATTTCTTCTTAAGAATTGTTGGTGAATGAGGCTCTATGTGTTTTCTCCTTAGGATAGAGAACTAACCCCCACAGTCTCACCCACAACCCAACACAAAATGAAACACATACAACATTGTCTCTTTTAATGGGGGGGTGGATTGCGGTCAGCTCAGCTTTGCATACCACACCTCTAAAGTCCCTTCTGAAACGCGGAGTGTGTGGTGGACAACACAAAGCCTATCCCCCCAAAAGTCAGCTGTCCCAGCAACCTATACAGTCCCTGTACACCACAAGTGCTGGCTGCAGGTGCCCCCAGTTCTCTCTCTGGGCCGTGTCCTTGCTGCAGGGGCCCCAACCATGGCTAGGAAATCTAAGTCAAGTGAGCACGCATCCTGTATGGGTGCGAGCCAGTACACGTGCATTCGTTGCAGATCCACCCCCCCGAGGACGACCAAGTGTCACTTCCACCCCTTCAGGTGGACCCAGCTACAGGGGGCTGACCAGAGCTGGATGTTGGCTGCCTCTTATCCATCTGGTGTGCCTCTCTCGGTGTGGGACCATGCCTGGTTGTAGCAGGGACATTGACAAGCCCATGTCGAGGAGCACAGTGTTGTTTATGCTGCACTCAACCCACAGTCCACAGCAGTCATAGACCCTCCCAGCTGACTTATGTTTTCCTGCCAGCTCAGTTTTGTGGCACTGTCGGGCACATTGTCCCCCTTGCTACATCTCCAGCACACCAATCACTCCATTGCCGCTTGCTCAGGGACTGCGCAGCATGTATGATCCTCCTTGAGATTGTCCATCACGCAGCGCTGTGTTGCTTACTGCGGTGCTTGCATGCTGAGGATGAGCTCTGACGTCCCCGCCTCTGTAACCGGTGTGAAGACTGACCGGTGCGGCAAGCTGCACGTGCTGTCTCAGCTCCTCTGGCAGCAGTGCAATGTAGCATGGGAGGCAGGCATGTCCCTCTCCTTCTCAGTGGGATCCAGTTCGGCTCCTCGTCATGCTGTTTCTTTCACCATCTCCACCGCCGAGCCTCACTGTGCTGTTTCTTTCACTGACTTCTTTTCCCTGGTCTTACCTTTCACCGGCTTGTCTTCTTCTTCGTTGTCCACATGTAAGTTCATTGAAGCACCGCTCCACTTCTTGCCAGTTGGCGGTGCTATCCCATTCCTGACACCAGTGCGATGTTGAATTTCAGCCATGAGAAAGACACAAACACAAAGAAGCAGGTAAAGCAGACAGGTCACTTGTAGCCATATGTTTTCTCCTTATTGTAGAGAACCAACCCCCACTACCTCACCCACAGGCCAACACAAAATAACACAATCAACACATTTCAATTAACTAATCAACAACTACAGTAACAGTTTTGTCTTTAATGGAATGGGAGTGGAGAGCATGGCGCAACTTTGCATAGCACACCTCAAAATAACGCGGGGTGTGGTGGACACCACAGTATTATAAAATGTGTTACTGTGAACCAGTGTGTTAGTAGTTATGGTGAAGGGCGTTAAGTAATGTGGAACAGTGTTGGACAGTGTGTTAGACATTGTGGAAGAGTGTTAGGTATTATGGGACATTATGTGAGGTAATATGTTGCCTTTTAAATATGTTAGGTGATACGTTACCTTTTCATTTCTGTGAGGCATTAATTTCTTCAGAATTCTGGTTTCTCTCACCACTGTTACTAATTCAGTAAGTTTCTCTAGAATGGTGCATTTCAAATCAAACCACTCTGAATGACGCTTTTTACATCTGAACAATGTAATTATTCAGAAATTTTGAAAAATCAGTTAAATTCCCTTAAATGGCCAGGAGCTGCCAACAGGATTCAAGCTTCCATTCCTACTCCTATCATTTAAGAATAATTCAGCCAGTTTTCTGTGTGGTTACTGGATAATAAGCCTTTGGCTGTTATAAGCCTGGGATTTTAAGGGGTTGAAGTGTACTATATTACCTAATCACCCACAGTATCTAATGAGACAATACAGACAGTTACACACATTGACAATAAAGATTTTGGTGAAGGAATAATATTATATTTTTATGCAAGGGTTGGATCAAGTAAAGGTTAAACAATACATCCTGTGATCCTAGGTGGCTACAAATGGGTTAAGGAGTTGCCAGGATGGTTTTTGAGGGCTCTTATTGTTAATGTGTATCTAGGGGAAAGAGCAGTGTTGGCTAGTGTACAATCACCCTCTCCATATATCACGCACACCATCATTGTCTTGTCTGAAGTCATTGTTGAAAAAAGTGTCTTAAGAGACATAGAATAGGTCCACATAATTAGCACTGAACTTAAACAAGCTTTATGACAGCCAGTTAAAACCACACTGAAAAACAAAGGACTCATTTGCAATCATGCAAAAAACTTGAATTAGCCTGTATCTATGTTGAAGAAATTCCAAGAACACCCACAGATATGTTGCTCACTCTGGAATTAATATGCGGTTTAGCTTGGAAAACTTTTACTGCCCTAAAACCCCCCAAAAAATCTCACCCAATGGACTTTTGGACTGGACGAGTGTTCGCAATTTCAAATCTTGGCAAGATATGATTAGACCACTGAGGAATGACCTTGGAATGAAGCATAAACACATCTACACTTGCGTACCCTCGCGCACAAGTGGTCCGCATAGAAACACCATACATTAATTTGATTGCATGGTTAAGATGTCTTCGACTAATTAGCTGTCTCTGGGCTAACATGCGCACCCCCACTCCTTCTCTCTGACCTCCCTGAAGGGGTCTCAGCATCATTACTTGATTAGCTGATTGGCGGCCATGTTTAATATTTGTTATCATGCAGTGCTGATTACTGTAAATAACAGGCCTGACCTTGGCAAGAACGCATCCCTGGAGCACAGTGTTAGCCAAGCAGACGAACTGTCCACAAAGACACAAGGAGAAGCATATGGCAGGGAACGGCATCTCCATAACAATAGAGCTAGAAGGGTATGAGTGATAGGCCAAGCGAGCCATTTGCATGATGTCCTTTCCAGTTCTTTCACTTCAAGGCTTTTAAGGGAGAAGGGGAACAGGGCATTTTTTGTAGTTACAGTGCCCTGTGAATAGGTCTAATGCATGTCCTCTGTACAGACTAAGTATATTTGTCTGGACTTTTCAAGTATGAATTGAAATTCTGTCAGTGTGAGCAACGTTGTGGGAATGTTAAGGCCTATTTTTGTATTTTATGTGTAATTACAGTAATTGAAATGTCGTTTTAGGATGAACCTGCTGTCTATTGGTGGGAAAAAAGTGCAGAGTAGTAACAGCAGCATACCCATAGAGGGCACCATTAGGCCTTAAGCACAAAAGTTGCATTTTTCACCCTCATACTGTAAAAATGTCACTACAGCAAGCTGTTCACTACAATAATAAGAACATATCATGACAAAATATATTATTAGTGAATTAGTGGAAATTTAGACTGATTGTTGATCAAGAGCAAAAGATTTGGATTCTGAAGGTATATGATTGGTCAAATCCAAATTACTGCATAATTCAGTCTCTGAGATGTAAACTAAGTCATTCGAGGTTTGATGTGAATTGTAGAGAAACTCACCAACTCAGATTTCTTAACAGCCGTGCTGATAGGAAACAAGGGTTGCAAAGGCTACAACCAAAATATAGTCATTTTATTTACTATCCAAAAGCACATATCTTCTGAGTTTTATATGTAACACTGGTTAAAGGTATGTACAGGTAAAATAGTGGTAAATCTGGAAAAATATGTTTTCTTTTGCCTTGCAATGCCTTACATGTACCTCCCTGCCATGTATGACTCTTAAAAATACATTTCAGGGCAAAACCTTCTCACAAAAGTATGAAAAAACAGTCTCTCAGGCATCACATAGCGTATTCGTAACCATTTCAATTAGTAATCAATTCCCCTTCAATACTCTCACATCAGTCATTAGCAGTACAGGATCTTGCAATATCTCTATTACACAAATTTAATGTTGCTTAGCCTCATAGGGGATTTCTACTGATTTTTCAAATGTTCTGTATAATGAAATCATTAAAAAGTAAATAAAGTCGTTCAGGGTGGTTTGATGAGAAATGCTCCGTTATAGAGGAACTTACTGAGTTGGAATGGTTTACAGTGGTGGTGATATGAACCAGACGTCTGAAGAGTTTAATGCCTCTAAAAATTACCTCACTGAAAGTTATTACCTGAAATGGTTACAGATACGTTGCATGAGGCATGAGACATGGTTTTAAGAAACTTTTGAAAATAGGTTGTAAATCATATTTTTAAAATACATTCATGGTGGAGAGGTACATGCAGGGTGTTGTATGACTAAATAGTCCCCAAAGAAAACTTCTTTGCAAGCAAAACAAATACACCTCTCCATTCAGTGCTCCTTTAGAAGCCTCGCAAATCCATGGATGCGCATTGCCAAGATGAACAACACTGGGCTAGCAAATTAGGTTTTTTTCAGATCTTTGTGACTATAAAACCATTTGCAAACATTGTGCACAAATACTATGACATAACATTGAAAAAGATGCCAACTTCAGCCTCATCAACTCTCGGAGGTCTTTCCATCATTGGAGAGATTAACATTGCCTCACCAATGTTAACATGGCTCTTTGGCCTTACCTGATCAAATTTCTTTCTCAATCTTGGTTCTTCAGATCTTCTCCTCTTTGGCTGTTTCTCAGCCATCTCTCCTTCTTGACAATGCGTGGGTGTAGCATGTGCCAGATATACAGTCTCTCCACCCTTCCCCTTCCCCCTATCCTGTGCACAGGCATGAATGCTCCATGTTGCTGATTGGCTGGAAAATTGTGGTTTGGTTTCAACCACTTTGTTTATTTCCCAGGGCCAGGGCTTTATATGAACACCAGCACACACACAGAACAGACAGCTAGTGGACCATGAGGAGATATTTGCTGAATTTGACAAAACTTGTATTGGGTTAACATCACTTACTGCACCTTTGACCATTATCAGCATTAGATATAAAAACTCGGACGACACGTGTAGGTTCACTGGTTGGTGACACTATTCTGAGTGGTCCTCTTTAGATGAAATAAACACTCAACAGATTCTCAGTAACATATCAATAACACATCAATAATGTAGCAGCAGTGAATACATTCAGTAGATTATCAAGAGTATTTTAATTAACTGCGTAAAAATTTTTTTTTTATATTCTGATGAATTCAGCTGTTTTTCACTTCATTTGAAGTGTCCAAGTTCATATCTGTAGATGTTCATCTGAGAAATCACTGAACGTGTAACATGTCTGATACAGACCATCTCAACATCCTCAACAAAAAGGTATAGACAAGCTGCTCACTACATTCAGTAAGTGGGTTATAAGTGGATTAGGCTTTGGTTAAATTAGGTTAAAGGGTTAGGATTAGGGCCAGGGTGAGGGTTAGGATTTGATTTTGAGTTGAGATTAAGGCTAGGGTTAGGATTAGGGCCAGGGTGAGGGTTAGGATTAGATTTTGAGTTGAGGTTAAGATTAGGGTCAGGATTAGGCCAGGGTGAAGGTTAGGATTAGGTTTTGGGTCAAGGTCAAGGTTAGGGTCAGGATTAGGGCCAAGGTGAAGGTTAGGATTAGGTTTTGGGTAATGTTGGATAAAGTTAGATTTTGCTTAATGGAAGTAACATATTAGGTGTGTTTCATTTAACATATCAACAGTACTTCTACTTAATGTAAGTAATGTCTCAACAGTACATCTTACAGCTATTTACCCCAATGTATTCAGATGCTGCATCACTGCTACTTCACTGATATGTTACTGATAATCTGTTAAGAGTTTGTTAATCATCTACAAAGGACCACTCACAATAAAGTATTACCCACTGGTTGTTTTGGACAGTAAACAAAATGGCTATATTTGTGTTCCAGTCACCACCATTGTAAATAAATCAGTCAGTAAGTTTCTCTACGATGGACCATTGAACCACTCTGAATGACTTGTTTTACAAACCAATGATTGAAATGCAGACATTTTGAAATATCTATGGAAATCCCCTTTAAAAATATGCCTGGACAGCAAAATAGAGTCTGTACATATCCTTCACTCTGAGACCCCATATTTGTGGCTCTGTGATTGACAGGCGCGGGACTTGTGAAACTTTATTTTTAAAGTTTAATCATATGAGGTTATACAGTGACCTCTGGGCTCTAAGTACATTTTGTTGTCTGTGCTAAGTTACACAAATAGAGATGAGTATTATCTTTTGTTCCTCTTGAAATAGTTTAATTAGCCCTCAGATCCAAACAGCAGTGTGACAACTCAGCCTCGCCTGATGGAGTGGAACTTTAATCAAATTTTAATGCCTGTAAAACCTAGAGCCTCCCAACGCCCCCAAACTATCTTCCTGCAGTGCCATAGTTTCCATGAGTCTCGCATGATCCCTGCCAACCTGTGTGTGTGTGGGTGGGTGTGTATTTAGCGCTTTGTGGGGACTAAAAATAACATTTTATTGTATTGTGATAAAATGTCACTATATGCCACAAAATGCTTTCATATAATGCAAATGATTAGTACTTAAAGAAAACTGACTAACTGTATGCTTTACTAAAAAGAAGGCATAATTAGTCCTGTTTAATTGATTTTAGTGCTGCACAGTATATACTCGGTTTTTGAGAGTGATTTTAAATGTGGCACTACTGGTACTTTCTAGGGATGCACAATGATTTCAGAATCATAACAGTATCATACCAATACCTGAAAAGATAATCAGAGAAAATTAAATATACATATATTAGATAGAATATTTAGATTTGACCGAAACCAATATTTAATGACATATTTATTGTACTCTGTCAGAGCAAAACATTTAGGCAATGCTGAGCTACTGTGATAAAAGATCTGCATTTTATTAATTTCACTGCATTTGTAACCATACAGAAATAAATGTGACTTTGCTCTGTAAGGTTAATCCAGGCAGATCTCCAAATGCCTGCATGTCTACAAATGTCATATTTATGTATATTTATGTATCGGTAGATATGGACATTAAAATGATCAAATATCAGTATTAACACAATTCCCATATCAGCTGCAGTTGTGTTGTGTGTTCTGTCTGGGCACACCTGTCTTTGTGGAGAGGTGTGAATTGTTTTCACAGCAGGGGGTTCTCACTCCTCCCCCTCTTTCACTCATCATTGCTCACTAGCAGCTCAACACAGTCACAACATTTCACACACACAGAGCCGACAGTGTCAACAGAGTTACAGTGATAAATATTTTATTTGATTATATTCATTAAAAATATCTGACCAATTTCCTTTCTGCCAGGGAAAGAACACTGGGGGACCTGAGTAAAGAGGTTAAATGATGCACATAAAAGTGACTTGCATGCTAATAGTGCCCCCGCTGGGGAAAATACAGACTGCAGCACCTGCTATGCTCAAGTAAATGAATGAGTTTCAAAGCCATGGCCATGTTCTTTACGTATTAACAAAAAATAGGTGCTTTCCAGAGTTCTGCTGTTGTAACAGTGTCAAGTTTAGCTTTGGTGCTATATAGAACCATTTTCAAGAAGGTTCTATTTCGAACCATATACAACATATTCTCTATCAATCTGAAGAACCATTTTGCTATGCAAAGAACCATTTAAACATGAAATGGTTCTAAATAAAACCACTGCTTCTAATAAAGAACCCTTTAGGAACTATCTTTGTGTAGGTTTAACTGTTGGCATGGAAGTTAATAGAAACCCCTATAAAGACAGTAATACATGTGCATGTGTGCGTGTGTGTAGAAGGCCGGATCAAGTGGTCTAGAACAAGGCAACCCAGTTTGTACCCTGACCCCTGATGAAGCCTGTGCCTGGCTAAGCTCACAGCTTATACAGGGCTAAAACACAGACTGAAATAGAGATACAGTCCCTGAGCTGATGACCCACACTCATAACAGCACCACGTAAGCTTACACTTATGCAATGTCCATTAACTTCTCTGAGCAATACTGTCTCAGTTTGACTGTCACTGGTAGTTGAGCATGCACACAAGAAAAACAGTGAAACAAAACACTTTTTTTAACACACAAAAAAAAATCCTTAACAGAAAAAAACATCTGTTTTTTGTTAGCACAGTCGATTCCTGTGATAAAAGCTTGAGTTTCAGCTGTCATTTTGAAAAGTATTTTTAAAAGTGAATGAAACATTCCCTCATGGGGATTCTTCATAGAGGCATTTGCAACTTTAAACACAGTAAGCTGGCAGGCATTGAAATGAAAAAGAGAATTTAAAAACACATAAATGCATACATCATTTAGACACCTCACACTGAGGCTTATTCCTGTTCTTAAACATTTTTGCAGCTTTCATCAGACAGTCCTTCAAACCAAACTGCTGCAGCTCAGATAAGTTCAGATAAGTAAAAGCACAAATTGGCTCTCAGCACTTTAAAGCTTGTTTCAGTCATCATAATTAGTGGCTCATTTAATGTCTGTCCTTTAAAAAAGGACAAAACACAAAAGTTAGTTAAAAGTGTAGCTTCTCACAGGTAACAGAGAGACAGCCGTCTTTATACTGTGTGTGTCGCCAGTTTTACTGATATTTATCTTCAAAGAATTGTTCACATTGTTTTTTATGATCTGAACATTTCTTTCATATTGAAAGGCAGTCTAATGGAATAGAAAGATATTAGATTCCCTAATTTATAGAGCATTTCATTTTCTCACCAGGCTTATCTGAAAATATTTGTTAAATTAACATGGGGGGTTGTACAAGAACATTTCACCCTAAAATGCAACGCCACAAGAAAGAGCAGAGGGCTCTAATCTTTTTAAAAAGAACTTTTTTAAAAACAAAACATGAAAAATGACCGTTTTTAGCCTGGGTGTGTTAAACCATTACAAGTCATTACTGCAGTTTTTCAGGTTTAAGTCTGCATGTCCAAGTTTTTTCCACCTGTTTCAATTGCAAGAAATGACAAAAACATGGCAAAAATGTAAAGATTTATCTTTTAACAAAAATAGATAGTCAACATCTATATTACTTTGCATCAAATTCTAATCTTAATAGTCTTGTTTTCTACCTACAAACACAAATTTTATTCATAGAATCCACAGAATTTCTCTGCTTCTCAAATTACATCATGCTTATGTCATCACCTGTGATAACTGTGACTTCTAAGGTTTAAGGTGAAAGACGTTTGGTAGCCTAAGTTCTACCTTTGCCCTTCCTCAGGCTGGTTTGATGTAGTTATACAGCGCCTTCAGACCTCCCTGCAGCACCTCCTGTATGGGTTTCAGGAGTGGGTTATGGACTATATGTAGGCCTTTGTCAAGTGGATGGCAGGCCAACTTGTCCAGCTTCTTGAGTAAGTACATCTCAGCTGGGACACTCTGCAGGTCATTGAAGTCCACATTGAGGAGCTCCAGTCCAGTCAGAAAGCACAGGTTCCTGGGCAGCGTGTGGATGCTGTTCCCTTCTAGGATCAGAATCTTGAGGTTCACCAAGTCCTGGATCTGCTCGGCAATGTTCTCCAAAACATTGTGGGCCAAGTGCAGAAAGACAAGGTTCTTCATGGCATAGACGCAGGCAGGGATGTGTGCCATGTGGTTGTGGCTCAGGTTGAGCTTGGTCAGCTTCCGCATGGATGCCAAGCTATCCGGGAGTCCGGTCAGCATGTTGTTGGCCAGGCTGAGGACTTCAAGTTTGGAACAGCAGCCCAGTTCCTCAGGAACCTCACTGAGGCGATTGCGGTAGGCGAACAGTACCCTCAGATTCCGCAGAAGCCCAATCTCAGGAGGAAGACTGACCAGCTCATTCCCCCAAAGGTTGAGCACCACAAGGTTCTCCAGAGCCCCCAGGCCAGACGGCAGCATGCACAGAAAGTTCAGGGACAGGTTGAGCTTCTCCAACTCACGGAGTTCCCACAGGTCAGTCGGAGCTTCATCCAGGCCCCTCATGGCCAGACTGAGTGTGCTGAAGCCAAAGTGAGTAGTGGTGTGTTTGCGGATCCGGTCGGCCGAAGACAGGTTTTGATCGTGACTGCTTTTGCGCCTCAGCTGCCGCTTTACATCGTCAGGCGTGCAGTCTTTAGACGGCCATCGTCCAAGAACCCTTGGGGCGACGTCTCTACAAGACTGCTGCTTCGATATCTTTTGCCTCAAAAGGAACATTGGAAATACGCTGGATCTTCCTGAACAGAGGAAGGTAGAGATGTGTCCACAGCCTGAAGTTTATCCAATGTGAGAGGATTCCTCAGACATCGTCAGAGTTCCTTTTGATGTAAATGTAAAGCAACTGTCAGACCTTTATGAAAAGTTTGGTTTGACTTTACCTTCTCCCAAAGAGTGAAGGAAGTACAGCTTACCCCAAACAGCTGAGTCAGTTTCGGTCCCTCAGGGGTTTTAAAACTAGTTTGCGCTTCCTCAAAGCCTCAGAATGTAGTTAGTTTCCAATATGAACTGTGGTATCCAGGTGAAGCTGTGAAACTTTTTCCTCCAGGGATGATGTATATGAGTCGAGGAAAGTTTCTGCGCCCTGATGGGGCTTTGCTGTATTTCTGTTAATGAGGCACCATAATGGCAAACTCCAGACTCTCTCTCTCCTTGAATCCCTCTCTGTGTCTGTCTGGCTCTCTCACTACTTCTCTCTCCCTCCTTTTTTTCTCTTTATATAATCTCTCAGCAGCTGTCATTGTCACTGTAGCTTAGAGATGACCAACCCCATGGCTGCTTAGCATCAGAAGACACAGAGACACTAAATCATTCTCTATACTTATACACTCAGCACACACACACAAGTAGTGCCAATCACACACATGCACATATGTGCACGCACACCACTGAAGTCCGAGTGGTAGCATAATAAAGAATGCTGTTTTACCATGATATACGCTATGCTGACTCTTTTAACAAATCTTAGAATAACAAGAAAATTACCTACATAATGATAATTGCCCTCCTTTCAACACTGTATGGTTGCGGGCGTGTATGTGCGAGTGAGTTGCATATGGCAGCAGGGTGCTCGCTGTAAAAACACTGAATCATGTCTCAAAAAAGCAACAGATCTTAGCAGCATTAGGCCTGTGGCTACACTAGCTAAATCCTGTGAGACCAAAACAGACTAGCACACAAAACCCTGGCTGAATGACAACAGACTTAGACATAGATGGACAGAAACGCTACAGCCCAGTTTTAGTCTTGAAATTATTAAGAATAATAAGGTAATTATTTTGTCCTATTTGCACACTCATCTTATTTTACACTTGAGTAATGTCGTCCCTTCGCTAACAAACCTGCTTAACTTTTATATTTATAAATCAAATGTCATAGAGTGAAGGTAAAAAACTGAGATAGATAGACAGATAGATAGATAGATAGATCTTCCATATGATTTTCCCTCATTTGGTGTTTCGATGATGTTTGTGGATAGCACTGTTTAACACGTTGGTCCAACATCTCCCATAGGTGTTCAAACCATTCAGTCACCCCTAATGCCCTATGAATGGGAGCGTAGTCATCCTAGTCATAGTCAAGCCATGCTAGCAAAATGCCCCTTACAGCATATCCACCACCGGATCCCCTCACTCTAGAGGTCAAGCATTCAGGCCTGTGCTGTTTTGGTGTAGCCACATAGGCACTCGCTCACACTGTGCTCTCTTGGTGCAGGTGTGGACAGACTGTTCTTCCTGATCACATCTTACATTGACATTTTCAGTCACTTGAGGAACAGCTGCTCTTCTGTGTTTCTTTACGTATCGCACTAACATCACAGACATTGAAAGTGCACTTTCGATCACAATTTCTTATCCCATTTACTGTTGTTTTTCTAATAGCTCTAAATGCAGATGTCACTTTACTCACCCACTTATTATTGAAATATTAGCCAATTGGGCAGTCTTTGTGACTGAAGCTCCTGCCATCCGTGAGAAACCCCCTCTTAGATCTTTTGCTCTTTCCATTTTGATCCAAAATTGAGTTAAAATTTGTTACTCATCTACTTATTAGGAGAAGCTGTAAGAATTAACAGAATTTGGAAGACTTATAAGTGACTCAGACAACATTGTGGCTGAACAGACGTATTCCCAGAATGCAGATAAATATTTACATATTAATGGGATTTATAAATTTGTCTAAGTATATTATATACTTGTAGGTATTGATCCAATAAATCATCATTCATTTTGTATAGAGTGCGACATTGGCACAGATGTGTGTGTGTGTGTGTGATGTAGTGTGGAATCATGGCCAAACCTCAGCTGTGCTGGCTGGTTCCTCCTGCTGCTTCCCTTTACGCTGTCTTACTGCGTTTATTTCCATAGCTGCTAAATAACCATCTACCTTCCCAATCACAGCACTCTCCCACAACAGAGAGAGAGAGAGTGTGTGTGTATGTGTGTGTGTATGTGTGCGAGCGCATTTGATATCACGTAAACTTTCATGAAGGTTTTAACAGCAGTTCTATGTAAGGCTCAGTTCTATTCAGTTCTTCAAATAACAACACCACTAATAGCTATTCGAATAATCAGAAAAAAAAATTAACTCGCACATAGCTGGTCAACATGAAGAGAACACATCCAATGTGTCACTGCAGTTGGTTGTATATAGAATGTATAATATGTTATCAGTTTCTCTTGATATTACATCATCTAACTGGAATCACTGAGAGCTAGCGTAAATGCTATCATCCAGCCATGTCTTATAGTGTAGCATAGTATGTCTAAATTATAATGTGAGTTTTAGGCTGGGACCACAATACATTTTTTTCCAAATTTCAACCGCAACCCAACAAATTTTCACAATCTGAAGCAATTTTCAAGGTTGGAAGCTCGATCGGAAGTGACTGATGGTGCCGATGTTCTGGTAGTGTGAAAGGAGAAAAGATCTTTAGCCCTCCGATCGAACTCTGAAGTAATATTATTATATTAATTATTAATATTATCAGACATGTTTGATATTTACGACTCAAAATGAGTTATTCAAACAACAGCCAATCAGAGAGCTAGAAGAGTGGAGAAAAAGGCAAAGAGATGTGCACGGACACCTCCTGGACAGTGGAGCAGGCAAATAAGACCTGTTATCATGTTTATAATGTATGGATCCAGAGGTCAAGTCACGCTCTTTACAATTTCAAGTGGGCTCCCAGTTTGTAGTTAAATATTGATCTAGCTCTCACTGTAATACCAGCATTTATCAACCCCATATTAATCCCCAGTTTACACTTTCGCTACACATAAAAGCACAGACAAGTCCAGTCCTGTACATTTATGTTTGTTTGTGTCATGTGATCTCTGAGGAGATCTGGGAGTTTGAGTTCTTATTTGTAGCCAAACTCGTAAGGTGTGTTATACTCCCTCTTTGCCTTGTCATCTAGTGTAAGCGCCGTTACAACAAAAAGACAAGAAATTCTGTGACAAACTGACATTAACTTTGTGATGCTCTGCGTTTTAGAAATCTGGTAAGTATTTAAAAGTTGTGTAGTGTACACCCAGCCTTAGAGATGGGGAGTCGAGTCAGCCATTCTCCTGCAGCTTGCAGGGGCATCAGGTACAATACAGCTTTAAACAAGCTTTTCATCTTAGAAAACACTTTGATCTCTGAAGGTCTGTCTAAAGGGCTACATGCAGTAAAAACTGTGTTTAAAGGAAAGGTGCAAACAACTTGAAACGGGTGCTTAGCAGGTAGTTTGGATAGAAAGTATGCTAGCTAGCACAATAGCTAATTTAGCTGAAGCTGTCAGCTACTCCCATTTGGAAAAGGAATACATAGGCATGCATTTTTTTTATATGTGAAAAAAACAGAAAAATTCAGTTTTGGGCCATTTTCATTCATTTTTGAATGTATTTGATAAATACATTTTACATATATTTCTTACATATATTTCATATGGAATCTCGCTGACCTTTAAGAGTGTAAGCAAATTGTCTGCAGAAAGCAGCGAAGCTGTTTTATCATATTAACCGGCCTGATTGCTGATTGACTGAAAGTGCTTTCTGAAAGCACTTTCTTTAAAAATGGCATTCATTAAAATGCTGCATATGTGACAACATGGAGCCTCGCTTAACAGGTTTGGAGTGTTTAGCATCTATTCCTGAGATACTCACCACAGCAGCCAGTAATGAGGGATGCCAATAACAGGACTATCATAAAAACACTTAATGCGCATTAAGTTGGACCTGGCTGCACTTTGGAGCAGAGCATGACAACAGATCTCATGTTACAAGTATTACATATTTCTCTCCAAACTGGAATATGAGACTCGTTATTGCCATGCTTATTATGCCTAAAATGAATATGCTGATTATTTTATCTTTTTATCTTATTAGTTCATTATTTTTGCTTCATGTCTTATTCTATATTACTTTCATTTACTTTTTACTTCTTATTCTTCACTCTGAAGTCACTCCATGGTTGTAGAGGTTAAGAATAGGGTTAGATTTAGAGTTAGGCTTAAAAATTATCATTACATGTACGCAATGGGTTTTACATTGGAACATTAGTGCCCAGGGGCCCATAACTTCATGATCCAGGCCTGCACATACGAGTATATCAGTCAGCTTTGTAATCATAGCTCCTTTGCTAAAGTTGGGTAAAATAGGTAAGATTGATGTTAATTAGCTCAATATCATACTGAAAATATGAAAATTTAAAATTTAATCAAGGGAAACAAATAAATTCTGAAAAAATAACAAAACCTCATGTGTTACAGTGATTGGTACCTCTACATTTAGTACTTTCTGCAGTCTTACTTTGCCAACATAACAATGAAGCGTCTACTGTAACACTTGAGAGCAAGGAGCCTGAGCCCAGTCCTCAATATAGTATCTATACAAATCCTTTGGGGTCCTAGTTTCTCTCTTTTGGCCTTCCCTCTTCAGCTCACAGGTTTTCAGTGGGGTTTAGGTCATAGGACTGGGATAGCCATGTCAGATTTCTGTGGGTACTATTTTAGTGTGGATGTTTGCTTTGGATGTTTCTGCAGATTTTAATGTAAATACTTTATTGAGCCCATGATGTCATGTATCTTATAGTTCCCAGGGTCTTCGGAGGAAAAACAGCCCCAAAACATCACGGGTTCCCCACCATACCTAACAGTGGGGATGAGGTTCTTTTCAGTATAACCATTCTCTTTTTATGCCAAACCCACCTCGAGTGTTTGTTGCCAAAAACTATTTTTGTCTCATTTGACCATAGAGAACTAGTCAAAGTTCTAGTAGTGTCTAGCTCCAGGTGCTTACATTTTTGGTTCAATGAAAGAAAAAGCCTTTTTCTGGTATGCCTTACAAATGGTTGTTGGCATAAGAGGGTCATCTAAGTTTAGTTTTGGGGATTTTTGGTGACCCCAAAATGCTCTCATCTTCTGCAAATCTCCAGGTGTTTTTTTTTGTCTCTCTGGCCATCCACCTCACTGTGTGTAGGGGCAAAATACACTTGTGTTCACTACAGCTCTGATTATTTTACATTTCTGAATTCTTGCCCCAACAGTGGACATGTAGCTATTTTTAAAGGCATTGCTTGGTTTATGAAAGTCAACACAGTGTTGTCTCATGTCATTTGTATATTCTCTTCCCCGTGTTGACGATTGACAAGGGCACCTCATATTGATACCCCAGTGAATCACGAAGTCATGGCAGACCACTTAAGAGTTCCTGAACACTTTGATGGAAAGTGAAATATAAATGGGAACATTCTTTGGTTAAATTTTGTTCACAGGAATTTCTAAGGGTGCCAGTAATTGTGACACATGGGATATTGTTAACTTTTTTTCTTAGACTAAAGACATTTTGCATTATCTTTTTTACCCTTCTTTAACTAGGGTGCTGATAATTATGGAGCTGACTGTATGTGTGTGTGTGTGTGTGTGTGTGTATGAGTGTGTGTGAGTGCCCATGTGTGTGATGTTTTACCATTTACCTCATCAACAATATTAACACCCTGAGCTTTAAAAAAGTGAGCTAAAGTTCCACACTCACTCAGTAATACAGTTGCTAGGATTTACTCTCAGACAGGCAGTTCACAGCTACAGTGCCTCCAGGTTAAATCTGCAGAGGTAAAAGAGAACAAATCTATAAATTAACATCGCATTAAACCCAAACTCAATATAAATCTTGTACAATGTCCCCTTTAGCCTTTACATAAATGGAGTTTAACAAACTTGGGGGCTCCTCAGCACACAGCGCCACTGTAAAAGCATGTGTATGTGCGTGTGCATAACCTATGCACATTGTCAATAGCGGTCCTCAGAGAAACGCTGAATGTAGAATAAAGACAGAGGGAGAAGGGTAAAGTTATGGTAAAGGGGAGTATAAATCTCACTGTAAACTGGAGCACCATGATAAATGAAGCCTGCAGCAACCCTGCAGGGAGCGCTATCCAGGTTAACACTGAGAGTAAAGACAGCATCTCTAATGATCGAGAAAGAGAGGGAGAGGGAAGAATCTATAAAAAGAGAGCACAAATAAAACAGATGAGGAAGAGGTAGGCTTACGCTCAAAGAGATTGAGAGAGAGTCAGAGAGAGAGATTGAGTGAGAGAGAACACAAATGAAACAGATGAGAAAGAGAGGAACGCATACACTGAGAGAGAAAGCAAAAAGTGAGTGAGAGAGAGACACAGGGAGCACAAATGATAAATATGAGAGAGTGGGAGCAACAGGAAAGACGCTGAGAGACAGACAGACTGAGAGTGAGATGGGGGGATGAAACAGTTGAGAAAGGGAGTTAGACACACATTAAGAGAGGGAGAGAGAAAGAAAGAAAGAGAGACACTGAGAAAGAAAGACAGTGTAAAAGAGAAAGAGAGAGAGTGAGAGCGAGTGAAAGGAGAGCAGTATGTAGGTAAAGCAGCATGTCAGGTTTTGCATGATGCTGATGCAGCACTCCACAATACAAACCAATTGTGTTGCTGACACCCTCAGGCTGCGTGATGGAGCACCAGCAGAGGGACTATCTGGGTCTCCCTCTGGGGAGGTACCAACACGATGTGGAACACACACAAACACATGCACCCACACACATACACACAGCCGGCACATTACACACAATCTTACATTTCGGCTCATCCATCACCACACCCATGCTCATGCTAAAGGCCGCAGTATGAAGACCTGGATATCATAATTATCTGTAATCCGATACCGATGGCAAACAAACGGGAGTGAATTCATTGTAACTTTTGCCTACATTGCGGGCAGAAGTTTTCTACAAACAGGTCAAATTGTTGGGTTCTGCAGACATAAGACAAGAAGTCAGAAAGTAAGAAGGCAGTGAATCTAGCAGAGGTACGCTACTGCCAAACAGCACACATTCTAAATGAATATAAATGTTACCAGCAACACATAGTTTGTGTTCACTTTACATGCCTTATTGCTTAATTATATTCTTTTAGCTTATGTTTTATCTGTCCAGTCCATATCAGTGACCCATACATCATTTTTGTGAACAGAACTCAGGCCTGAAAGAAGCTACACGTGAACATTTTATCACCAAGCCAGACTGTCATCCTAGTGGTTTGAGTGTTTGAGCTACCTGCTAGATTGTGGTTTGCAATCGGCAGGCACAGACAGTAATAAAATAATCACAAATGTTTCACATTAAATGAAAGTAGATATCTTATGTGATTGACAGGTGAGCATTTTGCTATAGAATTGTGACAAAAATATAAATGCATCCCAGGATACAGCACAACCTATCCCCGAAATCATAACGCACGTAGGGTATTTGTTTAAGATGCGCTGCCAACACTGGATGATGAAACATGCTGTAAAAACAAACACATGGATTCGAGTCTATCTGTTCTTTTGACAGTTGTATGGGCATGTATCGGATATGCATCAGATATGATCTAGGACCACTTCTGACAGCCAGTTCAGATCTGATTTTTTGGTCATATGCAATATGAGCAGGGAAAGATTGTATGCAGTCTGAATGGCTACATGAAATCTGACTTTTCTTATCAGATTCAAGCAACATTTTTTTGGATGTAACTTGGTCTGACCAGTCAGAGCCCATGTGTTTTTTCATAATTTGGGGCTTGACTCTTCTTGGTGTCAGAAAATAATTAAATAAAGATACTGTCATAGAATTATGAGAATGTCATTACAAATCAGTGTTTAATGTAGAACATTTGAATTTGCTTTATAAGTAGCATTTGTTCATTGGATTACCACTGCTATGATAAAACTAACTTCTGCTAGTGCCCCAATTGGATTTGCCACGTTAGCACCAAGCTAGCGGTGGTGCACATTCACATATTATAGCTTGAACACAGAAATTTGACGCTAATATAATAAGTTCAGGTCATTTTTTTTACGTTGTGTGTTGTAGGGTGAGTTTTTTCAGTTTTTCTTCTGTAAAGATTTAACTCAAAGGCCTGGCACAGTTGTTTTTAAAATCTGTGAAATAATTTTTCTAAATATATCTGCAAAAAATTATATATATTTAAATTACTTTCTAATTTCCCTAAAAACAACTTTAAAGGAAGTGTTTTATATTTCCTTTTTTCTCTGTTGCCTTTTACCATTCTGCTGTGTGGGCATGGATCCCCAGTGGATTTATTGACAGCCTCTGCGTCAAGCGTAACTGCCTGGATGGGTAGGTAGAATGTAACTGCTGCACCTTTTAAGGTGGAACGGGAAAATTCAAACAAGAACCTTGTGAGTTAGAAGCTGACTTCAGCTTTGTGTTAAAATTATAGCTGAAATGCAAAACCTTTGATTAGTTGGCTAACAAATAGAAATCTGGCCACAAACAGTACCACTGAGAAGCTGTTATTAGGCTGTGATTTTCTAGGTTTAGGGCCACGTTCTTCTTCAGAATCTCCCTCTTCATGTTCATACCCGTAAGGCTGCATTGATGTGATCTGATTTCCAGCCTGTGCCATACTGTTGTGCCTACACTCTAGATTTCTGTTTGTTAGCCAGCTATTTGAAAATTTTGCATTTCAATTATATTGTTAACACAAAGCTGAAGTCAGCTGCCACCTAGCCATCCACTTGTTTGAATTTTCCCATTCCACCTTAAAAGGTGCAGCAGTTATTCTAATGCCTGCTGCACCTTTTAAGGTGGAACGGAAAAATTTGAACAAGAAGCTGTGAATAGGAAGCCAACTTCAGCCTCATATTAACTGTAAACTTGCAGCTCCAAAATGATCTGGATACAAACTCGATGAGCCTTATACTGGCATGTTAGCTGTGTCCTGTTTATTTGTGGTCAGGGGTACAGAATCCACGCCATGATTAATTAGAAGCTAATCAAATTCTCTGTTTAAATTTAATAAGAGGATGCCACAGTTTATGTTTTAAGAACTAAGTACTAAGAGCGGTATCATCTGTGCATTTATTACGTATTAATCATTTTACATTAATTTATCCAGAGAATTAGATTTGCCTCTTTTTTAATCATGGTGTGTAGACTTGGCTGTTAGCTAACATTAGCTAGCTATCTTTTATCCAGCTGGTTTACCAGGTCTAGCTTACAGGCTGTAACTACACACAGCGGGAACTAAGTGTGGGAAAGTCAACGACCATTGGCAATTCAAAAAATGCCAGTGTATCATATCATATACACACACACACACACACACACACTTCTTCTAAGCTGCTTATCCTTCTGGGTCATGGGGGGAGCTGGAGCCTATCCCAGCAGTCATTGGACGGAAGGCAGGATACATCCTGGACAGGTATCATATCACATAATGTTTTTAAAAAATATGTAGCAGTCTTGCATCTAAGATGCAAAATATTTGATGGCAGGTAGCTAATGTTAATGTAACGTTAGCAAGCTAAACCAGACAACGAAATTAGCTGACGTTAGCCTACACATTTTGCTACATTCTCATTGCTAGCCACATTACTGAATGAACTATCAAATGAAAACAATGACTGTTATTTAAAGATAAAGATATACCGTCTCATCCTGCACATTGCCTCCAGTAAGAGTCAGCAAAGCTGTTCATTTCAGCTTGAGTTGTCTGGCAAATCCGGAGCTGTATCGAGCCCAGTTTTAAAATGAGTTGGCAATAAATGCTTGCTACAAACCTTATGTACTGGGTGTCACTTCAACTCTAGAAAGAAAACTGAGCTATTTTGATTTGGTCTTGTAATTTGAAACAGAATGTAGAGAGTGAACATTCTCCTTCTTGTATCCAAAAACTATGCATTTGTAAATGAGTGCTATCTCCTAGTAGTTATAACATTACTCAAGTAGAGAGATGTGGAGCATGTAAAGTGTAGGAGGGTCAGTTGATTTTACAGTTCATAAACATGAAGTGTAAGGTAGCTTGTGATTTGCTATAGTCAATTAGTGTTATCTGTGACCATGCCAAATAAAATTCCTAAATGGTGGTGTAACATCCTGTCTTGTTCTGTCCTTGTCTTTATCTGTTTTAGCCATCTTCTTGTTTCACAATGTGGTGTGTGTTTTTGTTTACTTATGCCATGTACCTTAGCGCCATGTGCTTTTGTTGTTGTTTTGGTCTGTTTTCTCCTAGGCCCTGCCCCTATGTCATCTGCTCCACCTCTCTGCAGTTTGTAGCCCCACCCTCTTATTAGTCCCAGGTGTTTCTTGTTTCCCCCTCAGTGTATTTATACCCCTGTGTTTGCGCTGTCCCTTTATCTTGCATTGTGTGTGTTACCCTATTGCTGTTGCTGGTGTTCACTGGCCTTGTTGTTAGACTTTGTTTCTAGTTTAGTTCTGTTTTCCTCTATTTTGTTTCATCATGGACTCTATCTGGCCTAAATAAAAGCAAATCGCACTTGCATCTAGCCTCATCGGCTCTTGTGTTACAGGTGGTTAAAGGGCAGGACACAAAAATATAAAAAAATGTATGCACTCTGCAGTGCAGAAAGCAGAGGAAGGCTATGAAAGGATTCCCACTTGGAAACAGCTTCCGATTCCCGCTGTCTGGCATGACATGGCACTTGAGAACTATTGAAGTTAAAGTAAGATCTGGATGACCAAGAGAATAGAAAAGAATAGACAGAATTGTCTGATGCCTGATAGCTGATTGGAAAAGCAAAGCAAAACCCCCATTTGACAACAAAGGAAGTGCAGGATAGTTAAGCTCACACAGGAGTGTTGATGTACTGTGCTTCTGTGCAGAGTTGCTTACACTAACATGATCTGCATTTAAGAGTCTTTAGAAGGAAACTTTATTTGGTACTAATGAAGTAAGGATAGAAAAAAATGAAGCAGCATTTGATGAAAAGAACACCTTGCCAACCGTTAAGCATTGGGGTAGATCTGTTATGCAGTGGAGTCTGGAAGCAAATGTGACACAGTCATGAAATGCAAACTGAAATTTGGACAATGATCCAAAGCATACCTCAACATCCACCATGAACTACTTCAAATAATGCAAACTTAAGCTTTTGGATTGGCCTGCATAGTTTCCTGACTTGAACATCTGTGTGTAGATCTTAAATATGCTGTGCATCCAGATCTCAACAATATCACTGAACTAGAAGCATTCTGCAAAGAAGAGTGAGTGAAAATTCCTAAAATATGAATAGAAAGACTCCTATCTGGCTACAAAAAGTATTTGCAAGCTGTGATATCTGCCAAAGGGGCTGTTACTAACTAAAGCTACTTTGCACATCTCAATTACTATTTTACTTTTTCTGTTTTATTTTTTTTAAGTTAATCAAATGTAAAGTGACTATGCATTAACATTTACAGTTTTGTTTTTTTTTAATAATTTGCTGCAGAGGTTGTGTTCACTGCTGTTGTACATATAATGTGGTGCCCACACTTTTGCATACTACTGTGTCCACATTGCTTGTTATACTAACAACACACAGAAGTGTGCTAATTAGGGCAGAGAGGGCAAAGTATGATTTCCTTGTCAGACATTCTGATGTCAAGAAGCATTAAAAATGTATTTAAAACATGCGGTTGGCAAAACTCCCAGTCCTCAAACAATCTACTGTCTCAGCCTTGCCAAATGCAGTGTATGAAAGGGCTGCCATATCAATGTCTGGGTGAGATTTTACAGTAAGAAAGCTCTAATTGCTGTACTGCTCATATTTCCACCGTGAATCTCCAACATACTACTCATCAGCCAAGCATGAGCTTGAGCTGTGGGCGCATGTGTGTGTTTGTGTGTATGTGGAATATTGGGGTGCGTTGGCATCAGAATCAAACACAAAGCTGGAATCAGAGAGGAGGAAGCAATGCCGGGCGAAGATGATGATGATGGTGGTGATAATGATAATGATAGTGGCTGGCTGAGCTTCTGAAAGGCCCGCTAGTCACTTGTTTCGGCAAAGCTACGTGAACCTGCCTGCTTAGTAGTGCTGTCGGTATACAGAAAGAGAGAGACTTTAATGAGACAGAGAGGAGGATAAAGGATAGAATATGGAAGGGCCATAATGCAACAGGTATAACTTTTGATGCTTGATCTGTTGTTACAGTCAGTGATCATATTAGACTTATTCACACAGCAGCCATTTTGCTTCACACCATCATGCTTGGAACTGCTGTGTCTTACTGTCGTGTCAATGAGAGCAATGTTAAATCTAATGTTGAAGATTTAGCTAGACGAGTTCATTCAGCTGGCAAACACATACACTACCTAGCTAAGTCAGCTAGGTTAGTGTTCACACACTTTGCTCAGCTGTTATATTTCTTACATAGCATTTCTTACATAGCATATTAAACAAATATGAGCTAATTATCTGTTCTGACTGGGTTTAATCATGTCTTTTCTGGCTAGCTAGCTAAGTCAGCTTTTACACACTGCTCAGCTGTCATATTACTGACATAGTAGCAAACTAATACCAGCTGTCCATGTCTTAGTTCATTTCTAAGTCAAACTAGTACTGCCATAGTGTTAGCTGTCAACAACCTTAATGCTAGCTACCTAGCTGTGCTAGCAAACGTCTAGCTACAGTACTTGGGGTTTTATGCTGCTTTCAAGTGTAAGTGTGGTAGTAGTCTTATAGGAAGAACCTGTTTACCTAACTTGTGCATTTTAGGTGGTTGATGTGGGAAGTAGACAAAACATGGAGGTCTTGAAGCCATTGTTGTAGTTTATTAGCTAGCAGTCAGGTCTCAGCATCTTTACCTATATTTTTGAATCCAAAAAAGCAGAAATAAAATGGGGTTTTACTTCATATGTTTAACGCGGACTTTACCATTACCTGTGTATTTTTATATTGTTATTTGATGGCTTTCTGTAGCTGCTTCTTTCCCTGGCCAATTTGTATTGCATTAGAATTTGGTGGTAAGCTAGAGGTACATCAATAATCTGATGTATCTCTTACTTTGTGTCCTTTAAAGTATCTTTTTCCTTTTTCTCAAAGCTTACACAATGTAGATGGGAGACGTCAAATTTTTTGCTCCATGTCACTTCCCTAATTGAAAGATTTTGGGACATGCTTTTCCCATCCTCTGTGTGACATAACAAGGTAAATGGCCACCATGTGAATAAGGTAAATGGCTTGTAAGTGAAGCAATTGTGTTTCCAATGATTGATTAAGTTCTCAACTAGAAGCACTGGATTTCTGTGCTCTATCAGTTCATTCAGCCCGAAACATGAAATGATATTGAATGTATCAGTTAGGAGCAATCTTCAAATTCCAGTTGATATCACCTGGATTAATAGAACCACTGCTGTGGAATCAGTCCTCCTTCCTGAGGGATGTCAGCTGTTTGTTTCTAGCAAATCACATCCACAAAGATTGTGTTTGAAAAATAAACTGGATTCATGCCATTTGCTAAATGGTTTCCCCATGCACAGGTAGTTAGACCCTTTTGGAAATCAATAACTGCAAGCAAAAGCATTCAGTCTCTTTCATCGAATCAATAAAATGAATCCAGCGTACCTCTGAAAGGACAACTTCAAATTTATTCTCTTTAACATCCATTTTATATCTGAGAAAGCAAGCTAGCAAAGTATACATCTTAGCTAAGGCTAATGCCACTTGCTGCAGTTGGTCAAGCTGGACTTTTTGCCGACAGTCTTCAGATTTGTATCTGATTGGGTGCAATGGCAGCTTGGTTTCCAATCAAAAACCAATCTATTTAATTCCAAAGTTAAAATTGCATGTCACCAAGAATCCTAGTGGGACTTAAGGCATCTGTTACCAAAACTAGTTAGGACTGGTTGCTGAGGTAGGCGAAAAAGAGACTTTTTGTAGCAAAGTTTACAAATAAACCTTCTTTTTGATATACAGTACTGTGCAAAAGTTTTAAACACCTGATAAACCAAGCTTAAAATCTGTTTACCTAGACTGCAAGCACGTATTTGAAGGTGCATTCATACCATAAGTAGTGACTTTATGTATGTCAGTGTTTTCCCTTAACCACAGTATTGTTTGTATTTTTAACCAGTGTTAAATCAGTTGTGCAAGTGATGGAGTGTAGCAAAATGTAATGGCTGGATGTATTGAGGAGAAATACAAGAAGTAGTTTTAAACAATTTGTTTAGCTGCCTAAGACTTTTGCACTTTCTTGTAGATGGATAAGAACTCTCTTCTTGTTACTAATATAGAAAACCAAATATACGAATATCTCACAAGTCACAAACATAGTGGCCATTATTCATCAAAGTTACATAAATAAGAGCGCAGAATTAATCACCTTCAGTGACGAACAAAAACCACTCTGTGTCTGATTCATGAATTAAGATGTGGAAACAAGCAGAGATTTGAGCACAACGTGCGTGAAATCAAGCGCCAGCCTACCAGCACCTCATTTACATATCATCTACATGAAGTACACCCTCATTCATGCAGATGTTTGGGTTGGGAGCCAATAAAATGACAGTAGTCAGCAGTATGTAGGGTTATAGTGTTAAAATCAATACAGCTGGAAAGAATAATATGTGAAATATACAAAAAGTCATAGTTTTTGAAGATGGCAGAATGACTGTAGTATAATTATTTTGATAACATATTAAATGCTGTATTAGTGCAGTGCATAAGATTATTCTGCACTAGCTGTGTTTTGTAGAGTCAGTAGCATAAGATAAAAACACAGTTTAATTTGTCTTAAAACCAGTGTGCATGTGAAATAAGCACATCCCCTTCTGTACTAGATTGCTCTATGCACAAATTTTTGGTATTATTTTCTATTTTAGAAAATACAGTGATATTGAAAATAGTTTTGGTTTCTAACACAAGTAATTTTTTCAGGTTGTTAAAATTGTACACTGAAATTTACACACATTACTACGTGATATGAGTTTCATCATACAGATACACCTAAGATACTCCTAAGAAATTTGTGCTCAGTTTACGATCAAATTTGACTGTACGCAACTTTGATGAATTAGGGTCAATGTCCTCGTAGGTAGCAGCTTACTGGGAACAGGTCTTAATAAGCCACTACAGAATGAAAGAGATAAGAGGCAGATGGGGTTGCGAGAGGAGAAGGGGAGAGACAGGAGAGTGAGCTGCAGACTGAGGAATGCCAGCATCACCCCGGGCTGAGGAGACTGTTGCCAGCTGCAGGGGTGGGCGCACATCTAATGGAAACACGGGAGACATGGCAGGAACAGCAGCCAGAACAGCCAGCGGGGAGAGGGGGAGTTACACATGAGCGTTTCTCTTTGTTCAATTACACAGTGGTACAGCACAAGGGCTGAACATATCATTACAACACACACATCATTTGCACTTGTTAGTGCAAAGACGCCTTGCACTCTGCTCTGCGTACATACACACCAACCAGGCGTGGATATGCCAGAGTAATTGTATACAGGCTTTTGATTGCATACTGAATCAGTGTGCGTGTGGCAAAAATAAGTACCATAGGCACTGCCTTGGGTTAAATGTTGCTAGACATATCAAAAAATACATAATTTGGCCTCATGCAATATATATATATACACACACATATATATATATATATATATATATATATATATATATATATATATATATGTGTGTGTATGTGTGTGTGTGTGTGTGTGTGTGTGTGTATATATCTTGATTTCAGAGATCAAACAGTGTTAATATAAGGACATAAAGGTGAGGGTTGGGGGGGGGGATGCAGAGTAGAGCCCTCCCAATAGATGGCACTTATGAAAAGTGTGATATGAGTGTGAATTTAGTCTGTTGATTGAATCAGTGATGTTTGGTCATATGGCCTATTTTTCAAGTTTTAATAAATCCTTCTTAAAATAATTTGGATTTCACTAGTTTGGCTCCTGTGCTGAGCCAAATAAATGCTTTAAAGTGATCATTTGGCAAAAACCTCCAATTTATGCAAATTCCCCTTACACCAAATGTAGTCAGGCCAATGTTTGGTGTCTGAAGTTTGCTTCCATTGTGTTGCACTGAAGCTATGAGACTAACTTAGCTAGGAAATAAAGCCTGTATTCACTCATATTCACCAGCTTGCCCAAACCGTATACCTTAATCATCACACACTTGCCTCAAATGCTTTGAGCTGTACTATTCACATGACGTCTCGGACACTCTATGACATACTGTTTTCTATAAAAATGAACAGTAGCAGCCTTCTTGAAGCCTGAATCCATATTGATTTGTGTGTGTGTGTGTGTGTGTGTGTGTGTGTGTGTGTGTGTGTGTGTGTGTGTACATGCACAGTTACCAGAATGGCTGTATTGTCTGCCAGCCTTTTTAGCCTCATGCTTCCCTGATCCTCAGCGTGTGTCTCTGCATGGCTCCTCTTTAGAGAGCCTGTCAGGCAGAACTCAGCCCAGTGTCTAGACTCCTGCTACACCTAATACACACACACATATATATATACACACACACTCTCTCTCCCCTATCGGACATTAACAGCAAGAGCCAATGCCATTCAGGGAACCCCCCAAGAGTACTTCAAACTCCAGGCCAGATATTTTTTGAAAACATATTCTATTCTGTGTGTTTTGGCCTCCTCTTTGCAAGAAATTGCTGTTGTAGGTCACTGAAAACAGAGCATTTTGAAAACCATTTCCAAGGTGGAGATTTTTGGAAACTCTATTTTCAGTGTTTTTGTGCAAACTGGCATAACGCAGCTTTTTGAAAACGCTGACATCACACCACTAACTTGCACGTGGTTGTTGCTGTTTTCATTCACTGAGCATGCACAACTGTCTGAAATACAGCTGACGTTTGGGGTGTTTGTTTTGGGGATGATAATGTTTATACCTGAATTTAGCTTTACTTTTTCATTTAACTGTAGTGCAGAGGCATCAGAATGTACTACACTCTGTTTGTAAATGGGGGGTGTAAACTTGATTGCAAATATCAAAAATGTGTCAGTGTTTCTAAAAATATGTGACTTGACTATTATTAACCAAAGTCAAATTTGGGAAAATAAAATTCAAATGAAGTTATAAAACCCTGAGAGGCTTTTCTGCCTGATCAGGACTTTGTGGATGTTGCAGAAACAGTGGCAACATAAACATAAAGAACCCCACAGATTATTTTTTTAAAGGTTTTTTTCTGGCAAAAAAAAGACTTTATTAAGGTCTGCTGGCGTCCAAGCAGAACAAGCCAAGTGTGTCTCTGAAAAGTCACTTACTTTGTTAGAGAATCTTTTTTAGTTTTTGCAATCCTGTGGGCACAGACAGATTTCTCTAAAACGCTGGTGGTGTGGATGAAGATTTTAAAAAAACCTTTGTGTTCAAAAAATATCTGGATACCTGAGGATGAAGACTAACTGTTTAGAGCTATAGAACTGTCTACATACTCATGAGTTGTGCCGCAATTTACCCCAGCAAGGATGTTTTCATAGCCAGGGACATATTTAGGCTTTCTTTGGGCTTACTCTGTCTTGGGGCCTTACCACACCCCTATCATTGTCTGATCTACATAGCAATGTAACTAAAATCTCATGAGCCCCAGTGCAAAAAATAAAAAATAAAAAATACAATAAATAAATAACAAAAATGACAATGTAATTGCTTGTTTACTTGCTATTGCTATGTCTCAACCAGGTTGGTGTTCTAATGTAGGCCAGTGATTGAAGTATATTAATAAGTTATAGACATTTGATGGTCAGGGGGGTAAATTGCCTGAGTAATGAAATAAGGGGTCCAATTAAAACATTAGGAGGCTCAATTGCCACGAGAAACTACAAAAGCAGTCAGATTGCCCCAACTTCACTGTTGTTAGTTAGCTTACTTATAATGCCTGCTTTTGTATTTTCTGTTTGCCATCATCCAGAGGTAAAGCCAGACTAAGCAAAGTGAGCATGAAGACTAAAGCTGACTAAGCTAGCTATGGTTGTGATTGTATGGAAATCATAGAAAGAGCTCCTTAACTCCAGAGCGGTGCAGTGCAACAGTTGGCCCCGTTGTTGGTAGATTGTGATCCTTGGCAATGCCAAAGTCATGGGATGTGAGTCCAAGGGAGCATGACTGGCTTCGCTCTCTCTTTGGGTGGGTAAGATGCCCCTCTTTACTCAGCTAACTTAGGCATCTGTTAGCTGATGTAACAGAATTAGCAGAGTTCTCCTCTAAATGAGTTGTGCTAAGTGATGATGGGGGGGACCTAGCTAGCAGATATGAATTGGCCATGACTAAACTGGGAGAAACACTGGGTTAAAAACCATGGATAAAGATCTACTAAAGGTAGTGATCTAAATACACAAATCCAATGAAATCAGCAATAGGATGAACCAAGACTATAAACTACAGTTACCTGATTAACTATTCCATGTGAAATGTCTGTGTCAGACAGCCTAAACAGAACTGATCCTCAACATATCCCAGTTGGAGCTTTAAGTATATTTTATGTAGAAATCAAACACTACAGCAGCAGGAAAACAATATTAGATGAACAATATTGGATGATCATTGCAGCAAACCCTGAGATTTAAACTTTTTATCATACTTATGTCAGTCTAAATCTCAGTCATCCTTCAGTGCTAACAGAGAAGGAGGTGGTTATTTGACTCTGAATTTGAAACCCTGATTGTCTTGCAGAGACAATCAGCGCTACAAATTTAAATGTGTCTGTAGTTAGACCTAATTACCGCCGTTATTACATATTCGAAAATAATGAACTGGGGAAAGTAAAGAGTATCCATATCTTGTGGCTAATTACAAACCACAGTCTTTTGTTCAGGGACCCATGGGACTATTGGAATAATATTACTCAGTTCCAGGCAAATAATAGTTTAGCATTTCAGCTCAGTGCTGTCAGATACAAATTAAATTTCACTATTCGCCAACACTGGCGGCCGATTTAGATGCTCCCGCAGGAAGGAAAGTGTCATAGTCTGTCGGAATAACATTTCACCAATCAGCCACAGACGCCAATGGAAGCCTCTGGACAGCTCGCTGGTGGCACATTATTATGGCAGCCTGTTTTTCTCATTGTTTTAAAGAAAAAGCTGCCAAGTCCTCACAGCAATGCTGATTTGGGATTAGCTTTCGCTGTGACAGAAAAGACTTTGGTGATGAAAGACTGAACTGTCAGACCGATTCAGGATGTTAACGGTGAAGACCCCAGCAGGTGTCTTTCAGTTGACCACTTACTACATGCGCTACACACTACATACACTCAGTATACACCGTACATACACTCACTTTATTAGGAACTTCTACCTTGTTTCTCCACCTTGCCAACCTTGAGCCTGTTTGATTGGATATAGATTTGATTGGATTGGAAAGTGACCAGTTAGTAGAGGTAGAAGGTTGGTGTTTCTGATAATGTGGTCAGTGAGTAAAAGTTGAAGTTAGGAGTTTCTAAAAAAAGTGGCCAGTTAGTAAAAGTAAAAGGGAGGTATTTCTTATAGCGGGATTTCTTATAGAGTGGCCATTTAGTAGAAGTAGAAAGTAGTGGTACTAATAATCTCACTGATAATGTGATCAGTGAGTAAAAATAGAAGTTAGGGTTTCTAATGAAGTGGCCAGTGAGAAGGAGCAGAAAGCATGGGTTTCTCATAAAGTGGTTAGTGAGTAAAGTAGAAGGTATGGGTCTCTAATGAAGTGGCCAGTTAATAAAGGTAGAATGTAGGGGTTTCTGATAAAATGGACCATGAGTGTGGACCGTTTGACTTTATGAATATGGTCTGATGAGGGATCTAGATAATGAAGAATAGATCATAGTTGTGGAATGGTGCTGTATTTCATTTTAATTGGTATGCAAATTAATTTTTTGCATATTTGTAATAGTTTAGTATGACATCATGCTAATTTGCATGGTTGTGAAGTTTGAATCAAAGGCGGTGCTACGACAGCTCCAAGATCCAGCGCTTAAACAAATGTGAGTCATGCTATCAGCCATACTAAGAAAGTGGGCTATATGCTGCCATGAAGCGTATAACCACACAAGACATCCTCTTACCTAGAGAGACAATAGATCATATTCTATCTGGCATTTAGCTTTTGCAGGCGGGGGGTTGGGGGGTGGGGGGTGGGGAGAGAATTGCTTAATTAATCACAGCCCTCTCGTTAGAAACCTCCTGTGATCTCTGCTCTCATTAGGCCCTTGGGTGATTAATTGAAATTAATTGAAAAGTCGGTGACATTTACCACCCTCATTGGGTGGGTGTAGCAGGCGAGAAGCTAACACACTCTAAAGCCCCAGCTAACATGCTTTAAAACCCTAGCTAGCACACTCTGTGCTGGGCTAGACTGGGAGAGCTATGTGGGGCTGAGAGAGGAACCTTAATAACCGGGATTCTTCATTTGTCAAAGCAGAGAAAGTGTGAGACCAAGTAAATGTGTGCACGACTGAATAAATGAATGAATAATTGAATATGTGAATAGATGGGTCATTATATAATGCTTTTCTATACAGCTGGCGCTTTGCATGTATAATGTGGATTCACCTACACAAAGTTATACTCCAGGTGAAGCCATTCCAAGGATCTTGGCTAGCACTTTTTGGTGTCATTAGAATCCTCTTACTACTTGTTAGATCTTATTACCACTCATTACCAGGCTAACTTTCTTTTTCAGGCAGCATTAAATCTATGGTTTGGCCAAATTTACACAATTTCTCTGTACACCAAATGTGGTTACCCAGCCAAGAAATCTTTGTGTCCAAAGTTTCCTTCTTTAATTTAGCACTGGAGTTACTAGGCTAATGTAGATAACAAATAAGCTAACAAGCTTATAGCATTGTGCAAACTGCATGTGTAAATCTTTGCACACTTGTCTCAAACCACATTGAGTTGTTAAGTACTCTGTTGCTGCTATTAATGGCTACTATCTAATAACCGAATATCCCAGCAGTCATTGGGCAGAAGGCAGGATACACCCTGGACAGGTCGCCAGTCCATCGCAGGCAGGCTGATACTTGCACTAGTTATCTTGGAAACCACTACTGTTTTGAATACATTAATATGGGCAGATTGTTTGCTCAACGGTAGTATGAACCTCAGATGTCAGTATGTACAGTTCATAGCTGATAATTAGGGCATAACTGCATTAGACCGTGCAACTCCAATTCAGAACTGATTGTTGTGTTGTTGTGGCTCCCTCTATTGGTTGATAAGTGTATTGCAGCTGTGGCAGAATTGAATGCTACATTATAAATCCAAGACCTTCTGAAAGGTTAAATGATTTCTCACTAAAGAAAACTGCATGATATACACTTGAAATACACTTTAATAGAATCCTTTACCCTGTAGCGCCATCGTGCTGGTGTAGAGTTAGAGACTTTAGCCTCTCTGCTGATGCACAATTTGTGTTAGCCATCCTCTAGCGCTTCATCATTGGTGAGCCTCTCTTGGCTGAATATTTTTGGGTGGTGGACCACTTATGATCTAGCGCTGACACTGATGCATGTGCTGATCCACTCATACCAGCACCATGCACATTACCATGTCATTGTCACTACTGTGCTGAGAATGGGGCACCACCCAAATAATTTCTGGTCAACAGAGATCAGAAACTGACCAATGATGAATGGCGTGGCAAGTGGTAGACAGATGGCCTACAGCCTGTAATTGTACAACTATATAGTGACCTATAAAGGAGGTGGAGCTCATAATGTGGACCAAGAATGTAAGTGTAAGGTAGGTGTTTCTAATAAAGTGGCCAGCGAACCCTTGGCATACTTTATCACTGCATTTTTTCAACCGGGAAAGACCACCTGGCTTGTGGCCCCCAGGTAGTATAAGTTTGAATTTGAGACTGTACAGTAAGGACATGCAGATAACACTGGATATAAAATGAGGTTTATTTTGCTTTTCGGTGACCCAAACACACCAAGATTAGATCTGCTGCGCTTTTGTCCATGTGCTCTCAGGAAATCTAATGTTTGGCTTTGAAAAAAAAACTTATTTCCAGTCATTTTGTTAGTGTGGTGTTAAGGACATATAAATGTAGGAGACACAAATTTACAGAAATTCAGGGGAGGAAAATACTCAATAATTGTACTTGAGTATTGTATTTAAGTAATATATTTTGGAAGATCTGTACTTTTTATTTAAGCTCATCTCTGTTGTGTAATTCATGGGCTCATACCTGGAAACACAATCAAACTGCATCTGCCACCTGAATCCCCTCTCAGGTAAAGCACTAATTACATATTCACCAGCGTCCCCTGCTGGACCTGGGGTACATATTTGGACACAGAACAGGGCTTGGCTGGGATTTTTATGAAAGAGTTCTGGCTTTCATCCCTGCACTGGTGTCTGTGTGCGTGCGTATGTGCGCATACCCCAGCATGACACCGTCTCTCTGATGCGCTCTCCAGCTGGATGAAGCCCACTCTGCTTATGGACCCCTAGTCCTCTCTGGCTCATGGCTTCTCTTTTAGATCACTAATGATGTGACTTGGCTTGGCTTTAGAATGAACGAGACAGCAAAGAGAAGAGAGGAGGATGAAAGAGGGGGGAGAGGGAGCTAAGCTGGATTGCAGAATTGAGGGGGACAGATAAAAAAACTAAAGAAGAGGACAAAGAAATGTAGGAAGGAGAGGTAGGAGAGGAGTGAGCGAATGATAAAAAGGTACAGAATGTAAAGAGAGAAAAAAGAGAAAAGAACAAGTGAAAGGAGGGGAGAAGAAAAAAGAGAAGAGAAGAGAACAAAGGAGAAGAGTACAGTGTGGAATGGAAGGGATGAGGGAGAAGAGAAGAGAAGAGAAGAGAAGAGAAGAGAAAAGGAGAAAAGTAGAGTGTGAAACAGAAGAGAAGAGAAGAGAAGAGAAGAGAAGAGAAGAGGAGAAAAAATAGAGTGTGGAACAGAAGAAATGAAAAAAGAGAAGAGGAGAAGAGGAGAAAAGTGGAGTGTGGGACAGAAGAGAAGAGAAGGGAAGAGATGAGAAGAGGAGAAAAAATAGTGTAGAAAAGTATAATAAAACAGCATAAATGATCTAAATGGAATAACATGGTTATATATATATATATATATATATATATATATATATATATATATATATATATATATATATATATATATATATGAAATACACAATGTATGGTATGTTCTAATGCATGCTATAGTGTATATGGTACTGCAGTAATGCACAGCTCTGATGAGGCTGCCTGGCCTGCTTGTTACAGAAACATGAAGCTAAAAGGACAGTGTACTCAACATGAACACTAGATGGCAGTGCATCACTACAGGACAGAAGTGTCTCCACTGTCTCTGATGGCATGTCTGCACTGCCTAAACAGATCTAAACAGTCTTTGTCTGATAAGAATGCTGAGTTTATAGACTACAGCTTGTACAGTTTGTTCACCTAAAGCTGCTCTCCATGGACAGTTAACAGGGGGTGATTTGTTGTACTGTTAATGTCCTAAAATGTGGTCCGATATACTTTGTGTTCGGCCTTCTCATCAACGTTTCTAACATTGTTTCCTTTTTCCATCGAGATCAGAAGGCAAGATATGAGTAGGTTATTGCAGTTCATTTTTCTGGATAGTGTAAGTCAAGATTCAAATTGATTTTCAATATTTAATGTGTTAAAAATCTTCAGATTCTAAAGAACACTAAACATATTTATTTTGCTCAGATAAAAATAAGTTATCAAACTTTTTCAGAGCCTGCTGACTTCAAAAAACAAGTGTGTACATTTTGCAGAAGCCCCTCCCCTCCCCACCCACTTTACTCTGATAGGATGCACTCAAATGGCTAAGGAGACAAAAAACGAGAAAAAAGACAACAAACAACAGTATTTTGGGATTTTTTGATAATGTATTGAACATTTGCATTGTTATTTTACTTATTCATTTGTGATGCTAAGGTGAGACACTACATGTGAATAGGGTAATTTTTTTTATCACAGTCACGCCATTTCTAGCTGTAAGTGGTATAAGCAGTTGCTTAGGGCCCCAAAGCCACCAGGGGCCCCCTAGAATGTGGTTTTAAAAATGTATTTAAAGGTCCCACATACAATATTGTATTTTTTCCCTGAGGTTCACTTCTAATGTGTGGTTTGTGTGCAGTTTTATGTACCCAAAACAGTCACTCATTGCTGCATGCCTATTTTCCAACCTCTCTTTATCCCATAGCATTAAAAAGACGTTTTTTATTGCTGTGCCTTTAAGACTGTCACATATAAATGAGCTCTGTATTGTATTGTGCTTCATTCTAAAAGCAGTTCGGACTGAAACACTCCTCATAACTTCAATGTGAATGGGTGGAGCTTAACTGCTCAATAGACAGATATATGTAAACGAGATGGTTTTCGTGACATCATGAAAACTCTGAACTGTGTTTGCAGCTTAGTTTCCATGTATGGACTGTGTGGACTGGGGAGTGAATGGAAAGTCTAACAATAACAAATCAATCGTGACATGGGCTCTTTAATAATATTTTTCAAAAAGTTCAATGAATCCAGAGCTAATCTTACATTATTTCTTTATCGAAGAAATTAAGGTCCCCAAATGTTCAAAAACAGCCCTGATCACAATTAATGGCAGTATTTTTGTGCTTAAAGCTTTACAACATTTACATTTAGACATGGAAATCAGACATTTGCATAATGTTAGAATATTTTTTTCCATCATGTAAACACTCCAGGGAAAGGTTTTAACAGAACACATTATTGAAATCTCATTCGATGCTACAGGACCCCAGCTTTTTACTGATATATGACATGACATATGGTTGTGTATGGGTGGATGGTGGGCAGAGCTAAGCCTTCGTTAAAGTTAACTTCTGGGAAACACAGTCTGAAGCAAGTGGATGCAAATTGAACAAACATGCTGAAATAAATATATTTCTACTGAGTTCTAACATTTTTACTAATGAATGTGAAACAATGTACTGTCATTATCTCTTGATACGTTACCTGCCTGAGATTTGAGCAACACTTTTCAAGGCATACAAGACATTCTGGATGCTCATTTTATTTTAACTTCAATCCTGATGTTCTACAGCTTTCTCAGGCATTATGTTCATCATGCTGGAGACATCTAACACGTTTTACTCCTTCCTACAAATTAGCTGAATGTTGTGGAGTAGTAGCACCTTAATGCATTCATTTCATACATGTATCTTTAAAAAATTGGCTTTAAATTATTGCAAACAGTGATTCTAAATGTTGGAATGGTGGTGTAGGGGAGCGCAGGGAACAACCTAATGCAGGGCACAATTTAACACGGGCGTTTTACGTTGTTATAGAGGGTCAAGCAGCGTGTGCATCTGGCCACATCACCACATTTCCTAGCCACGGTCTCCAGTGAAAATTCAGAGCAATTCATCAGTATTTTAAAGAGATCTGTGCCAAAAAGTGTTTTCAGGGCATGTAAGTAATGTTTTTCAACAATTTTTTTCAGTTATTTAGCTGTTTATGTAAATCACAAAAACCAACCTTATATTCTTTAATCACCATCTTAATGCGTACAACACAGCACTGTTTTGAAGCATGTGACTAAGATATAGTAAGTATATTCATGAAATTGGTATTAACAGTTGGTAAAGCTGTAGTTATTCAGAAACACAGTGTTGGTAACACTTGATTTGGATGGTCTACTGTAGATGCTTTGTAAATGCTCAGTCTGTCTATAGGTATCATTCAGCTAAATATCCATTAAATGCAACTGAACTTCAAATTCAGTGTGAAAGAGTTGATTAAATTTATCCCTAATCCTAAACCTAAGCTTAATCTCAAGGCAAAACCTACATCTACTCCTAACCCTACCCAACCCTAACCGTAGTGTTGTTGATAATCAACTGAACATCATCAGAAGGATTGTTAATGAGAAGAGAAGAGAAGAGAAGAAGAGAAGAGAAAAAAGGAAGAGGAAAATGAGAAAGAAGAAAATAAATGAGAACAAAGGAGTGTGGAGCAGAAGAGAAGCAGAAATAGAAGAGAAGAGAAAAGAAAAAAGTGGAAGGGAAGAGAAGAGGAAAGGAGCAGAGAAGAGAAAAAAGAGGAAGAGAAAGAGAAAAAATTGTCACTGACACACAGTCTGGCGTCAGTTTTAATATCATTTGATGTGTGTATCTATCCATTGAGCTGTCTGTATGTCTTATAGGTAGATAATACATAATGGAGTGTGGTTAGAAAATATATTTGTTTCAACATAGAATCATATTGAATAAGCTTTGTTTGCATTTTTCTAGCAAGTGTTAAACCGACCATCTGTCTGTTACAATTAACCCACCCAGGGGGTAAATTGTAACACTGCACGTCCCATCATTTTCAGTGGAATTATACCTGAACTGTAGGTGCTAGAAACAAAGTTTAAGTGTTTGTTTGCAGCAGAGATGTATATGTTACTTGCATAAAAATACTTGAGTAGTTTTAAATTATTTCGCAAAAACAAAAGGTGTTAGGTTGCGCCCTGCTCTCTCCTATTTGTGCCAAAAGAGCATGAACATTATCAGTTCATTTTCAGAAAGGAGGCTCATCCTCTGTGCATTGCGGAGGTTACTGCTATAATGCTAAGAAACAGCCCTTTTAGCTTTGATGCTCAAAATGTGCAAATTCAGATGAATGAGCCACAAATAACTTTGCATGCAAAAAGACAGCTTAGCCTACTGGGAGTGTTTCTGCTCTCTCTCTCTCGCTCTCGCTCTCGCTTTCGCTCTCTCTCTCTCTCTCTCTCTCTCTCTCTCTCTCTCTCTCTCGCTCTCTCTCTATGAGCTCTAACTCAGCCCCAGCGTGAGATTCCTCACTCAGCTTCCTCCTTTTTCATCCATTCTTCCTCTCTCTGTTCTTTTCCTGTGGAAGGCTGGTTAAAAATCGCACTTCGATATCACAGATCATAATCCAGCATGTCTATCAGCCAATTTCTTCATCTGAATGAGGAAAATGAACCCCATTCCATTCAGAGTTATTAAAACTCCAGATAAACATGAGCAATATAAGGCTGAATGTTCTTTTTCTGTTGTTTGTTTATCTGCTTGATCTCACACTGAATATATGAGAGAATCTAACCTTTCAGTGAGGCCCAACAATTCAGAGAACAAAATCCTCAACAAAAGGTTATGATATGGATTTACTTTAACATTCTAATGCTGTCAAAGTCAGTTCGATTTGCTCCTTCAGGTAAAAGGCAATGCCGAGTTTTGCTCTCCTGAAAACAATGGCTGTTGGCAAATGTTAGCCTATAAAGACTAAAGTCTCAATAATAATAAAGACTGAAGAGCTCATGGCACGGAAAATCAAACTTCCCTAACTTTTTGGAAATGAGAGTTTGATGTAGTGTATAAACATGGTTAAATTTTTAAAACGTACTGTTCACCAAAGACCATCCTTTGTTGAACAATTGAGGAAAAGCATTGGCCTTTGGTGAACAGTATGTTTTTAAAAGTTTAAAACAAAGAACTACAACCCTCCCACTGTGGTACATAGAATGTAGTTTATAAAACGAGTAGTTTCGGTCCTAAAATCTGATTGGCTGAGCTGCGTACGAAGCTGTTGTAAAATCATTTATATACATACACCTATGACTGACCCACAACAACTGAACTATGTATTACTGCGCCACTGCACAAAGAACCCTTCTGCTGTTAATGGTATAATCTCTGACTCTCATGCTGCTCACATGGACCACTGTGTGTACTGATGAAGTAAGAACCTGTTTTTTGTTTGAACTGAGGGGCTTACAACTTATATTCTTAACCAGAACTAGGCTGCTAAAATATAATTAACAGGCTAAACAACCCCATCATTAATATCACAAGCTTGAATTAAAGTACTTACGATATGATTGACTGCAAAACTGCAGTATAAAAGTCTAAACAATGTCACTTGAATGACTTACACGCTTCAAATGTTCATGTTTCAGTCAGAAGTAGCGTCAAACCCAGGCTGAATCCCAAACGGCTCCGTACTCCCTAAATAGTGTGCTAGCTGTGAAAGTTTAGAAATTCTAGCCTCTACAGCCAAATAGAGCATCATTTATCGAGAATGGATATGGCTGAATCCCAAATGGCTATTTATTAGCCATATTTTGCACCATTGTGGTGCAGGATCCAGTATTTAAATTCTTACTTAACAGTTAGTGCATTAGGTAGGGAGCAGGGAGCCATCTGAGATTCAGCCCCAGCATGAGAAGAGGGTCGCTGCTGGATTCATGCCAAATAAAACTCGCGGTGGTAATTTGGTGACAAAAAGTACTTAAAAAGCGAAAGGTTTTGCATTAAACAGTGCTGCGTAATCATATGTTCATCGTTATACAACAAAAAGTTTAGAAATTCATGAAATGACCGCAGGACACTGTGATGGGCGACCAAACATTCTCCTCATTCAGCAGTCCATGGTTGCTTGGCAGCGATACCATACTCTAAAGGAACCATATTTCTTGGCGGAATACTTGTTTGTCAATTATTATTAATAATAACTATTAATAATTATTAATAATAACTTTTTAAAAAATATTACCCCTTAACTCAAATTACTCTGCTTTATGTCATGCCTACCTACATGCTTCCCTGTGATAAAATCACAGTAATGCACTGACTCTCATGGCTTATTGCTTTAATAATGTTCCTACAGAAGCAATAAGCATACCTTTTATATTCTCTGGTGAAAGAGTGTAAGATGAGAAGTTAAAAATCTAAAATAGTTCTGCTGGATCAAACATGTCTGTGTAATACTCTACTAATTTCTAATGAAATATCAATGTCTCTGTTGATGTCTGATGGCTCTTGCACACCCCTCTCATTTTTGACCCCCTCTTAAATGATGATTTAAAGGATGAATATATACCACAAATAATAATATTCCAAAATCCATGGATGTTCCCACAATAAATGTATGTGTGCTGATACATGGTGCATTGTTTCTCCAAGACTGCAAGTAAATTATAGAATAAAGTGGCAAACGTCTATTAGCTTAGAATGAGCAATGTTGCATAAACATTACATTGCAGTATTGCAGTCCAAGATTTTAAAAATAACAGTGTAATACTGAGAACATAATCTGTCTGACAACATGACAAGCTGACATTCTGTACCACATTCAATTTTTAATCATTTTCACATTCCACAGCTCATCCCTGCAGGGCAGACCTTTCTCTGTGTCAGGAGAGATTGTGTAATGGCTTTGTATTTTTATGTTGAATCACTTTTTCATCACAAGATTGTGATTCAGTGACATTATGACTTATTTATTTGGTTTATTATGAATATGAGGCACTTCTGGATGGCAGGCTTGGGAATTCATTAAATCCTATTACCATACTGTGTTACCATAACCTACAACACCATTCACTTCTGTCATATCAAAACACAGTAACTTCTTTCTGTCCATTTTTTCTGTAAGCCTGTTTTACATGGTGTGACTGTTTTCTGATTAATGAACCAATAGAAATGGTCCCAAAAAAGTAAAGTTAGCACATTGTAGATATGAGATTGTTAGAACAGCAATGATATACAATGATTGCATATTTTAGGAATGTGTTCTGTTCAAGCAGAGACTTGGCCAAGGGGTGGCCAGGAATGGTCAGTGTCACCCTACAATGAAGCAAGGCCACCATTCTGGCCAACCCAGTCGTATTAAGTGAGACAGTCAGCCATCATCAATGAAGCATCAACTACGCTTTATGGTGAAAATCAGCTATCAGTGTAGCTACCATTCAGTTATGAGAGTCTGATGAGGCTGCATTTAATAATCAGCATTTTGCTGTGATTGGCTAATTTGCTGAGCAAACAGATGAGTGAATGTGTGCTGGGTCCCTCCAGCAGTGCTGCTCTGTGAGCTCACTATCAAAAATCAGTCAGCTATATCACTTATCATGCTAACCAATGTGCAAAACACAGGAGGTCCTGGGGGGGTCTAATTAACCTCTTGAACCCCCTGAATGTCTCAAAATGCCTCAGGGTGGCACTGTATCAAATTGGCTCACCCACTTGGTCCTCATAGCCTATAACTGTAACTCTGCCTGGGAAAAACTCGAAAAAACTCGAAAAAAACTTGCCAATTTCCAAGAGTTTGGTGAAAAGAGTGAATTTCTACTTATTTCTCAAATCAAAGACAAAAGAAGAGATGTGTAAGATTGCAATTAATTTATGCAAGAGTGCTTTTGTACATTTTGTTGCCATTGAAGCTAGCATCAGCGCCGCTACGGCGAGTGAGTTAGCAGCCAGCTAATGTTGGCGTAGCATAGTAGTACAGACTCATGGGAAATGCAGTCTGTATACAGTCAGCACCTTTCACTGTGGGCCAGCAGTAGAAGATACTAACTTTACTGTAGGTTAGCAGACTTAGCAGCTTCAATTTTGTATATTTTTTTTCTATCATTATAGTATCGTTTATAGTATCGTTCATGTCATCAGGCTGAAGTAACACAAATCTGATTTTTTGCCCTAATGTGAAACAGATTTGATGTTTTCCGAGCTGTGTGGACATGCAAATCTGATCTATTCAAATCAGATCTAAGCCACTTACCAATTTGTAGCCATGAAACCTTCATAAGAATGCTCAGATTGGTTCAATGTGTTTTTTTTTCCCCTGCACATGCGCCATGATTCAGTGTTAACACTAACTGAACCTGAAGTTAGAGCTAGTAAACAGTACAAAAGTAAAAATCTGACTCATTTTCTCCTTCGTCTTGCTCTGATAGCTGAGAGCTTTTCCGTAAATTATCTTCATGATGAAGACTTGTATTACTTGTTAGTTTGTTTGTTGTGCCAGACGCACGTGGTTCATTCACATGACTAAAGATTAGGATGTTAGGTTTGTTCACATTAAAGAGGAATTTGAATCTCATACCTATATGAAGGTGAACCATCAAGTTAGGAAGATTGGATCTGTGCAAAACATCAGAGTTGAGCAATGAGGCTTGTAATTAAATTGTAGCCTAGTGAGGTAAACAAAGCAGGCTACAGGTGATAAAATAAGACACTGCTAGCTTGTTATCTACCACAGGCTCTCCTCTGGATTAAAAACACTAATATCGTAGTAGTCATGTTATAATGTTTTTGTTAGTGATAGCTAGCTAGCTAGTTTAGTAGGTCTAACAGATTTACTGACCTATTTATTTATTCACTACCTAAAAAACAGCTTCTAGGTCTGCGTTGTACGGTTGTTAGTGCTGAACAGACATTAAAGTGCCCTAATGGATCTCACTCTAAAGGCAGTAGTGTGTTGAAGGAGATAAAGTCACTGTGCTTCTCTCTCTCAGGCCTCTGTCTGACAGCTACACTGATCAGTGACAGAGAGATCACAGATCAATATGTGTGAACAGTGATGAAGAAACAGAAGCTGGAATTAGAACTTTTTTGAGCGTCAAAGGCAAAGTGCGTGTGAGCGTGATAAAGTGATAAGAGCAGTGCATTATCCCCAAAGTTGAAATGAAACCTCCACCACTTCAAACCTTTCCTCCACAAACCTACATCCTTAGCATATATCCAACATGCAGATCTCAGACCTACTGCCCATTTCTGCCTGTGAAAGATCTTTTCCCAGGCTTCAGAGAAAAAGCAGCAGAAGCACAAGGGCATGGATAAATGTTCTAATTTAAGAAATTGCATAGGGAGCTCAGATTTACCTCTGGATGTAACCTCTGCATTGAGGTTGTGGGGTTACAGTCAATTACAGCAGAGCACCCAAGTGTGACCAGCTGCTCTTTTTAAAGCACCCGAATGCAAATGGCTTTGCTAAGAAATGACAGATTCAAATGCACAGCAATGCTCATTTTGCCAGGGGGGTAGACAACTTCAACTAATTGATTCAAATGTAACTGTCCAAGTTAGAGAACAGCATTTGAGGAATAACTATGGTGTTCATATGGTGCTCAATACACTCAAATATAGCACCCAAAAAGGGGCCTTTGGAGTGATGCCATGGAAGAACCACTTTTGGTTCCTGTAAGAACCTTTCAATGAATGGTTCTTTAGGAAAACATTTTCGTAAAAGAAATTTGTGAAAGTAAAGAATATTTTTAAAGTTTAAAGAACCTCCACACAATGTGATGGTTCTATAAAGGGTTCTTCTAGAGTTCTGTGCATATCGGTGAGCTTTAGAGCAAAATGGGGAATGATGACAGCTAATTCCTGTTTGCTAGCTAGCATAGTTTGATCTCTGGAATTTTTCATTGTCCAAAAACCAAATTTAGAATGATGAACAAAAATGCTCCAGAACTTCTTATGATTGGTTTAAAGTGCTGAAGTTTTATATAGATGTTAATTCAAGACATATAGTTAAATCCTGAATTAGCATCTGACAACTGTTTTTATACTTTTATTCATAATACAATTTGGATTTTCTACTGTTTAGTTAAAAATCAGTGGTGACCAAAATGTCATATGATAAATTAAGTGATACTAAATTTTTAACCAGATGGTTTGATCAATTTGAACATTTTCTTCATATATGTGCTCAGGCAAGCTCAGAGAACATACAGACCAAAGGAAATGCCACATTTCAATAATGGACATTGATGACCCAATAGGGCATTTCAAAAATCATGTAATCAGACATTTACTTGCCCTGCAGTAAGTAGATGACATATTTTACCACGCCATATACATGGATCGGTAGTTGATGAGGCATTTTGACTGTGATCTGTAGGCTCTAGGCTTAATCTTGATCATTTTAGAACTATTAGACTGGCCAGAGATGGCGATGTTTAGTGTTATGTAAGTATGTTGCCTTCAATTGCACACCTGCTTCTGTCTTAAATGTTGGCTGTATTGTTCCAAAATTACTGCAAATATAAAGGTGAATTGTCTCCCCTTTACATTGAAGACACAGTTGATAATCTGAGCTCAAAAGCTTGTCGGATATAGCAGGAACCAAGGGGGTGTGGCTTTGAGAAGGGGTATAGACCACTGGGGTTGTGTGTCATTTTGTAGTCACTAACACACCCATATAAGAAACTCTTGATCTACAGAAAATCTTAATAGTGTTTCTGGAAAACACTCGTATCGCACAATGTTCCTAAAATGCCATGAAAATACATATAACAAGTAATTAAAAATACTTTAATTAGCTAAATACAAACAACACTAACTCAAATTTATCCTAAACTAACTGAGCCACAGTAAACTAATCTGTAAGAAATATAAACCTTAAATGTAGTTATGTTATAACTGAAGTTTGGGGGGAGGAGCATGGCTGAAACCCCTCCTTCTTTCAATCTAACCCCCTATAAATTCACATCCTCACCTTCCGTTCCCATGACGAAGTGTTCGCAATCCCCACCGCCACCCCATCTCCTCCCTGTTCCTCAGTCCTACATCAGTCCTACTACAGCTATGAGGGGGGGATCTGGCCTTCTAGCTACAGGCAGAAGGTGCCCAGAACTCCAGCCCGAGTTCTCAGAGTTCTCCCCCTCCCTTAATCCATTCTCCCTCATACTACCACCATAAGTTGAAGGCACGGTCCAAACTATATTGCTTTATTTATTTTATTTTAAACGCCAATGTAAATTTCATTGTCTTTTTGTTTGTATCGTGTGTCTACTCAAGATATTCTTCCACTAAACAGCCAAGTAACCCCCTTATACTAGAGTCTCTGGTCATTTACTGTTTACCACTCCGAACTAACCTAGAACTGGTCCAGTAGCACACTTATGTGATAGACCCTTGGTACACAAATGCTACTCAATGTCCTATTTAAATTTACTCTGAGCTACAGGCTCATTAAGGAGTCGGAATGACTATTGCTACATAAATGTAAAAAACTAACACTCTTGCTTTAATGTCACTAGATTAAATTAAGAAAAGCCTGAAATCAGCACTTTTGAATGGCAGCTCCAGCTACTCAATTTGTAGGCTACTACTGCCAAAGCCACTTAACTACCACACGGCTTGGTTTGGAGTGTTTTTGGTGAAGTTGCCAGTCTTATGATATCAGTTAAATGCACAGCTTGTTGCCAGCATATGCAAAAGTTTAAACAACCCTGGTCAAATTGCATGTTTTTGTTAATTTCCAAGTGAAAATTAGTTAACACGCCCTCGACAAACAAATGAAAACAAATTAAAGTAAACAAATTAAATATGTAACTTTTCTGCAAATTGTAGTGCAAAATTTCTATGTATTTGCTGAATTTATTATATTGGAAAAAATAAAACATGAAATGTAAATATACCATAACTTTTGCGCTGGCCACACTTTATACTTTAATTTTTCCCAATATGTTAAATTCAGCAAATAAACAGTAATCATGCATTAAAATGTGCAACAGTATGTTCTCTGTAGAGCCCGCAGGCCAGATGAGGCCCACCACGCAATCCTATCCGGCCCACAAAAGTATTTCTGTTAATATTAGCCTGAACACACTAGCTGCATTTTAGCTAGAGTTCAACCACCATAAACGCTTGACGTCAGCTCAGCAGCTCAGAAATTGAGCAGACGTCAGAAATTGAGCTCAGGAATTAATGACCTTGCAGCAAAGAAAGGATGCCAGGTGTCTAATTCAAGCAAATTTAAGTTTTGAATATTTCAAGTACTCCTGTAATATTTCAAGGTTTACTAAAATGTAGTGCCTATATTTTGTTGTTGACAATTTGGTGTATTTTGAATAAACAATGGTCAGTTTGGGGCGTTCCCTGGCCCACGGATTTGTTGAGATTTTTTAATATGGCCCTGTTAGTGGTTGAGTTTGACATCCCTGCCATAAAGGATGTTTTAACTTATTTTCACTTAGAAAATCAACAAAACATATCAGGTGCCCAAACTTTTGCATATGAGCGTATGTAGAAAAATTCCTTTTTTAGACTATTAAACAACTTCATAACATGAATGATATTCTGGGGGAGAACGTTCAGAAAACAAAACAGGCTTTGGAACTCGATGCTTAATGACAGCATGATGGAGGTGAATAACCATTCCATTTTTTCCAGGATTCTTCCTGATGCTAATGGCCCCAGAGGTCTATAGTGACACTGTATCAGATCGAGATGTCTTTGAACAACCTCCGAAGACTGGATGTAAGATCATGAATGATGTATATGTTGGACTGAATTAGGCCAGAAGGGGTTTGCACAGTAAAGCCAGCATTAGAGTAACAATTACTGTGTTAATCTAGTCTCAAGTGACTTGTTTTAATTGAACACTGGTAGTGCTGCTGTGTGTGTTCAGCCTGCCAGTGAAGTTTAACGCTGAAGGTTGTGTTAGCGAGGATGGACATCTGATTCACTTTGATTAATTTCATGCTGAGTGACTTCATTAGATTGACACCAGTCTTCCTGCTCTCTCTCATGTCTATTCATTCCGCTGTCGTCTTCTTCCCGTCCGCCTTTATTCTCCTTCAGGTCACCTATCGCAGTCAGAGCAAACAGCCTGATTGATTTGTCTGAGAGCAGCGTGAGAGAGAGAGAGAGAGAGAGAGAGAGAGAGAGAGAGAGAGACATCATGATCAGATAAAGACAGATTTGTAAACATGATTATGTGCATCCAGAGTAGCAGCTTCAAATGTCAGGTCTGAAATTACCAGTACTGAACAATAAGGTGTAGAGAAGATAAGGTGTACAGAAATATCCTGAGGATACACCAGGAATGAGGAGATGGGCTGTGTTTTGTCCTGAGTTCACCTTTGGTCCATCCTGCTGACATTTCTTTATGTTTTTTTTACAGAAGCAAATAAAAACAGAGCCACAGGATAAAGGCGTTGTTAAAGCATTGTTTTGCTTCCTAAAGGAAATCTGGTAACACTTTATTTTAAGGCTGTCTATTCATGGGGACATCAGAACACATGCATAAGCACTGGATAACATTTATAAAGCAATACTTAAATATTTATGGACTATCTAATGTCAATACTTGCACAATGACTCTAGATGTTGCATGAAGTAAATGGCACTGTAATGATGTAAGAGGCCTTAAAGCTACACTATGCATGTTTTGGGGATTTGGAGACCTCTCTGGTGCAAATGTGTAATTACACACAATGTGAAGAGGACCATTCGGTAACGTTGGTTGTGCTTCGGACCCCTTCCGAGAGTGGATGAATCTGATGATTGCGGGCACTTTGAAAGAGAATTCAAAGAGAACTTAGTCAAAATTTGATGAAGGACGTCTTCTGAGGATGTAAGTGAACTATCTACTACTGTCATCATCATCAGGCCTTAACATTAAGCCAGGCCTTCTTTTTGAGCCTGTGTGTGTGACATTAATACTAAAAGTGTGTGGGGTGGTCCAAAAAACTCTGATCCGATGCCCCTGACTTTTAAAATATGATTTCAGGCTTTACAGAGTGACTCGCAGCAGCAGACCTTCACCATATTTTGGCATGTTTTTTCTTCTGACTTAAATATATTAATTTTTGTAATTTATCAACAAAATCTTTAAAGTAAAATGACTGACGTTCCATTTATAACACTGTTATGAAGCATCACTCCCAAATAAAGAAATGTATGAGGCAGATTTATAGTAAACAGCTTCATATTAGTTCTATGGAAGGTTTTGATACCCTCACACTTTTCACTTGTATAGACGAAGATCCATATTCTCATACATTCGTGTCTGCAACCAAAAAGGTCTCCTTAATAGAAACTGTACTTTAGTACTTAAACTCAAATAGAAATATACACAACTGGTACATAGAGCTGTTGACTAGGCCTCAGCCTTATAAATTCCATTACTTGGGAATGAAGGTTCATAACAGGCATATAAATGGAATAACTTTCCATCACTTTTGTTAAGGGCCCTTATGTCAGTACAATGTCATTTACGTCATAAAACTTCTTACATCATCTTGCAATTACGGGCATAAGCAGTTCATAAATACTCAAGTACTGCTTCATAAATGTTATTTTATGCTTATGCTTGTATTATGAAGTCTCTGAGTTGGTATGTCTTCAAAAATCCCATACTTTGTCCACTGCTTTGTGGTCTTCAGGTCTTATTAAATTGGGTAGTAAGTGGTTTTCTAATGGCAGTCCAATTATAGTGATTAGCTTGGTAAAGCTAACAGTGCAGAAATGTTCTGAGACATGCAGAGTTTATTCACATTCTTTGTTGTCTAACAGATTTAAGTATTCTTATTAATTTCTTATAGCTAGAAAATACTGTGTAGTATATTTTTCCTGTAGCAGAACAATAATGAATACCTTCTCACTTCAGTCTATGCCAAATGAGCCAGTAGTTGATTGAAATATTTTTCAGATGACCCTCGCACCTTTGCCTCCTTCTTAAAAAATGATCTAAATGCAGAACCTATGGCAAATATAAGACGTTATAAAATGCACAGATATGTTCTTAATAAACTATGCATGCAGATACATCATGCATTTTTCCTTCCAAGATGAACAAATTCCAGAGGCCTCCAGAGCTTAGAGTGAGCAATGTTGCACAAATGTTACAAGATAATGTAATAAAAGTTTTAAGTGTTCTTTCTAACAACCTATAGCAGAAGCGGATTGGTTCTATAATTACATGATGCAGGTAGATTCGAACTCAACCTCCTTCTCATGATAAGTAGGCCTGTAAAGTTGTCTGTCCAGTAGTAGTTAACCCCTTAAATAGCCAGTGCCTGCCGGCTGGCCCAAAGTTTTATTATACACTTAAATAATTTCTATAATTCTATAAGAATAGTGCCCTGCGAGGGACTGGCGACCTGTCCAGGGTGTTTCCAGCCCTGTAAAGAGCCTCTATTCTTAACAAAATGACAGCAAAAGTTAACTATTAATTACAGTTAACTGGTAAATTTGAACACAAAACACCATCATGGTTAAAATAACAAAAACATGTAAAATGCAAAGACCTTTATCATAAGCATATTCAGCACATTCATAATGACATGTAACATGAAAACGTTTCTATGAAGAGACGTGATGAACAATAAGAAAAATAAGAAGTAACTAACAGAAGCCAAAAGTGCAAAGAATTCTGGCCAGTTCCGCCCCCAGTGTTACAAGATGTATATTAATTATGTAATACTGAGTCTGTGCTGTATATTGAAACATATGGGCTTCATGTTATAAGGTGAATTTAAGAGGTTACAAGGCAACATGTGGCACAGCTATCTTCACATTTATCCCAACCATGCTAAAAGGCTAAACTATGAAGTTATTTATGTCTAGTAAGTATCAGTTTTAATGAAAAAGCTTTATACTGTTTGATCCGCATTGCGTCAGATGAGAAATGGCCTGTTGCTGTGGGTTTCGACTGCAGTTGTTGGGCTACAACATTGCATTCAACTGAAACGCCAGATTGAACTTAACTGAATGCCAACCCCTGATGAGTTGAACTGGATGTTGGATCAGGTTAATGATTTACTATGCAGTGCTCTGGTCCTCCATGACCTTCTTGACATCTCTGGCCAGTTGCTTCTGAGGTGAGTTTTACTCACTGCAAAATAAGAGTCCCTTTTCGATCCTCAGCAATATTAAAATGAACACTGTAAAGTTTGACCGACACCTGGTGATTTTACTGGGTAATAATAATGGCTTAGTCAATAGGAAGCAGAGGTTTATGGGAAATCCTCGGCTTCATGCTGGAACAGTTCTGCGGTGAGCCGAGGGGAGCTGCTGATGGGAAACACAAACACTCACATGCTCTGGAGCTGACCCACAGCGTGCCCATAACTCATCTTTATGTGATGTGAGTATGGCATGCTTTATTTAGAGGATGGGTCTGGGTATTCTCAGATGGACTGCATCTCTGGCATTCCTTTCCCTCAGCCGCAGCGCTGAGAGGTTTGATGCAGGCCGGACAGCTCCCTCAGTGGTACTGCTGCAGGCCACTTCAGCTCACTGACATGTGCTTAAAGGCCCAACGTCATGAAACAACACATTTTGACATAAGAGTTTAATTTACTAAGTAGATACTGTTAAAGTTTCAAAATATCTGAAATACTGTGTAACATATGTAACTATTTTATCATGAGAATATTTAATTCTGTGGTTTATTTAGTATTTTATTGGAATACACCTCTGATTTTGTGATTCAAATACTGTTTAATTCGGAAAAGACTCTGATTGTGTGGTTTATATACTGATTTATTAGGAGAGGACTCTAATTGTGTGGCTTATGCACTATTTTATTATAAGAAGACTCTAATATTGTGGTTTGATTTAACATTTTATTAGAATATTATATTATTTTCCTGGTTTAAATACTGTTCTATTGGGTGAAGACTCTGGTTATGTGGTTCATATACTGTTTTATTAAGAGACGGCTCTCATTATGTGGTTTATGTACTATTTTATTATGAGAAGACTCTTTTTACGGATAATAACTTTCTCTAAGGTTATATGGCTTTGGGGCCTAACTACAATATCAGTCTCTCTCCTCTTTCACATTGGCACTGAGAGCAAACCTAACGCTGCAGTGATGTTTCATCCTTATGATGTACCTAATATGTAAAAGGAAGGGGCTGAAACAGGGGAAATGTTCCAGAATCTTCCAGAATCCTGTTTTTTTATTTACTGTCAGAGACAGAGAAAGGTGTGAGGTTGAGCCCTCTTGTTCTTCCTTCCCTCATCTGATTCTCTCCACCCTCATCCAGGATCAGAGGGAGGCAGAACACTGTGCTGTTCAGAGAGCAACAGAGGAGGAGAGAGAGAAAAAGAGAGAGAGAGAGAGAGAGAGCAAACGCACCCCAGGCTAACTCCTCATCACAGTCAATTTGATTTTCAAAGACTCCGATGATGGCTTGGCCTCGGCTTGCCATGGCTGCAACACTCCTCTTTGCATACGATCAGTCTGTTGCCATGGCAGCGGCGGGGAGCTTTGCTGCCACTCGGCGGAGAATCAGAGCGGGAGCAAGTGCGACCCTGCCAAAGAGGAGCAGGGCCCGCACGTCTGCATCCGTTACCATGGCGGCGGGCGGGCGGGCGGGAGAAGCGCTGGAGAATCAAAGGGGAGGAGAATCTGACTGAGGATTGTGCCTCAGTGCGCTCACAGCATCCGCACTGGAGCTCACACACCATCACTTACACAGCAGATCAGCAGATCACAATCTCAGAGCACAAAGATGTACCTGCAGTATGTGGATATCTGCATGATATGATAGATATCAAATGGTACAAAGTGTAAATCTCCTAAATAAATTAGTGGAGAAACAAAACAGGTGTAGATTCTACCAGACAGCTGTACTGCACACGCTGAGCAGGCCTGGCCGACTGGGATTTTGGATCAAGATGGCAAAAGGAAAAGATGAAAGTGACTTTGAAAGAGGATTCATTATTGTTGGATGGATGGCTTCGGTCACAAAGACTGCTCAACCAGCTAGTGTTTCAGTAGGAACAGCGAATGACATCTGTCTCCGTAAATAGCGTTGGAAATTGTGGTCGTAAGCACACATTCAGTGACCATGACGCTCATATATTAGAACTATATGTAAGCACAACATAAGAGCAACTGTTCCTCAGGATGTGAAGCAAGAACAGTCTATCCACAACCACATACAGAGGGATATTGTAGCATAGTTGCAGAGAATAAACCCCTTTTAAAAAAGGCAAATGCACATTTGAGAGTTCAGTGGTGTAAATACCATCAGCACTAACCTTGAAACACATGGAAAAAAGTGATCTGGTCAGATGAGTCATCTTTTACCATCCACAAGTGGGCAAGTGCATGTGTGGTGTACACCAAGATAACAGCACAGGCCTGAATGCTTGACTCCTAGTGAGTGGGTCTGGTGGCTTTGTGATGCTCTGGGGGGCAAAGTCCACATGTCCCTTTAGAGCAGGGGTGTCAAACTCAACCAGTAAAAGGGCCATATTAAAAAATCTGATGGCCAGAGAAAAAATCTTTTTATTTATAAAATATGCAAATATTCAACAGTAAAATACAGACACTTGCAGTTGACCTTGAAATATTACATGGACACTTGAAATATTCACAATTTAAATACCCCAGGTGCTCTGTCTTTTAAACCTACCTATTTGCTTAAACTAGACACCTGGCATCCTTTCTTTGCTGCAAGTTCATTAAAACTTGGGCTCAATTTCTGAGCTGCTGAGCTAACGTTAGGTGTTTCTGGTGCTGAAATGCATTTTTGCTGATATGACTGGTGTGGAATTGCCCAGAACTGTGTAGAACTGAGGTGTAACGGCTGTCCCATAGACTGCTGTTGGGGTAGGAGAGTCAGAGCACATTATGTTGCAGTGCATGCTGGGGACTGTAGTGCAGCACATTGTGAAATGGGCTAATATTAAGCCGGATAGGATTGTGTGGCGGGCCTAATTTGGCCTGCAGGGGCTTTAGAGGGAAGGGTCACTGCAATACAATGTAAAGTTATTCAGAGTGATCACCTTAATTCTAGCTGACCAATAAATGCTTTGTAGACTAAATTTTCCAATGAATTTGTCTTTGCACTGAAAGTGGAGGCCAACCAATCATTTCATAAAGTTCGCAGTGATGTGTTGAATATTTAGCATGTGTTATAAATCTTAATACAGAATGATAAGCAGAGTCCACTGAGTGCAACATTGTCTTTGAGGTATGCCTTTATGGTAGCTTCAACCTTGATAAGTACAAAAATGATGAAACTCCAGAGCCAAGGCACATTATGTGCCAAGATGCATTGAAGCTGTTCTGGTGGCTCATGGTAGCCCAACATCTTATTGTTCAGACACTGATATGTGTAACAAACGGGTTGATGAGCCAGACAAGGACGCAGGGTCCAAGTGCGAGTATCCTTTATTGAAGTCCTTACATGGATAATCTTAACGACAGGCAGGTAGATAAACAGTACTGGGATCCATTGAGAACACACCAACACACAATAACAAAAGGAACTACTGAGAACATAAACTGACTAAGAAAACAATGAGACTCAGAGAATAGACTTACACAAAGAAAACACAAGCAGGAAACTGATATCACTAACATAAACCAGGAACACACCACAATGCTGGCTGGGGAACAAAGGAAACACAGGGGGATCTATGCTAACTCAGAAGACAAGGAACACCTGAGACTAATGAGAGGGCGTGGCTAAGAAACAAGGAACAGGTGAAGGCTGAAGTCAGGACAGGGGAGGAGCTAACACATGGCACACGGTGGACATAAACAAAAGCACATGACACAGGGAAACCAAACAAAGGTAGAAACAGAAAGACAGATAGAGAGTGACTGGATGTTACAATATGTTGGAATACACCACAGTTAGTAGTTCTCTAGTGGGCTTGTTAGACTCAGTAGTTCAGCAATAAATGTGCTCAGGATTTAATCTGTATTCACTATTAAGAAGCCAGAGTCAGTTAGTGGTTAAGTTAGCTATGTAAGATTCGGTTTAATTAATAATAACTACCCTTATTATTTAATTTACTATTATCAACTGAGTACCAGTATTTCTTGGTAGTTAATGAAGTAAAGTGAAGTAAAGTGCATTTTTATTTGAGGGTTGTCCCATTCGCAGGGGAAGATTTCAGTCACTAACTCTTGTAACTCAGGTCCAAGGGGCAAGGTAACACTCGAAAACAAGGGGTAGGGGTAAAAACAAGAAATAGGATTGGGCCCTAGAATGACCTTCTTTTCCAACCCATTATTAATCAAAACGTGATTGGTTGATTCCACTGTCAGTTCCTAATTATGCTGGTAGTTAATCTGATGCATTAGGCATTCAGTTCAGCTCCTAAAGTCCAACTGAGTGCATCTACCTAGATACCATTGAGAAAAAAATCCAGTTTTCCTTTGGCTGTTTTAAGTAATTAACCCTTTTGTTTTCAAGTTTCCATCCAAAATTTAAATACAACAAGCATGCTGGTGATTTACACAAAAATACATTTTTTTTTGGTGTTATAAATATTGAAGATGCGTACATTTGTAAGGTTATACAATGTGTACAGTTAAAGATGTGATTGTGTACATTTGTGTTTCCATGTGAATAGGAACATGCTATAATACCTTAGTTAAGAATTGTGATAAGATATAAGGCAGAATACGGATATAATGACATGCTGCAGAACAGAGCACTACATCATTACCACATGGAAACAAAGGCACTGTGTGCCTTAACTACACTGGATGAGACAGTATAGCACCTCTGGCCTTTTTTCTGGCCTTGCTATTGTACAATCCATGCTTTAGTGTTATCTTCAAGTGCATGAGGAACTACATACAGTTTGTCAAGTTGGCATGAAAATAAAGGCATACAATTGCTATGGAAAAAAGACATTGGCCACAAGAAGAGAGGCCCGCTTTCTCTCACCATTCAAAATGTAACACTCCACCTAAATGCATGGAAGGTGATACAGTGGCTTTGACAGCCTTTTCACAGTTGCTGATTTGCTGAGAGATAACTGAGTGTTAGAACTCAGAGAGGGGTGTAAATGAGCACTGAGCTGAATGATAAGTACAGCAGGACCCACTCGGGACCACAGAAATAGAAAACATTAAAAAATACACTCTTATTCAAATCAGCACTCTGCAATGGGTCAGTTGGCGGGCATTTTCAGTAAGACATGGGAAGCAGTTAAAGGGGTTATTCAAGGTTTCTTTCCAGAAGTAATGTTTATACAGTATTGTGCAAAAGTCAGAGACCACCCTTTCATTTATTAAGTCAAAACAGCCATTGAACGCAAGTTTTTGTGCGTCAGAAAATTACACAAACCCTCAACAATTTAATATTTACTCTGTCCACCCTTGCTGGGATAGGCTCCAGCTCCCCCCGCGACCCAGAAGGATAAGCGACTTAGAAGATATGTGTGTGTGTCTGAGTCCACTCTTAGCTTTCTATTCTTTTCAGTAGACAGAGAAATCTGCAGGGATATTTTTCCACACCTCCAAAGTTCAGTCTTAAAAGTTGGTTGCACTTTCTGCTTCTTACAATCCAAGCACAAACTTAGACTCATCGTTATATAAAGCCTTAATGTTCATCTGAGATTCAGATTCAGTTGACAGTTTTGGTGGTCTACCAGGTCTTGTGTAATTTTGCACTCATTTTTCTTTGACGTTCCTCTTCCTTATGCAAGTAGATTATCTTATATCTAATCTCCTCAGAAATATCTCTTTCAGGCTTTTTAGATGCACATGAGAAAGAAATGTGCAGGACAGCTAAGGTGAGTTTGGGAAGCTGCTTGTGTAAATGTTAGTGTTACTTTGAAGGGGAACATAGTACCAGTGAGAGCTTTTGGAACAGCTTTTGTTGGGCAGACAGCTGGAACTGGTTGGCTTTGTTATTGGAAGGATAAAGTGTTAAAGTGGCAGTGGAGTGCACAAAAGTAAAGAGTGGACAAATTAAATACTGATAGATTTGATAAGAAACAGAATGTTTGGAAGCTTTGGTGTACATTTCTGTTAAATATATGTTTCCTGCTTTTTCTGACACTGATAATGAATGACTTGTACTTAATGGGCTTTTTGACTGGAAATGAAATAAATGAAAGGTCTCTGACTTTTGCACAGTGCTGCATGTCGAACAGTGATAAAGAAAAATGCCTAATTGGTTCTTTGCAGTTCAGAAAATGGTTGTTATTAATGCTTGCCATTATCACTATGATACAGATTCTTTCACTATTTATGATGGTCAGTGAACATAATGATGACCTAACATAAAAAGGTTGACCTTTTTGTCCAAACCATTTCGTTTAGCTTAAACTGATTGAGTAAACTTAAATAGTTCATCAACTGTATATCTGCGGGCTAAACTGTTGTGATACATGTTAACAGATGTTAAGTTTTACATCACATGTAGAGGCATATGCAAAAGTTTGAACACTCCTGGTCGACTGACATGTTTTGTTGATTTTTTAAGTGAAAATAGAGAACAAGCTTATATATGCTGTTCATACATATTGGTTAACATATGTTAAATTCAGGAAATAAACAGTAATTCTGCATTAAAATGCTCAAAAAAATCACAAGAAAACAGTTCTATACACACAGATGTATGGTCGGCACATCTGCTGCATTATCCGTCACCATGGAAACATTCTGGTATCATAGCAATTAACCCATAACATTCTACAGAGGCCGTCTCTGATGCAGCGGCCTGAACCTCCTCTGTATAAAGGGTTGGAGCGCTTCTGTTCACTCTCACTCACCATTCAAGGCCAGAAACAAGGTGAGAGTGAATTGTGTGGATGACATGAGAACATAAAGAGCATGTTTATCTGTGCTTCTCTCCTGTGGTTTTCCCTTTGTTGAGAGTATAGGGGAAAAGCACTGAGCTAGCAAAATCAGAGGCCGATCTGGAACCAAGCCAGTGGTTATCCGATTCCAACGAGGTGAAGACAGGGCCGTATACCACTCAGAGACACCAGCACAGCAGGAGTCCAACACTGCTCGCACTGTGGAATGAACCTCTGGCTGGCTGCAGAGGCCACATTAACTGCAAATTCCTCCAGAGGCCATAAAGCAGGTGAACTCAGTGAGCAAGACAGTAGCACTCTTAATGGCTCTCTAAGCCCATGTAAACACCCATCTCCTAATTAGATCTAACAGGGCTATGAGAGTGAAATTTATCACTCGCAAGTCCCTGTAAATCTGCAGTTTGCTCATTACATTTGCACTAGTATGAAAGAATGAAATTGAAGTACACTCTAATACTGTAGGCTATGTTATGCTAGGTTATGGTTGAATTCTGTATTTTGTCTGTTTGTAATGCGAACAAAGCTAAGAAAGGTTGACTAGCAACTACTTGACTGTCCATAGAGGACACACAGTCAGAGGTCACCTTTTCCTTTATTTAATTTCCACACTATACAAAATGATTGTATTCAAACTTATAAAAGTAAGTGAAATTTTGAGTTCATTGAAGTTAAAATAATAAGTTAACAGAATGTAAAAGACAGATTGTTGTTCTGTTAAATTACCATTAGAAGTTCAATGAACTTAAAATTATAAGGCAACCAGGTTACTAAGTTTTTTCATACAGTGCAAAAAAATAGTAACTTGGCAAGTTAAATTATCAAGTCGATATATATGTAATATTTCTCATTTTGATATTGTTGGAACTCATATTAATAGCCTTTTACATGTCTGTAATTCCCACTAATAATGGCCTGCAAGTCCGTTATCGTTCCTGTCCCAAAGAAACCCCAGCCCTCCTGCTTCAATGAGTATCACCCAGTAGCCCTGACCTTAGTTGTGATGAAGTGCTTTGAAAGGCTGGTCAGTCTGAAAGACTTCATCACCTCTGCCTGACGCTCTGGACCCATTGCAGTTTGCACACCGTCTCAACCGCTCAACTGATGATGACATCACATACCTGTTGCACACAGCTTTGACCCATCTGGACACTAAGAGGAGGAATTATGTTAAAATGCTGTTTGTTGATTACAGCTCAGCAACAGGATCATGTCCTGAGGCCCCTGCTGTACCACTGTACACTTATGACTGTGTGGGCCACTTTGACTCTACCACCATGGTCAAGTTTGCTGATGACACTGTTGAGGTGGGCCTGATCTCTGAGAATGATGAGAAGGCCTACCTGGAGGAGATCAAGCACCTGTAGAACTGGTGCGAGGTGAACCTCCTCTTCCTATGTCAGCAAGACAAAGGAGTTGATAATGGACTTCAGCAAGAAGCAGCCGAAGCACTACTACTCCCTCACGATCAGCGGTGCCCCAGTGGAGCAAGTAGACAGCTGGTACTTTGGAGTCCACTTCATGCAGGACTTGTCATTGTCCTGCCACATCAACACCCTAGAGAACAATGGCCCGTAGGCATCTTTATTACCTTGGACACTTGAGAGACTTTACACTGTCCTCCATGGTGTTAAGAACCTTTACACCTGCACCACCGAGAGCATCCTGATGGGAAGCATCACATTCTGGTTTGGGAACAGCACCAAGCAGGATAGGTGGGCTTCATTCCAAATGAAGCTCCCAGACATGCAGTCAATCTACAGCAAGCAGTGCTGGACCAAAGCCAGGAAGATGGTGAAAGCCCTCAGCCATCCCAACAATGGGCTTTTAGCTCTTTTGCGATCAGTGAATGATGAGGAGCTTCTTCCTGTAGGCCATTTGGGCCCTCAACCAGGGCAGCAACTAGGACTATCTATAAACACACACACACACATGTAACTGGATTACTGCATAACTCCTATACACCCTACACACAATACATTCTGCTATTTATAAGTATTTATAATATTTATTAACCCGTTTCATTCTACTACCTCCTGCTCATTTGCACACATATGCATACATCTGCATTTCACACACATATATGGCCCAAACCTGCACATTTACTTGTGGCCCACCTACCACATGGAACAATGGCCCAGAAGCTGGTCTGATGTAGATACCAGAACCAATATATATTATCCTATTGATGAACTCTTGCTTAATTAAAAAATGCAATACTATATATGGACCATTCTACTGAATTTGTTCAAACGTGAAACGTTTATGTGAACTGTTCAAAATAGTGCAGTTTTTGAGCTTTGCTGAAAATTAACTACAATTTCACTACCAAAATTGTCACTACCGAAATATTTGGTAAAGTTTCAGTAGTGACATGATTGTTTCGGTAATGACAAAATGGTATGTTCAATCATTTGTTTTAATAACCTAAACCTGATTAAGGTATAGGGTTACTCAAAGCAAAAAGATTTTAGTCTGAAGTCTAAATCAGTCAAAAGACTGAAATGTGTTTTTTAACTCTGACTTTGAACCAATTCAGTAGAGTGATCCGTATAACTGAACAGTACCGTTAAACATAATACCACTACTAATAAAATTGCAATGTAATACTAATTCTAATCATATTTAATATTATTATTAGTTGAGAGATTTATCATGAATAATTCATTTAATTGAATAATTAATTTTATTATTAGAACACAGTATTTAATGAAATCAGCCTTTGTTACAGCTGTGAGAGGGCAGCATCTCAGACACCTTTAACAACCACTGTCAGAACTGACCTACAACTCAAGGACTGGTTTAAGCACTAGATCTGGTTCTAATTAGGCCTACTTCACAATGAATCAATATGTAATGATGGAGTCAAGACTGAAAGAGTATCAGCAGTTGGTTTGGTCTGCTGTAACAGTGTTCACAATTGACTGAGGAAACCTATTTTGGTGTTCATTATTAAAATAATGTCATTTTTTTAGGAACGTCTTTCAAGCTGTCTTCACTTCCTTGGGGTAATTAAAGTTTTTATAAAGGGGGCAGATCCCCCCAAAGCCCTCTGTGATTTGGACCCTGGCCTCTAGGAATGTAAGGTACCTCAGACATCTTAAATGGGTCAAAGAAAACATTTTCTATCAGATGTGTTTAAACAGTGAGTTGAATGGGTGTTTTTCACCTCATATGTGCAGTAATACTCTCTTTTATAGATGAAGAAATCTCCGTTTGTGATTATGTTAATAATCTTTATACTTTATTTCCATAACGACTTGCTTATCCAAGACTGAACTGGATTATCTGTGAACACACACAAAAAAAATCAGCGGATTAAGATATACTTTTATTGAACCAGTTAAACAAGAACAATGCAGCTCGGAGAACCCAGCCTGTCCTCAAATAAGCGAAGGTTAATTTGTTTAGCGAGTGCCTAGCTGATAAGGCAAATGAGTTTGGGAGTTCAGTGGCCCGGTTCATTTCCAGACACTGATTAACACATTTGCATGTGAATAGTATAATCATTTTGAGGACATTTTAGATGAGACCAGTCCAGAAATGGATGATGCCCATGACAAAGGCTACTGAGGCAGTATTGAGATGTCATTCCGTGAGGGAGCACAACTATTCAGAAAGTCATTTAGGTGGTGCAAACACAATGACCAAATAATCTCCATAAACACTTATCAAAATATTCTATTTATTCACTGCGGAGAGGAATATGTACATATGTGTGCCCTGTTTTAGTTATTATTGAAAACTATAATATTTCTCTTACGCTATTGAGCCACAGTAATTTGTTGGAACTTTAATTTTAATAGAGTAATTTGCCTTTGGTTTGTTGGGACACCATAACCCATTTATACCTGCATGTATTTAACTATTTTCCTTTTTTAACTACACTCGACTTGCAATGCCTCTGGAAAAAAAGACACAGCTCACCCAGACTGTGCCAGTTGTGTCTCATAGTGTGGTAGATAAATTAGTCAGAACATACTGACCTTATTGAACAAACTTTGCCCACCGTGGAGAGAAACCACAGGTGCTTGTTACCTGTTGTTCGTGTGTGTCTAGACTGCTTTAGATAAACTAGCCTCCTAGAGGCTCCTAGATTCAAGACATGGTTTGAAGTGGATAAAAAAATCTGTTATTCCAAGAAATCCAAGTTCAGACCACTAGTGAGTGAGCTGAGGGTAACACTGGCAGGAAAAAACCCCTAACAGGAAGATGAAAAAAACACTGAGAGGAACCAAGATTTGCAATGAACAACTCCCTAAAAGCAAGAGGAAGAACCACTAAGAGGAACCAAGACTCAAAAGAAAAAAACTCCCTAAAAGCATGATGAAGAACCGATCAGAGGAGCCAGGACTCAAAATGAAAACTTCTCTAAGAACATGAGGATGAAACACTGAGAGGAACCAAGAGTCAAAAAGGAAAGCTCTCTAAGACCATGAAGAAGAACCATAGAGGAACCAAGCCTCAAAAGGAAAAACTAGTAAGAGCATGAGGAAGAACCACAGAGGAACCAAGACTCAAAAGGGAGCTCTGAGCTGCCCTGGATAGTATGATGAGGACAAGTTTACAAGCTGCTTTTGCACTCAGATCATATATAGAGGAAAGATTAATGAAATAAACCAACAAGCAATATTAAAACTGCCACAACCAATTGTGTCAAACATTATGTAACTAACTATGTAATTAATTAACTGATGTAATAACTGTAGCGTCCAAGGGATAACAGGAATAGTAAGGTTTAAAGACAAGCTTTTGCTTTTGGATTTCTCTGCTTACAGTCTTTAGCTTTGGTTGTTTACTCTTATTTCTGTTTTATAGGAAGACAGATCAGTACAAAAAACAGGTCTAGGCCTTCTGGGTATGGCAGGTATGGTATGTCTATGCTATTGAGTTTAATGTACCAACTCACTGATCTTTACTGATAGTATGAGCTACATCACTGCAGCACACAAGTTCAGATTGAGCCAAGAGCTAATTAGCAATTAGCAAGTCTACCTGTACCAAAAAAAGCAGCACAAGACATCGGGGAGTGGGCAACACAATCATGTACCAACAAGCCTGCCACTGCATCTATTCCAGCTCCCTGATGCTGTACGGTAATTCAGCGTAAAGTAATGCACGCCAAATTGCGAATAGGATGGCTCCCATTCCTCTTAACCACATTTTCACATCCGTCTCAAACGCCTGTCAGGATTTTTAATTAGCTGTATGACCGCCAAACCCTGCAGTAATTCCTAAATAGTTTCTTGAAGTTGTAATCCTATCTTTCATTTGAGCATCTAACTTATCAATTTTCATACTTAAACAAAATGTAAGAAGACGCATTTCAAGGTGACTATGACATGAGGGACACTGGAGGCTTAAAGCATCTCTGAAGCTATCATTTTACATAAACAATTATGAATTCCTCCCATACCTTTCAGAGGACAGCATGAAGGTCCACCGCTGTGCAACAGCTGTGTTCTTCATGCCAGAGGCCCCCTGCAGGACCCTGAGGTCACTGCGGCTGCTGCTTCACATGCATGGCTTACTCGCACAGGTAATGCCACCTGACTGCAGCTGCAGAGATGCCAGCCGCCCGTCAGGCACACGGAGGAAGCCTCGCCTTGCAGATTTTCATGCACCGCGGTAAGCGCTGTCAGGGCCTGGAGGGCTGCCTGACATCCATATTATACCCTGTTCCCTGCTCTCAGGGCGCTTCTTCCTGCACATCACCAACCACATTCCTAAAAGCATGTCAGAACTGAGTGCTTGTCTTATATCAGTTCTGTTAATTAGCATCAGAGAATCTGAATCTTGTATTTGGCAGTTAGAAGATGTACAAGACATTGCTGTTGGTGCAGATGTCAGCATATACACCATTCCAATACCAAAAAATGTACAATCATCTACTAATGTAATACTGCTTGGACTCATTTAAACCTGCTATAGAATTAGCACTCTTTCTTCAGGGATGTCTGTCATTTTTCTAGCAAATCATAACCACAAAGTCAAATGACATGATCATATCTTCATTGTCATTGTACAAGTACCACAAAATTAAAATGGTAATCAAAATGTAAACATGTAAGCACATCCTGTAGAAATCAGTAACTGAAAGCAAAAATGTTGGATCTTTTTCATTGAGTTGATTGAATGAATCTGGAATACTTCTGAAATTACACATTTTCTCTAATATTCATTTTATTCCTGATTAACTTGGCGAGCTAAATGTCTCTTAGCTAAAGTTAACTCACTAGGGGGGCTTGCTTAAAGGGCGGACTTTCTCAGCGGTCATATTGACAGGGCTTTTTGATGACAGACAAAGTGAAGGGAACCATAAGCTTCCATCAGATTATACTCTACTGTGTTCCAGAGGTAAGATTTCCTGTAATTTTCCTTTCCTGGCACCACAAGTAACTAATATCATACTAATACCTAAGATGTCCGATCATCCACCAATATCATACCAATACCTAAGATGTCAAATTATTTACCAATATCATACCAATCCTATGTTGCCTGGCTACTTAAGTGTTGGCTGGCTGCTAACTTACTCACCATAGTAGCGCTGATGCTAGTTTCAGAGTCAACAAAATGTTTGCTTTAACAATTGTTTTTTTGGACATGATCTTTTCTACTTTGGTAATGGGCTCTTCCACGCATTACCTGAGACCTTATACCTCTCCTCTTTTGTGTTTGGTTTCAGAATTGAGTAACAATTAACTCTTTCTACCAAACTCTTGGGAAATTAGGGCAAGTTTTCAGATTTACAAATATGCTACAATGTATTGTAATTTTTTTCAGAGGTATAACAGGCATAGTTGCACTTTGTAGGCTATGAAGGACCAACTGGGTAAAGCAATTTACATAGTGCTACACCGCCACTATGATACAGACCAGTGCTGCAGCTCTAGTTAAATAAGAATACTTACAACAGAAGCTTGCCGACTGTGGGTGAAGCAGATATACAATGATCCTTGAATTTGTATTTGAGCATCTATTTTTCTCTAACTGACAGCATAGTGTCATAATGAGTTTATTTTCAGGGACTCCCCAGAATTTTGATTTTGAGACATTTAGGGGGTACTAGAGGTTAATTACAGGGTCCGAGACCTCTGCCAGGACCCCCTGTATTTCGAACCTTGTCTACCAATAGCATACCAATATCAATATAATACCAATGGTAATACCACACCTATGCCAATGTCTAATCATTTACCAATGTTAAATACAAAAGTTGCACCGTCTACAAATAACATAGAAGATGTGTAGTGCTCTACCACAAATAGAAATAAACTCATCTTAGATTAGGAGTCTTGGTCTGAAAGGCTTTTGTGAGTGCCGGGCCAGTTGGCCCACGATGGAGAGGATGAACATGTACTGAAGACAGATGTGGAGTTGAGTAAGATGTAGGATGTTAATGTTAGATGGGAATCAATCCAAGTTCTGACTCTCACTGGCATGGTTGTGATTTCATAAGCACTTTGTGTTCTTTGTGTTGAAAGACCACATCCTTAAAAAACATCTCAGAGCTTAGTGTTTGTCTAAAATCTGGTCAGATCTGGTAACTACCATGAATAGGAGAGTATATGGCAAATAAAACTGATTCTGATAATCTGCTCATCTCATTTTAGATCAGCTTCTTTAAGCCCAGTTGTTGCGCAAATTCATATTGTTGACAAAGTGCTTCGTCTGTGTTGACCTTCATATAGAAGTACTGTCCTGGCAGTGTCTAGGCATTTCCTTTTTAGTTCCCAAACTGATTAATAAAATTAGGCTAAAAAATTGGCTAGTTACCCAGCTTGCTAGCAACCAACTAGGACAGTTTCCTCATTAGTCAGTGCCAAATTGCTAACCAGACCAAACTGCAAACTGTGGCCAGGTTTCCAGTTTTGCCTATTTCACAACAAGACATGAATTATCAATGTGTAGTGTGACTGCGGATAAACGCTGAAACTCTTTTTTTGGATTCCAGGTGAAGTCTAGTTGGCTGTGTCCTTGCTTTTGGCCCATTAGGTAGAGAGGTCTCCATGCAATATGGTGTGGTGTTTGGGGCTACCATGATGGAGAGGATGAACATATATTGAAGACAGATGTGGAGTTGAGTAAGATGCATGTGAGCTGGATTAGAGGGTATAACTATCTTTACTTTGTGTTTATGGTTGGTGAGTTAACTTGTCAGCAAACCTAGCCAGTTTTCTCAGTTTCTCAAGTCAATACTAAATTGCTAAATGCACCAAAATGGAAAAGTACAGTTTTCTGTTTCTGTTTCACAACAAAACATAAATTATAAAGGTGTAGTATGAATCCGAAAGTTTTTTTTTGGAGTTCTGGTTGGCTGCATCCTTGGTTTTGACCCAGTAGAGATATGGTGTGGTCTTTGGGGCTCCCACGAGGGAGAGGATGAATGTGTATTGAAGACAGATTATGAATGAGTTAAGTAAGATGTAGGATGTTGATGTTAGATGGGAATCAATCCAAATTCTGACTCCCATTGGCATGGTTTACAATCTCATAAGCACTTTGTGTTATTTCATTCCTTTTCATGTCCTTCATGGCAAATTAATGCGCTTTGATTTCATTCCACTGGAGAGGGCCTGGCTCCATGAATTAATTACACATTGCAAGTGATGATAAGCAATGAAGGATTTTGGAACAGGCGTTATTGCAGAGGAAAACAGCTTCTCTTTCTCTCTCTCTTTTTTTTTGCATGTGTGCCTATTTTTGATTGGCACAAACCAAACACCGACAGCATTTCAAGCTTTACGACCGCTAGGAGCGCTTGGAATTAAACAGCCGTATTCGCCTGTGCTTATGGCTTCAAACGTTTGTATTGGTATTGATTTGAGGGTGGCCTACATTATTGAAAATGTGGATTCTATCCAGCTGGGATGGAAAGGAAGCCGTCAGTGAATCAGAGTTTTCATTTTGATATTATCATCTCTCTCTCTCTTGCTCTCTCTCTCTGTCTCAAACAAAAAAAAAGAAAAAAGGGAGATGCGCCTGATGAAAACCTGCATGAAGGTGTTTCAGGATGCATTATGAAACCGTTGCCATGGTTACAACCTCGTCGGAGCAGGCGGCATGCATTCTGAACCAAATCTGAAACGACAGGGCTCGATCTCTCACTCTCTTCAGAACGCTCCAGCTCCTCTGACCTGACACATGTAAGTCTTCAGTCGACTTTTACCCAGATCTAATCCACCATCCACTCTCCGAATGGCTTCTGGCTGTCTTTACTCTGGAATGGTAAGAGTAGAGTAAGGAACACAGTCAACATTCATATTATAATCTCAGAGCTCTGAAATCAGAGAGAGAGTGATAGAGAGATAGAGAGCAGGGGAAGAGAAAGAAAGAGGGAGAGAAACCAAGAGCAGTGAGAGAGAAAGAGTAAGAGAAGAGAAATAGAGGAGCAAGAGAAAGGAAGTGGGAGAAGGGTGAGGAACAGGGAGAGAGAGCAGTGCTAGAGTAAGGAGAGAGAGAAAGAAAGAAAAAAGAGAGCAGAAGAAGAGAAAGCAAGAACTGGGAGAGAGAAAAAGAAAGCAGATGAAGAAAGAAAAGAGAGAAAGAAAGAATGAGAGGAAGGAGAGAAAGAGAGCAGGGAGAGAGAAAGAAAGAAAGAGAAAAGAGAGATAAAGAGAGAGAGAAAAGAGAAAAAGATGGAAGAAAAAGACAATCAGACAGAGCAGTAGGAGACAGAGAGAGATAGTAAGAGAGAAAAGAGAGAACGAAATAATAAGAGGAAGGAAAGAGAAAAAGAGAGCAAGAAGAAAAAGAAAGAAAGAAAAAGAAAGAAAGAAAAGAGAGACAGAGAGAGAAAACAGAGGAAAAGAGAAGAGAGAGAAAGAGAGGAAGAGAGGGGAAACGAGAAAAACAGAGAGGAAGCAAAGAGAGAAAGAGAGCAAAGTGAGAGAAAGAAGACATGGGTGGAGAGAGGAAGAGAGAGAAAGAGAAAGGATGGAAAGAGAGAAAACAGAGAGAGAGAGGAAGAGGGAGAGACAGAACTCAGAAAGGAAAGAGAAAAAGAAAAAGGTGAGATAGAGAAGAGAATGAAAGATAGAGGGAGAAGAGAGACAGAAAGAGCACAATAAAAGAAAGATTAAGAGGGGAGGGAGAAAGAGAGAGAGGAGGAAGAAGAGAGAAAGAGAGAGATAAAGATTGACAGGAGAGAGACAGAGAGAGAGAGAGACTGAATTTTAACAAGGCTTTATTGCTCACTCATGCAAAAAGCTTGAATGACAGAACAAGAACGGAAAAAACGCATCGGTGAGGGTGGGGAAGAGAGAAGAGAGGGAGACAGATAAAGAGAGAGAGAGACAAGGAGAGAGGACGAGAGAAAAAGACTGAAAGAAAGTTCATCATGTGGCACTCGCCCAGATGCTCAAGTGTGGATTAAAGCTGAAGGTAAATCCAGAGATCTTACAGTGGGACTGAAAACACTCCACTGTGTCAAACTAAAGGCTTCTGTGATCTACAGACTGAAAGACGAATTACTGGAGATCTGCGTTCTGCTGTATCTGAGCGGCTGGATGGAGCTACGGTATGGACACAATGATTTATACATGGTCCATACATAATGCAGTCTGCTCTGCTGACTTCAAAGCTGAGGCTGGCTTGGGCCTGTAAGCCTTCAGATCACAATGGTGCTCTTGTCCAAAGCAAACTACAAACACAAGCATGTTTTCATGCCTTATTTAGACTTTTAGAGTTCAACAAGAGGAGCACAGAAACACCACCTGTATTCCATCTTTGATAGAAGCAGCCATGTGCTAGAACATCAGTAGTACTACCATTTTTAAGCTAAAAAGGTTTACAGATATCAAGATACATCAGCTCATCAGTAACCATTCTTTAAAACTGAACTGTTATTTGACTGGTTAGTTTTTTATTTTATACCTAATTTAGTAATTACTGGAGCAATATAGACTAGCAACATTGGACAGCTCAACACACTTGTAGAAGAATGCTAACTCACTGTTGTTGTTGTGTAACTGAGCTAATGAGAGCATGGGAGCAATTTCTTCAAATTCTAGTCATTTACAGTCTGCCTACTTCTGATTGGCTACAAAAACATAGTATGACTCAGCAGCACAGTTTTATAAACAGGAAACTCAACATTATGTAGCAACTTTAAACAGAAGTCGTTGTCCAGATTTCCATTGTGCACTACATGTTCCTTTAAAGTTGAATAGAATTTTGACCAAGGGTCTGTAAAGCAAGTCCAGCTTTTTGCTACAAATTAATACAATTGTGGATGGACCATGAATAGACACATCAAACTCCAGCTGTCCAGCTTTTTAAAAGCCTTCTGGACTAAGGTCTGAGAAGAAGCACGGAAAATAAAGGAGAGAAAAGTTGATGAGGAACCATAAATCCAAAATTCAAGATGTCATCTGTATTCCATTTAAATATAAGGAATATATGAAATTGAAGCATTGGCTTAAATCATGAGTTCACTCCCCAGTAATGCCACAGCTATCCGTGACTGAAACCCGTGGGACCTGCCACAGTATTTTGCGGCGCGGGACTAGTTTTCAGTGTTGCATGCAGGAAACCAGCCCACTGCAGGTGGGAATGAGAGTGAAGCGAAATCTCGCAATTTAATGAATAGCCTAAATAAACCAGAATGATCACTAAATCATATAAACAATATGAAACGAGAACAGTAAAAGAGTCAAAATGAATGAAGACATTCTAAAGAGCAAAATTAGCTTACAGAGACGGTAGAGACTTCAGTCTGATGGCCACAGCTGCCGAGCCCAGCAAAACACCAAAAATAACCATTATGTGGTTTAACTCCTGCTTTGGGTTTACTGGGAACAAATGTTTTTGGTGTTTGGTGCAGTTACTTCACAGTGAGCCTGATGACCATGAGTGCCATGTTATTTTAGCAGAGGATAATATATTTGTGAAGAAGCTCTGAAGCTTTCTAGCCTTCACCCTCCCAGCTTGGTAGCATCGTATAAAAGTGGGAGACCTAACTAGACGGTGGAATAGGACATGACTAAATTAAAGAGAAAAATGGGTAAAAATCACCCCAAAAAGTGTGTCTTCAGGCTAGCCCTCAGTTTCTCAGTTCTCATTAGCAAATTTGACTAATGCTAGCATGTCATGAGAGATGCATGATGGCTTAATGGCCCTTTAACAAGGCCATGGTGCTGAGCTTAAACCCTTCACCTTCAGCACATGCGTGTTCCTACAGGTTCTCACCAAGAGCAACAGAGAGAGAAAAAAGGACAGGGACATAACCGAGAACACCTGCTGTGATGGCCCAGCTGGAACACCACTTCACCTTCCCCTTATGTTTCTCTCGTTCTCTACTCCTCCCTCTCTCTCTCTCTCTCTGTCTCTCTCTCTCTCTCCTTCTTTCTCTATCTTGCTCTTTCTCTCAGTACATCGTTCTGTCTCATCCTTCTCTGCTGCTCCAGTTCCTCTGCGCTGCATGCTGTCAGAGATGTATTGAAGGCATGAGACGAGTTTCAGAGGGAGATTGGGTTGCTCATACATCTCCACTGACCTACAGCCCTCACCACTTTGTCATGCATCTCATTAGTGTATCCCTCACCTCCTCCAATTCCTATTCCTCAGCTGCCTTCATCACATCAAAAGCATGGGTTGTTGCTGCCGTATCACAAAAGATGTTTTTGTAGGTGTTGGCCTGCATGGGCATGTTTGTGCAAATGATTTTCATCATACTTTTGGACTTTTGGAAAAGAAATATCTTGATGGGTAATTGATTGTGTCTGATTGGATATCATGAGATATCAAATAATGAAGTGGAGTGGAGTTTTTGTCATTATGCTCTTGAAAGCTGTTGCATTCAATACATGCATACATGCTTTGTTAAGAATGGGGATATTTTTGCCAGAGGACCTATTTAAGTCATGTTCACATGTGTATATGTGTGTGTGTTCTCTCTTATAGACTGCCACTTTTGTGTCCTAGAAACTTGGAAAGAGGAAGGTGTACAGAATGCAGGAGATGGTAATAGAACCCAAGTGTAAGATCACGTGTGTTCATGTTTGTCTTTAGTATAAAGCCACTTGGGTTTGAGGCCAAGATGAGTCTTGAGTCACTGGGCTTCAAGTCTGAGTTGAGTTTGAGTCTTTAGTAGAATATTTTAGTTTAATCTTGTTATTAGCTGCATCTACATGAAGTGAACAGTGAAACTGAACTACCAATAACTTATGCAGTGTAATTGAAAATAAAAGAACCCCTCCTCATCTTTACATCTGAAAGACTCAGCCTCTCTGAGATGCTCTTTTTATACCCAATCATGTTACTGACCTGTTTCCAATCAACCACCCGGTGTTTGTTTTAGCATTACAAAACTTTACCAGCATTTTGTTGCCCCTGTCCCTACTTTTTTGGAATGTGTTATTGGCATCAAATTCAAAATAGGCATATATTTTTCAAAAATTTGTACTTTTAATTTTCAATTAACCATAGGATTTAAATGATTTGCACACCATTGCATTTTGTTTACATTTTGCACAGCGTTCCAAGGTTTTTGGAAATGGGGTTGTATATGGAATTGTTTTATGCCCTGTGTCATTAAAAATGTCTGAATTTTTGAATATTTGAAACCTACACTGTAAAAAGTGTAAGACGTTGATTTGAAGGATTTTTTAAGTTTGGAATTGATGTGAAATATTGATTTTGTTCATCTAAGCAATTTAGTTTGCTTAATGTTCTTTGTTTAACGTATGTATTTGAGTTAAATAAAACAAGTTAGATTGCATTAAGTTTTTTTTAGGTTGAACTGACAAATTTGGATTCATATTATTCAAAACAGCGATTCTAAACTTTTGAACATTAATGTATGTGTGTGTGTCTGGGTGTGCGTGCATGTTCTCTCTCATAAAGCTGACGACTTTGTGTCCTAGAAACTCTGCATGAGGGAGGTGTTGAGACTGCAGGAGAGGTAAATAATTAACACAGTGAAGATCCCATTTAAAAGTTTCTACACTGCTGTTTTCCTACATTTTTCCTACATCCAGCAGCACCGCTACACTCTAAAAAATGAAGGTTCCAAAAAGGCTGTTTAAAGTCATTCCACTTAAGAACCACACTATAAAAGAAGCATTTTCACTGTCAATCCAAAATATCAAATCTTAGTATTTGAAAATATTTGAAGGTTATATGCATGTAAATGAACCATATATACACTGTATGTTAACACTGCTGTTGTTAATCTACAGAACTAGAATGTAAATTCACAAAAACAAATGATTACCGTTATATCACAGACATTTTATTTATATGGTTGTCACTGTTATTATTGTGGTTAAATACTGTACATCCAAATAACTAGTTGTACTAGTGAAACTGTTTAATTACACTAAAAGGCAGTATTTAAAAGAAATTAAATGACTGTAATTTTACATACTTTTACAGTAAAATACCAGACTTTTTACCTTTTTTTAAAGTGTACTTTTGGTTGATTAGGAAACTGTGAATGGATGTTTCTTTAAATGACATTTCCTGTAAATGAATTGTGAGAGTGTGACAAACCTTGTTTAAATGGCCACAGTCGTCTGGCGTTTAATATGTTGTTGGCCATGTTATGTAGCATTCTGTAGCACAACACTGTGCCCTTTTCAGCCTCATCGGCTTGATAGATTTCACGATTTTCACAAGAGTCTTGAATCTGGAAAATCTTAGTTCCAGGACTATTGCAACACCACTGTAGGAGGCAAGCAGGTATGTTTTGTATTTCAATGAATAAAACAATGATTACATTTGCCATTTTGGCCTAAGTGCCCCTTTAACAACTTTCAACATAATGTAAAGGTTCTATACTAATTCAAAGTTTTACTTGAAAATACATCCAACAACTAGTGTAGAGGTCCTGGACCTCATTAAAAATTTTCACCTGTCAAAGGTTTCTCTTCTCTCTGCCTTGCCCACTGCTCTCTTAGCCTCTAAGTAATTCTGGCTGGTGAGCAGATGCTCAGAGACTTGACTCAAGACTGAGCTTGACTCCACCTCGTTTCTGAAAACCCATATTTATCCCATCCCACCCACTGCAGAGACTGCAGGTGAGCCGTCAGATAAAGACGATTACCCGCAGGCAAAATGATGGGCCTGGAAAGCCTTGATACAGTATCATGATGGAAATGCTTTGATAGGAGGCTAAGAGAAACATTGTAGGAGCTTTCTGACTAAATGAGAGATCAATCAAACAGAGTTTAGGTCATACTATGGATGAGGTGGCTTACTATGCAGTTTACTCTTCACTCAGCACAATCTAAAATCGGTGCATTACAGCACAATCACACTCTGCAACCAACTGTACTTCAATCAAAGACCAATTTGGACAATGCTTCAAATTAAAAAAAGTCTGGTGTCAACTGTGTTAAAAGCCTGAATGAGAGTCTATTACCTTTCCTGAAGTTTGAAAACATCACAGATCATGGTGTAGGGTAAGTTAGAGTTTGTCGGTTGCTCCAAAGCTTTGCGCTTAAAGCCAAAAAACAAATGGAGTTATTTGCCCTCAGATGAATCTAAGCATCTTGGAGCTTCAGATGAACCTCAACTTGGCCTACACTATGATGTGATGTTTGCAAACTTCAGCTGAGGTCAAAGACCCTCATCCAGGGTTTTTATTGACTTTCTCAGACACTACCTTGTTCATGATACTGAAACTGGCCTTTATCTTTGGTTGAGATGAGAGTAGAGACATAGTCAGAACCAACCCCCAAATGAAACCACTGCTAAACCCCTTTGTCTGTGAATCTCAAAAGGCAGAAAGCTGCTCTAATGCCTCATCGTAGTAGATCAGGGGTGGTCACAATGACTGGGAGATGTTCATATGGAGATAGCACATGATGAATAGCTGTGTAGTTCCCTGAAGGTGGAGATGATCGTATCTGACCTCTACAGAACAGTGCCACTGTACACACTTAAAAATGATGGGTCTTCAAAGGTAGTAAAGAAAATGGTTCTATATGGAACCATAAACACTCAAAGAACCATTTACATGATTGAAGGGTTCTTTGCATGGTGAAATGGTTCTACAGATTTGATGGAGAATGTGTTGTAGATGGTTCTATATAAAACCTTTTTTAAACGAGTTCTGTATAGTGCCAAAAACAGTTCTTCTATTGAGATGAAGAGATTAAATTAGCCTCAAAGTGTAATAAGTCAGAAATCTGCAGTTATTAATGGCAGTAAAAAGTTTAAAGTTTCTCTGGATGACCAGCTTACATAAGAAAGTGCATATTTTTACAGCTATGTTTGTGTTTGCTTGTTTTGGGTTTTATGCTAATGTGATGTAAAGAGGACTTCAGTGACTATGGGATTTTGCTCTTAGTTGTGTTCCCCTCTATAAATAACTGCTGCAGGAATTACTAACTTGCCTGCTGAAGAGGATCTTACATGAGGGATATGAGCCATATGTGCACACCATTAGTTCTATAAGACTGCTAGACTAGCTAGGGTATGATCATGCAAACAGCAGGGATTGATTATCACGGTCTGACTAAAGGCTTGGCTGATCTCTGCTTGGCAAAATTCAAATGTTTGGCGAATACTGGCCAGACTATATAATATAGATTTGGACATGTAAAAAGCTTTTTGCAATGTTTTGCAGCACTTCAAAATGACAGCTTTAATGTACCAAAACAAACCTGTAAGCCTATAGTTTACATTTATCATGTTTTTAAAGTCTACCTAAGATGTTGTTGGGTGTTTATGTGCCAAAACCATAATTCATAACATGATTCATCAAATCGTTTTTACAGGACCGTTTTCCAACCTCTATTAGCTCTTAGAATTAAATAGTCTGTTTTTGCTACTGTGATTTTAAGGCTGAGATACATAAATGACCTCTGTTCTGATTGGCTGTCCTGTATTCAAAAAGGAGTCTAGATAGACACTCTGAGTATAAATACAATATAAGTGGGCAGGTCTAACTGCAATTGGCTGAACAGGTGGGTATATGTAAATGTGTTGGATTTTAACAATTAATTCAAAACACCCGTTTTTGCAGCCTACTTTCCATGTATGAACTGGGGAGTGAACGTTGTAAACTTCGAAACTGTTTACATACAATAAGTCTTCTCATTTAAAAAAGCGAAAATTATGATTTTCTATGGTTTTTTAAAAATCAGTAATCCTATGTGTCTAATTTTGATATGATTAGTTCAATTATTAGCTCACCACTCGGATGTGAGCCACCCCTACATTACATGTGGCCACTCACAGCAGGAGAGGACAGAGAAGAGGGGACTTTTCAATCAAACTCACTCGCCCTTGGCAAGGCTAGCCTCAATTAGCTATGCAGCTAGCCATGCAAACTTTGCATTGCAGAACATTTTTGTGATAAAGTTTGAACATAATGTATATCAAATTTGTGTACAATTGCTTCGTCTCCCAAGGCTATAAACTTTGGTGTAGAACTGTGGTGCATTGCCTGTCTTTTTGTTGTTGTTAGCCATGAAGGCTTTAGCATGCTAACTAGCAAGCTAGCACAGTAAAGTGACAAAGCTGTATCAGCAGTCATGTATAAGAGATGAAGTAGCTACTGTGCGACCTACAACTAGGTAAATCAAATGTTATGGTTTTGAAATATTAAACATTCTGAAGTAGTCCACTGCTAGTCTTTTACACAGCTTTGTTCAACATTTTTTAGGTATGAAAAGCTAAATGTGGCAGGTCAGAATGATTTAAGGGCATGTTTTGCGGCTGAAGTCGACTCGTTCCCTCGGCCCTCCGAAGGCTCATCTAATAAACTTCACTTGAGCAAATAAAGTAAAGGAACAGCCCTTAAGATTGCATTGGGGATTCCCTTGAGGGGATATAGTGGACAGGTGGATAAGGGCTTGTTGAAACCAGTATTGAGTTTCAAGTCAGGCTATGCTGCTGTGCATGTAAACGGTTCTAGACACAGTTCAAAAATTAATGTCTTGGTTCGGTAAGAAAGTTGGGCTGTTGTGTGCATGCAGACTTAACTAATAAGTTTGGGTCTTGGCAGACTACCTGCTCACAGTAATTAAGATTAAATGTCTGTGTCCTGATTATAACATTCCTGCCCTTCCGTCTTTGCAGCTTTGGAGATGGATATAGGCTTCAAAGTGTTCTGCAAACCTCTATACTATTTCCCGCCTCAGACTAAAGAGCATGAGCACTTCTAAGCTTTTCGGCTGATGTCTCACTTTATGTGAGAAGAAGTCTCTGCATATGATGGTTAAAGCAGTTCCAGTAGCCTACTTTCCTTGATCGTACAGAAGTACTTAAATGATTGTGACTACAGGTCTAGAAGCCTTTTTTTGTTCCAGCACACCCAGCCAGCACTTACTAATAGCACACAAGATTACCAGATGATTCCTCCATCGCCCCAGATAGGGAAGAGTAATGAATTCTAACTTTTCTTCCTGCTCTCATATGTACACTTAACGAGGAGGAACAGGTGTGCTTTGGTCTTAAGCCACTGAGCGCATTTGCAAAATGTCAGCTCCAGGATGGGGAAGAGGGAGTGCAGTGGGGGGAAGGAGAGGGGGTGTCCCACAGCTCATTTACAGAGGCACAGAGGGAGAGGCTAGACTTTTGTTTGAGTTGGGGAATAAGCCAAAGCCCATAGCTTAACGGCAGGCAATTAAAAAAGCACACAGCTTTGAGGTGAGCTCGGCATGTGATCAGTATGTGAAGGAATGAGAGACAGACAGAGAGAGGAGAGAGAGAGAGAGAGAGAGTGTCTCTTTTAAATTCAGAGATGGACAGAGTGATATCAAAACCTTTCAATTGTTCTATAGTCTGGCAAAGCAATAAGGTGTTATCAAAAGCATTTCCCCTTGTTTAACTTCCTTTTGTCCTTTTTTCTTCCTTACATTCTGTCTCAGTACCTCTCTGTCCAGTTTTCGTCCTTCTTCTTGTTGCAAAGCGTGGACCTGCCTTATGATTCACTCACTCATTCCCTCACGTTCAGCAGGCTGAAGATTCTCCACAAGGTGGAGCTATTCGAACTCAAGAGATGAAACTGAAAATAGAGGAACATTGAAAGAGAGGAAACTGGCATGAGCCCACACCAGCAGGATCTCATGAATGCACATATGTTTGCAGCCCCAAATTACATTTATAATGATGTAAATGGCCCAAAACCATAAAAATACCATCAGTTAATGCTGCTGCTACTGCAGTAAAGCTACAGCAGCAAACAATATTATTGATTACTGATTACTTACATTGATAAAATTTCACTTGATCAGAGTAATAAGTTATGGAGATGACTTCAGGCAAAAAGGTTGTGCAATGAAAGAGTGGTGCTTCAGAATTATAATTTACATATAAGGTACAGTAACAAAAACACCTGTTTAATTTTTGGTACACAAACCCATACAAATGTCATAAGCAGACTTTATGGTGAGAAAATAAAATACAAGAAAAATGTAGTATATGGCTCCAATCCACCTCACAGCAATGTAACAAAACTAACAAAACCTGCTAATAGACGAGATTGTGTGCCATGTTGTTATTTTTATTGATTGTTACTCTTATTACTACTTTCAATCTAAGCTACAGTGAAATTACAGTTACTTTATACCAACACGAATCAGCCAGGCTAAGCCCTTACAAATTACAATAGAAAACCGCCTCTGATAAAACTAATCCAGTTCAAATAGGGCTTAATTTGGTTCTTTGGCATTTTACAGCATCACTAACTACTCTGGCATGAGATGTCTCCTCTAATGTCTCTTTCCAGTAGACACTAGGAAGGGTGCAGTAGGTCTCCTGTGCAAAGTGACTTCCCTCCCTTCTGTGTCTGTGTCTCTGAGCTGTCACATTACATCCATGCACCTGTACAGATCTATTTCCTGAGCGCACCTGTGATTTAGGTCACTGTCTCGTTACTCCGTCCATCCACCTTGGGAGATCTCTGTGACAGCAACATGGATCATGTCGAGAGGAACCGCTGCTCTTTTCTGAGTGGCCTTTAAATCAGTTAAAAAAAAAGAAAGAACAACAGGCTTTTGCATTTAAGCTATTTGAGCTTCAGCAGGGATGTCTGCACTATGTCACCGTCTTTCTGACTGCAGATAGTCAAAGTGCTTGCTCTCTAATAGCTACCAAACTCAACATATGCATATGTCATGTTGATGCTTCCTCCATCCGATCAGTCACAAATCCACACAGCACTGGGTTACAAATGCAACACTAAACCCCCAGAACCTGGTTTGTTTAGGAGGCTTTTCCTGTTCTGTGCATTAGCAGGTCACTATCCAAACATCAAACTAAGGCCTGGACTCCATCAGCCTTAGCAAGAGTAAACAAGAGATTTGGGAAACTGGTGGGACAGCCAGTGCTGGAAATGGCAAACACACTGCAAAGTGATTTGCTATTTGAACCTCAAAAGGTCACTGAAGCTCCAATAGTAAGTTAACAACAACACAAAAGCACAAGTCTGTTTATTTGAATAGTATTTTTATTTCTAAACCATTATATCTAAATTTTAATCTTACTCTCTTAATGAACCCATTTTAAAGACAGAATGGGCCTCACATTCCTCCATCCAACATTTTGTTTCCATTGTTTCAGACAAACTCACACCTACTTACAGTTGCCAGAATGTTACCACAGTTGCACTATGCAAGTAGTTACATTTATTCAGTTCCATGTACTGCTGTATATTTTTAAATGAGGATACTGTAGCATGTGCACCATGGCTTGTGCTAAAGCAGTGTCTCTTTTAATAGTGGTCAGCATTACAATGTGTTTACTTGAAAGGGAATTCTTCAAATTTCTGCACAATTAAATGGCTAAGACGTAAAGAGTCATTCAGAGTAGTTTGGTGTGAAATGCTTTGTTCTAGAGAAACTTTCTGAGGCTGAATTGTCTACAGTGGTACTGATAGGAATCAGATGTCTGAAATGGTTACATCACAAATATGCTGCCTGATGCCAGAGACATTGTAGTACAATGGTTTTGCAATACCGTGTTGCATATTTTTTTTAAAATACATTCATGATGGAGAGGCACATGCAGGGCGTTCTATAGGAAAATAGTTAATATAAATTAATAAGAATTTAATAACAAAAAAAATTTAAGATTCATCACTATTGTAAGATTAAAGCCAAGGTGAGGCAAACCACAGTAGATGGCATACGGCTTGAAATTTACACAGAGAAAGGGGGGAGGGGGTAGCTATCTCACTTCTGACACCAGTGTGGCATCAGCAAAGAATAAGAGGTGGGAAACATTGTGCTTTAAAGGTGAATGCTCTTTTGTTGAACAGGCAGAAAGAGGAGATCTGCCACCCACTGCTCACAAAACAGCCGAAATAGCAGGCAGGTCACTTTCAGCCATACACCTTCACCTGACGGCAGGCATTAACACTGCACCAACTACCCCTGAACCCAGCACAGGATAGTAAAAGTAACACCTGTGCTAATCATTGAGCTAACAGCATCAACTTAGTGCTAAACTTTGAGTCAATATTTGTTTATTACAGTAACAAGGACCCTCAAGAACAAGAGCTCTGTTATCATTTTGTTTATTTATTATCTTGGCAATTAGTTCATACACAATTGTAAATTTTGTAGGCTAGCTAACAACTAATTGTTAACTGATTTTGAACCATGTACGATTTCACAAGGCATAAATACCTTTAAAGATAGGAGATGTGAAGGATAGGCTCTATGTAATGTTGATTGTATTATCGTTAAATGTCAGTTTAAGTACTTCTACTTGCGTTATTGTTTCATTTAACATCAATTTCACAGCACTTTTACCTCAGTGTGGCTTTTAGCCGTTCCTCCCGCCTTTCCGCGTCACCCAGTCGTGCGCGTGCCCGTGCGCGCGCTCTCCCCGCCCCCTCGCGCTCTTGGCAGTCTGAGCGGAGAGCAGCGCGAGGAAGCGCTGAAGGCGGCGGGAGCGCGAGCTACGGAGCGCGTGAAAGAGAGACAGAGATGACCACACGGCACTCGGTAAGTCTCCGTGTCCGCGCGCGCGTCTGTGTGTGGCAGCAGTAACTTTATTGTATCAGAGCAGACGGAACTCGTTCCTCCGAACATTAGGCGTGTCGATGAATCACCACAACAGAACTTTTGTCGATGGAGGAGAGATCACGAGCCAGTCTTTTATTCGACACGGTGAACACGGTTCTCCTGCGAATGCTCTTTATTTTATTCCAGCACGGTTCTATCGTTCAACACAGTGGAGTGAGGCAGCATGGGTTTATGGGTTAATCACTGGAGATCACTTTCAGACACCAGCACACAGCAGAATCACTGAAACCCAAAGCACAATGTTTGGGTTCAAGTGGACTTTCTATAGGTCCTGATTCAACACTATAGGTCTTCATACTATAGATTTTAATTTAACACTGTAGGTCTTAATTAAACACTATAGGTCTTCATACTATAGGTCTTAATTAAACACTATAGGTCTTCATACTATAGGTCTTAATTTAACACTATAGGTCTTAATTTCATACTGTAAGTCTTACTTTAATACTATAGGTCTACATACTATAGGTCTTAATTTAACCCTATAGGTCTTATTTTAACATTATATGTATTATGTATGTATATTCATACTACAGATCCGAATTTAACCCTATAGGTCTTAATTTGACAGCATAGGTCTTCATACTAGGTCTTAATTTAACACTATAGGTCTTAATTTAACACTATAGGTCTACATACTATAGGTCTTAATTTAACACTATAGGTCTTCATACTAGGTCTTAATTTAACACTATAGGTCTTAATTTAACACTACAGATCTTAATTAAATACCATAGATCTTAATTCAACATTATAGGTCTTCAAATTGTATCTTTTTTAAACCCTATATATCGTAATTCAACACTGTAGGTCTTAATAGTGTAGGTCTTAATTCAACACTATAGACCTTAATTAAGGAAGATAGGTGTTAATTTGCCACTATAGATCTTAATTCAGCAATGTAGATCTTAGTTTACCTCTATAGATCCTAATTCAATGCTACAGGTCTTAATTCTGCACTACAGGTCTCATTTCAAGGTCTTAATATATCTATAGGTCTTAGTACTGTAGGCCTTCATTCAAGACTATAGGTCTTCATTGAATGCCATATGTCTTAGTTCAACACTACAGATCTTAATGCAGCAATTTACTTCTTAGTTTTGCACTATGTATCTTCATTAAATGCTATGGGTCTTAATTCCGCTATATATTTTATAATTTGAGGTCTTTATATATATAGGTCTTAATACTATAGGTGTTCATTCAACACTAAAGGTCTTCATTCAATGCTATATATCTTAATTCAACACTACAGATCTTAATTCAGCACTATAAGCCTTAATATTATAGGTGATTCAACAAAATAGGTCTTAATACTGTAGGTCATAATTCAACGCTGTAGGTCTTAATACTGTAGGTCATAAATCAGTACTATAGGTCTTAATACTGTAGGTCATAATTCAGCACTATAGGTCTTAATACTGTAGGTCATAAATCAGTACTATAGGTCTTAATACTGTAGGTCATAATTCAGCACTATAGGTCTTAATACTGTAGGTCATAATTCAGCATTATAGGTCTTAATTGAATGCTATATATCTTAATTTAATACTGTAGATCTTAATTCAGCAATATAGGTCTTAACTTAGCACTAAAGGTCTTAATTCAACACTACAGGTCTTAATTCAATGCTGTATATCTTAATTCAATATGCAGATCTTAATTCAGCAAAATAGGGCTTAACTCTGCGCTATAGGTCTTAATCCAACACTGTCTCAATATTATATGTCTTAATTCAACACTATATGTATTTGTTCAACATTGTGGATCTTCAGCACTATAGATCTGAGTTCATCAAGACATATAATTACAGCGTGTATGTCTGAATTCAGCGCTAGTTCTTTGTCTAACAGTAACACTACAGTTGATCTGTTGGTGTTTATTCAGCTCTGAGCGCGTTGCTGTGCCTGGTTCGTTTGCATCTACAGAGGGGAACGCGTTTTATAACAGGTTAGCCTGTAGGGCGCGATTGAAATGCTTACTTAATGAGAGTTATCGTTAATAAACATGGTGCTATTGTGTCATCTGAGATATCTCAATCTGTGGTCAACAGCGAGTGGACGGGAGTTCAGGAAGAGATGGTAGGATGTGGGGGGACTGTGGGGCTGCGTGCCTGGTGGGGAAAGTCGTGGCAACTGCCGGGAAAACAAAGGCATGTGTGGGGTAGAGGAGGGAACCGCGCTCAAGATATTAAGGGATTATCTTCGAATATTCCGTTGTTTTCTTTTTATCTTTTTTGAAAGTAAATACATGGTTATCCTCGCCGTGGTATGAAAGGGGTCAGACGAATCCTTTCACATGCTTAACCTGACCCATACATCGTGATGTTGGGTAATCTCCAAGTGCACTAACTGCTCAGTCCAGCTAACGGTGGGATCTAAAGCCCCGCAGAGTAATCTGATGGAGAGCTATTGTTTAGCTGCGGCGTTTAATCCCCGGAAATCAGATAGCGGAAGATCATGAGAGAACGGAATGAAAATCCCGGCATGGTAAAGCAACGACAATCGCATTATATCTGACTGTGATATATACTTAACGCTGTGGCTCAGCCTAATGCGAGCTCTCCACTCTCTGATAGCAGCCTGTCATGCGGATCCCATTAATCTCAATGTGCGCGTTTGAAGGCTTCAGGACCACGGACAGGGTCCTCTCTGGTGGCTTAACCAGAGAACTTGTAGAGAGGAGAATTACCACTCTGTCATGTCTTCCGGGTTTCTCAAACGCTAGAGGGCGCTCCAGAGCGAGTGTAAAAATGAATGGGTTAAGATGGAAATGCTTAAACATTTTTTGATATAAAAGATTACATTCATTACCTGAACACACAACAGCATAAACATTTTAACACTGCTGTTATATTTTTAAACGCGTTTGAAGGAGTTATAGAAGTTTAAAACGGCGCCTCATGAACGTTCATGACGTCAGCGAGCACGAACAGCCAATGAGCTGCTCCGCTCGCCAGCCAGTCAGCACTCAGTAGCAGTAATGCCAGCGTCCTGCTGCCCAAAACCCGTTTGCTGTAGAAAAATGGAGACAGGTAAGTTTTCTTTGCTTTTTTAGTGAAATACATTCTTCTACTTTCTAAAATTAAAGGAAAGTTCTGGGCAAGTGATCAAAAACTATTTAAACTTTTCGTTTTTGTCTATTTAGCTCCATTTATCCCCATTCATTGAGAACTCGCTCACAGGCGTCCTCTGGAGTTTTGCATGCCTGTTTTTTATGTAATGAGGGAAATAGGAAGAGGCCAGGCTCCTCATAAACCGGCTCTGGTTTAACCCTTAAACAGCAGATTTATTATTCAGTTATGCATCTTAACATATTTTGCTCGGCAATCATCTAGACTTCATGCTCCGCTCACAAAATCAACTGTTTCTAGGTTCTACAAGCTTTACAGAAAAACTCACATTCACTCTAATAGACAGAGCCTTTCTTGCATGCTAGGGATGTACAATGAATCATATTAATATTGCTTGATATTTTCTTTAAAATGTATATCAGCATTGGACACATAAATGTTTTTTCTTCATGTTGCTAATTGAGGAAAATGTTGTCCCAATTTCTACATTTTACGTATCTACACTGTTAGAAATAAAGGTTCTGTGCAGGTACTTTTTTCATTCATCAAGGTGCAAACAATGTACATGTTCCCTCAAAGGTACAACTGTTGTTTTAAGGTCCTTAAATAAGTTTTTCCAGGTGAAAAGTACATATTTGTACCTTTTCATAATCTGTTTTAGGACAGAACAATCGAATAAAAAGCCTGGAAATGAAACTGCCTGAAGTCTGAAACCCATAGACGTCACCGAATGATGAGTTTCCTCCATTCTGATCCTTTGCCAGGCCTTTGCTGCAGCTGCTGCTTGTTTGTGGTACTTTTGAGCCTGGGTCCTTCTGCCTTCAGTTTTGTCTTTAGAAAATGAAAAGCATGCTCAGTCAGGTTGAGGTCAGGTGACTAACTCGGCCATTTCTTTGACTTGAAATCCCAGGCTTATTACAGTGTGCAGTAAGTGTGCAATAAAACTTTGGGCCCGGCAGGGTCTGGTCATTTAAGGGGTCTTGTTTTCGCTTTTGTGGTTTGTTTTGGGTCATTATCTATCTGTACTGTGAAGTGCCAACCTATCAGTTTTTCAGCATTTGACTCAATCTGAGCAAAGGTATAACTCTATACATTTCAGAATTCATCCTGCTACTTCTACTAGAAGTCACATCATCAGTAAACACCAGTGACCCAGTTTCTTTGGCAGCCATACATGCCCATGCCATAACACTGCCTCCACTGCCTTTCTTTCCTTCTTCGTACTCTTCTCTTCCCATCATTCTGGTAGAAGTTAATCTTGGTTTCATTTGTCCAAAGAATCTTGTTCCAGAACCAGGCAGGCCTTTTTACATGTTTTCTAGCAAAGTCTGTTCTTGAGTGTTACCAGTCGTTTGCATCTTGATATAAACCCTCTGTGTTTATGTTCATGAAGGCGTCTATTGATGGTAGACTTTGACAATGATACACCAACCTCCTCTAGAGTGTCCTTGACTTGTCTAGATGTTGTGAAGAGCTTTTGCTTCATCACAGAAATAATTCTGTGATCATCCACTTTAGTTGTCTTTGGTGGTCTTCTAGGCCTTTTGGTGTTGAGTTCGCCAGTGCATTCATTCTTTGAAGAATGCACCAAATTGTTGATCTGGCTGCTCCTAAAGCTTCTGCTCTCTCTCTGATAGATTTATTTTGTTTTTTCAGTCTACTCTAATCTAAAAGCCCCCTTCACTTGCATCAATGTCTCTTTGAACCCCACACTGAGTGTTCCCATGAACAGCTATCAAATGCATATTCAACACTTCGAATCAACTCAAGACCTTTTATCTCCTTAATCTGTCATGAAATAGTGGGGGGACAGGCCACATCTGGCCATCAGTGCTTATCAGTCAACTGTCCAATTAATTTTGAGCCTGTAAAAATGGATGGACTATGTAAAAAAATAATAATTCCAAAATGGTTAATGCAATATTGTTTTAAACCCCCTTAAATTAAAGCTTAAAGTTTACACTTCGTTCACATCTTGATTGCTTCGTTTTAAAATGCATTGTGGTGGCGTACAGAGGCACAATTACAAAAATTATGTCACAGTCCAAATACTTATGGACCTGACTGTACAATATTGGATATCGGCATTGGCCTACAATTCCTAAATTGGTGCATCCCTATTAGTAGGCTCGTACACTTATGTATTTTTAGAGTTTATTGTGATGTTGGAAGAGAAAATATTTTACAATGACAAAGCTGATGGCTTACTTTAATATTTTTATTTAGATTTTATTTGTATTTATTTTATTTACTATGTATTTATTTGGTCAATTTATTAGTTTAAAGATTTGATTTTGTGTACAGGTATGTTAAAAAATATTTTTTTAAAATAGCATGATTTGGGTGAGTAGGACCCCAAGGAAGATGTTGTTTAGGGCCTCCATGTCACGCCTCAGGAGGACTCCATTGCCCACAACCCCTCGGGAGATCTTATGACTGTGGAGGGTTGTGCACGCACCTATCAGCGCTCTCATTCACCGGAGTACTAAATACATTCACCTGTGTTTATTGTCATATGACCCACTTAGTATAGTTTATAAGCCCGGGCTTTAGTCTTAGTCGTTGCGAGGTATTGTTTCTTCTTGAACTTGCTGAGCGTTTCTATTATCTGTTTGCCACTACCTGTTATGACCCACGTTTTGTTTCACTGACCTTGATTTTTGCCTGTCCCTTCTTGTACTTTTGCTGACTGTTTTTGGATACGTGTTTTGACTTTTTGGCCTGGTTTTTTGACCACGATATCGGATCTCTCCCTTGGTGTTGTTTGCTTTGGTTATGATCACTTCGGTGATATTGTACTGCTTCCTGGTTACGATCCATGCATGTTTTTTGACCTCTTCTTTGTCGCACTCGAATAAAGCCTGGTGTACATTTTTTATCCGCAAGCGTCTGGATTCTGTTGCATCGTCACACTCCATATGTTCAGAAATGGCTCTGCTAAAACATTTAGGTTGGAGTTTAGATTTGCTACGTAACTTTGAGTTTACAGTTTAAAAGCCTGCGCTGTTGAGCTCAACTGTGTTATTGTATCTAACTGAAAGTAAGCAGGTTAAAAAAAACAGTGCAGCGTGATTACATGGCAAAACTACATCCAGTCTGTCCTTAGAGTGATCTTTCACTCTTTCACTCAACTTCATAGACTCATATTTACCACTCAGTCACTTTGTACAGATGTTGTAAACAAGTATTTTTGAATCCATTGTTCTTTGTGCTCTGTTTAACGCTGTGCTGAGGCAAAAATCAGTGATGTCTGCCTTTTAATCTGCCCTTCTCCTTTAATAGCATGATTTCTCAAAGCTGTTGTCACCTTTATTTTTTAATATAGTAACACATTCTTACAGAGCCAAACATTTGTTTTTAGTATTTAGTGTGTTCAGCTTTGTCTTTATTACAGCTTCCATTCTTTTAGGGAGACTTGCTTTTAGTTTATCAAAGAAATCTGCAGAGATATTTTTCCACACCTCCAAAGCTGGTCTCATGAGCCAAGTAATTCCAAGCATTTTCATGATGTTGAGGTCTGGACTCTGGGGTGGTCAGTCCATTGTTCTGAGAACACCAGCAGCTTCTTTGTTTGATTTGCAAATTTTCTTCTTTTTTTGTCTGTTTCCTTTTCTCAGACTCATAGTGTTGAGTTGTCTTCTCACAGTGGAAGGATGGACAGAAACATCTGTGGGTTTTTTCAGATATGAAGTAAGAGTGGAGCCTGATTTCTCCTCTCTCTCGAAGATGAAATCTTTTTGCGCTGTTTATCTGATGGGCACAGTTTTATCTGAGGGTCTACCAGGTTGTGTTATGTATTTTGTGTACATTATGTAGTGAGGAACTGAAGTGTTGGCCTATATGTGGGTCCTTGCAGTTCAAAGGTTTAGGTAGTGCAAAGTAAATGGCCAGTGCTTTAGTTCAGCATGACACATACGCAGTGGGCTGATGCCGCTTCAGCTAACAGCAGTAAGCCTAAACAGAACAGCTGCCCATTTCTGCATGTGAAAGCAACAAAGCGTCTAACCACCTGCCCAACCCTTTCATTTCACACCTTTTCCTTCTTCTCTCTGTGTTCACACATTAGCCTCTCTGCAAGCTGACAGCGCTGAACCAGACACACTGAAACTCCACCTTCCTGCAACCCAGCTATGCTGACAGCTGTGAGAAAATGTGTGAAAAGTAGGGAGTGGTTTATGTGGAAAACACTAGAGGCTTTATTTTTACTGTGTCTCGATGTTCTTTGGCGCTGAGTTAAGCAGCATTTTGGACTCATTGGTATATTGAAGTTCTGTCATGATTAGCATTTGCATGCTGCGTTCAGTGAAGGGTTGGTGATATATAGGGTCTTTTCACAAGATACAGAAATACGTTAACACTGGATAAAATAATTTCTGCTATTGCCTTGTGGACGATTATTACCCTCACAAAAACTAGCGTTCGCATCACTTCAACTCTCCATAGAAAGGTATGTTACTTTATTGTGTCACAGTTGCCAATATTGAAATTCAAAGATGTGTCCAGAATTGTTGGAGAACAATAAACACACAACAATGGGTGTTTATTCAATGCATTTACATGCACTTGGGTAATCAGATAATGGGGAAATTCTAGGTCTGCAGGCAATTTTTGCGGATTTCTGCTCTGCAACCAGCTGTTAAGCTCACAGAAGAACATGTAAACGTAAACGTAACATAAAACTCAAACTTTATGCCACAGCTTTTTTTAAAAACATTGAACCACTTCTGTGGAAAATATGAATATTCATGATCTAGGTGATGAAGAATATTAAAATCCTTAATTTTATCAAGCATGTATTTGGTTTCAGTGTCACTAAAGTGTTGCCATCTCGTGGGTGTTGTGTTAAACACTGCTTGCTGTTTCCAGGACAGTGGCCTGTTTCGCACATGTGCAGACTGAGAAAAATGAAAGAAATCAGAGTAAGAGTTTACATGCACTGAAAAACCTGATTACTGAGCTAAAATCCAGCTCTCTTTATAAGATTTCTTAATTGGATTTCCAGGCCTTAATCAGTTCTAAGAAACCAGAGCATGCTGTTTACAAGACCACTTTAATAATCAGATAATCCAGTCAATATTGGATTTTGGCAGTTATTAAGTGCATGTAAATGCACTTAGTGTGGGAGTCCAAGTTGAACAAAGGATATACATTCTTCATGCAAAAAGTCCTTTACAGCTATCACAGAACAACAACATCAGCTAATGTCTACAGAGTGATAAAATGATGGATAGGTGAAAATGACTATAACCAACAAACTAGATTAGCCTTGTTAGCTGGAGATGAAACAGCTTGCTAACAATGAACTAGTTGGCAAAAAGGTAAGCATGCATACATTCTGGCAGGGGGGCATGTCGCATCGTCATGGTCCATAGCACCACTGTAGACATTTTCCAACCACAGGCTCCAGTGAATGGACATTTACTCCCTACTGAGCACCTGCTGTCCCAAATGATTACAGTTTTTAGGGCGAATGAAAACTGTTCCACTGAAAGTGGCTGCAGCACCAACTAGGAAATGCTAACACAAAGATACTTCCCTTCTGTTTATTCCTGCGTCCCTCCTAATAGCACAAATCCATTTTTCCTCAGTTCATCATCAGCTGAAAGGCCATTGAAACTGAAGTACAAACACTCAGGTTAGCTGTACAAGTTCTAATTGGCTACCGTTGTTATTATTGTTGTTTTAGCGGAACCAGTATAACCCTGCAATGTGCACTTCCATCAACACGGAAATGTGAAAAGGGCCTATAGGAAAAAGTGATTAAACTGAAAAAACTGATTAATTACTGATTAAACTATTATCCTGTTGGCCTATTATATGTTCTATTGGACCATGATACGTGATATTCTAACTGATATATAACATAAAGCATACTACATTTTATAATATATTTTGTTAACTATAACATTAAATTATACCTAGACTAAAAATGTTAATTATTATTATATTGCAGTCTTAGTCTTAGTATTACATTGTAACCTTTGGAAGTAAATGAGGGTGAGGTTATTCTCTATTCAAAATCACCACTGAAAGTCAAATAAACTAATAATAATACCCAGTTATACAGTCATGGATAGATCAAATAGAGCCTCAAAGAATAGATTTGATTTAAATGTGTAGCAATAGGATTTTTAATCTGTTTAAAGGTTTCGTTGAAATTTAATAATGATAGAAAAAAAGGTAATTTTCCAGTTACCTCAGACAGCTGGTCTCGAGAACAATCCTAGTTCACCTTACCTCGAGAATGAGGCAAGACAGAGTCAAAACGATGTTGAGGCTGAGACAAGGCCGAGACTGTTAATTTACAGACAGGACCTGAGTACTACAACAATATTCTTAGCAACTGTTGCGAGGCTAGAGTACTATTACAGAACAATGGGAAGTCCCAATTAGTCTAATGAAAAATTGTACTGCAAAACTCAATGCATGTTATTCAAATTGGACCAATACAGTGTTTTTGGCTGCATAAAGCTGAGTTTCCAGTTTAACATGCTACACTACCAAACTGGACTATGTTATTTTAGCTGATTGAAACTTGGCAGGTTGGAATCGACAACTAGACTTTTGCTACCATGCTAACATGAGCTTGATTACATGACAAAAACTGACCTTTAAGTTTTCACTCTCAAATGATCGCTACAGTTCAGTACAACTGTTCTTTAAGTTGAATGGGATTTGGTTCTGTGAAGCTTGTCCAACCCAGCAACAGATGGTGTGTACATGGATAGGTAGTTAGAGGTGGATAATATGACAATATGTACTGTCATCATGATGTCATGTTACATCACTGTATTTTTCTGTGCATATCATGGATATCCTCAGTACTTCAGAAACACTGACCAGCTGCATGTTTCATCACAAAGAGAGCATAATTAGATCTGGTTGATTGGACTTTGTGCAGTACAGAATGTGAGAAGATGAATAAAAGTTACTGTACTCAGTTTTTGATTGTACTTTTTTGACACAGGGTGGCATTATTGGTTCTTTTTGTTTATTCCAACTTAACACACCTCTTTTCAAATATTTTGAAAATGTCTAGTATTGTAATGTTGCATTTTTGCCATATCGCCCACCCCTATGGACGGGTCAGCTGCAGAGCTGATGATTAATCCTCTGGCTTTGTACTTCAGTCTCTACCACAGCTGTTCTGTTCTGGTGATGGTCTCTTTCTAAGTCGTGCTGTCATGGGCTTCTAAAAACCTTGCACATATCTGCAGAACAAGACTGGCTTTTCTACTAGAAGTGCAGTAAGAGCAAACTGAAAGTTCACTTAGACCTCAGACTGTCGATCTATACCCCAGAGTTTAAGTCCAGCTTCCTCATTAAGGAAACTCAAAAAGTAAGTAGACTGATTTACACTACAAAAAATGTGGTTTGCGCTTGCTGTCGTTTTTAAATATGCAGCATTTGGCCGACAGCACAGACTGTTCTATAGTGAAATTACCATGAACAATGAGCATGGGTAACTAAAATTGGGTCGGAAGGCCCGGCAGTACTGCACATGCACAGGCGCTTATTAAATTTTTCATTCCAGGACCTGCGTGTCTCTACACGTGCACTCCACAAGAAAACAGCGGCATGCTGCACTGCCAAAACTTCCAAGATCAATAGAGCTACACAGATAGAAACTTCGTTACTTCATGAATTAATGATTAATGAGTACTTCGTCAATCCCACAGGACATTACTAGAGAGAATAGACTCAAATGATCAATAAAACAGGAAATATAATAAAATAGAATGAAGTGCAATGAAGTGCGTCAGTCAAAATAAATGCAGAAAATTTTGAATTGTTGGACATATTCAGCATGATATAGAGTCCTAGCAGGAAGGGCTGTGTCGAGGCTGGATTATTCTGGAAATGAAGGTGCTCTGATGTTTGACTACAGTGTCACAGAGGTGGTGTGAGATATTGTTCATAATGCGCAGTTTCAGCATCCTCGTCTCGTCCAACAAGCCTTGGATCAGCATATAGCCATTTTTATTAAGTCTGTTGGCATCCCTCCTACTTTTCCACCATAATGTGGGCCCACATTTCAACTCCTCACTGTCATAACAACAGAATTTGCAGATTAGTTTCATGGTTATGCAAGGAGGCCCAAAAACAATAATGTTAATAGTTACTGGACAGTAAGTGAATAATAAGCCTGCAGTTTCAGAGTTAAGGGGCAGTTCCAGCAGTTAACATGTAAACATTGTCATTCAGGGTGGTTTGGTGTGAGACGCTCCGTTCTAGAGAAACTTAACAAGTCAGAAGTGTTCACAGTGGTGTTAATAGGACCCAGACGTCTGAAGCCTTTAATGCCTTTTAAGGCTCCCTCACAGGAAACTATTGCACAAAAAAGTTACAGATACACTGCACGCAGGACGTTCTAAGGCAAAGAAAACGCATTGTGGAATTAGTAAAGAAATCTGAGACAATACATTTCTCTACAATGTAGCATTTCACATCAAACCACTCTGAATAACCTTGTTTACATCTGAGTGAGGGATTTTTGTAGTGATTTTTAGCAATGAGTGGAATTTCTCTTTAACCCTGTCTTGCCCAACTCCGCCATTCTTTTCTCTTTGTCCACTGTAACTCATTAAAATCTGCCCCAGAATAGCTGTGCCACCAGCATGTCCACATTGGTCATAGTAAAATGGATCAGCATGTGGAATTGGAGTTTTCTGTATGCTATTGTGTTTTCTTTCACTGTATAAAAAAAGCACCTTGCTGCCTTTATTGTTGGATGCACTAAGGGCTTAGTATTGATTTGTGTTCTTCGGAGTAACGATAAAAGGTGAAGTGTACAATATTCCTATTCATGTTTGCTTGCTTAAAATGGTGGATATTAAAATCTACAAATTTTCAGACAGATTGGATTCAGTATTATGACAACAGCAAGGAGAAATAAGGAGAAATTCTTTTTTTCCCAGAGAAAAGTCAATTAAAAGCAAATATAGACACTTTCTTGCCTCTGCACTGAAATGGTAATCAAGCTCTTCTTCTACTGAGTCCTCTATGTGACCATTTCTTTAAGGTGGGCTACAGGTGAAGACTGTGATAGAGCAGAAAGCCATGTAAGGCTGGTAAGGAGCAGGGAACTGTGCTTATGGATTCAGAGGTTTATGTGAACAGCCTTGGCTATATGCGTACCACGCGTGGGAGTGTGTTCGTATTGTTTTTTGGCCTCCATGCTTTCACACACATTAGGCCTGAGGAGAGGCATGTCCTTTTGAGAGAGGCGAGAGGCTGCTCTTCACAGACGGAGGTGTGCGGTCCACCGAAATATCACCCAGCAATGCAGCCAACTCATAAACTCTCTGAAGACGAGGACTGTGAGGTTGAGGGTGCTCATTCAGGCTCTTTGAAGAAGGCATGGACTTGCTATGTGTGTGTGTGTGTGTGTGTGTGTGTGTGTGTGTGTGTGTCTGTGTGGAATAGGCTGTGCATGGGGGAGTGTGTGTGTGTGTGTGTGTGTGTGTGTGTGTGTGTGTCTGTGTGGAATAGGCTGTGCATGGGGGAGTGTGTGTGTGTGTGCTATGTATTGTTCTTCTGCCTTTGCTCTGAAAGAGAGAGAGAGAGAGAGAAGCAGTTTGTTCTCACAGACAGTATGCTACATTTATAAAATAAGAATGTTAAACAAATTCTTATGAATCTTTTGCGATATGCTTACCATGATCAGTACTTGACATCTTAACATCACCCGTGTCCCAGTACCTACAAAGTTGCATGTAGAAACTAAATTGAAGATGTTTTCTAGAGCTAAATTGATGAATGTCAACCTACTCAATCTATATATAACAATAAAACGGCCTGCGCCCAGTAAAATTATGACTTAATAATGATCATTCTGTTCAGAATTAATTAATCATGGCATTGTTTCTACAGTTGGGCAGTGTAACAGTCATATCCCATGATATTTGAAAATCATGATCGCATTTCAAAATTACCAATCAGGAATTTTTATGGCCGATTGCAATTCCTATTTCTTTACAGCCAAATTGGCTGATAGCCGATTATTTTAACATTTTTTTGACATTTGAAGCTCACACTGTATGGGCTAAATTAACACATAAAACACACTAGCACATTTCCAGTTCATTTTATTAGCCAAACTTCCAATATTGCCAATATTACTTGCTTTTTAATGGTGCTACATCAAAAGTAAGAGGCAGCTGGCTATTTAGCATAACATGCAGGAGACATGCATAATAATGCTACAGTATTTTGGTATAGATGTAGCAGTGGCAAGTCCAATACAGCATAAGTGCACCTACCTCACATTTAAGTCATAAAACTGTAGCACAGATCTGCCAAAATGAAAACAACAAATTGCCACGTGCTGCTTCATGCTTTGAGCAAAAATCAACAGACTCGGATCTTGGCTGAGTCCGAATGTGCATCCCTAGTGATTTCCAATTGATGTAAACTAGCACAAAACAATCCATCTAACAACAGTTGTTAAATAAACTGGGTAGTAACTGTCACTCCAACACCAGTCACTCAATGTTGCTCCCTCAGATTTAAGTCTTTATCGTCTAAAGTTGTGCCAGTGGAGCACAAGTTAGGTGGAATCAAACCTGTCCTGTGGTGTGTGGAGCTGTTAGCCTGCTAGATACGCTAGCTTTAGCTCAAGGGTGTTCAATCCTGGTCTCCTGCCACCTTGGACAGTTGAGATCCAACACACCTGACTGTAATATTCAGATTCCCTTAAAGGTCTTCATTACCTGAATGAGGTGTGTTTGATCAGTATTGCAGCTAAACTCTGCAGGGCGGTAGATCTCCAGGACCAGGACTGGGCACCCCTGCTCAAGTACCACTAGGACAGTAACATAGGGCTGGTTGTGCTAGCTTGGCCAGCAGGCCGACCAGTCCACAGACCACATTACTGTTCTAGTTACTGTTACTGTACTAGTTACAGTGTAGTAAGACCACATTACAGGGAGCAACATCAGTGTTGGAGTGACTGCTAGCTGGAATCGAACCTGACCTGTTGTAATATCTGGAAATAGCTTAACAGTATAAAAAATTGGATACCATACATGAGAAATTACATTATGAGAACTGAAAACACAGCACTGAAATCTACTTTGGCATGTTTGAAACTAGAACTTGTACACAGTTCATTCTGCCTGTAGAACGGATAATACATGCACATTTGGATCCTCCAAAACATTTTCCCACCTCAGACAAGAGAGTGACAAGTCTTAGAAGGGAGCAGACTTCATTGAGATGCAGCAAAGGAAACTACAAAGTGACCACCTGCGTCTTTGTTCATCTGTGAAAGCAGCTTTAAAGCAAAAAGCTCAAACAAACTGAAGAGCTCAGAAAGCTATCGCTACGCTTTTGCGCTAATATGCTCATGAACATACTCCATAGTCCTACGTGTTGATGTATGGTGCAGTGTAGTCTATTGTGAATATGATTAAGCTGTTTTGCCTTTTGGTATTGGTGTTGAAAAAGACTCTTTTTGAAGGCTCCTAACCCCTGGGCCTGTTATGGCACTCCAGTAGGGGTTTAAGCCAGTACAATCAAACTCACACTCCCAACAGACTGTCATTCTAAGGCCCTGACATTTCCAAAAACCAGTGCGCCATGGCAGCTGTGCCCAAAGACATTTACGAGATGAATTATTCATGGAACCCTCACTCTAAGCCACACATAATTATGAATGATTAGGCAAATGGATCACCTACTGGCAAAGTCAGGGGTGAATTGTACATTATTCAGCGCAATTAAGCAATGGCGTCTTTGCAAAGTAGTTGGTTTATTGATTGGAGTGTGTATGCGATGAGGCAGTTTGGGGATATGTCAGTGTGCTACTGCCTGTCATAAAACACAACAAATAGAGACTTTTAGAGGAAGAAAAAGGGAGGGAGGGCAGCACAATAAATTGTGCGAGAACATAAGTTGTGGTTTTTGCAAATGGTTAATTGGCTAATGCTCATTACACGCAATTATTAACACTAATTCATAATCAAGCTAAAGCTCACTGCCTGTCTAATTGTACAGACATAGCCAAAAAAGTCAAGCTAAACAATATACTAATGTACAGATTACTGTTAATTTTGTTTAATAACCCTAATCACAGTATTACGGGGAAGCGTTTATTTTATTATTTTGTTATGATTATGCAATCCTAGGGGGATGCACTTGTACTGTGAAGCTATTAAGCGCCATCTGTACATTCAATGAGCTCTTAGGTGGGGGAGGGTAGTTTGTTCAAATGAAATGGCAAATGAGCGTCATCAGGGTCATCGCTGTCATAACATATAAATGGGATTTCAAACGCTAAGCATTCCTTATACATATAGATTTCAGTCCCTGTCTGTTTAAATTTCTATCACGTGACATGACAGCACTGGTGACATTTCAAGCGTGCAAGTGACTGGAACAGAATGTGCAATTCTGCAATCATGCCCCCATAAAGTTTTCTATTAAAGGTGACAGGCCCTTTGGCTTTAAGCAGAAGGCCAAGGAATTGTCTTTCACTTACCATAACATCCCGTATATGTGTACTTCTTTATATATACTTGCTGAAAGGTTTATCTTGTTCTCTTTGCACTAGTTCTTTTTATTTCACACATTTCTTTTCCCAGAGTGAGTCTTCAAAACATCAACCAATTCACCTCATTCTCATGGCAACCATTTTGCTTATTACATCAAGCAGAGGGTGGGAAGAGGGTAATTAGTCACTCAGTACTTGTGGGAAAGTATCTTTCCAGACCCGTTTGTCCATTTTCAATGCTTTCAAAACTCGGGGACATCTTCATTTTTTCCAGTTTCTGACTGACTACCCTGTTCCCTTGAGAATAAGGTGAACAATTCATTCCCTTTTAACTTATCAACATATTTCTGTTCCCCTGCAGGGTGATTAAAAGCTCCGTCGTCCAGTAGGCACGATGATAGCCACAGGCGGCCTCCTGAGGATCTCCCGACGCCAGGATTCGCTGCGTGCCAAGAACCGGGCAGAGAACAAGAGAAGGAGGAAAGCCAGGAAAAAGAGGAAGAATGACGTGGTGGTGGTGAAGGGCAAGTTGAACCTGTGCTCTGTCTCAGGATTAGCAGCAGCAATCGGAGTGATGGTCTTGATGGTGGGCATAGCCATGGCTGTCCTGGGCTACTGGCCCAAAGGGAATCCGGCGAAACAGTCAGGCAATGTGGACAAAAACTCTCAACAGGGTTCCAACTTTATAAGCAATAATAAGCTGCAGACACAGCTGAATAACAGTGATGCTGCAGGTAACTCCACCAAGCCCATTTCTCCTGTTTCCCAACCCGCTGGGTTCTTGGGAGGCTTGTTCACCGACTACCAGTACCCAGACAACCTCAAAGTGTTTGGGCCGCTGGTCATGGGCATCGGCATATTCCTCTTTATCTGCGCCAATGCCGTGCTCCACGAGAACCGTGACAAGAAGACCAAGATCATTAACTTAAGGGACATCTACTCCACGGTCATCGACATCCACAGCCTGCGGTCCAAAGACTGTTCTCCATTCAATGGGCTGCTCAGCTGTTCGCAGTCCAGGGCCGGAGACAAACCGGCCACATATGGTACTTCTATGCCTTCCAGAGGCTCCTGGCCTTCCACTCTGTCCTGCAAAGGCCTGGACTTCAGGAGACCATCATGTGCTAGGAAATGCAGTTGGTCAAGGGAGAGGCAGTCATTCACTGATACAATATACAGCATTTACAGGGACCAGGCCAGGTTCGAGGAACCAGCGCCTACTCCCAAAGAGTGGGAAACCCGCTCCATAGTCGCTTCCTCGGTCAACGCATTCACTTTACCCGTGATCAAGCTCAACAACCGTGAAATGGAGGCCAGAGAAAGAGATTCCGCTGGCGATGCCCCCTGCAGTCCAGAAAAGGAACTGCAGCCATCATCATGCCAGAGCTCGGGAGAGCTTATTGGCACGTCCGTGCAAACAAAAGCAGAAGTGTCAAGGGCAGCCTTGTCAGTGTCCCAGGACTCCAAACTCTCGGGTGAAGTTCAAGTGGGATCCAGAGAGCACCAGCAGCAGCAGCTGCTGCAGCCTAGCCCTGGGGTCAGGATCCTGGGGTCCCACCTGTCCCTGAACGCTCTTTCTGACCTCGGCGCCGGACGTCATGAAGAAAGGTCGCGGAGGTTCAGCTGTCCCAGGCTGGACCGCTCGGGCAGTAAGGGCTACATCAAACTGGCTGAGCTGGGAGGAGATTCGTTCGAGGCCCCAGATGGGGCACCGGAAACAGGACCTGGAGAGGCAGTGATGCATAGGGAGGGGCGTGTCATGAGTGCGCAAACCCTCCCCTGTAACTCTCTCGCACAACTTCAGATAGATGTTGTGCCATCAAACTCTTGTGCAAGCGATGCAGATGTGGAGCCAAAGGCAAATCTCTAAAAGGCAGGAGGAGCCATGAAAGCAAGATCTAGTCTTTAACTGTTCAGGCTTAGAAACCATTAGCCATTTTCATGCGTTACCAGGGTGTGGACACTATTGTCAGTGAGCCTGTAGCATATTCAAGCGAAAATTTTGATAACGTTTGTACAGAACTCAACACTCCTAAGTACATATAAGTATATTTGAAGAAGGTGTATAAGACACTGGAGCCTCAATCCAGAGGAGCTTGTCACATTTTTGTGCGAGGTTGCAGTCAGTAGATTACTCCAAGAGTAGAAACAAGTCGTTCTTGTGCCTTTCTATGATCTGTTATATGCTCTTTTGTCTTACACGGAAGTAGTGTTGCCTGTTGAGTAATTTTAAATGTAATAATTAACGAACAATTAATAATCCATGAACAGTTTAACCTAACAGAGTTTATTGATGTGTTTTCCTGGACGTTTCACCTACTTTTGTTGCACAGATGACACTCTTGGGGTTTGAATGGAATATCTCTTTACAGTAGATAGTCAAAAACTGTGGGTTACTATCTTTCATGTTCTCTTTTTGATGTACAGCCTATAATTATGCAACCTCATGTGTTTTCCGTTTCACACTTAGTACCTGGATATTGTTGTATAATCAAACAGCAATAAGTGCTAGAGCTGAATTCTCAGGTGTCACCGGGCTTGCAAACAATGAAGGCCATAAATGAAAACATTTAGCTTTTTTTGTTCTTAGAGAAAACTTCTTGTTTTGCTTTGGGATTTTGAGTGTACGTCCTAACAATGTCATATACAAGTGTCACTGATCAAGAGTTAATAGTTAAAACAATAAAAAGAATAGGATTCAAATTTATTTCTGTTTATTCATTTCAGTGTTGTTGCCTTTAATGTTCTAACTACGCATTGCTTTATTCTCTTGCTCTAGTCTATACTGACACCTGGTGGTGATGAGCAGTAGTACAGTTTTACACTAAGGGTGAATCTCAAATGGCCACCTATTCCCTACATAGTGCACTATGTAGGACATAAATAACTGCATATATACCCCAATAGTGTATTATATGTCAAAATAAAGTCATTTATATTCAGCCAAAGCTGCACGACTCCCTGTCTAACATTTAGAGCATGTATTTCATGACCTATGCTGTGCACTTTAGAGGGAGTAGGGATTCTTTCAGTTGAATTAATTGTGGGATGTAAAGAACTGAGCACATCTACTTTATTACTGTTCTTAATCAGATTTAATAATATAGTAACGACAGTTGTGCAATGTATTTTCTGCTATTTTGCTACATGAGAGCAGAACCCATGTAAATGTAAAAGTTTGGAGATTTTGTCATGTAATATTTTGACTGAAATGAGTTATAGCAGAAGTGCAGCATTTCTGTATTCCAACTGAAATTTTATTCCCTGGTTAAAGCAGACTTTTACAGGATTTGATGCATGACTGGATTTAAATTGAGGAGCTTTTATACTTTCACTTTGGTTGAATTCTAAGGGACTTTCCGTCTTATCAGAGCATTAGTAGGCCTGTCTCTGTTTGAGCAAGAGGACAGATTTTTGGGACTTTTGCCACTAATGGATGAATCAACGTTTAGTCTGCTTTTATCATGATGTTGAATCATTATGAGGATGAAGTTGGCTTCTCATTAGATTCTTATTCAAATTTTTTGTGGAATTGTCTTGAAAATGATTTCATTTTATTTTTCAAATAATGAGCTGGTGAATGAGATCTCTGCTATTCACAGTGTTTACTAATATGCATTCACTGTCGATTAACTTTTGTAAGTCTATACTATTTTACACATACATACACGTATTAAAATTTCTCATTTATTTCCAGAAAAAAGAGACAGAAGCTATATTACAACCCTGTTTCTAAAAAAGTTGAGACACTGTGCAAATGTAAATAAAAACAGAATGCAATGATGTGCGAATAAGAGTTAAACAGTTAAAAATATCAAATGTTGAAACTGAGACAGTTTATTGTTTTTTGAAAAAAATACATGTCCATTTTGATTTTGATGCCAGTAACACATTTCAAAGAAGTTAGGATGGGGGCAACAAAAGACTGCTAAAGTTGTGTAATTATAAAAAACACCTGGTGAAACATACACAACTAATTAGGTTAATTGGCAACTGTTCAGTAACATGATTGGGTAAAAAAAGAGGATCTCAGAGAAGCTGAGTCCTTCAGAAGTTAGGATGGGGAGGGTTTCAAAACTCTGCAAAAGACTGAGCAGGCAATTAGTGCAACAAATCAAAAATAACATTTCACAACATAAAAAAGCAAAAACTAGTCATTAAGTAATATCAATAAAAGATTCAGAGAATCTGGAGAAATCTCTGTGTGCAAGGACAAGACCAAAAACCAATATTGGCTGGCTGCGATCTTTGGGCCTGCAGGTGGAACTGCATTAAAAACAGACACGATTCTATAATGGAAATCATTGCATGAGCTCAAGAATACTTCTGAAAACCATTGTGTGAACAACGCCGCCGTCTTCTCTGGGCCCGAGCTCATTTAACATGGACTGAGGCAAAATGGAAAAGTATCCATGTGATCTGATGAATCAAAATTTGAGATTCGTTTTGGAAATCATGGACACTGTGTCCTCCAGGCTAAAAAGGAGAGTGACCATCCAGCTTGTTATCAGTACACAGCTCAAAAGCCAGCAAGCATGCATGATGGTATGGGGTGCATTAGTGCACATGGAATGGTTGAGCTGCACATCTGTGAAGGCACCATTATCGCTGAATGATATACGTATATATACCGGTTCTGGAGCAACATACGCTGCCATCCAGACAATGTCTTTTTCAGGAAAGGCCTTGCTTTTTTCAACAAGACAATGTCAAACCGCATTCTTCATGTATTACAACAGCATTGCTCTGTACTAAAAGAGTCCAGGTGCTAAACTGGCCTGGTGCATTATGAAATGTAAAATATGACAAAAGAGACCTTTGAGCAGCTGAAATCCTGTATCAAGTGAGAATGTGAAAACACTTCACTTTCAAAACTCCCAACGCTCCCAAACACTTACAGAGTGTTGTTAAAGAAGGGGTGATGCAACACAGTGGTAAACATGCCCCCGTCCCAACTTTTTTGAAACATGTTGACGGCATCAAAATCAAAATGGGCATATATTTTAAAAAAAAATACACTTTCTAAGTTTCAACATTTGATACGCTGTCTTTGTACTATTTTCAATTCAATATAGGGTTTAAATGATTTGCTCATCACTGCATTCTGTTTTTTTTTGTTTTTTTTTGTTTTTTTGCATTTTGCATTTTGCATAGCGTCCCAACTTTTTTGGAAACGGGGTTGTACTACGACACTCTACTATTCCTCTCAGTATTACTCATTTGCCACAGTGCGTTCCGAAAAACTATTTTAAACTATTATTTAATTCACAACAAACTCCATCATCATAAGAGATAGTGGCGTTTTAGTGTGTCTATATTTGTACCGTTTCAATAAAATCACATCTTGTTGATGTGTTGTCGGTTTCCTTCTGTTCGCGTCCAATAGGTGGCGAAACGTCTTAGGCCGCGTCCCAATATGCTTACTCCCTTTCTAGAACACTAAGGTAGTGCGCTGAACTGTGGCCGCCGGCTGTGTTATACATGTGATCTTGTGTTCTACAACGGCCCACAGAGGAAGGCCACATTTCTACTCATTAGCCAAGGGCTCTAGAACACGTGCGCTGTAGAAAGCGAGTACGCTTTAGAACACACCAAGTGCTCCTATTGGGACGCGACCTTACAAAGGGCGCCATCTGTGCGGTCCATCTTGTGGGCGAGATTAAGATTTAAGGCGGTTCAAAGACACGTTGCGTCTCTCCAGCAGCCAATGGCGTTGAAGGGAGCTGATGAGTGGGCGTGGCTTTAAAGTTCCGCCCGAGAAGGAAGCCTGTGTGCCTGAGGATCAAAGCTGGACTCTGCTCAGGTGAACGAAACGAGGAGAAAGTGCAAGAAGCGCTCGGTGGTGGGTGCAGTTTCTGTTTTTCAGCGCTGACACTTGTGAGCGGGACCCTCTGCGAAGCGAAGCCAGGTGATGTTATTATAACGAACTTTGGACGTATTTATAACGAACTTCTAACTCTGCTAAGTTCCGTGTGGAAATGTAAACAACACAGTAAAGAGAACGAAGCTGAGGCTGAAGTCAGCTTCTTTTTCGCAGCTTCTGTCCGAATTTTTCGTTCCACCTTAAATGCTGCAGCAGTTACAAGCACCAGAATGTAACTGCTGCAGCATTTTAAGGTGGAACGGGAAAATTAGAACAAGAGGCTGGCGAATAGGAAGCTGACTTCAGCCTTGTGTGAATAGAACAGTTATTTCTGCAGGAGAGGGACATAGTCTAGAACAGTGCTGAGGTCAAAGTGTTGTTTCTGCAGTGAGAGAACCTCTAAAGTAGAAGTAAAAGTATCTACCAAACTACCAAATTGCACATCCAGCATCTGCCAGCAAAGGAGCTGAAGTCTGTTAGCCGCTTCTTCCCTTTATCTTTTTGGGAGCTGAACTGAAATGTATTGCTAAAGCTACAGAGTGTACGATATAAAGGGGAACTCCACCAATTTTCAAAAATTCTGCGAAGTTAAATGTTTGAGATGTAAACAGAGTCATTCCGAGTGGTTTGGTGTGAAATGCTTCGTTCTAGAGAAACTTACCGAGTCAGGATTGTTCACAGTGGTGCTGATAGGAACCAGACGTCGGAAGAGTTTAATGCCTCTAAAAGCTCCCTCATAGAAAGTCATTACATGAAATGGTTATGAATTCTCAGCCTGATGTCTGAAACATTGTTTAATGATAGTTTAGTGATAAAAGTTTGGCTTAAAATATGTTTTAATCTATTTCTTTTAATCCAGTCAATGCAGAGGGACACATGCAGGACATTGTAAGGCAAAATAGTCCCCAAAGAAATTTTTTTTTTTCAGATTTACCACTATTTCTACCACCATCAACATTACATATAAAAAGTCAAAAGATGTGTAGATTAATTGGTGGTTTAGATAGTAAATAAATGGCTATATTTGTGTTGTAGACATTGTGACCCCTGGTTCCTATCAGCACCACTGTAAAGAAATCAGAGTCTGTAAGTTTCTCTACTATTAACCATTTAACATCAAACTACTCTGAATGACTCTGTGTACAAGGACTGAACTATTCAGAAATTTTGAAAAATTGGTGGAACTACCCTTTAAGCATCCAGATGCAGTCACAAATATAGCAGAATGTGCTTGAATGTGTGAGCTTACTGTTCAGGTTCATGTCCTTTTATGCTAGTTTGTAAAAATGCAGAGATCAAATTCTTTCAGCTACGTCTGCCTTATGTGTGTTTTTTGTACTGAACATGTTGCTTGTTTCCTTCGACCGTCTCGGACCTTGGGGCCTGCTGTTTTGGATCACGAACTTGTGGATCCTGTCATCTCGTCTGGTGGGGTAAGTTCACTTTTCCAGGAAATCCAGGCTACGTTCATTGCCAGTGTACAGATTTGCCAATGACAACCATCAATACCGTTCATTTTCTAGGAAGTTTGCCACATATGTGACTCAAGGGCTTGGATGCTCCCTCAGTGTGTGCTTTGTGGTCAGGGATGGTCTTTGAATTTCGGGCAAAACCATCCCTTCTGATGTTAGACTATTTTTGGAATAGGAAACCCCCACTGCTTACCAAAATCGTTCTGAAACTAGTAATTATCAGTCGTGTTCCTCTGCTACTTCTGATCTGCTGTGCGTTTTGAGATTGCAGTTCTTAATAGTATCTCAAGATATTTGATTCATCGGCATCATCTGGCATTTAATGAGAGTGTGTTTTAACAGCTGCTGTGAGTGTTCGTGTTTTTCGGTCAAGTGATCTCCGTCTGATGTGTCAGAAGGGCTGGCAGTCGGTAGGAAAAGGGAAGTGATCCCTCTTTGTCTCTGGCTTTCATTTCCCGTCTGAAGTTATCTCAGTGTGCTGATGCCGTACCAGCTTTTTTAGCTTTAATCTTTACAGAGAATTCATAAAAGCTGGGAACGAGCACGGTTTCACAGTAAGACAGAAGGATATGGTTGAAATGCTGCTGGGTTATTTTAATGTTCAGTTATCTGTGGCATTACATAGTCTAATTGAAATGTATGGTGAGGGAGCTGCACGTGATATTAGAGAGAGACTAGATTTAATGTCATGTTCTGAATAAGACAGGACATTTTGAGCCTTTGGTCTCTCTGTTTGGTCCGTATGCTGTTGCTATTTAAAAACTCTTCGTTTTGAACAATTTTTTATGAGTACCTGCCCAGCTAGGCCTTTTGAAAGGCTTGTTCAGGAATAACTAAATGAGCCAGATTAATTTATAGCTGATTATGATCTTTATAAGTGGGTTGTAACTGCAGAGTAAATGGAAGTCTTTCGTTTGAAATCATGCTCTGTTTTTCAAAAGTTTCCAGCTTCAGTTTTGTCTCTGTTTTATCAAAATGTTTTTTTTTCTTTTTATGCAATTTGGAAGTGTCAGCAGTAACTTGCTGTACCCTGTACCTTGTGCGAACGTTTGGACCAGTGGACCAATGATCCAAAATGACTTGGAATAAAATCTTATTACATAACAGGGGAATTCTGAACACAGTTTTGTCAAAGAATCCTTCATAATTCAGTGGTAGAGTTGATTGAGAAAGTCATTCAGAGTGATTTGATGTGAAAATGCATTGTAGAGAAACTTATCAACTTGGATTTTATTTTCTGTCCAAAATGACCAATCAACCTGCACATAACTGGAAAACAAAAGTTTCCTTTGGGGACTATTTTGCTCTAGAACACACTTCATGTACCTCTCCGTCATGAATGGCTTTTAAATAATATGTTTTGGGCCAAAACTATTGTAAAACAATACCTCCGGCATCAGGCAGCTTATTCACAACCATTTCATATAATACATTTCTGTGATGTAGCTTTTAGAGGCTTTAAGCACTGTGGATGTCTGGTTCCTATCACCACCACTGTGAACAATGCTGACTCACCAAGTTTCTTTACAACCGATGATTTCACATCAAACCACTCTGAATGACTTTGGTTACAACTCAATGATTTAATTATGCAGAAATTTTGTAAAATTTATGGAATTTCCTGTTTTCTTCTCCTGCAATATTTGGCCTTCATTACTAGGACTCAATAGAGTGACATATGAATGAGCAAACATGTTTTTGTACTTTTCTTATGGCAGATGGAAGGTGAGAGGTAATATGTGTCCCTTTCTGTCCTTGAGATCGTTGCCCTAAAGGTGAAACGTCACGTGAATGAAGCGTCATTACATTTTTGCACTGTTATCAGGTCTGCAGGTGATAAGGTGCTGCTCAAAGGTTGAAGGTGTCCGTAGTCCACGTTCCTCTGTTCTTCAGACGATATATGAGATCAAGAGGGACGGGAAGTTCTCAGTGCTGACTCTTCTGGTCTTCAGCTGAGTTGGCAGTGCCTAGTTTCACCAGACACTAGACTTTGCCCAATTGAGCAGGTCTTGGAGCTAAGTGAGCACTTTTTCTTCCACCACAAGTCACTGAGACCAGTGTAGGGGGACATGTGAATGCTGTGCGTGGTGCTGTTGAGATAATAAAAAAGAAAAACATAGCCACAGTTGTATCTAGCCACAGTAGTGATAAGGAAGCTCCGATTGACCCATCTCACCTCTGTGGATGAGCTGGACTCAATGGCATGAAGCTCTTTTTGCCCATAAAAAGAAATGCCGCTCGGGAAGCAAAAAGCCCTTATCACTGAGTATTAATAGCAGAGAGAGATAGACTGGTCTGAACTGGCATGTCTTGAAAAGCCTTATGAGTGTGCTGAGGTGTTTGTACTGGTGAAGGTGATACATTGGTGCCAAGAATGATGACGTTTTCCACACTGGAGTGACTTTCCAGGCATTGCTTATTGGTTACCCAAATGATGCGCAAAGGGTCTGTTTTCCAGGAATTGACTATTGGCTGTGCTAAGATAAGACATTCTGCAATACATACTTGGTTTCAAAAGTTTGGAATTACTTATAATATTAATGATTTTTATTATTTTATGCACAATAGCTTCTGTAATGTGCTGTAGTTGTAAATAATATACATATAGCAAGACCCCAATAGATAGTTTTATATGTTTTATGTAGTGTTTAATGTATTGTGAGAATAACCAGATGTTATTCAATGACAAATAATATAAGGTAACTGCAGTTATAAACAATGCATAATGATGGTGTGACAATTTAAATATAGCACTGAAGCTCAGTAGCACTGTTTAATCAGATCACTATTTTGCAGACATGCTGCTTAGCAGTCTCTTATTCTCAAATAAAATGTGTATTGTATAATTAGATCAAATCAAAACACTTTAGCTCATAAAATATTGATAATCAAGTTGAACTGTGACCTCAGGATAGAAAATTGTTACAGACCAGAAAATATGTGTCTTGTCACACCGGTAATTATACTGTTTACAGATGCTTTAAGGTTTGATTAACTGTCTGAAAGACATTTGGATAGTCCACTTTAGATGCTTTGTAGATAATTTACTTTCAAGTTACATTCAACTAAATATCTACTAAATTGACCATAATTTTCTTTAAAAATTTAAATCTAAACCTGACTCTAATCCTAACTTTAACCTCAACCCAAAACCTAAACCCTGGTCCAAATCCTAACCTTAACCCCACCACTGTTTAGAATCAACTGAGTTTCAACAGATAGTTTGTTAACAATCTGAACATCTGAAGATAATCTACAGGGGACCGTTTATTTTATTCAAAATGCACTGTAATTATTATAACTTCATTCATGTTTCTTCTTAGAATCATTCTGGACTAAGGGTGTAATGATACACATGTTCTCATTGTCAATATGATTTTCATTTAATTTTTTTCTTAAAATTTGCTACACTTTTAAACCTGGACACATTAGCAATTTCTATTTATTTATTTATTCATTCATTTATAGGTTTGCACTTATCGTTTACACATTTATCCCAAACAAAATTGTTTTTTATGGTGTTGCAAGCTTTCTAACTATTGAATGATGTCGTATTTGTGGTTCGACGCTTGACTACTACTAGCTCAGGTCCGGCCTGTCATTAGCAGCCTTGTCACCTTGTCTGCTATAGTAAATATAAAGGTCATGATAGAGAGGAAATTAAACCAAACATATCAGGTGTGCTTGAGTCTGTGTTATCTTAGTTTGATTAACATGGTATACAGAAATGTTGGTTCTGTAGGTCTTATCTTATTTCTGCCACAGCACTCATTATTCAGAGGTTGTCAACTTTGTATTCCATTCAGTGTGTCGAAAGCCCTCGTTTATTTCCTTAGAATAGTTTTTAATGCATGTGCTATGAACCTCCCGTGAAATAACCTGATGGATTACATGCAGTAATACCAGGAGTGTAGGGCATTATTAAGTATGAGTGACTGTAATAGGCATGTCTGAGTTTGTAAGTTGAAAATAACTACATTATGTTTGTTTCCAAGCAAACAGAACATTAATCTTGTAATATAAACATATTCTTGCATATATAGTGTATTGAATTGTGTATTTTGAGTGGTTTTAAGTCTGATTTCTGCAGTGGATATTACTTAAGACTTCTGACTGTGTGTCTTATGATGTGACAAAAGTGCTGACCTGTTTTTTGAGGTATGCGCGTTAGTCTGCTCAAGCGGTCATGTGTGCTTGAGGTTGTTACACTTGCTGTCTCATCATATTATTATTAACCAGAAATAACTGGGGCAAAGGGCAAAATGACACACACACAGTGCCCCACAAAATAACAGGTTCTGAATCAAATAAATGTAATAAACCAAGTGAATGTAGGTCACTGTCAGACTAGTTAAATGGTTAATGCTTTGCACATCAGTTCACCCACTGATCTCGAGTGGACAGCAGGAACACACTCATCTGTGAATGAAATGGCTACGCTACGTTAGCATTCACTACCATCAGTTCTGCATTTTTTCCAAAAAAGAAGGGACTTCGAATCTATACACTGCCTAATTTGCAAATTTTTTGTGATATGATGAATCAGTGGCTATTAATATTGGACTGTGTTGCAGTTCATCTGGTACAGGCTACCATTCGAAATTGCTCTTAAGGTGTGAGTTTTGTCATAACTTTATTGGTAAGCCACAAGTAAGCACAGATAACGCAACAGACAGTGCAAAACATGCTAACGTCATCCTATTAAGCTGAATGGCTGAATCAGGGAGTCGGGGACTGAGTACACAGCGGAAGTTACAGGCTGAGGTCCTCCAATAGGAGAGTAATATTAGAGTGTAATATGAAAAGAGACTGGTCCGCAGCTATTACTACTTGTTATTTATATTGTGAATATATTGTTCAATAAAGCATTTGTAACATCACAGATGTCAGTGGGGGTGTGTAGGACGCATGTATGAAGAAAAAGACTTCAAACTTGACTTTGAGGTGAAACAACATTTAGCACTGTTTTTGTTGAGCCAGAGTAGCTGTTGTGTGCTTATGTGTAGGGTTATGATCAGAAAGCAATATTGCCACATGTTTATCTGTATATTGTTCTGTTCTGTTTTTGATATTTTGCCCAAAAAATGTTTCTGATTTACTTTGGTTGTTGTTATATATGGTTATTTAAAAGTGAAGGAACATATTAAGCTGCGTTTAACATACAAAAATAGATTTACTTAGGCAACTTTGATATACATTTTTGGCCATATCACCCACTACTGGTTACTATTCCGATTAAAGGAATAATTTGGCAAAAAATCAGATTTACTCAGCTTTCCACTTACCCCAGATTACAGCTGGGCAGTATGACGATACAATAATTATGATATTTATCGTTACATTGTGATGTGTAAATTACATCACAATATGTTTGTATGAGCACATCTTGTATATCGTCAGCACTTAAAAACACTTTTCAACTGCATGCTTGGTTACAAAGAGAGTATAATTTGTATTGTTTGTATTGGATTTCGTGCAAAGAAATGTTAAAGATAAGTAATTGATTTCCTAGTTTTTGTCAGTATTTTTTAAATGTGGCCCTACTTTGTCTGCACCTACTTATCAGACATCAGAAAAGAAAAATATATGACATATCATGATGAGTTCTTGAAGTGTTGTGATTTTGCCATATCGCCCAGCTCTAACCCAGATGTAGTCAATCAATCAAGACATGTTTGGAGCCCAAATTTTACTTAATTTGCTTAGAACTGGAGCTACAAGGCTAATGTTGCTAACAAACACTACAGCTCAATAGTCACCCAAATAGCCCAAATTGTTTCTGTAAAAATACATGCCCAAAACTTTTCTCAACCTGCTCCAACTTCATCCAGGCCTTCATTAAGGTCATGCAGACTTGCTGATGTGGTTTAGAACACAGTGAGATTCAAAAAATAAATAAATAGGGTAGGTGGAAAATTTAGCTCTTGCAATGAAAAATCACGTTACCCATTCCACCCTTTTTGGATTATCAGTTATTTTGTTTTCTATTTTTATTTGTTTGTTTTCTATTATTATTTTAATTTTGTACAACCTTTTACATTAAAAATCCAAACTTGTTTTATGTATGTTTTTGTGAGCTCTTTATACAGGACATCAAACAATGCCATCACCCAGTACCCATGTTAGTGAATAAAATGCCCCAAAAATTGGCGCTTAAAGCATTAAAGTAAGTACCTTTCTTCCCGGATCACATGCATGTGTTTCTATATGGCCATGAGAAAAGCTTTTACAATGACAGCTAGATTACAAAGGCTGCTCAAGATAAGTCATGATGTTCAAGATGATCTTTTTGTTGTTTTTCCACTGTAAGCTTCACCAGATGAAGTGTAACTTTTTGTTATTCTCTGCATCCTCTTTGAGATGTTATTAGTTTGTTGTCCTTCACACTGTCCACAGCTGCTGTGTCATGTAGAGAATGTACAGGCTACACTTATGTCTGTTATGCAGAGGTTAGAGGCCACATATTATTTATGAAGTCAGAACTCATTGCTAAGAACTCATAACTAAGCATAAAGATCAGTCACACACGGGTCATGTGCCGCAACCAGTGAGTCCAAATGTTATCAGCCTTTTATCTCTCATTTTATAGTTCAGGCTGATCTTTCACCATCTGATGTAGTACTTGCTGAAAGTCAGATTAAGGTTAAGTTTCTTTCATCTTGAGTTCTAAGTATTAGTTTAATTTTTTATGCTCATGTAAGACGTCCAGACTTGGTGGACTTTGCCACTGATAGCCTAGGGAACACTCAGTGATGGTTATTTGCTATTAGAACTGCAAAGTGTGTTGTTCCTTAACCATTATTACAACATTGGCCTTGGCAGTATGATGTTGTTGAAGTCTGCAATATGCAAATGAGCCATAAACCAATCGCTTAATGTTGTACTGTGTGCTCTGTTTTTTTTTTTGATTTTTACCCAATTTTCTCCCCAATTTAGTCGTTTCCAATTCCACCCGCTAGTTAGGACTCCCCCAATCGCATGATGCTATCAATGCTAGGAGGGTGAAGGCTAACACAGGCTTCCTCTGAGACCTGTGAAACCAACCACCGCTTCTTTTCGAACTGCTGCTCACGCCACGTCATTGGACAGCCGAACGCGCTCGGAGGAAAGCGCCAACCGCCAGATCTGTTATGTCAGCTAACAGACGCCTGCGCTGACTAGCATCGCGTTGAGTGATGGGGGGAGAGGGAGGGGCCATCCTACCCACCCAGAGAGAGGCCAATTGTGCTCTCTCAGACTCCCGGCTACGGATGGGTGTAGCATCACCAGGGATCGAACTCGCGATCACCTGATGATAGGGCCAACGCTTAGACGGTTGTGCCACTCGGGAGCCCTGTACTGTGTGCTCTGAGTATTATGACCAATTACAGATGTTCTGTGGATAAATCAAAGCCTATGCTCATTGCTACTCCAACAAACATTTAGTCAAAATTTGATCACTTCATCTCAAGGCTTGACTAATGTGCTTTCAGTATTTTGGAAAGTGTAACACAATAGCAATGTGTAGCAATATAACTGCAGTATGGTGTTTCGCAGAAATGAAAGAGACAAAAAGCCAAAATTTTCACAGTTTTGAGCGTTGTTGTTGAGGACGTTGGAGTTTGTGACATGTAGCTTGCATGCTGCAACCATTTTAGTAAGTTATATGTTAGCTCTGATTGTCCTGATTTTCAGTTTCAGCCAAGGATTTTCATTTTGAAAAATTGACTGGATGCTTGTTTAGGGTTATATTAAGTTACAGTTTCAGTTACAGATAACCTTCTCAGCATTCTCTATTCAGGGCTCTGTATCATGATCCAGGGCACATTATTTCTTGCTCACCCAGTTAACTGTTAAGCTTAGTTGGATGTAACCCTTGTAGCAGTAGCGTCAGCATTGTTATTAATGCTTTACTTTGTACATACTTCTGTAGTATCTTTTTCCTTCTTTGGTGACTTCTCCTGTTTTACTTGATTGGCTGATCATCATAAACCTCACGCTTTCGTGTGCACATGCACAAGGATTAGTCACAGACTGAGTGTATAAATCTGGATTAACAGAGAAAGTTGTTAACCGTGGTAGTAAAACAAGTTAACCATGTCGGTGTTTGTTGGGTTTAGTGAAGATAAAGTCTGGTCAAAAGGCTTGAGCCTACTTCATTAACCAGACACTAGATCCACTTCTCGTTGTCCAACTTCTAGCCAATCTTTTCTTTTTCTTCTCTGTTTTTTGGCTTATTAACCAGTAGCTTTTTCCAGGTGTTGGTTGATGACTGTAACTAATCCCAGGCTGCCACGAGGAGAGGTGTTGAAAGTGTTAAACAAACACATTGACATATGTAAAATCACTACTTATTGTATTAGTGTCATTTGTATTTATTCTAATATTGTTGTTTTTTCAGAGCTAAGAACACGTACCGCCCAGACAAGGAGTTTTGTACAAAACAAGAGTTTTGTAGTATTAATTTTTTTTTAGCTTTTTAATTTTAATTTTCCCAGGTGCTTAAAAACTTTGCACCATGATGTATGTCGATATTTATTGCAAAAAACAATATGGCTTTTTCCCCCACTGTTGTTCATCCTTTTATACTGTAATGAAACCTGTTTGGTAAAAGAGCCTGAAGCTGAATAGTACCTGAGGCAAAAGCTAGTTTTCAGCTAGTTCTGTCTTAACTTCAGTTCTGTAGAAAGTAAAGAAAAAGAAGGAATGATGGGAAAATTATAATCTTGCAAAAAAAAAAAAAGGTTCTGGGTCGGGGACTTTTCAAATCTTGCTCTCTCTTTCTCTCTTTCTCTCTCTCTCTCTCTCTCTCTCTCTCTATTTCTCTCTCGCTCTCTCGCTGTCTGGCTACCTGCCACACAGCTAATGTTACGGCCTGACCTGTGGATAACAGTTTCTTTGTCGTGGTCTTGCAGCATCTCGGTGTCGTGGTGGCACAATACAGTTTAACTTGAACCAAAACATGAGCTCCAACATTTGGAACTTGGCCTCAGTGGTTTACAGTCAAGTTACTTGAGGTTCACAGTAAAGGAGGAAAAACAATTGGTAGAACTTGCAGAGTAACTTTAACATCTTATGTGGTTATTAGGCCTGTACCCTTAACAGAGTTACTCAGGCAACTGTGTGGAAATTATCCGTGGTAAACTGTTCAAATGAGTTGGAGTATTTTTCTCTCCTTTGCTTTATCGTTTGTCCTGTAATTTTTCAACATTTTGTTACACTGAAGCAGATGCAGGAGAAAATGCAGCCATACCACCTGAGTTGTGTCTTAATTAAGAAAAAAAGTTGTGTCAGTAAACGTTGTGGTTGTAGTACACCATCGTCTTTACTTAGGTTGTAATTGGTGTAGTAAGAAAGTGCGGAACTGTGAAAAGCACACAGACCTTACCGTCTGAAGGTTTTTGGCTGCTTAGCTCAGCCCTTTACCTTCTTCTCTGAAGCCATTTTGTCTGAGGCCATTTGTAACAATCTGTTTTTCCCATGAATGACAGCTGTTTAGCCAGCGCAGCTGTGTTACTAGAACAATTTAACTTTAACTTAAGTAAAATTCTGTTATGTTTACATGTGGGAACACTGCTTTTTTGCTATGGTTTGCATTAAATAAATCCATAAATGAACAACTTTTTTATTTTTTACCGTTATTAGGGGCTGTTACCGTGTTACAAATATATGTCACCAGACACAAACCCTAGTCCATTTTGATTTACAGATAGATAGAAAAACAGATTTGTTCTGCTATGCCAAACTTCCACTGATGTCTTCATTATCAAGAGTGACAGGGTGACCTGGACTGTCCAGATTGGGGATCGTTGCTCTGTTTTCTTACCCTTAGACTGCAGATGAACGGAATGATCAGAATCTTTTTTCTTTAAAGGAATAGTTTAGTGAGGAATCGAATGCACACAGTTTCCTCCTTACTGCGAATCCCAAATCAGGCTGAATTGTGTCTGAAGTTTGCTTCTTTAGTTTTGCACTGGAGCTGTGAGGCTAATGTAGCCAGGTTAAACTGCATACATAAAAACACTTGCCTTAATCATCACTCACCTCCGGTGCAAAACTAAAGAAGCTAATTTCAGACACCAAACACGTCTTGGCTGATTGACTACATTTGGTTTAACGAGGAAAATTATCACATGTATTTCTTGCCTGAACTGTCCGTTTAAAGAAAGCCCTTGAATTCACACGGATGTGCATCATACTGCATGTCATACTGAGTTAACAGCTGTGCGTAAGCAACGGCCAGGGTGAAGGTCAGCTCAGGCTGAATTATTCTGTGAGGCCCCCTGGTGGAATAGACATATTACTAAAAATACAGTCTAATCCAAAAAAAGGAAAGAAAAGAAGAGGAAAAACAAAAAGTGTCTGGAGGCCAGAAATCAGGCGACGTCTGCTCTTACTCATTCTGCTGACTGTCACTTTTTTCCTCTCTCTCTTTGATGATTCAGTGGGTTAAGGGTCAATGAGTTTGTTCAGTGATGGCAGTTTTTCTGAATTGCAAATTATAGATTTCCTACTGCTGGCGGACTTTCCAGTGACTGGTCAACAACCTGTTTTCATCATTGTGTAGTGCATAACTGGGTGTATCTTGCCACAACTGGATTTTTTTCTGTTTGAGCAGCTGTACTCACCTTTGCTGATGTGTGCTAAAGTATTGTAGGCTTATGATGATGATGATTAGATATGATGTTGCAACATTTGAAATATTAAATGAAAGCCACTGTAGCTGAAAGTGTCCAGTTCATTAAGGGATAAGACTTTATAATCACCTTCTTATGCTCAGGGATTTAAAGTACAGTTGTTATCTGATAAAGAAATAATTGTCTCCCGCAGGACTGCGCACACAAGCAAAACCGGCAGGTACTCAGGAAGGTAGCTCTGTACATAAAATTCTAGGTAGGATGTTTAGATGGCTTAAATCTCCAGCATTAAAATTACAAAACTAAAGTTCTTTGCCAACTTCTTGTTTGAATTTTCCAGTTCAACCTTAAATGGTGCAGGTACATTCTGGCACCTACGGCACTTGCACGGCGTCAGATTGCAGGAATAGCCGATAAATCATTTTTACAGTGCATTTATTTATACTTGTATAAATTGAATGACAGAAAAGCATTCAGCATGACTTACCACACTTGGCATTAGTTTACCACCTCTTTACAGATTTTCGAGCTAAAAGACATGAGCTGAAGAAGCCTAGACTAGCAACGTTAGCTGAGGTAACTTTCAGCTATCATTTGTTTGTTTACCTAAAAGACTGGCTGCCTTTCTTTGTGTAAATTTCAAGCCACATTTGATCGACTGTGACTTTCTGTGGTCTCGATATGGATTTAATTTAATGTAGTAATGGCAAAATGCTTAATGACATGCTGTGACGTGCTGAGGAATTGAACAACGCACGATGGAGCACCAACGCAGGTGTGAAGACCTCCATTATAAACAATTGTTTCGAATTTTTTTGATCTGACTAATATTTTAAACTGATGTTTGATGACCTATCCATTGCACGCTGAAAGAGCAAAGTGTTGACTCCAACACTGGAGTGTTAGACTAAAATGTCTGCACTTTATTTATTTTACTGCATTTGTAACCCTGCAGAAATATATTTTATATCTTGTTCTCGGTAATGTTAGTCTAGGTAGATATAGTCTCAAATGCTATATATTTTTTTTTAATTATGTATTGACATTGATAGAAATGTACATGAAAAATATCAGATGTTGGCATCAGCCCACAATTCCCACATCTTTAATAGTTAATATCTTAAAATATCAAAAGTTGAATCTAATATTGAGCTCATATTGAAAATCACATTGAAAATATGTGCATTGTTGCAAACGTACTTGAAGCAAGCCTCTCCGTCCTGCCACTGTGTAGATCTTCCCTCAGAGATTGTAGGTACAGGCTGGCCATGATGTCTTTACCAGCTCACCCCGCTTCTCTCACTCAGAATAACAGTTATGTTCTGTAACTTGTAGTTACACTGGGCTGCATGTGAATTGTAGTGCTTACTGGGCTGTTTTGACATGGTGCAGTTGAGCTAAAACAGATACTGGGACTTTCCCTAATGAACTCTGCGGCCAAGCAGACTTGAACTTGGAAGCTGAGCTTCTGTCTAAAGCCATGTTCTTCATGGTGCAGCCTTTGGAGCCTAATATAGCAGCCTGTGAGTGAACTCCACTGAGATTTCTTTGAAGGAATTCTCCACCTAACCTCTGTTTGCCACATCTGTAGCATACTGCTGATTACCAAAGAACAATTTCTGTGAACAGAAAAGGCTTATATAGAGCAGAAGCCTCTGAGCAGATACTGAAGTACCTTTTCTGTTCTTTTACTAGGTACAGTGAAATGTGCAGAAGTTACTGTTTGCGGTAAATGCTACAGATTTGATATTTGGTTGAAAATTAGATGCAGTAATTTTGCTTTCTGGAACATCTTTATCCTTGATAAATAATTCTCAGCTGTAATACACAATTATTAACAGAGTTAATTGCACAAATTTCTCCCCTGATTGTTCCCTCAATTCACAATCAGGCTGAGTCTGGCGTTTTAATCTAGTTTTTGAGGCAGTTTGAGTGGAAATTAAGTGGACGCGTATAAGGGCCTCATTCTCTAACTTTTTGTTCCTGGTTTAGTCTTAGGAAATTTTGAGTATTTCAACTTGTCTCTAGCTTGAATCTCAATATAATCTTGTAGTAAACGCTGGTCACAGACTTAAATCTGAATGAATCCCTTCAGAAGCCAGTGAATCTTGAGTGCAAAAAAGTGACATTTTTCTTTTGCTTTTGTTGTTTTTGTGCCAGCTTGGTGTGTTGGGTAGTACAGGGTAGTTCAATACTGAAACCAATATCGATACCTTGATTTTGATATTGATTCCTGAATGATACTTTTTCCAATATATTCCTTTAAGTGACAAAGTGGGTGTGGTTTAAACTAGAAATGAAAGTGTGAGGTGATGGAAGTGAGCATATTTACTAACTATAACAGATCGCAGACTAGTAGACAGCCAATCAGCTGTCTAGATTTTGGAACAAGCGTGCTTATTTGCTCATGGATGCTAAAACTGACTGGTTAGATATTGAAAACTGAATTTTTAAGTTGAGTATCTTAAAGGTTTTGAATTTTGAGACTCAGCTGTGTTTGTTTGTGTGTGGTCCCAAAGTTTTCTCAAAAAAATCGAGAGAATAGTGAGATAATCCAGTCTTTTTGTAATCTGTTAACATTTTAGAAGTTTTCAGTGTTTGCAAGGCTTTTGTTTTGATCCATTCTTTTTGAAGCATCTCTTTCAGATTCAGATATGAAAGAAAACACAGTGACACAGGACTTTCTGAAAGTTTGCCTCACAAGAATCACAGTAACAAACTATATATAACAAAACATAAAATGTAAAATGTGTGAAGCGGCGTCAAGCTTACTTCCACTTATCCAGCTTTTAATAAAAACTGATAACTCAGTGTTTCTTTGTGAGAGTGGGCTTCCGCTAAAAATTGGTGAAGAGCGTGATCTACAACACATCATAAAACAGCTGAGCTGAGTTTTCAGAACTTGCTCTGGCATATTGCAACACTCAGGGGTTTCACTTCAGCATGTTAAACCCACGAAAATAGTGACCATAATTACTAAAGACTTTTCTAAAGACTGTACTGTGCATTGATCTAATGAGTGAAATTTGGAGTCTATAGCCACCAACCTTCTGGGCATCTCCACCCAGTATGTTTACATTTGTTTTTAGCATCATGTGTGTAGCATGTTTGAGTCTGTTACGGTGGTAAACTTGGAAAGGATTCCAAAGCCTGACCAAACTTAAGTGAATACCACAGAAGTAGTCTTTCATTAGTGGGATATATATATATGTATGTATACAGTAACAGAGAATAGCAAGGGCAGTTAGATGGTCTGAACATTAAGGGTAAAGTTGCCCAGGAAAGAATGTTTATGGATCCCACAGTAAAACAGAAGGCAAAGCCCTCAAATCCCACCACAAGGCTGCACTAAATATTCTTAATTAAAGTAAGCGTGTGTGAGATTTAAGTGGCAGAGAGATGGAATTTGAGATCACAAAGGCATTTTTAAGCATTCATGAATAACTTTCCCTCAATTCACTTTATTTAGCTAATCTTTTACATTGCCATCCTTTATTCTCTTTTGCTCTTGCTGGTCTATCTCCAAAAACTTTCTTTTTAGCTCTTTCTATTGGCCGTAGTGGCAACGCTACATCTCAGATGCATGTTTTTTTCCCACCTATTTTCAGGAAAGTCCCGCCCTCCTGTGCTAGGATTGGCTAGTAAATCATACTTACAAGCGGTTCTCCTTTGTCCATCAAGCCAATCCCAGCGATGATGGGCGGGGCTTGCCTGAATACGGGTAGGAGGAGAAGATACCACTTCTCAGAATCCAGCGCGGACTCAAAGCTGTGCCTAACCGCTCTCAGCAGCTCCGGCGCCGGGGAACAGCGGCTGTCACAGCCGCGAAAAGGACACGGCATATTCGGTAATGTCCATGTTTGTTTTACAAGGAGGTTTCATGCTGTGTTCAGTGTGTGTGAAAACCGTATCCAGTGGCAGCGTCGCTGTATGTGGTTTTCGTACAAACGTGGAGTTAGCATAAGCTACGCTAGCACAGCGGTTGTAGCTGTAGGCTGAATATTCTGACAGGATAAGATTCGCCTGAAATGTGGTTGTATTTTGCTTGATGGCGTTTATTGTAAACAGCCGTGTTTGTCTTCGGTTGGAGCTTCGTTTTGGATGTTATAGAGGAAAGTGGGTGGTGAAATGTGGACTCGCATGGCAGCGTGTTACAGTTTTTCGTGCTGTTCGGTTTGGGCTGCCTGCCTGAACGAGGCGCTGGGTGAAGATTTGACACTGTTATGTTGTGTACAGTGGATGGCAGCCAGAGTGGTGTCTGTTTTATTACATTTTTATTCATTATAAATGTCAGTAAGGCTTGTTTTGCTATACTAAGCCAGTCCAGCAGTAGTTTAAACACATACAGTATTGTCCTGAATATAAGCTGTCCCTGTGTTTTTTTCCTATAAGCATTTTTTACTTTGTTTTATAGTGATGTGGTCAGAATTTCTGCGTGATCTGGCTGCGGTTGTATCTTGGGTACCACAGTTGAAACAACATAAAGGAGAGTTCCACCAATTTTTCAAAATTTCTTCGGAAGAGATGTAAGTCATTCAGTGTGCTTAAATGTGAAATGGTCCATTGTAGGGAAGCTTACAGACTTGGTTTTTTTATAGTGTTCCTGATGGGAAGCAGGAGTTATAGTGTCTACCACACAGACATCTCACACCATCAGCAAGCCTGCGTGTTTTCTCTGAGTTTTTTATTGTTGCGTTGATTACAGTAAGTAAAAATGGTGATAAGTCAGAAATTAGTTGTTGTTTTGGGGACTATTTTGCCTTACATCTGCCACGAATGCATCCAAAAAATACATTTTAGGCCAAACCCATATCTTATAAAAATGTCTCAGGCATCAGGCAATATATTCATTGCCATTTCCTGTAATATTTGATGTAACATCTTTCTGTCATGTAGCTTTTAAAAGCATTAAACGTTTCACACGTCTGGTTCAATTCACCAACACTGTGAGCTATTAAGACTCAGCAGTTTTCTCTAAAATTGAGCTTTTTGCATTAGGCCACTCTGAATGACTTAGTTCACATTTTAACTATTTCATTTTGCAGGAATCTGAAAGATTGGTGGACTCCCCCTGTTAATAGGAACAGAAATCCCTCTCGTATAATTTAGTAGAACCTAAGACATAAAGTAACATGAGTGTGCATGTAATTACAGTGAAATGTGTGTGATATATACAGTACAGTGTGCATGTCATGTACAGTATAGTGCATATGACTACAGTATAGTGTGTATACCATGTTCAGAAGAGTATATCTGGTAGGGACAGTAGTGTAGGACATAGACATACAAAGCAGTGAATATGGTATGTACAATATAGCAGGTAGAATATGTCTGGAGAAGTGTGGATTCCGCACTTTACACTTGAAATCTTGAAGTATTCTTTGTCTGAAGCCCATCCAACTGCACATGGTAACTACTTTGACTTATGGAGTATGGATAAAAGTAATACAAATATTACAGTCAGTAGAACATATGAAATTTATTGATTAATTCATTTAGGAGGATTATTAGCAAGTATTGTTTAGATGCACCCCAAAGTAGACTCTACATTCCATAACAGGTCTGTAAGTAAAATATTGCTGCTGGAAAACATCAAGTTTTATAAGCATGCGAATGTGAACTTGGCCTTTCTGGGCAGTGGACACTACTGAGAGTGGAGTCAGAAGTGATTTAGTGATTAGGATGGAGTGTAAGACTTTAAGCAGGTTTAACCCATGTGTAGCGTTTGTTCACAGGCCGAGCCTAGTCAGACATCACCAGCTCTCTATACAGCTCTGAATAAGGCCTCGTTCTATAACTACTGCTTGAGCTGCTTTATAGTTTAGGGTGTAATGCTGCAAAAGTCACAGTGGGTTATGAAGCTACATGGTAATGGACAGTGTTAGCAATGACCAGACTGAAGACGAGCATATATGCTGATCACATTTTGTTTTCTGGTTAGGGTTAGTAGTTAACCCCTTAAAATCACAGGCATGTTACATACGAAGGCTTATTATTCAGTTACTACAGGGACTTTAGAGCAAACCGTCTGAGCTATTCTTAGGTTATAGAAGTGTGTAATAAAACTTTGGGCCTGCCGTTGGGCCCTGGCCATTCCAGAGGTTAAGCTCAGGCCTAGTTTTTCTCAACTTTTTCTTCTACCACAGTCTGGATTGGACCCAGCTTTGCATTGTCCTGCTCAGCAGATCTTATATAGATAGGCTGGCCTATATTTACTGCGTGTCCAATTTCGAGGTCATTTCAGGGGTCGTGTCTGTTTTGTAAACTGTTGTGGTCCATTTTGATTGACGGGTCTGTTTCAAGGTGAATGGTCACACAGCATCAGCATTGTATTTGAGCTGCATGGTATGGACAAAATACCATACTGTGATTATGGTGTTATACGTTGTGATTGTGATATATAGCAATATAATCACATTGCTGAAACCTGGATGTGACCTCATTGAAGATAGTTCTGTATTATTTTGACCAAAGTAATTTGTATTTTGTTGGGTAGTAAAAATACCTTGATTCAACAAAACACACACAGAAACTAATGTGGATCTGAGACTTGGTCAGAATGCTAACAGCATGCATTAAATGTTTTTTAGGGACTTGTTTCAATCTTGCATTGCATATTGCAAACAGTCTAGCTTAAACGATGGTTATGGTTGCTCATAGTGTAGTTAGAGATTGTAAAAGTATATTAGTGTCATATAATAATATAGTTGTATTGTTTAATAAAACAATAAGGCATGAGATGCCGTGCATTACAGCGCTTTTGAGTGGTGTTTTTAAGCAATATGAACATTTTCCGACCGATAACAGTGTTGATTTTTAGAGGCTAAAAAAATCCAGTAATATATCTGATAATATTGGCTGATAAAATTATATAATTGTTTCTCACTTTTATGTTTGTTTATGATTGTCACATGCCAGCTGTTTATTGTTAAATGACTGTCTCTTCTCTATGGTCACATTAAAGTTTCTTAAACTTAAACAGCTCAAATGAAAATATTGTCGCACAGGGGGATCATGTCTGTCCAGAAGTCTGTTCAGGTTTTGTTTTTTGTTAATTAACTCTTATGTGTCCTGTTATTCATCAATTCTCTTCATAGACAATGTATTTTTTGTGTTTTACATGTCATTATATTGTGGTATTCTCATGCTAAAGATGAAGTTTGGGTATATTTACAGTCATATGCAGAAGTTTGGTTGATTTTCTTGATCACCTGTTTGAATCCTAGTGATGCTGGGAGCAAAAATGTCACTAATTATTGACAGTATTTTTGCAGATATTGATAAAACCGTCGGTATTGGCCGATATTATGACTTTCCGATTTAACTGTAATGCAAGGTCTGGCATGGCTTATGTTTTAATAACTGGTGGCAAATTTTCATAAAATACACTAATGTTCAACAAATAATTACTTCATTATTAAGTTTTATGATAATCACAATGAACAGTTTTTCTACCATCAGTGTAGTTTAACAGCAAACTGTGGTTACCAAGAAACGCAGTGAAAGATTATGTTATGAGCAGCAAAATATTTTTAACAACTTTGCATAAGAGTGGACAGGATGGCTAAAATGTAACATCATTGTACTTAAAGACACATCATGATATTTCATTGTTGTGAGGTTTGAAGTTGGTACAGCCAAATAAGTAGCAGTAGTATCACATTAAAAAAAGCTTTTAGAAGCTTTTAAATTTAATTTGACATTTCATATATTGCACTGCATTAAATCCAGTTAAAAGGACTTACAACAACAAATATTGTCATATTGACCACCCCTTGTACAACGTCTATAATATACAGAATTCAGATGGTGTGTGTGTGTGTGTGGTCATATGTGTGTGTATGTGAAGTATTTGGCAACAGTTGGCTCAGCTAATCAGATTTAAGAAGTGGAACAATCCCCATTATAATAGGATATTAAGCTCAATACAGAGCACACTGGTACTATAGGTGTTTGCATGTTCACCTTGTTTGTGGGGTGCTTCAAAACAGATGTCACTTGTATTTCGTTGTTTATTTTCATGTTTTGTCTTCACAAGTTGTGTAATTTGTGCTTATGAACAGTCCGTTTTGATCTATAGCAAATACCATCAGCAGTTTGCATAAGACAAAGGCAAATGTCTGCCCTGTGTCAGCATCTCAGTTGGTTGCTCCTTTATTTCCTGTACTCAGCAGTTGGCTGACTCAAACTTCTGCCCACTCACTCAGCAGTGCCGATGCCCGGTGGTGCCCCGCTAACTCCATTAGCTCTTCTGCATGTGTGGCTGGACTGACCCTCAGGAAGCTAATGTTCACTTACTATACCCAGATCAGGGTCAGAGGGTCGCTTTACCCAGTACAGGCTCATGCAGGCTCAGCTAGAGGTGAGAAGAAACTGATTTGCATGATGGACAGTGTGATTGAGTACACTGTGATCAGTCAGTTCACACAGGCAATGTAGTGCAGGGGCATTTGATGTACTTACTTTGATTTCCTTCCAGAAGCCTTTGTGAAAATAGGGGATAATGAACAGGCTCCTCTTATACTGTAATACATTTGCATTTTAACAGAGTGAAGTGTTTTTCATTCTGCCTCTCGTTGTCTTGCATGGAGAATTGTGGGACTGGCAGCAGAGTGGAGCAGCAAAGAATTTCTGAACCTTATGTAAATAAGAAGTGATTTTTACTGGGCAGCAGCCTGACGTGGAAATGCATTGCAGTGCATTTCATGTGTCACATAAGCTACATGATGAAATCAGTGTTAAGAAGATGGAGGATAGTATTCAAAATGTGTACAGACATTCAGTAGGAGATTATATTTGGTTGAAATTTTGAATGTTTAAAAGCCATATTAGGCCTGTTACAATCGTGAAATTTTAGCTGATGGTTAACTGTTATATAAATAATAGCAATAAACAATTTAAATATCTTTTTCGTTCATTGTAGAAAAACATGCCTAAAATGGCCAGGCCCTTGTCCTTCCTGTTGATATCTAGCTCCCAACTGGTGACGGACACAGGTTGAGCTTAAATAAACATACTCATTGCTCGCTCGCTGCTCACTTAGAAGTTAGAAATGGCGTGTCTTAATAAGTGTGTTTTCTGCTTTCTTTTATTTACCTGAATTTTGTCTCAATCCAAGTGATTAAAACGCACCACATTCACATTATGTTTGTTACAAGATTAAATATATCATTGTGAAAACTGTGGAAAATAATTACGGTCAGTTCAAATCGTTGTGTTCAGGCAATTATATAATAATTGTGATGCCTGCATGCCATAAGTATACAAAACTAAATTTGTTTACTGTTTGTGGATTGTGGACATGGCAAAGCACTGGCTGAAACAGTTGAATCTCCATCGCTTGGCTAGTCTGTTGCAGTCTTCTAGCATTTCTTCAAGGTAGTGTTAAAATCATGCCTGTAGGTATCTTGATACTTGAATGTGTCTTGCTAAAGTGTGAATATTACTTATAATGGACAAACAGCTGTCTGTACAGCACATCGGATAGTGGACTTCAGTCAAAACATACATGTATACATTCACATGCAGTGTAAGGGTTTTGTCTGTGCTCACAGTTCTCAGTGTAACAGTTCCTTCTGTGCTTCCCCCCCAGGCTGGGTAAATAAATGGTTCTGTGTGTAGCCAGATGACCTTTCTCTTTTGACATTCTCTGTGTAGCCATTTGACCTTTTGACCCTGTGTACATTGCTATCATCCAGACAAGAAATCGTCTTGCAGAGGCTGAATGGAAAGTAGGCACATACATGTGCTGCTGGGTTTCTTGCATTTTTTATGATTCATTCTATTTTTATGGATTGGAATGTGTTTGTACTAGTGCTAAGTAATATTAAGTGATATGTACGTGTAAGGCAGAAAATGTTTTTATGTTATTACAATTTCACAATAAACAATTTGCATTACAGTGTTTGTTTTTGAAATGTAATACTTTGGAACAGATGCAATAGAACCTGTAGTGCCACATATTAACAAATAATACTGTAAACTATGATAATACCACCACTACTACTACTATTAGTACCAATAATGATAATAATAATAATAATAATAATAAACCTATAGCTACAGTGATTTTTTATGTAATGATTTATAAAATATGATCACTGTAGGAACAAAACCTTGTATTTCCTTTTAAAATGAGGTTTTGTCACAGCAGCAGCAATATGTAAAATCATGAATGTGGCTTTGTAACTCCCTTATTTACTTGTGCATGTTTAGCAGTTTGAAGTTTCTCCACAAGGGGAGCTGTTATTGCACAATTTGCTTTTTAGGTGCTCAATATTATATTATTTAATATGTGATTTTCATGAAAGATGTGCAGTAAATTAGATAATGCTCAAATACATATAAACTAAAGAAAGCACATAACGTAGCCTATGTCTAAGCCACAGTGGACTGTATGTGTGTTTGCTGGGGGTGGAGGCAATATAATCCAGATTTTATTTTAGATTTCTTCCAGATTTTAAGTATTGTAGTAATTATTTTTAGATATCACTCAGGAATACTGCACAATATATTGGTTGTTTATTGTTATTGTGAAATCGGTCTTTGCGGTACTGATATTACAGAGGAGTGCAGTATTAAAATAAGCCCAATCGCAATGGTTTCTATTGGTTGATATGAGCATCCTGATTAGGGCTGATTAAGACTTTTTTATATGGAAATTGCAGTTTGAAAGAGTGCAGTATTTTCTTATTGTGTTTTTATTTGAGAAAATAAAAAAAACAAACTGGCAATGTGGTGTGCTATGTTTTAGCCTCAAGTCAGAAAAAAAGTGGATGTTTTGGTCTTTACTGCTGAAAATCAGCCCTGAACCTCAATTTAGAGAAAAATCTCAGTTGTAAAATTGGTCAGAAAATCACAATTAGATATTTTGCCCACATTGTTCAGCTCTAATCCTGACCAATCACAGTTCCAGATGGCTGTTTTCTTGGGTGTTTCAATGACTAATGTATTCATGTAATCCAACAGAAGTGAATTGTGTTGGTCAAAATAATGTAGTCCCATTTTTTTTACTATATTGCAAGGCATACGATGATCACAGTATGAAGCAATGCTATTACAGTAGTAGTATTTTGCCCATATGGTGCAGTCCTGGTTCATACAAGATCAACTAGGATTAATTAATTGAGTGTGGGGTCTGCTGGTGAGCTAAGTGCTTGCTTTCCTCTCTTATTGATTAACAGCTGTCAGCCCAACAGGTTTAATAATGATACAAAACCATCAGTGCACAACTTGAGCCTCAGTGTGTCACAAAGGACCTGCAGTTCAGCTCGTGTCACCTCACTGACACACCGCCAGATGTGTCTATCACATTGCTTTTTTATTTTTACATCAAAAGCTCGCTGAAAAAATGCAAGCATGCAGATGGCTGCAGCCCTTCTCTCTCTCTTTCTTTTTCTCTCCCTTCTCCAAACTTGCACTGTACTGCTCACTCCTCTCCACGCTGGTCTTATTTTAGCGGTGTGGTTTTCATGACAAACTGGCATAAAATTGCCAGAGTAGCACTGACAGATGTCCGAGTGTAGATTTGGCCTCAGGGACATGCAGCTAGTTACTGCTGATTCAGCAGCCCTCAGTCTTCTCTCAGGAGTAATCTTCATCGTGATGAGCTAATGGGCTGAAACCACCCAAGATTTTCCAGAATAGCTGACTTGGTAGATCACATCCTGTTTAAATTTACATTGCATTCAAAAAGGCAATGAAATTTCAACACTTTCTTACTGCTTATGTTAGTGGGCCGGTCAGCTTCATGAGTGACATGACGTGGCAACTGTCCTGCTGCTCTTTAATTTACTACTTGTTAGCATAGTTACCCCAAAAGCACTGCTGTGTGTTTGCGCTCTAGCAATATAGAAAGTTTCAATTTAACGTTAGCCAGTTCGTGTAGTGCCATTTTTTTTCCTTTTGCAGTTTACACAAGTCTTCCAGAAGATGTGTGAGACCTAGCACCTAGATCTTGCCAAATAGAGATCATGCTTCCAAAGAAGGGGAACGCTGAGAGGCTTTTTGTGAACTATACAGAGAAACTACGAAGATGAATTCCCAGCCAAAAATGAACTGAAAGAGTTGAAATCACAATTAATTGCCCAGCAGCCGATCTTTACAAAGCCCAGCTTGAAAGCAAAAGCTGCTAACGTAGCGTCATAATCCTGGGTGAGTCATGTTATTGTGAAACACATGGCGAGCTGGTCAATAAGGCCTTAGTTGAGGCAGCAGACTCATTGTTTCAAGATTTTAAAAAGAAAACGGAGACCGTGTCAGCTAGTCACTCAGTTGTCCAGAAGCCCAGTTATAAGTTACCATTACTGGCATCAGCAGCTACTGTCCAGACTACACAAACCTAGCTGACACAGTTCAGTGCAAATCATCAGAATAAGGTTAGTGTGATTTTTCAGTCGTTTTCCCTGTAATGCTGAAAATATAAATATAGGCCACTGAAGTGCATTTAGGTTTAAAGCTTTTAAAAGGTAAAAAACCAACCTATTTTTTTTTTTTTTTCGGGAGATCACAATGACCTGTCTACTGAAAAAAGAGAATACACTTTTCTGAATATTCATTATGAAACAATGTGTCACCAAAATGACAGTTATCTCTCTCTCACACCTTCTCCCTCTCTCCTCTGATGTTACTGTTGAACAGGAAGTCAATATCTCATGCGTTAGTGTCGCCAACACTCCTCCAGCCCACACCAGTTCAGGCCCTATGGTTCAGTTTTGACCTACTTAAATCACATTGCAGACTCAATGTTGTTGGCCTTCTCCTCCAGCTCTTTTCCACTTGGACTGCTGCATCACTGCTGGTTTCACACACTGTCCAACCCTGCGATCAGCCACACAGCTGCTGAGTAGGGAATGGCCTGTCTCTCTCAGAGGCACCTCATCAGAAGGCATGGCAGGCAGTGTGCCAGGTCACAGTTCATGTAGCCATTAAAAAAGGCTCGCGAATCCATTGACATTTTTTCGGTATCACTGCTGGGCTGCGAACAGTAAAAGCACTAGAGTTAACCTCTACTCAGTAAATCTTTACAGTTCACAGCACTCAAATGTATTTAATCAATATGGATGGGAGAAATACCTGTAGAAAAGTGAATGCTGGCATGACATTGTTCAATGATATGGATTTTGCTATGTTGTGGTTACCGTTGTGCCTCTGCACTGTGTTATCTAACAGTGGAGGCACTAGCAGGCCATAAAATCCTGGCGCGCAAAAACTCTTTTGCATAATTTAAAAACTCCAGTAACCCTTTGCATTGTGTTAAAATTTCACGTTGAAGGGACCAAAAGAAACAGTCAAAAATGATCAATTTTCTATATCATGATATCACATTGTTACTGTCCAGATAGTTAAAGGTATAATGACATGAGTTTCAGTTCATATTCTCCACTGCTTAGCTGTCCATTATTCCTGTGTTGCGTTGTGAGTACCACAAAGTTACCAAGCAATGTGAGATCAATTTCAAAGGCACAGGGCAGATAAAAAGGAATTATGTGGCTGTCGTTGTTGTTGTTGTTGACCCTTAAATGCCCTGTGACCCTGCTGTGAGCATTTTGTGTCACATACCTTGGCCTGCTGTTAACATTTCCACAGTGATCCTGGAACTCTTGTGCTGTGGCATTCCTGGGAATACTGCAGTCCGTCCTCACAAATGCCCGCTCGCTGAACACACACACTTCTGTGTGTAAACACTGAGCTAAAAATAGAGCTATGTGTGTCTGTGTGTGCACATTTGAGGGAGGGCAAATGAAGGGAGGCTGTGGAGAAGCAAGAAGCATCCATCTGGCATTCTGCCTTTGCCCTAGCCAATAGCAAGGACTTGCAGAAAAAATGAAAAGGGTTAGATTTTTTAGTAAAGCAAAGATTAAACAGGCAGGGCTTGACAAGTCATTTTAGTGCTAATGAAAATGAGAAGTAGTGATTAAAAATAGTTTATTTCCTTTGCTTTCCTGTGCTGGTCAGTGCAGACAAGTTCAAACAGTTTGAGCGACAGCAGATAAACGGCTGTGTGGTTCAGTTTCATAGGGACTTCATATGAGCTATTTGTTTTCAGTGATCATGCCAGGTAGGAAGAAGGGTACAACACCTAAAGATTTCTCCACCATAGGAAAACAACAGAAGCAGAAAGGAACGTTCCCGCTCTAGCTTGTCTACACCATCTGTAGCCATCTGTTGTTCTCTGTTGTTGAGGACATTGGATTTTGTGAAACATACTGTAGCCAATATACTGTACTGTATTTTAGTAAGTTTATTTCATGTAAAAAATGTATTGTTTTTTTGTTTTGTTTTTGGTTTTCAGTACTAAGTTTTGATTCTTGGCCAAGAATTTTCATTTTGGTGCATCACTGTTAATAATATTTTTAACTTAATTTAATAACTTTTTTTTTTTAATCAAGTAAAATTGTCATGTTAACTGTTTTTGCTCATCAGTTTGATTTGTCTGTAGGTAAAACATGGTGTGTTAGCCTATAAAAGTAAGATTTAAAAGTATAATTAGATTTTAGGTTAGAGCAGTGAGAGCAAGCTGTTCATTTTACAGCTGCAGACTCTCTCACTCACATATGTGCCCATATATTGACCACTACCTGTGTTGCTGCCTTTGCAGTTACAAATGTAGAAAGTTGACTCTTCTTCCTCATCCCTGTGCTCTGAGTGAACAACGCCTATAATACAGGCTTGACATTATTTATTCAGTATTGTTCTGCATGTGTGGTGTGATGATGTCTTACATATGCGTTGTGGCGATATACGCACCTGTGTGTGTGTGTGTGTGTGTGTGTGTGTGTGTGTGTGTGTGTGTGTAAGGAATGAGAGGGAGAACACAGCAGGAGATTTAATGTCAGAGGGAGTACAGGACTGCTGTTAGTCGTCCACAGTATAGATGGATCTGTTTGTTAGGCTGTTTGGATAGCTGCCTTTCTAAGTGAGATGCTTGTCCCGACGTGAATAGTTACACTTTAATTGAACCTCGGCTTGGATAAATATTTGTCTGTGTTCAGAGCATCGTTTTCATTCTTGCACAGATTTGCAGCATCACTTACCACCTTGAAAATGCCTTATTTGTTAAGAGTAGCCTCAGTTTGTTTGCATTTTGGCAAGAATGTGAAGGATAACTCACCCAGTAATGTCTGCGTCTGGCAGAACTTTGCAGTGTTGTGTCTCGGGAGCTCAAGAGGGCAAGATGAGGACTTGCGTTCAAAAGACTAGAAATTTAGGTCTGAACATAATATAGCATACGCTCTACAGTGCACTTGTGACAAGAGACTGGGTACGTTTTCAGTAGTATATAGTAGCAGACAAGGATGTGGTATAGGTTCGATGGAACTGAGAGGGGGCAGTCAGAGGGGGTGACGGGTGTAATTGGCTGATACTGTGCACACGTTCCTCCTTCCCTTATTGCCTGTGTAATTCCTCTTTTATCATACACCAGGTGGTTAAGACCAGCGAAACTTGCTTAGACCACAGAGTGAAATACCTGTGACAGAGCTGACAAGTGTGGGCTGTCATTTTGTTTTGCATTTCTCTTTTGCATTTCTTTTTAATTTCATATGCCTGTTTGGTATGAAAATTTTGTAACTGATACCAATTTTAATCTTAAAATTCCTGTAACCAGTAATGTTTGCTGATATAATTTTACATGTTCAACGATTAAACAACTTTTGTCATACAGTACTTTATTTGCTAAACGTTCTCACTTGTAGTGTTTCCAAAGAGACTGGCAAGAGACCGTGAAATCACTAAAGGGCCCATATCATAGAAAAACACATTTTCCTCGCTTTTTTGAAAGAAGAGTTTAAAGTAATGTGCATTTGTTTTAAAATGTATGATTCACTACCCAGTCCATACAGTCCATTTATGGAAACTAAGCTGCAAACGGCCCATTTTGAATAAATTTTTTCTGTGATTTCATATTTTTATCTTTTCAACTGTTCAGCCTCCAGCAGATTAGCCCCATGCATTCGTACTGAAGTTCTAAGGAGTGTTTTAGCTCTTAGTGCTTTATGAATGAGAGACAATACAGGGCAGCCAATCAGAACAGAGCTCATTTATCTTATGAGTCTTAGATACAGTAACAAAAACAGCCTGTTAATTCAAAGGGATAAATAGAGGTTGGAAAATGATACTGTTACATGAATTAAGACCATTTTGGTGCATAAACCCATGTATGTTATAAGGGAATAAAATAAACTAAAAATGATGATATTGTCCCTTTACAGTTCTAACAGTGATTCTCCTGATGTTAGAGCCACATGTACATTACAACATAAATCAAACCACTTAAATATCACAAATATTCAATATAATGTTATAAAATAATAAAGTTATAATTTGTGTCTTATAGCCATGATATATTGTTTGCACCCTGTTTTTCCACATGCGTTTTTGGTATAACCTCTCAGTTATGGACATAATTAGGGAAAAGGTTGGTTAGGAAATAACTATTAAGAAGCCTGTATTTTGTTTTTTATTAAGTACCTTTGCATAAATCTATATACTGGAAGATTAAGTATCCTTTCTTTCCTCATTTTCTCTCCTGCAGTATGAATTGCCATGACTGCTGGTGCAGGCCAGGATTCAGAACCCAAGCAGAATCAGAGTCAGAACCAGCAGCTCCATCCAGCTGAAGCACTTCCTTCACCCAAAACACCAGACGTGCCTTTCATAGGTGGACACACCAGCCCATCCACACAGCACCAGGTGAGCCTGCTCAGCACACAGCTGCACCTGCCCGTCTTATTAACTTTCTCTCTGAGAAAGAAAAAGGTGTTTCTTTCTCACACCATATCACTGTAAAGAATATAGAAAACTAAAGTTTTTGGCCTGAAGAAAGTGAAAGATTAACTAGGTCTCCGGTGAAGTGTCAAAATCACTTAATAGTAATAGTAATTAAAAATGCTGTTTATGTCCTTCACTCTCCTGCGCTGGTCCTCCAAGGAGCATTCAGACAGTTTTAGCAGCAGCAGACCAGAAGTAAACCTCTTAAACACGGTCCTCTGCAGCTGTGTTTTGTCTTTAACTTACATGCTTCGTGGCATTAACTAATATAATGAAATTATTTTACGGAAATCACAGAAGTAATACTTTTCGTAATAAACTTTTTTAACCACTGATTTTGAAAGTTGTTACTGAGACCGTAGTAAGCTAAACACCTAAAAAAGATGGTTCTTCAAAGGTTCTTTACTGAAGAAAATGGTTCTGTATAGAACCATGAACAAAGAATCCTTTACATGATTAAAGGGTTCTTTGTGTCGTGAAAGGGCCCTTCAAACTGATGGAGAATGTGCTGTAGATGGTTCTATGTAGAACCTCTTTGAAGAGGGTGCTATGTAGCACCAAGAAGGATTCTTCTATTGTAACAAGCCTGACATTGTAACAGTGGAAGAACCCTTTTTTCAAATTATAACATTTACTTTTGTACAATGCAAATGCAGAAGAATGAATAAAATGCAGGTATTTGTAGCACAGTAGCCCAGGATTCTACTCTTCCAGAGTAAATATTGTCAAATATCAGTTTGAAATATCAGCAAAATCTAAACATCTGTCCAGGGCTGATTATTTTAAGCAATTATCTGTTGATACCAATATGATTTAATATCATTGTGCATCCCTAAATAGAAATATTGTCATTGGGGAGAGGGAGGGTGGAGCTTCCTATTCTAAGCAGTTTCATTGGTTTCTATTAATTGGCTCTTATTTTTTTTATATATTTTTTTTCATACGCAGTTTTTTTGTGTGTTACACTATACTAAATGCTAAATGTTTGTATTTTACATGTTTAATAGCTACGTAATACACAATATGTAATAAATGTTAGGAAGAGGTGATAAATTGTGAGTCACACTTACTGCTAGACTCTAAAAGGTCTGGTATAACAGCAGGAGCCCACAGCATGAAACGATTAGAAATGAGAAATTCTGAAACTTCCTGTGCATACTTATGCAACTAGTCATTTATGCAGTTATCTGCACAAATATAAAAAGAGTCCGGCGTACCCACAGATCTAGAATGTCTCTCTCATGTGTTTATTAATAACTCTGATATGCAGTAAACAAACTTTTTGGCTCAGGGCTTTCTGGTCGTAGAGAGGTCTTAAAGGGGCGTTCCACACAAAATCCACAAAAAGGTTGATATCTACTCTCTTTGATATCAGTGGAAAAACATTCTGTAGCTGGGCACAATAACAGCTATCACAATAACAGTTGCTTTAGCTTAAGAAAAATAAGCAGGGCGGTTAGAAAAACAGTACGTTTAACAGTCAGACTGACCTACAACATCACAACAAATCTATATCTGCGTAATATTTTATTCTGGTTTGCGTAAATTATTTCTTTAACCTGTTTCTTTTGTGACAAATCTGATTTCATTTTGACCCTAAATTTACCTTTCATGTTCTTAGTGTTAATTCACAATTTTTTAGTTCAGGCAGAAAAAGGAATCACCTGTTCACACAGGAATCAAATTCTGGATTTTGGGTGTGATGCTCCTTTGAATTCCCCCAGCATGGGCATGATCATGGCTAAAACTGTAAACTGCTCACAATATCTCTGTTGCTACAGTGCAGGGTGAAATACAGCCCCATTAAACAACAACTTTTTAAACCATTTAAGCATCAATTTAATCATAACATTCATTAGCTGTTCTTTACATTAATTAGATTAGATTACTTTTCTACTTAAATACTAGTAGATAATCAATAAGGATCGAAGATCAATAGATTACAAGTTCAATCGTTATGGCGCTGGCATTTTCTTGTTGTTGTCACTTGCACAAATAATTACCACTGTTACGGCTGGTACATAGTCGAAGGCCTTGACAAAGTTTCTTTTTGACTGTATGCCACACAGTAGTTAAGTTCCAAGCTCATTCATTACTGTACGAATGAGTCCTCTATAGCCTGTTTGTTAGTCTTTTGCTCTCACCACCATGTCCCATTGTGATTAATGTTACTTTTCAAGGAGTACTTTAGTCATACTTTGAAACTGGAGCTAACCCAAGTAAACAGGTAATTGTTGTAGTATTGCTATTGGAAAGTCAAATTTAGGTTGTCAGCACCTTTTACCTGCTTTGGAAATTGTAAAATGCCCCATTCAGAATTCCTTTACCTTAGAAAAGCTTTACAGTCTTTCCACCTGACTTCAGGAGCAGAAAAAGACATCCTATTGTGTATGCTTTGTCTTATTTTGAGCCACTGATACGCACATTTATCTTATTAATACAGTACTGTGCAAATATCAGAGACCACCCTTCATTCATTTCATTTCCAGTCAAAATGGCCATTAAGTAAGTGTTTTTTAGTAGCTATTTCTGAAAAGATTAGATAAGATAATCCGCCCGCAAACGAAAATAAGTGAAATAAACAAACTAGAGTTTCCAAAAGTTACAGAGAAAATGGGGCCCATGCAAGACCTTGTAGACCATCAGAAAGAGAGAGAGAGAGAGAGAGAGAGAGAGAGAGAGAAAGAAATCAAGCTCCACTCTTGCTTCAGATCTAAAACAATCCCCAGGTGTTTCTGTCCATCCTTCAACTGTGAGAAGACAACTTAACACTATGAGGAACCATTACTGAGAAAAGGAAATTGACAAAAAAAAACAAGAGAAGCTGCTGGTGTTCTCAGATCGTTAGACTGACCACCCCAGGGTCCAGATCTCAACATCACTGAATGTATTTGTGATTGTTTGGATGCTGAGAAGCAGAAAATGCAACTTTTGAGACTGGACTTTGGAGACATAGAAACACATCCCTGCAGATTTATTTGAAAAACTGAAAGCCTGTCAAAGGCAAAGACTGGACACACTAAACACTGAAAAAAAATGAATATTCAGTTAAGCCTTGCTGAAAATGTTGAAAAATGAATAACTTGTACTTAACAGCCATTTTGACTGGAAATTAACAAATGAAGGGTGTTCTTTGTTGCACAGCACTGTATAAAGTAATGATGTACAGTTAATTATGGTTGAATAATCAAATTCCATATTTTAGAGAGACAGTAGGAGGCTATCAGTGAAATTGATTTACAGATTGTACCTGAATTGAATTCCTCTGAGAGGCACTCCTACAGCACACTATTTCTAGATCTTGCTAGATTACGAACACTCATATTATGTAACTCGATTTGCTAAATCCCCACTGAGCGTGATTTGGCACCACAGCCAAGGGCACACAGAACAACCTGCATAATGAAGTAGCACTCACTGAGGCTGAAATATGTGTTATTCATATAATGAGGTGCAGTATATGTGGAATTTCGTTTTGGTTTACTTGAATTAATTAATTATAAATTAATTATACATTAATTTATAAGTATTGTCCTGAAGGTTAAAAAGGGATTTTAAAGGCTGTAAGTTTTCAAATTGTGACTTGAATTGATTAATAATGCATTAAACCACCATTATGTCTCTTCAGCAAAGTGGAGAAGAGGACTACATATCCCAGAAGTCTTTGAGCAGCAGGCTTTCCAGGACCTCTCTAGGCAGCACCCACAGGCTGAAGAACATGCAGTGCAGGATAACCCTGTTAGACGGCTCCGACTACACCTGCACAGTCGAGGTGGGTAGGGTCGGGAGCGGGGGGCCCCAACAGGTGGGGACAGACAGAATAAGACTAACCGGGGACTTTTTAGTTTATTTTTCAGGACCAGTGAAATGAAATTGTTAATGAAATAGGCATAATAACAGGAGAGGTGTATAAAGCGAAGTATAAATATGAAATATAAAAATGTGTAATTATTGTTATGTTTATTATTTTCTAAAAATTAATGTTATGGAATGTTATTAAGTGATGAGTAAACAACACTGCAAAAGTCAGAAATCACCCTGTTTATTTAATTTCACCCTATTTATTAAATCAAAGGAAAGTGAATGGAAAAAAATGAAGTTTACAGAACTGCACACTTAAAATGATGGTTCTACAAGGGTTCTTTAGTAAAGAAAATGGTTCTTTATAGAACATGAACACTCAAAGAACCCTTTGCATGATTAAAGGGTTCTGTGTAGCACCAGGTTCTTCTATTGTAACAAGCCTGACATCATAACAATAGAAGAATTCCTTTTTTGGATATACAAGCAATGATGATTGGTTGAATGATTAAACATGAAAAATGAAGACTGAAGACCCTTCTGACTCGTGTTTTAGCTTTAACTAAACATTTCAGCCTTAAATATGCAGTGTGCCTCAGTAAACATGTCGCAGGTTGATTTATTAAGTTATTTGTTTTCTCCCTGGAGTCGACTTATGAAGGCCTTGGCATAAGCTAATTAGTTGAATCAGGCTGTTATAGGAGGGCAAACACTGACGGTACTGTGACCCTGTAGGGCCAAGGTTTGACACCTCTGCAAATTTAAGATAAATTGACTCTATATCTCAGTCTATAGCTATCCCTATAGCTCATAATACACTGACCTGGTGGGCTCGACAGCTTATTGATGTTCTTTGGGGGGAAAATAACAGTTGTGGTGCAGTTGGGGTTAAAAGACTGGTATACTAAGCACTGCTTAACTCAGATCTCCTTAGTGCCAGGGTGGATTTCAGCAGGAGATTACTGAGTGTTTGTGAGAGTTTGGAAGTCAGGGGTTTGGCTTTGGGAAGATGTCAAATACTTTGATGTTGTGGTTTAGCTTCTGTGTTTAGCTCAGAATTGAGTCTCTTACAGTTGACCAGACTGAAAAAGTGGTAAACCGGCATGTTCTGGTTGAATTATAAAGGTTCACTGCATCATCAAGGAATTAGTTGTGTTGTGATTATTTTGCTACATGCAAAATATAGATCGCAATATATGAAAAAACACACTGGTGAACTTGTAGGTGACAAATTGGAGAGGATTGATGTAACAACTTCATGATTAGCCTTCAGTAGATTTGGTCTGTATTATTTTGTTATGATAAAATGAGACCAAAGAACATCTGTAATTGGTCAGGTTGCTCACAGCACACAACAAAAAATTCAGTGATTGATTAGATATGTTGCAATTCGAAGACTTATATGATATCAGTATTATGAATAGTATCATGAATTGCAATAATGATTAACATATGATTCATTTTACATCCCTAATACACAGCAGTCAGGTCTCTTCAGCAGAAAAGCTTTACCTTGTTTCCAAGCCTGGATGCATACAGAAAGTCTAATCTGCCAAACCAGCTTAGTCTTTGTTCGGAGTCCCACTGTTTCCCCCCACTGTTAGCTTTGATATCCCAAATTACGGTTGGCAGTTTTGTGCACAATCAGCTACATTGTCCCAGTTTCATGATTAGCATTCTTTCTAGCAGCATTGCTAATTGGATTGCAGCTAGTACTGCTGTGTGAACAAGTTATATGAAACCATAGTGTTCCTAGTTGCTATGATTCTGCATAACCCAACGGATATGGAAATACAAGGAATCTTTGCAGCATCTTTTGCTCTTTTTCCATGACTTTAGTGTTTGAGAAGAATATGAGCTGGGCTAGGTTACTGGTGTGGAGTATATTTAACTGTAGTATCATATGCCTGGTTGTTCATTCCAGTTGTGAGCAAGCTCAGAAGTAATGGGGATTATTTTGATGGGACGTGGTGTTGCTCTGACAGTAGCTGTTCCTGTCAGATTAGCTGACTGCCTTCACACAAGTTAAACCACAGCAGCTCAACACACACCTCTGTGTGCATGTTGGATGATATTTAGGTAGACATGGATGGGCAGGAGGGAAGAACTCAAGACCAAAACAAAGTTGAGACTTTGAGAGAAAATAGGTTTCTTTTTTCTAAAACACACCACCTATTTAGAAAAAAATGAATGCAAGACGCTGAACGTAGTTACAGAGAACATAAATGCATGACTGTACGTGGCATTTTAAAGAGAAATTTGACCCATTAAACCATCAAAGCATTCATGTTTGTGAGTAGGTTAATGGTCCTAAGCACTATTCAAGCTGGATTAATTTTATCAGAGTCATTTGTTAGGTAATTTATAACCGATTTCTTTAAGAAGACGTTTCTGTGTAATCTCTGTTTGTCACAAATGGAGTTCAAGGTCATACCCCAGAATTGTTTGTCTTTGTTACCCCACAGATGTGATACTAAATAAAAAAACAACCCAGAACTACCATTACTTGAAGAGATCCAGGTTCAGTCAGTTAAGGAAGGTTATTCACTCTGGAATTGTTGCTTATCAGTCTTAGGAAACTATAGACACTTTGTACTGGATTAACATTATGGATCTTTTCTGTGATCCATTAAATTACAGAGCTTTAGCAGGTACAAATAATCCAGCTTCAGTGGGGCTTAAGCTTTGCTTTACTGCAGTTTAATTTAGACTGACTTTCAAAATCACACATCACCACTTTTACCCTTGTGTTATTAATACAGAGCTCTGTTCTGTATTGTGTCAACAGAAGAAGGCCAAAGGGCAGGTCCTTTTTAATAAAGTATGTGACCATCTCAATCTCCTAGAGAAGGACTACTTTGGCCTCACGTACCGCGATGCAGAAAACCAGAAGGTACAAGTCCAGAGTTTATCATTACTCTTCACCCTTATCACTTTTCTTTTTACCTCTTTTCCCAGAAACCATAAAATGCAATCTAAGCCTGTTGTGGATGTCCATTTGTTCGGACTTGGATTTTAATATTTTTAATTAAATTTATATTTTATTAATATTTTGAATTTATATTTTTGAATGCTGTTTAATCATGTTAACAAAAATATCAGTTGAGTCACTTTTCATTCCGCCTCAAAGTGGCCTACAGAAAAGGGTTAATGTCTCTCTAATAACTTGTAACTTTGAATTATGTCTTTAATTCACATAAGTTTGTGGTTTCTTCACAGAACTGGTTGGACCCTGCCAAAGAACTGAAGAAGCAAGTCAGAAGTATGTCACACACCTGTTGCAGCATCTTTGAAACCAATTTCAAATCAGCTCTCTGTCACTTTATTACAGCAATGCATCTGTGTTAATGTCCACTGAGCTTGAATGTCTCTGTTTTGTTCATGTGTTTATTAGCTGGTCCCTGGAACTTTGGCTTTAATGTGAAGTTCTATCCTCCTGACCCAGCACAACTCAGTGAGGATATCACCAGGTAAGATTCAGTGAAATTATTCACTCTTACACACTGGCATGCATGAGTGGAGAAGCTGCAGGAGCTTGAGCCCCGGCCCCTTTTGTCTCAAAATGAACAGCGTTTTTTTTGATTAGCTCTAAAGGTCACTGAGCAAAACCTGTGTAGAACTTAAAATTGTCCCTGGAGGGCAGATACAGTTTGGTGGGTGGTGTCCATAATTAGGCAATAAATATACATAATTACAAAAGTCCACGTTACAGAAGCAATATAATATAATAGTAATATAATACTAGCCCTTTTGGGGGTCTTGGATTGTCAAAAATGGACCAAGCTTCATGGAATTTTAAGCTGGTGTTGGGTTTGACCAAAATTTCCCTGCCTAGCTACCTGAATTGGTAGTCACAAACACATTTACACCTCCAGTTATACTAGGCTAAAGTTGGCTACCTGTTTACTAGTTTCTCATTTTACTTCTCCCTTCCACCTTAAATGGTGCAGCAGTTACATTCTGCCAGCTCTACTTGTGTCATCTAAGTACTGCTTGATTAAAGGTGGATCAGAAAAATCAAATTAGAAACTAGTGAAGAAGCAGCTAACTTCAGCTTCGTCACAGTGACCTTGGTCATTCCCGGTTGAGGATTCCCTCCGTAAACTAATGTCTTACATTGAATCAAAGTCCAACCCATGCCAGAAAATAAAGCCATTAAAAAGCCTGCTGCTGTGAGTTGTTTACATTACCATGGTTGCAATCACCATGCAGTCTGAATCAGTCCTGAGCAGGCAAAGAATTGGAAAAGATGAGGTTAGTGTATCGTTTTTTGTTTCTGGATGATCATAATAATAATAATAATAATAATAATAATAATAATAATAAGACAACATTATATTTAGCTCACCAGTAAAATTATTGGTTGGATAAAGTGTTTGAATATCACATTGTTACTGTTTATTTAAATGGGCATTTATTAGAATTTGGTCTGTTCTTGGTTCATGAAACAAGTAAAATGGACTTAAACATTACTTTTGTATAATTAAAATTACATCTGCATTCAGAACACCACAGTATTACAATAACTGGTATTATTATTTTCATATACTGACAAAATCCTGATATGAACTTTTCCAGAAGTTCCCCAACAAAATTCCCCTATTGAAACCCCTTAGCCCCTGCCCTCGCCAAAGTCTGTGCACGCCACTGCCCTTACAGCTACTTTTAAATTGTTCATAGTAATCTCTGGGTCAGAAATGCATATTAGAACATATGATTTGACGGCAACATACCTTCCATGAAGACATCGCATGCTCAGATTCCTTAGAAACTTAATAAAGCCTGGAAAATACACACATAGACGTATTAAACCGTAGGGATGGGCTTATTTAGGGTTTTGTGTAGTTTTTATTTAAAAGGCACAGTCATATGCACGTCTCTCTCTTCCTTTTAATGTTGCTGTCTCTGTTTAATTACGTTACATTCAGTTCAATTCTGTAGACTTTACTGTCATCTCTATGTTTACTTTTACAAGAAGTTATGTATTAAAAAAGTAGTGAATTCTCCTTCTCTCTCTCTCTCTCTCTCTCTCTCTCTCTCTCTTTCTTTCTTTCCATTAGGTACTACCTGTGTCTGCAGCTGAGAGATGACGTTGTGTCTGGCCGTTTACCCTGCTCATTTGCCACACACTCTGTGCTGGGATCCTACATTGCTCAGTCTGAGATTGGTGACTATGACCCAGAGGAGCTGGGCGGTGACTACGTCAGTGACCTCCGCTTCGCCCCCAACCAGACCAAAGAACTGGAGGAGAAGGTCATGGACCTGCATCGCAGCTACAAGTAAGTGGAACACTCACTTGTAGGCGTGTGAAATGCATCTGAAGGTGGAGATTGTACTGCATAGAAAAATATGTTTTGGTGAAAAAGTCCAGTAGTCCAAAATTCCAGTTATTGGTATTATGTAATTATTTCCTAATTTTTAATTTAAGCATTGGGATGTTGGAGATTTACACCTCTGCTCACTACTATGTCCACAGTGCCCTAAACGTCATAGTACCCACCCATATCCCCAACCAAATAACCATTCATTGTGCAAATACAGGCAGTAGCTGATTGTATGGGCAATAGAGAATACACATTAAGACTACACACCAAAGGAGGGACGCATACCAGTTTATATGGCCAACATGCCATAATAGTTTTGTGATAAATGAAACTGCAGTCACCCCTATAGTGCAGTAGATCTATTCCAGTCCTTTGTGGTTGTCCTTTCTACAGAGCTTTTCACAAGGACAACACGTGAGGACTGTGCTTTGTGTGTGTATGGCTGAAAGAATAAGTGCCTCATTCATTTATTAATGAATGGATATGTACAACTGAATGTGTGATTACACAAAGCTACACTGTGAGGTTTTCACAGTGTCCCTTTCTGTCTGCAGTCCACTGCTTTGTTCTCTAAGGAGTCTATAATATCTCAAACACAAGTGAGGACTGTGTGTGCTGTACTGTTAACTGTTGCTTTCATAAACATGCAAAAAAATTACCATAGCTTAATGAGAAATGTTACTGATTAGTGTTCTTAACCTCTTTGCTAGCTTACTGACACTAATTTTAGATGACCTTCTTGAGCTTCTGATGTGTCTGGCTGTGGGCTTTTTATTGTGTAATGTATCTCTCTCTCTCTCTCATTCTCTCTCTCTCTCTCTCTCTCTCTCTCTCTCTCTCTCTCTCTCTCTTTCTTTCTCTCTCTGTCTCTCTCTATCTCTCTCTCTTCAGAGGAATGACTCCTGCTGAGGCTGAGATGCTGTTCTTGGAAAACGCTAAGAAGCTCTCCATGTATGGTGTAGATCTGCATCATGCCAAGGTGAGACTGGGTAATTTACTTAAATCACACAATTTAAAAGAATGCACCGACGTTTTCTCACATTTTTCTCTGTATCTTATTGTAAAGTGCAAGGGATGATGTGATACAGACCTGTTTCCCTAGAAAAGAACAGAAAACCCCTTGACTTCAAGTACACTTGCAGTAGAAGCCAGTGGGCAGTTGCTGAATTCCATAAAGAAACATTTGACCATAAAATGTGATTCGACATTCGACAACTCATTACACTCTACCAATACAGGTCTTAGACATGAGAGAATTGATTAGTCAGCTGTGGATGATGATGTGGTGCTTTTTTGTGAGCTTTTAGCAGAAAAGTTGATTGTTTTTCAATCTAGAAGCATGAAGCACATTGCAAAGGCTAGAGGAAAAGGAGTTTCTGACAGTTTGAAAAGGAGTTTCTGAAAGCTTCATTATCCAGTTTTTGCAGGTTTACAGGTTCATATGTTTAATCAGAATCTTCTTAAAAGTGTTATACCAAAACGTCTTCTTTTCCTAAACGTTTTCTGATAGTATTCAGCAATTGCCCAATGGCTATTATTTGAGTCAACAGGCTTTCTGTTCTTTTCTAAGCACAAAGAAATGCGTGGTTAAAATGCTACATATGTGGCAGATAGAGATTTGGTCGAAAAGCAATGGAGCAAGACTGTTAACGCTGACCATAAAATCATTTTTTTTTTTTTGCTTTGTCCATGAGGTCTTCGCAGCGACACCTCACGATTTACACAAATGATTACACTCGAGTAGCAAGTCTGGTTTGCATAAATCCAATCAGTATTTAAAAAGATGTTACAGATAAAGCTGATCTGGGCATTACAGCCTGCTGTTAAAGGTTGTTTTGGTGACCAATTGTTTTGGTGGACTGTGTTGACCATGTCTGTTAAGTGAGTATGCTGATGGAGTGTGCTAAAAAAGCTTGCTGAGTAAGGGTGCTAAATGATGTGTTGCAAATGAGTGTGTTAAATGTGCGTGCCCTCACACTGGATGCTGTATAACTCTAGGCTGCTGTGCTGGCATTGCTCTCACTTGCTGCTGATCTGCTGCTGCGTCAGTGCTGCAGACTGATATGAGCATTCATTCTGTATGAGAGCAACAAAGAGGTTTTACTAAGATCGACACGAATACAACTCCCAATATCAAAAATACTGATATTAATATATCTGCAGGAATACAATTGGATGCATTGATGAATGCTCTACTCACAGGGGATGGTCGTATTAATGGTGGTCTGCTTGAATTAACGGCTTATATAATTCCTGTCCCATTAAGTTTGTTACTTCCAATCTCCCCTCTCCCCCTTTTTGCTGCACACATGGCCCCACCACCTACTCAAAGCATATTCCTGTGGTAATACCATTTGAGGTCCTGAGGTCAGAAATTGACCATTGACGAAGGGCTAGAAGGTGACAGAAATTGTGCATCATATAAGAATTAGGTTTAGTCTCTAATTCTTCACTCATCAGGTGTGGGTGTGTGTGTGTGTGTGTGTGTGTGTGTGTGTTTGTCGTCGCCATGGGCCATGTCTATTTGTCCATTCATCATGGCATCCTAGCTTTTAATGTATGTTAATGTCTTGATAATTTTTCCAAGTAATTTTGGATCATTGGTATTGGACCATTCGTTATGAAATGTTAACACAGTGTAAAAGACCGTTTTCAAATTTGTATTTATATATATATATATATATATATATATATGTGTGTGTGTGTGTGTGTGTGTGTGTGTGTGTATGTATCTATGTAAGGTATATCTGTGTATCTATATGTATGCATAACTTTTGCACATGGTGCTTTTTCTTTGTGTTAAATTCAGCAAATAAAGAGTAATTGAGCATTAAATTATGTGTTTTTTTAAGTGTGCTCCCTGTAAAAGATATGTCAACTTATTTTCACTTAGAAACAAAACATAATCCAACCAGGGTGCCCAAATGCTTGCGTATGGCTGTGTGAATCCTTTTCAAGCTTGTCATAAGCTTCTATCTTTTACTGTCTTCCACAAGGAGAGAATTCTAAGAAAAATTGAGTGAAAAGTATAGCTTTATTAAAACTGACTGAAAGAACGCCGTATCTCTAGCTCTCCCTGCGTCCTCCAATGTATGTAAATGCATGTCCTCATTCCACCCTGCCCTCGGCTCTGGACGCTCTGCGCAACTCTCTCTCTCTCTCTTTTTCTTTCCTCATCAATGACGTAGTTGGTAGGGAGGCTCTTTGAGTGCTTAGCAGCAGCTAAGGAAGAGGTAAGAAGCTGTGCTGTGCTCTGCTATGCGTGTCTGGGTTTATATATGCCTGTGTGTAGGAGGAGATGTATCCGTATGAAGTGGTGCTTATGTATTTGATTGTTCAGATACATGTGGATAGTGTCAAGTGTAATTGACCTTGTGAACGACTCCTGCTTGTACCTCTAGTGTAGAGGTCTTCAAATCTGGACTTTGAATCCAGTTTCTGGTCCTGGATGTGGAAATGAGTGGTAGTTAAATGAACCATAGATGTATCTGGTCACCTCGTGTTTAACCTACCTGATTACAAAATTGCATGACCGGAACCTGGATTAATGATCCATATTTGAAGACCTTTGCTCTCGTGGTTTGCTGTATATTAAAGTAGTTCTCTAGTGTTTTTCTGTGTTTCTGTTTTCTCACTGCATGAGCGAGATATTGAATAGTAGCAAGGCTCAATTACTACATGCTGCATTGCAGTGCTGTGCTTGCCTTTCATCACACTCCCTCCGTGATCTACACATTAGATTCCATACATCACTCTCTGCAAATGCCTGACTGTTTCTTTAAATTGTCTATAATGTCTGTTTTATTATACATAAAAGTGTTAAAACTCAGTTAAGACCTCAGCATACAGGATCATAAGTGCCTGTGACAGGAGCATGACAGCTCAGTCAGTTCATGTCAGTTATCACTAGCTATTATGTCTTATAAGACTCTTATTAAGGCCTTTCATGGTTAAATCCTGTTGATTGGTCCATCGAGGCATCTTCATTTGTGCAGTTATTTTCAGCTTTTATGAAGGTGAATACAGTAGTCATAAAGGTTAAATGATGCAAACGATTCTATCTCTGATTGATTCATTGAATTGAGTTTTTTTGTTGTTTTTATTTTGGACTTAAGGTTCAGTTTTCATCTGTTTTTTTTGTTGTTGTTGTATTTTTCATTTTCCACATAGCAAAATATGTAAATGTGCTTATTCAGAGCTTCCTAAAGTTGTCTGGTCTGGTGCCTCCTCCATAAATCCCCCCTGTCTTGCTTTCATGGTAGATCGATTGTGTTGGATCACTAAACTAGTCTGTACACTGCAGCACCTCATTTGTCTGAACCAGTCTCTTTATGTATCTCTCTGTCTGTACTTCTACATCTATCTCCCTCGCTCTCTCCCTCTCCATCTGTCCTGTGTAGGACAGAATGGGAGGTCATTTGTAATTTATGCTCATTCATGTCCATGTCCCTTGGTTTTCTTTGACTCTCTCATTGTTGTGCTCTCTCATTTCACTAGCTCATTAATCTCTCTCTCTCTCTCTCTCTCTCTCTCTCTCTCTCTCTCTCTCTCTCTCTCTCTCTCTCACACACACACACACACTCTGCAGGATTCAGAGGGTGTGGAGATTATGTTGGGTGTGTGTGCCAGTGGCCTCCTGATTTACAGAGACCGGCTGCGCATCAATCGCTTCGCCTGGCCTAAAATCCTCAAAATCTCCTACAAGAGGAACAACTTCTACATCAAGATCCGCCCTGGAGAGGTGAGAGGATGGACACTCGCTATATGTCTTAACTGTCGCATTAAAAATCAGTGACTTTAACAATGTTTGTGTGTTTGTGTGTTTGTGTGTGTGTGTGTGTGTGTGTGTGTGTGTGTGTGTGTGTGTGTGTGTATACATATTTTTATTCATATATATGCTATCCCAATGGGTGCTGTATATATGGGTGCTATCCCAACGGACATTGAGTGGAAGGCAGGATCAGGTCGTCAGTCCATCGCTGGGCATACATGTGTGTGTGTGTCTGTGTGTGTGTGTGTGTGTGTGTGTGTGTGTGTGTGTGTGTGTGTGTGTGTATGTGTGTGTGTGTATATATATATATATATATATATATATATATATATATATATATATATATATATATATATACACTTTCATATATAGAGCATGTTGTTCTTCTCTCAGTGCAAAAAATGTCTTGGCCACTTAAAGCATCTTAATTATGTTAATTTTTGTCATTATATTGCTATGCAACAGTGACAGTGCCCCTAGTCAGATTGCTTGTTGTTTCTCTTGTTGTGTTCTGCACATTGTCATGCATGTTAAGAAGTTCATTAATCTCAAATTTATTATTTCCCTAAATTATTTGACAGTAGGATAAGAGTGTCATATTTCATTTGCTAATGTAGCATTATTTGCTGTTCCTGTTTTGAATTTGCTCTACATCTGTGTGAATTTGTGTTTCTCTCTCTTTTTTTTAGTTTGAGCAGTTTGACAGCACAATTGGATTCAAACTTCCAAATCACAAAGCAGCAAAGAGACTGTGGAAAGTTTGTGTGGAACATCATACCTTTTTCAGGTAGGGATGCACAGGGAGAAATAGGGTTGACTAAGACTATTGTGGATATTTAAAGGAAAATTCTGGAAATGCTAACATTTAATAATAATTCATGAAGGCTAATAGCCAGTAGCAATTATTATACAAATTGCCTAAGGTAATTAATTGGCTGCTGTCAGATTTTATTAAATTTTACCTATGTTAGCGTTTCCTGCTAAAGTACCCTTCAGTTATAACTTACACATAACAAAGCACCCATTTCCTAAACCTAAAGCAGATGTATACTACTTATGCCCTGATAAACACAGGACACTTGTGGTACTTCTTCCTCAGACTAGTGTCTCCTGAAGCTCCTCCTAAGAAGTTAATGTCTCTGGGCTCTAAGTTCCGCTATAGTGGGCGTACACAGGCACAGACACGCCAGGCCAGCTCCCAGATCTCCCGACCTGCACCCCAGTTCCAGCGCTCCTCCAGCAAACGGCACACCACATCCCGCAGTCTGGACGGAGGTATGTAACTGTTGACTTAGCAGCACTTCAATACTTTTCCTTTTTTCCAGTATTAGAAAATCTAATAAAATGGTACACTGATACCATTGTCAACTTGATGTGGACACTAAATTAAATAGTTGTAATATATGTTCACAGTTTTGATGCCTCATTAAGAAGACCTATAGCAGCTCAACACTTTTGGGAATCAAAATTATAGGCTTTAAATTTTTTGTTTGTTTGTTTGTTTTCTGTTTTTTGTATGGTCAGATTTCTTGTGATACAATAGCTATATTGTAGGTAATGTTTACAGGAAGCACACTTCTATATGTTTTAATGCACAATTACTGTTTATTTGATGAATTTAGCATATTAAAAAAAACCAAACTGTAGCCTGAGCAAAAGTTACGGCACATTTTATATTTCACTTTATATTAAATTGAAATTATGCCCTAAAATTTGCACATTTGTACACTGAACACCACATTATGTTCCCTGTGGAGGTGTGTTAACTTATTTTCACTTAGAAACTTAACAAAACAGGTAATCTGACAAGGGGTGTTCAAACTTACAACTGTTCATACGGCAGGAAAAAATCATCCAAATATTTTAGGCCTTGTTACTCTGAGATGTTTGATATAGTACTGCTTTTGGCTCAGTCACCTAAATCTTAACCAGTGGGTCCAGCACAGAATACTTGGCAGGACTTGCTGTCCTCTTCCTTTGAACATGCCGGTAGTCTGTATTTTGCTTTCCTTACAAAGTAGATCTTATTAACACTTCACGTCTTCCAGCACCAGCCATGGCCAACAATGACAACCTGATGAAGGACTCCAAGCCCACCGTCACGGGTACTCACATCACCACGGTAACACCAGAGAAAAAGATTGAGGAAGAAAAGGCTGTAGAGGAAGAGACAACTACTGCTGCGGAAACATCTGAACCTGCCGCTTCCACTCCTGTTGTCAAGGTAACAGTGCTTCGCTAAAACCCTCTTTTCTTCCTCTGATCGGGGTTGGTATTTCTTAAAGGATTTCTTAAAGACACTAGTGGGAACTGCGTCTGTTCAAGTGTACCTCACTGAGAGTGAAAATGCAACTGCAAATAGGATTGTGTTTTTCCACAATTCCATTTTGTGTTTTTCCACAATTCCATTTTGACTTGTTCAGCAATAGTGTAAATAATGGTACGCAAAAATGGCATTGCAAATATGTTTTGCAATTAAATTATGTCTCAAATTATGCACACACATGTGGGAAATGCAGATCTGAGTACATATAATTTATTAGTGTTAGTGTCACCCTGCAAAGCCTGAAACAGTAATTTAACAGAGGCATCAAGCCAGATTTCATCATGCATCTTTACATATTAACTTCACATGCACAGGCTTAAAAAGAAGGACTGGCTCAGTGTTTAGGTCTCAAATGTAAAATCAGCATTATGCTAAATGAAGATAACGATGACAATAGTAGGTAATTCACTTACATCCACGTTCACCATGTTTTGACGGAGTTTTCTTTGAATACTCTTTTAACACACTCTCAGTCAGATTCATGGGCTCAGGCAAGGGATCTGAAGCACAACCGACCTTTCAGAATTCACATTGCATGCAATTACACATTTCTACCACAGACGTCTCCAAATCCCCAAAACCTCCATAGTGTAGCTTTAATAAAGCCTGGATTATGTTGCCATTCATCGTAACTGCTCTCAGAAGAAATTTTAGCTGCTACCCATTCATAAACAATAATGACTATATTGCTTCATTTTTTGAAATTGAGACTCCTTTGATATGCTTGACTAATTAGCTTTTCCTTTCTCGCCCTTTGATCCTTTGTCATGTTCATACACTCGTTTATTCATATTGTCCACTTGCCATTTGTGCTTGTCCATTGGCCTTTCGGTCACCATTCCCATGCTCCCGTCCTCGCTCTTCCTGGTCAGCGCCCGCCCTGTCTGGGCTCAGAGCTGTCCCTTCCGTCCTCTCCAGTCTCCTCCACCAAGGTGCGTCGGAGGCGCAGGGGGAGCAGCCGCAAGCGGGCGTCTTCAGTTAGTCCAGTCAAAAGCGCGGCAGGGCTTGAGCAGCAGAGGCAGGCACGGGCTGACCGTGCTGCCGCCCTGCTAGAGGAGCGTACCCTTCTCCTGTCTGCCCGAAAGCAGAGACTGGACCAGAACCACCGTCCCAGAGGAGGCACGCTCTTCTCCTTCTCCCTGCACCTGCCTGACATGTCCTCGCTGCTGGACGAGGACGGCTACCTGAGCTTCCCCGACCTGTCTGAGCTCAACTTTCTGCCCGAGAGCCTCCAGCACTTCCTGCCCATCAAGTCTCCCTCACTTGTGCCCTGTTTCCTCTTCATCTTTTTCTTCCTCCTGTCAACTTCGTTCTCCGTGCCCTACTCGCTCACACTCTCCTTTCCTCTGGCGCTCTGCCTCTGCTACCTGGAGCCCAAGGCGGCATCACTCAGCGCCTCACTCACCCAAACGTTCCAGGACAGCTCGGACGACGAGGTCTGTATGTCGGAAGGTGTGCATGTGTGTATGTACAGTACCAGACTAAAATTTGAGCACATAACCTTTCATGAGTTTTTTCTGTAGTTTTTTCTTGGTCAACTAGAAGTCAACTAATCATGAAATTAGTTTGTACCTTAAAGTCTTATGGAATATAGTGTCAGAAATGAACAAATCTTTGTATGAAATTGAAATTGAGTGCAATATTAAATATTTAGCTGTGAAAAAAAACAAGATAAAAATGTGATGTCACTGCTTAATAACCTACCTGAGAGTTGTCTGAGCATGATATTATAGAAATGTTCTTTATGGTATATATCGCTGTTGTCAGAAGAAAATCTCTTATCTCTAAAACGAGAACTTTACAGGAAAAGAAAAAAACCTACCTTACTTTTAATGTAAGTCAGTGGAGCCAGACGTTCTTCCAAGTCACTTTGGGCCGTTTCTTCATGAAATTTACACACAGTGTAAATGGCAGCAGGCATTTTCAAATTATGTCAAAAACTGAAAAACATTAAAAATGGAGATACAAGGTTTTCTTCAGACAGCAGCGACATATTACTGAGATCATTTGGATTGCACTTTCTAACATATTATACACAGGCTGTAGTGTACTTATTAAAACGGTAGAATATAGCACATTGCTTGAACTTGGTCAAAACATGCTCCAGACTTACATGTATATGTACTGTTTAGCTATAGCTCAAACAATCCTTGAATGAATGGACTACAGCTGATCAGCTGACATGTTGACTTTTTTCAGATTGTAGAATAGAAGTGAAGATATCTTAACAATAAAAGAGCACACGTGATTAATACAGTGGCTAACAGTATTTAAGATTCTTCAGACTGCCCCTCCCTTTGCATTGACTGCAGTTGGCAGTTGGCTCTTGGCATTTTCTCAGGCAGGAGCCACCTGGAATGACCCTTCAACAGGCTGAAGAAGCTCCACATATCCTGAGCACTTGTTGGCTGCTGGAAATGACTTGTTTGGAGGGCATTTCAGTTTTTTTCTGTTTACATTTTGTCTTGGAGATAAATTCATATATTAGCATCAATGTCCAGGTTTAAATTTGTCATAGCAAAAATGATAATGTCTTAAAGATCATGAAAAACATGCAAGCAGTCTGGTGTGTCCAAACTTTTGACTGGTACTGTGCGTGTTGTAGCACTCCTGAGCTGGTGAAGCTCAGGCCACATGGAATCAGCTCTCTCTTGATGTTGATTGTTGCAAATGGTGTCACCATCATCTCATCTGTGGCACCTTATTCAACATTCCACCAGTCTGTGTGTTTTTGCTTAGCACATCTGCATGCTTAAGGCTAAACCTAAAGTTAATGGTCCACCATATGGCAGAGGAATTTGAAATAGGGAACTACGTTCATTATCTAGGGTTGATTATCAGTAGAAGTTCTGAAATAGCTTCATTGTGGTCAGATAGTTTTAGATCTTTCTATGTAAACCTAACACGCTCTGCATAAACATAAGTCCGTCTGTGTAAACTCAACACAGTCTTTGTACACTTAAGGCAGTCAATGGCAACAAACACTGTGTCTTAATTTAGTTCTTTTGGATACACAGTCGCTGGAACCACTGGACTGAGTGCAAGAAAACCAAGCCAATGGAAACAACAAACTCAGATTTTCTGCCCTGAAATATGAAGGGTCGGCAGTTAAGGGTGATTTTTATTGCTCATGTCTGTTTTCCCACGATCAAGCCGCTGAGAATTTTCTGCTTAAATGCCAACCACCGTGTTTACTGTGTTCAACATCACAAAAAGGCATCTGAATCATGTCAGTTACTGACAGAATAATTGCATACAATGTTGGGCAACACGCATGAGTTGTTTGAATGAGATTTTGAGGTTTAGCCTCTTCTACCATAGGTCAGAAATCCTTCATTTTCCACTTAACATCAACTCTTAACTTGAGTAAACACCCATCCTGCATCACTGATTACATACCATTGCCTGACCACCACACCACGAGTATACATTTTATAAAATTAATTGGTGACTATTAATTTTCATTCATTTTTAATAACATTATTGATCTTTTAAAACATTTTTTGTTTTTTATAGTCACTTTTTATTCTTCATACACTGCTCTTTGTTTGTTCACATTCATTACAAACCTCCTCTTCACACCATCCTGCACTCATTGTTCTGTTTCTGCCCTGTGGTGTGGTTGATATTAAGAAGCAGTGGACTAATATGGTGGGTTTTTCTTCACTGCTGCTTTCCAATGGAAACTCCTGGCTGTTGTCAAATGTGAGACAGACAGACAGCGAGCAGACTGACTTTGGCTGTGATGATGAGTCAACAGCAACCGAGGTGTGTGGGCATTGATGCATTGGTCATGTTTAATATCCACATATGAATATTGACAAACTAGAAAGGTTTTGTTCTTTTGATTAGCATCGACAAATGAATTACTGTCAGATATCCAGATGTTTTCCTCAAAATGAAAGTCTTTTACCCAAAATAAACTACTGGAGGCTTTACAGGTTTTTGGGATCATATCTGAGTTAACTATTCTTTCTTTGCTCTTTCCTCTTAACGTTTCTTAACTTTGGCTTTTAGTCTGAGCCAGAGGATTCGGACGTGACAACACAGGTACTCCGTAGTAATGTCATAATGATCATTATGACCCTGCTGTGTCTCAATATGTTTTGTTCAATCTCATTGCAATGCAACATTCTGTCACAATTCATTCATTTAGTCATGCTGCAGTGTTGGATAATGAATGATGTTGTCATCTTGTTTCAACAATTTCTCATCAAACCTTTAATTTTTATGTTGCTATGTATTTAAGGTTTGTGGCTATACTTGCGCAAACTTGTCTTTAATTGGTGTATTATCGTTTGTCCATGAGTCTTAATGATATTTCTTCCTTTGGGCTGAAAAGCTAGTTCTTCCCACTGTAGGTGAAAAGCACCTGAACTGTATTCAAAAAATAGCACTTCCAGATTGTCTACTGAAAGGGAAAGATCCTTTTTTTGTAACTCTTCCTTCTCTTCTCCCAGAATAGTTTCATAAGGCGGATAAAGGGTGACAACGTCTTTGTCAAACACAGTAATCTCATGTTAGAGGTTTGTAAATAACCAACTGCTTGAATATTGTAGAATACAGAGAGTGACTAAGAGTTTGAGTGTTTAGTTGTTGAACCCCAAGTAAGGTTTACATGCATGGGATAGAAATCAGAAAGACTGTTAATTGTTCATCAGTTTTAGACTGTACAACAAGTACTCACCTTCGCCCCATTAATACAGTGCTGATGAATGTTCCTGTTGGATTGTAACAAGCAAATTAAATAACAGATATCTAACAACAATCTGAAATCTAATCGTTTGTTGAGGAGGAAACCTGTCTTCTGAAAACTGGGAGTGCTGAATGCTTGCATGACTGACTCATGTCTTAGTGTTTTTGAAAGGTTTGACAAATATTTGATGCATGGGTGTTGTTGAAACGTGATGGAGGTCAGATTCTTAACCCCGGCTCTGCTGAGCTTTGAAGCTCCTCAAGATTTGCTGTAATTGAAATACTACAGCAGTGCTGTGATTAAAACAACCCGCAACTAAACCAATTGCTAGTGGTGCACAATATATATCCATGGCCAGTGTATTTTTTGCATATAAATGGGAATTTTTTTTGTCCTCTGTTGTAAAGAAGACAAAAACAGTAGCAATATAGCACTGTCTTTGTAATTGGGGAGGGTCTGAATTTTATATAGTAAATTAGGATATTTGATATGCAATAGAATTTTTTCTAATGTTCGGCATTCTCATGTTCAAGAACCTGAACTCTATGCTCCACCAAAGGACAGTGTAGAGCCTGTAGAGTTTCTAATCTGTTTAGCTTAAAGAAGGAAGCATAGAAAGACTACTGCAGGCACCTGAAGGCTGCTGTACACCAGACCAGAAGCACCACACACAATCTAGGAAATAGTACAAAACACAGCTATACCACATAAGTAGCATCAAATCATTTTTGTATAATGCCTTGCAAATTCAAATATCAAACTTGACTGAAATACCCATCCCTAATATTCAATAGGCGTTTTAAAATGGCAGTAATTGTTTTTTTACATACAGCAATTCAAACATACAAATGGGTAAAGTACGCCTCAGTTACAACCACATTGATGTCTCATCCTGTAAAATGTTAATATGAAAACAAAACAAATAATGTTATTAACAGGAATATCATATATATTCAGTAAAGAGATTCAGTTTTGTTGCCAGTGGCATTTTTAATTCATTGTGTCACTAAAATTATTACATCATTAAAAAAAACCTCCAAAATCTTGCATAAGTTCATAAAGTGGGGGTGGAAATGTTATTGGTTTATTATTTATTGTTATTATTTTAAATAATCAGTTATTACTGTGGCACGATTACCCATTAGGTGCCTAGTCAACATAACCTCTGACCAACAGGGAAACAATCCCAATATATCTCACCTAAATCTCAAAAGTTACAACTGAATGTAGGTTTTGTTTACTTTAATTAAGCAGGTTTTTAGTATGCAGCAAAAAAAATTATCGACAATTAATTACTGGTATCGATATCAGTAAGATGCTAATATTACCTGGAAATTTGGCCTGGAAATTCCATATTGTGCATCCCTACTAAACACCAAATGATGTTATCCCTCACCTTTTCCTCCTATCCGTGTGCTGTGGTTCAGGAGACTGACGCTCCAGATGAGCTGCTCAAGAGACAGACGAACCTCAACGAGTTGAAGAGGTCATTTTTGGAGACGCGTCCTGAGTGGTCAGGAGACAGTGAATGGGACAGGAGGTTGTCCTCTTCTCCTGCTCGCACACAGCGACGGGATGACACTCCCATCATAGAACCTGTCTTACCTTTACAGGATGTAAGACCCAGCTTGCGAGTGTGGCACAGGAAGCCCAGCACATGCATGTCAAGTTTTCCCAAGCCAACACAGATCACTGTACCAGCTGCTATTGGAATGGCTCATTGTAGATTGCTTAGCATGTTTTGGCTCTATAGAGCGTGTTATTAAGTCCCAGAAGTTTGACTTGTTACAGAAAGCCAGGGTTTATTACTCCCCCTGTCTGCCTCTGTCTCTGTTGGCATTGCTTAATTTGTTGACTCAATATGTTTGCAACTGGAGTTTTGATTTGTAATTCTTGAGTAGTTTAGTAAATAAGGTGCTTAGCTGTGGCTAAGTAAGTGTTGGTTTATTCCTTAAGCTGATTAACAAACTTGAGCAGATTGGCCTAGAAGTTTTGGATTTTAACATGATTTGACTTGTTTCGAGCCGTTGTTGTGGATTTCTCACTCACTTTCCTTTGGTTTTTCTGTTTTTTTGCCATCACAAGTGATTTATTCCTGTGGTTTGCATGATTTTTCCCACATCTCATACTCCATGAGGACCACATTTACTCCACCCAAAACTTGAACAAACTTTACAACTGTACTTCATAAGGTTTGGTTTTCAGTGTTCTAAACATAATGTTTCTCATGTTGTTGTTTGTTTTCTTTGTCCCCCTTTGTAGACTGCAGAAGATGCCAAAGCAGAACCTCCTCAGGACGTTTCAGAAGAAAAGCCTGAGCTGCTGGAGGCCAGCCCCACTGAGGTAGCAGTAAAGTCTTAGCTATTATTGTACTTTCCAGGCATGATGTGTTCTGCATCGCTGCTAGTTTTGGTGGTCTTGAACTTTTGTGATGTTTGTTTTTGGAATTTTTCATTTAATGGCCATGTTTGGAAAGAGAACGGTGTTGTCTAGACACTGTGGGGGAGGAAAGCTGCTGAAGCTTTCCCAGTTCCCCCGCTTACTTAGGTTTGTTGTTGAAAACCACAGAATGTTTTTAGCATGATGTCATATTTATGTCTGGAAATATTTTGGGGAAAAATCAAATGCTCACCATCACCAAGAAATACATGCTTCTCTGTCTGCAGATATTTTTAGATACAGCATATAATTGTTGACTGATGTGCCATATTTAGCTCCAGATTATTTTTCTTTAACATGCATATCATAATTTAAGCTCTTGAACAGTCTCCATTTAGTTACCATGAGAGCAAAACTGTACTTCTAGGATGGATAATGCAGATTTTTCCAGAGCCCAGTTTAGCCATAACTAGTCATGACTTTTAGATGTGGCTGGAAATCATTCATAACAGTATCCGAACAGATCATAGGATGGAGATTCCTCTCTTGAGCTAATGCAGTTCTCTTTTTATGTTGTATGCGTTGGTGGGTAAATTGCTACTGCAGGTTTCACAACAGAACATGTATATCATCTGTAACATGGTGAAGGTAGGAAATGCTCCCCACGATCAAGAAGCTATGAAAGAAACCACCAAACTTGTTCCCCTGATGGAGGTCAACAACACATCAACTGAGACTGACTCCATCATGGTATCAAACCATTATGACAAGCTATGTGATAATCCTGTTTTGGAGAAAGCCGGTTGCGTTTTGTCTGGAGAAGCGAATGCAGATAACACTAGAGAAGCTCTCAACATCACCATGCAAGAGACTGACTTTTTTGAAGACAAATTGAACAGTATGGTTTTTAAAATCAACATGCCAGACTCTGAGATCACTAAGGCAATGTCAGCAGCCACCATACCTGAACAGAAGATAGAAGACCAAAGAGAGACTTCAACGTCATCAAAACAGGAAATGACTGATTCCAATAAAGATGAAGCAGCGTTCGAAGTAATCAGTGAACAATTTGATTACAAATTAGAGACCCTCCTTATATTAAATCCTGAGAAGACTGTGGTCCAAACTGCCGCTCCACAGAAGCCCATGCATCAAAGTGTTGAATGGAATATGCCCCATGTTGAGATGGCTAGCAGAAACCAGTTACAATCCAGTAGAGTCTCAGTTCACTACATCACCAAGATCTCTCCAACCTTCAGAGTGGTGGTATGACCTGGCTCCCATTCACTGACCCCAGCTTCACCAGATTTAATCTCACCTGAAGCCTAACAAAACTATAGAAGGCCACACTGTTTGCTTTTCATCACAAAAGCTAATGATGCCCTCATTGCTTAGTTGATCTACATCCATCTTTTAAACCAGTTGTTTTTCTTGAAAATCAGTCATTTCAAGTCTGCTTAGAAAATTGTCTGCTGCAAATGACCTATAATGTTGGTTTTGGGTCAGTTTCAGAATGCCAGCTTTTTCCTCATTCATAAACAGAATCATGCTTAACTTGCATCTGCTTGTTTCATGAAAGCATTGTACCTGATAGAAAGATTCATAAGGCTTTTACATGGTAGAATTGTGGAAATAATAATTCTGTGTTATATTCAGACTAATTTAAACTACAGTTCAGGATGGCAGAAGTGAAAAATAAAATTGAACCAGATTGCAGTGAATCGATAGTGAAATAAATAGGAAATGGAATATGTTAGTGCTGGTAATAGCTGTCCTCTAAGTAACCTACAGTTCACCTTAGATGCTTCTAAAGAATCAAGGAGATTAGGAAATTAAAGTCTGTCCTAAAATGATGAGCATTCATTCAGAGACATGTCTGATCAATTGTTAGATGGGAGAGATTAGCCTAAGCTAGGACTGCTTTATGCAGGTACCTGTAAAAACCTCATGAATCAGTAGGAGTTCTGTGCACAACTGTTGGAAGTGTTGACAATAGAGGGGGCTTTAGTGCTTTACCACAGGCTTCTCAGTCATTGTATTTCACAGGGTCTGCCTGGGAAGTATATCTCAGCTGTCTGTTATTTCCTGCACATTTGTTATATTTATCTTTCTTTTGTCATCTTCATGACAAGAAGTCCCCATTTCTGTCAGTACACTAAAAATGAAGATGCCAAGGAAATATGTAAAGTAATTATTAGTTCTATCCAAAAAGCAAGACTTGTCCAAGCAAGGTTACAGAGTGGAACTTTAAAGGTGGAGTCAAAATCTGACTTGAATGGCAGTTTTTTGTATTAAGGCAGCAGCAGGAACAGCTAGATGTTTATACAGCAAGAGCTGGGAACGTAGTTACTTCAAAAGTGGCCTGAATGGTACTAACAAACTTGAACAACAAAGGAATTAAAGAGATGCAGCAATCTAGGATTAACTGAGAGAAAATGAGACTCTGGTCCCTTGTTACTACACTAACCCTCTTTTGCCTGTTCTCACACCCTTTGTCCATCTCTGTCCTTTTCCTCCAGTCTAAAATGGCCTACATTTCAGAATTTCCTCAGCAGTGTGCAGACGTCTTATATGAGAAAGACACCACATCAGTGAAATACACATCATCTTATCTGCTTCAGGTTCTTTTCTCTAATCCACACTATGTAGTGTGCTTCTTCAGTTATTTATAATAGAAGTCCAGAGATAATGGTGTAAAGTGTCATTTGCATCTCACAGAGTTCAGGTGACCAGCAAGAGGAGACTCCAGTTGTAGAGGAGGTGCTGGAGGGAGAGGAAGCAGAGGAGACTGATAAGAAGGAACCACTGACTGATGAGGCACAAGAGGAGAAGTCACTAACTTGTACAGTTCAGAAAGAGAAGTCACCTCCTTATGAGCCTGAGGAGAGGTCAGCATCAGCTCCTTGTGAGACTCAAGAGAAGTCACCTCCTTGTGACACTGAAAAGAAGTCGTCAGCTCCTGACGAGACTCAGGAGGAGACGTCAGCTCCTAATGAGGCTGAGGAGGACAAGTCACCCCTTTATGAAGCTCAGATGACGTCACCTCTTTATGATTCTAAGGAGGACGAGTCACATTATGAGGCCGAGGAGGAGACATCAGCTCTTTATGAGACTCAAGAGCAGATGTCATTTATTTATGAAGCTGAGGTGGAGAATTCACCTCCTCATGAGCCTCATGAAGACTTGTCTGCAACCACTTTGAATATACTGACACCAGGGGATGCTATAAATGAAGACAGTAATGGTGGACAGATTGCCTCACAGGCTCCTCTGTTCATGACTGAAGAGGAACAGTCACCTGTTAATGTGCTAGATCAAGCAAAAGACGAAATCCAGCTGTCAGAATTGGGAAATTGTGCCGCTATAGTGCAGTCAGCGCCGTGGTGTGAGGACAGTTACATTGCTGAGCAAGTTCCAGAGGATGTTGTATGCCCTGTAATGGCAGAACAGTTGCCACTTGACACCCAGTTTAGAAACTGCGCACAAGAGGGGCTGCAAGAGGAAGTGGGAGAGCAGACCATAGCGTCTGAAAGCATGCCCTCAGCATTAGTCACTGAGAGCACAGCAGACTGGACACACACTGAAAAGGAAACCCTAACACCAGGTTTGACTGGGGAATGCAAAGACCAAGAGAATAGTGAAAATGCTGCAATGGTGCCCTCTGCTGGTGAAACTCAGATGTACATGGCTGAGGCAGCTCTTCTGCAAGCTACACCTGGGTTGGCTGATGTTGCTCCATTGATGTCTGTTCATAAAGCAGATAGCAATGAAAGAGAAGAGTCCTCTCTTGAGGAATGTGTGGATCAGGTATATGAGAATTCATTGACTCCCAATATTGATGAAGGGCAAGTCTCTGAGAACAGTCAGGAATATGAAGAGGAGAAAGAACAGTCAGCAAGTTCTGGAAGCTCTACCCCAATCAGGAAGTCAGTCTGTGAAGATGATGAGAGCTTTGTTTATGAAGAGGGAGAGAATTCGGAGGAGATTAGCATTGATTATGCTAACTTACCCATTGAAGAGCAAGAACAAGCAAATGTAGATGAAAGTGCTGAAAGTGACTTGTCAGGATTGGGGAACTGTTCCACTTCAGTGCAGTTTGTGCCACCCTATGAGGAAGTTCAAGAGCCTGTTATGGAAGAACAGTTGCCACTGGAGACCCAAATAGAAGAGGACAGTGCAGAAGGGTTTGGAAACTTCACATCTCCAGAGATACGTAAACTAGCTTGTACAAACAAAGAGGGTGGAGATACTGATTCAGAATGTAAAGGGAGCAACGATAAGGAAGGGGAAGCAGTTCCACAAGAAACAGAGAAGATGAAGGAGGAAATGAACACAGTTAGTGAAGCTGCCATGCCCCTCCTGGAGGTAACCCAACCCTGAAGGGCCTGGACAACTTAACCATTCACTGAGTCTTTCCCCATGCCTGGCACCAGCTCAGACTAATACCGGAGTCAACAGGGACTTCTCTCACTCTTCTTTGCTGTGATGTGCATCTGAAGTTTTTGATCACTGTAGAAATCAAGAGAAATGATAACTATCACAATTTCTTTCCACAGTGCTGACGTTTGCATGACCACAGTGATTGTGCCACACACAGTAGCATGGAATCAAAAAGAATGCATATTATTGTCACTGTGTTAAATTGAAACATTGTTACAGTCACTGTGTAATAAGTCATCACAGTGCATGGTATTTTGCATGGTTGCAGTGTGTTTTTGTTTCAGGATGCATGTGGTGGCATGCACTATGTGTGATTTTGCCTTTACTTGCTTTCTAAAATGTGAAATTAATATGGTTAGTATCAGAAAAACTTTGTTTCAGGAGAAGGTCTTTGAATCCATAAAAGTATGGAGTATTTTAGAGAAAATGTTTACTAAAAATGTCACTAAAGGTTGTCAATGTATCATCTTGTTCGCTGTTTCTGATTGATCTTCACAATGTGTACAGCAGTCTGAGGAGCCAGTGCAGGCAGTGATGACCACTGAAGTGCCTGTAGTTCATACCGAGACCAAGACCATCACTTATGAATCTGCTGAGGTAAACTACCAGTATCAATATTATTACCCTATTATTGAGAGTTCACTTCATACCTGTTTTTTACACTTTTTCATAATTGTTTTCAATGGAAGTAACATGTTTGCTAGCCATTTTCACATAAAACGCGAGGTACCCTTCGCTGCAGTTCAGGCACTCTGAGTTGAAAAACTCCTAACGCTCATATAGCCTACGTCATTAGCATTTTTTGGTGCTCACCAATCAGATCAAAAGGTAGGTACACTTTCATTGACAGCTGGAGAAGGGATTAGTGGCTGCAGTCACAAATTCATAGACAAGTTTAGCTTGTTTTTGCTAGCAGCACAGGTCTCCACTCCATGCTTGCTAGTTCGTTGGAGATCAGTTTCCAAATTGGTGAGAGTCAGAGCTCTCTGCCTGTACATTTCAAAGCTAGAGATGGTACGATACCACTTTTTTTTTTTCCAGTATCGATACTGGAACCTTGAGTATCGGCCAGTACTGACACTGATATGATGTATTTTTCTTTAAAAACTTCCATGTTTAGATTATCATGCTAAAACTACTCAATAACTCTGCTGCCTCCAGGAAGAAATACACAGCTAGAATCACATCATACAGTGTGACTGTGTGCCATTTCAATATAGATTGTTACAGGATTGAATCAGATTCATTCTTTTTTATCTTCCAATATCCGATTCAGCATTTTCCATACCAATACCCATCAATACTTAAATGCCATCTCTAATCACAAATACAGTGTGAACCCCCAAGAAAAAGATCAAGCAGTGCACCTTGTGTGTTTCTGCTTTTAGAAAAAATGCAATGTGACCACCCCCGTGCCCCCCAGTCACCTTATTTGGAGGTACTTAAATATTTGCAGATGATTTGATATTGCTCATTTTTATTAACCATGAGGTGTATGTTGTGTCTGTCATCTACGTGGATGAATGTGAAGGTCGATGCTAACGGTGGAGACCCTGGAGTTCTGATGAGTGCACAGACCATCACCTCTGAGAACAACAGCACCACAACCACTACACACATCACAAAGGTCAGTGTGCTGAACCCTGGGCTACTGGACTTAACTACTGTGTGTTAGTGCAAAATCAACAGTCACTGAAGACAAATCAGGCAGTAGGACTGTTTGATTGCTCATGCTCTTTCTCACAAGTTTGTCTCCTTTTTTCATCAAAGTACTTGTTGCTTCTGCTTTATTGTTTTTTGCTTCATGCTTTTGTGGGCTTTTCTCTCTGCCACTATTCTCTTGTGTCTGCTCATGTCCATCATTTATGGGCTTGATTTCACTTACCATTGGTCAGTGTGTTTTGACCTTTAATATAGAAGTAAAGAGAGTAAAATCTCTGCAAAATTTTCTTTCATGATCCCCTCCACTTTGTTCTTATAGTAATCTTGTGAGTGAGGATCAAAAACACCTGCATCTCATCATTTTTATCCATCATTCTGTTCATCATTGGTGTACAAACAAAAACCTGTTCTTTCTCACTGCTGCATTTCTGTTATTGGTTGCTGTTCACTCTCTTGTTCATTCATCCATTCATCAACCTGCCCATCCTTGCACTCATCCTTCCATCCGTCAGTTCCTAAGCTTGCTTGCTGGCTGCACTCCACCTTCTTGTGAATTACTGTATACTTGGATGTGAAGCCTCATAAAGTAAAGAACATGCTCTGTACTTGATCATTCCCCATTTCATCTTCTTACACATTAAGCCCTGTTTACACCCTGTCTGTGCCTCTGCTAGACGGTGAAGGGAGGCATCTCAGAGACGAGGATTGAGAAGAGGATTGTCATCACGGGAGATGCAAACATTGATCATGACCAGGTACTGAGACTGGTTCTCCTTCTGTACTCACCCAGCTAACATTCATTGACTGATACTGTACCATTCAGAGAGACAAAGGAGTGGTTTTATTACAGAATATACAGAGCAATGGTGTATGTTCACTGTTCCAGATGTTTGCCTTGTAGATGTAGAGTGGTCAGAGGTGAGGACTCAACTCACATGATTTGGAGGCTTAAATTTGATGACTTCAGACTTGACATGACAAACTCAAACAAGACTTGTGATTCGACTTTGTCTTCAACACTACGACTTTGACTTAGACTTGGACTTGGGCCTTATGATTCGACTCCCAAAGTGGACAAAGCTTGGAGAGGTGTCTGGTTGCTTACTGGTGTTACTAATCAGCCTAACTCACCATTTTTCTTCATAACAGATCAAATAATCTGGGCTCTCTTTATTTGATCTACTTCCGTGGCTGCTGCAGTTAACTGACGCAGTTAAAATTTGTGCAGTTAAGCGTTTTGCTCTTTTTTCTGTAAACTTCATTCAGTGCAGGGATTTTGATTTTTCTTGTTTGTAATCTACATTCAGCGCCTGTTTTTAGTTTACATTCAGCTAATTAGAGTCGTTGTTGTGTGTCACATGAAAACATGCAATATATTCATTATAATGATTTATTTCAATGCGCTAGAACTGTCACTCGGATAAGAAGCACTAGTCAGTGCTATCAAGCTAAGTTGCCAGCTATGTTTGTCCTTATCACCTACCAACAAGAGAAACTCTAAAACAGAAGGGTGCCAGTGTTAAAGGTTGAAAGGAACCACAAATGGTTTGAAAAATATTTCCAAAAACATTCAACTGTTAGGTAGTTTTTTGTTTTGTTTTGTTTTTAAAGCACTCAAAGTTTAGGACTTGACTGTATTGCATGGGACTTGACTTGCTGCCACCTCTAAGCATAGGCAAACATTACTGTGCTCAGCAGTTTTATCCAGTGCTGAACTTCTGCTTCTGTTCTAACACTAAGTAAACCCACCAAATTCAAACACAGCAAATAAACGCTTCCCTGATCATTACTAATCACAGTCATTTAATTATGAAACAATCTTGCTCTGAATCTTCAGATTTGCAGCCAACTTGTAATCATGGTTTGTGATATGAACATACCAGAATGTTTAAATGTGCTACATAAACAATGTATCATCATTAATTCAATGATTAATGATTCTTCCTTGCCTGATTCTGATAATCCTCCTGTGTGCCCTGTCCTCTGTTTCCCCCTGGTGCTCTTGCATGGGATTGCTCTGAGCTAGGCTCTGGCTCAGGCTATAAAAGAGGCTAAAGAGCAGCACCCAGACATGTCGGTCACCAAGGTAGTGGTTCATAAAGAGTCGGAGATCTCACTTGGTGAAGGTGGCCAGTGATACAGGTAAGGGGGGAAGCTGGTCTGCCTCCATCAGATTGTAGGCTTTCCACTACCTGTGGACGCATGCTAAGTTCAGCTCTGTGCTCTTTTAGCTGTGTATGGTTTTTGCTTTGTGTGCGTTTGTGTCTGGTTTCAGTGCAGAGCTGTTATTGTCAACAGCTATGCTCACTCGCAGTGCACAGTGCTTTCGCTTTGTAGTGTTATTTGCCTTTTTGTTAGTGCTGCTACACAATGGAGGATACTCAGCTTTCAAAACTGTTTCTGTTGTATAGATTTAGATCAGCTATTGCAGTCAATCATTTTTCTAATATGGCTTAAATGATGTACAGAGCTGTGTATGTGCTTGTTTATATATCACCATTCAAACTATCTATGCAAGTCCTAGTGCTTACAGATGTTGTAGTCTATAATTTGTAGTCAGTTAACCGAGAACTATTCTCACTACATGGTGTGTTGCTCAAACTGAAGCAGGTGACATTCTAGGTGGCATTCAGGTAATTCCTACACTATATAACAACAGTTTGGGATTTTACTGTTTTCTTGTTGAAAAATAAGTCAAACCAAAGATGTATTTGGATTTGGAAGCTGATGCCACCACTTGCTGTGCCTACTGCCTCTACCATCTTTAGCCTTTTAACTGATTAAATGAAAAACTTAACACAGAACGCAGAAGTAGTTAATTAGCTAGAGCAGGTGAGGCTGATTAAGTATGTGGTACAAAGGCAACAGTGCTGTGTGATTATTTTGGGTAAAAAGTACCATGTAGTTATATGTTTAAAAATACTGTACATTAATAAAGTACAAAGAGCCTTACTGTTACAGTATATGCCTGTTTTGCCTGTAAAAGACAGAAATGTCCCTTACTATGGATTTACTGGGTCCTAACCATTTATTCAGGAAACTGTCTTTGTATTTTGTGCTGTAATTTTACACCAAATAACTTGGAGGTGTTTCCGATTTACTGCTTAAATGTGTAACATTTCATTGACAGTTAGGGTGAGTATGTTGGTACTTGCCACCTTATTAGTCCAGATATTTTTGAGGTATTGTACTATTTCTATACATTTAATTATAGCTAGAACTTGTTAGTAATTTCAGTGTAATTTAGTTGGACTGTCTTGGTACTTATCATTTTCCCAACACAATTACACAGCACTTTGGAGGTTGTAATTTAGTCAAACTGTCTCTGAACCTTCATGTTACACAGAATAATTATCTAGTAGCTCACACTTTCCTGATAAACACATAAAACTTATGTAAAAGTAAATGTAAGGGAATAACTACAGTTAGCATGGTAGTCGTTCTAATTATTCAATAATAAGCCTTAGAATGTAACATGCCAGGGATTTCAAGAGGGTAAAGAGCTTCTGTGACTGTGCTGTACAGGATAAAATCTTACTGATTAGGCAGTATTACTGCGGGTTCGGTTCAGTTGAATAAGAGAAAAGTAAAATAAGTATTTCTTTTTACTCAAGTGAACTGAAAATAAACTTAAGAAACGTTCTATATTTAAGAAATAGGGAAGTGCTGTGGGTGTGTAGGGCTTGTGACCTTTGCAGCCATCAATGTGTGCATGCACAAGCTTTTGGATTATGAAGTATCCCAAATGCATGGCCGTCCACCTGTACTTGGCCTGCTTTTCTTTTCTGGCATCGTCTCTCTCTTCTCATCAAGGTCTGCTTGTTCTGCTGTATCTCTTTTACATTGCTTTTGTTCCTTTTTTCTGTATTTGAATGGGAAACTGTTTTGCTCGCTTCAGAATGAAACCTTGGCACCCCTCTCATGCTGTGTGAATGAGGGGAACATGGCTTCTGTTTATGACTGACCTGAACAGTGGGGATTCCTGATCTTCTGCAACACTTTAATCTCTAACATCTTTAACATCTCATGTGTTGCGTTGAAAGCTTTGTTGTGTCTTTGTGAATATGTGCCAATGTGGTGTTTGTGTGTGATTAGCTTGAGAAACGAGGGATTGTTCCTTTAATACAGTGGAGTCCAAAGGTCTGAGACTACAGTCAAAAAAATTTTTCAATTTGAACTAAACAGCAGAAAGTTTTAGAATCTTGGAAAAATGTAAACAAAGAAAAGTTATGACAATTAAAATGAAGTATTTGAAATTCTGCACTATTTCTAGGTCACTATTGAAATTGAAGCCAGTTTGTGAAATTGACCATGGCATGTTTTTTGTACAAAAAGGTCAGATTTTGTCTTATTTCTTCCTTTGAAACACATGTTCAGATGATCCTCAGATGGATTTGATCTACCAGTCAGAGGCTTTTGCACAAACTTACGAGGTCTGTGTCATTGAAGCAAAAGTGGGACATAATCAGAAATTCTGAAACTCATGTAAACATTCAAAGATTCTACTTTTCACTCTAATTGATATCATTTATAATGAACTTTATATTAAGTTAGAAAGGAATGCAAAATAGAAGCACTTTCACCAGCGGTCTCAGACTTTTAGACCCCACTGCAGTTATTGTTTTTGTACTGAAATGAATGTGCTATGAATGACTTGTATGTGCTGCATGCTCTACCATGGAATACTTAAGGATTGTGTACCAACACTGCAGTTATTTCACTCATAATTCTGCATACGTGCCCTAACTGCTCTCTCTCTTCTTGTTTTTTTAGGAGTAAGGGCCAGTCTGACAGAGAACAGTGCCATTTTCCCCATCCCATGGACATATGACTCCCGCCACCTCCGAGTCATGACTTTTGACCTCAGACACAGAACGCACTCCTTATGTGCCGGACAGTGGAGAAACAACCATTAAAACCCACTCTGCACATCAGCTTGGTACCTTTCGGTGTCCTCTTAGGGCGCACAGTGCCATCGACATGATGACGACGCCAGCTCTGCTTTTTGATGGAATTATGAAACTTCACTGCTAACAGCAATAATATCAAGAGGCCATAAACTCATACAGCACTCAAAACCACCAGAATGGGAGAAATCGTCTCAGAAACACAATTTGTTCGACTGCCTTAATCAGAGATTTTTAATCAGAAAGTGTTTAATTTATGCAACTTCAATTTATTTATAGTCCAACACTCCAATCCGAGAACTGTGGACTCATTTGAATATATATGAGGTAAAATGAAGTATGCAAAAACAGCAGACTGAATCACCGTGCCAACTGCATTGCAAGGCTAAAATCCCCTCACTCTAGTATTCCAGGATTTTCTCCAGCGAGAGCCAGTTTTGCTAACACAAATTAAGCCTAGGGATTTTCAGTGGAGGAATGTGACAGTTGAGTTTAGTCCCATGACTAGGTTTAATCTGTATGTGGAAAACCAACCCAAAGTCTACAGATACTGAGTCTTTGTACATACAGTATATATATGCTTGTTAGCTGAAACAGCATTAATTTTCTCTATGGAAATGTTTCTACTTGCTTCATAAAAGTGATTGTTTTACATTTTTATTTATCCTGTTCACCAAATACAAAATGGCAAAAAAGTACTAGAAAGAAAAACTATGGCACTATTCGAAGGGCTGCTTCTAGTTTACTTGGTAACCCAAAAATATGGACTCGTGTTTTTGTCTTTGTTGTTTTTTGTTTGTTTGTTTGTTTTTTCTACCCCTCCCGCTCCTCACCCCAACACCCCCAAACCCCCAACCTCCCACTCTCGCTCCCACCCTTGCTACCACCCTCACAGTTGTGACATGAAGTGGACTGACTGGGGCTTTTTGACCTTGAGGCCACCATTCAGAAGTTAAAATCTGACGGTGCTGGAACTTCATCTTACTTTTGATAGAACCAATCCAGTAGGTCTCTTTATCCTAAACACACAGCCTCAGTTACACAAACTACACAAACATTGTGATTTTTTTTGTTGTTTTATTTTTGAATAAAATATTATTGAAATCAACTGACATTTCTAGTCCTAGTCATATGTGGCTGTTAGGCATATAGAGGTAATTCTGTTAAATTCCCTTCAATTTCCTGATTTAAAAGGGAAATTGGATGTTGTTGTTTTTTTTTGCTCAGTGGAGTTATAATTTTTTTGTCCACTAGGTGGTGCAGGATTTTAAAGAATGATTCACTCCTTCCTCAACGGCTGAAGGAAAGTTTTTTTTTTTTTAGCTCTGGAGTGAGATCCTTTGGCAGACATACTAAAAATGTGTTCTTTTTAACCATGACTCAGTGCCCACTGTTCTAGTCAGTGATTTTACATTTTACTCACTCTGCAAACTATCTGTTTATTATGAATGCACATGGGTTTATAAGTCACTATGACTCTGTAGGCCTATGTTACAAATACAGAGTAACAGAATACTAAATACTGAGTTTAGATGGTAGGAAGCTCATCTGTTTGTAGCAGCCCAGTATTCCTCTCAGCCCAAATGTCTCTCTCACTTCTACTCAACGCCAGAGCTTGCTGATCTTGAGCAATCGTTATTATTAAACACAGGTTCAAAGCTTTATTCCTCTCTAATAAGCTATAACTGGTTAGTAAACATCAAATCTAGGAGCTCATTGTCTTTGGTTTGCAATCACAGTAATTCATTCTTAATAACAACCAGTAATAGACTTCACTTCCAACTCCCACCACCCTACCTGTCACCAAGAGAAACGCTCAGCTAGCTCAGAGACCCTCCCTGATACCATGTTTCACTCAGAATTACACCACAGAATGGAAGTAAATGCGCTTTGATTTCTGATTCACATAGACTTTAAAGCGATAGTTAAATTTGAAAAATTCAAGTTACACAAATTTATCCTTGTTCCAAATGTGCTTTGTTGCTAACAAACACTGGAAGTCAATAGTCACCCAAAGTTCTTTGCTGTAAATACAGCCCTAAAACTTCTCACAGAATGTGCAGAATTCTGACTCCCTGCATAATCCTTTTGTGTGTAGACACGTCACACAGGCATATGGACGGTGCAGAGTATGTTTGCAATTTCTGTTGTTTCTATTTAGAAACATACATGAACAATCGTGTAAACGTACTCTAGTGTCTGTATGCTTGTGTGATGTGCAAGTATGTGTAGAGAACTTGGACTGTGGAGCTGGAATTCATCGAAAGTGGCTGCATGCAGTGTTCAGCTACCCCATGAAGTTTGTTCATTTTTATAGTGAGTCATACTTTACACCTGTTGTGTAGAAAATCTTCCCCCAGTGTTCAGCTACACAGTGAAGTATTGTTCATTTTCGTGGCTTACAGTAAGTCATACTGTCCCCTAATCCACATTGATATGTCTGTATGGCCTTAATGAAGACATGGACACAGTTTGAGCGAGTTGAGAGAGGTTTTCTGCACGTATTCACAGAAAAGATTTGGGTGACTATTGATTTCAAGTCCTTGTTAGCAATGTTAGCCTTGTAGCTCCACCACAAAACTAAAGAAGCAGAATTTGGACACTAAACATCTTGGTTGTTCAACTACATCTGGGGTAAGTGGAAAGTTGTGTAAATTAGATTTTTTGATGAACTATCGCTTTAACTAGATGCAAAAGCATAGGCAGGCTTTGGGCTCCGACGTGTATGTAAAGTGTTCTGTGTGGAAAAGTGACGTCAGGCTCTGAGCAAGATGGATGGTTTTAGTTAAAGCAGTGCTGGTGGCAGTTAGTTATACCACAGATCTGCTTTCTGCGTTAGACACATGGAGTGGCAGTGCATTACAGTCTACCACAAGTCTGCTTTCTGCATTTGTTCATGTCTCTGATCTAAACGTCCCAATGTACGCAGTAATGAGTGACATAGTCTGGGTTTTAAGACAGGGAGTATGTGTGCGTGTGTGTGTGTGTGCGTGTCCTCATTCGGGAACATGGACTAATATTTGACTTAAGTTAACGTTCCTCATATCTTCATGCAGCGCCTGTACCAGTGTAGGATTATGTACTGCATTCATGGAAGATGGTACCTGCATTTCAGTCATTATCATTGTGTGTGTGTGTGTGTGTGGGTGTGTGGGTGTGTGCGCGCACATGTGTGAGAGAGTCAGCTGGTTTCCATTAGCAGGAGGTCGTTCCTGCTGTGCCAGACCACAAGCCTCCCTTCTCCTGCTCGCCTCCACCCTGCAGAGCCATACAGCCTCAGGCGTCCCTGAGTCCTACACTACACTCTGTGTGACTACACTGTACTGAACTACAGTACCCAACAGCACTCTCATAATAATATAGCACTACAGCAGTGGCACCAGACTTATACTAGGACACTCTCTATACTCCAATTACTATTTTACACTGCAGTCCTTAGAAGGGCTATCTGTAATGATGCATAAGACCAATTAGTGCTACACTGTATACCAGCTGTATTTAACTAAAACTTGTGAAGGTCCAGTTACATCAAACTTTTAACATCCTGCGGTCAGGACAAAACCTTATAGCTCCAAAATCGTAACTTTGCTGGAGAAGAAAAACTGTTCTTAACTTTAATTGAAGTTTTTTTTCTTTAATATTCGAGGTACAAGGCTAACATTGCTAACAAGGACTTGAAGTCAATAGTCACCCGAACCTTTTCTGTAAATACGTGCAGAAAATGTATTATTATTATTATATGATGTAACATTATTATTGGTTGTTTTTAACCATTTATATTAATCCATTCATCAACACATTTTTACTTAATGTAAAGGAGAGCAAACAAAAATGGAGACACGAGGGTTTTGTTCAGTATCGCTGCTGTCGGGAGAAAACCTCGTGTCTCCATTTTTGTCGTTTTTCAGTTTTTGACATAATGTGAAAATACCTGTCACTCTTTACACTGTGTGGAAATTTCATGAAGAATGGACCAACAGAAACGGCCCAAAATGACTTGGCAAAAAGTCTGGTTGACTTTTGCCTTCTGTAAAATTATAAATTTGGAGATACAAGGTTTTCTTCCAACAACAGCAAGATATATATATTAAACAATGCTAATTGCAGTGATATAAGCTTCAATCACCTAAATACCTGTTAGCTACATTAGCCTCATAGCTCCAGTACCAAACTAGAGAAGCAAACTTAAGACACCAAGCAAGACGGATTGATTACATTTGGCATAGCCAGATGAAACGTGGTGTTGAGTAGTGGAGAGAGAGACCAGTTTATTAGCTGTTTCGGATCCCCTCAAGTCTGCAGGGTCAGCAGTGATGACCTGATAACCGTGCATGCTGGGGTGTGTATGTGTGTGCTTGTGTATGAGCAAGTGCACCTGCGTCCACAATAAAAGCACAACAATTGTGGCATTTTAAGAATTCTTATGCAAATAATACAATTTCTGCCTTTTTTAAATAGTAAGAGTGACTGCACACCAAACAAAAGACACAGAAGGGAATGAGAGAGACACTCCATAAAGTGATAGTTTGGTCAGAAATCATGTTTACTCAGTTTTTGCCACGCTCCAAATGTAGATCACCAAAGACATTTACTGTCTGAAGTTTGCTTCTTTAGTTTTGTGCTGGAGCTACGAGGCTAATGTAGCTATGTTGTGTCACACGTGGTCATATTTTATAGGACAAATCAGCAACAGACATACTTCGGGGGGACAATGCAGGTAGCTCTGCACTGGTACAACAGGATTTGTATTTGTTTCTTGACTAAGATATTGGAAAAAACAAAGCTTTTCAAGCTGATTTTCCCAGATCAATATGTGTTTCTATGCTTAGTTGTTGTCATATAATCATGAAAATGCTCCAGCCACACATTTCACTGCAGAGTTTAATAAGGAAACATTGAGTTTATAGTTGTCACTGCATATTATAAAGAAAAGGGAACCAACTGAACTGACGGTTGTAGTTCATTTTCCCGAGACAGTTGTTCTCAAGAGACAGCAGGAACCTTTTATAACACCCAGATTAAAGATTTAATGGTATTTTTGGCCATAAGTCACTCTATTATGCTAATTTGCTACCTTGCTTGCTAGTTAGCTTACCTTACCAGCCGAAATAAACCGTTACACTGCACTGTTCTGCATTCCCACACTCAGACTCTTTGCACAGGATCATGTGTAACGTTCATCAGTCAGAGCTTCACATTTTCTCTGTTGAGGGTTAAAATATGAGCAAAAACACTCATTCTGGGCCTGAATGGGCCTAGCTTTAGCTTCTTAACTAGCTTAGCAAACATTTTGCAGTAATAATTCTAAAAAAAAAAAGTCAACACATCAACTTACCATCAACATACCATTTTATTTTACATTCTGGTGCTCTTTTTGGTCTTGTAACAGTGCTTGCTAACTTCATCTTCATCAAGAAGAGCAAAGGATTCACTAAACTGTTGCTAACTTCAGCTTGTGCAAGTGTTAGCAAAGACAGCCTCCCTCACCGCTTTTAGTAGCTCTACCTGAAAACATCAAAAACTCTTGAATGACTTCATTGGAATATTAGGGTAGTTAATTTCTATCAGGTTTGATGTTTTTGCTTGGGTAAGTGTGGTGTTTTCCCATCTAAGCCCCCGATCAGAATCACCACTGGCATCCGCCTCACAAAGTGCTGACCAGTCCATTATGCTATATAATTTTTTTCCATTTTTATAGATAACAGTGCATGAAATATGTAAAAGAAAAGTTGAACCATTGCTTTAAGAAGTGCTCTCATTTTTATTTAAAGCAAAAAATTAGATTTCTGAATCTTGCAAACACATTGTGATGATTATGAATAGTAACTACATATAATGGCTGTAACTCACTGCAATAGTATTATAGCAGGAACTTATATGAGGCTACCTTTGTTCTTGGGAGCACACAGAGCCATATGTGTCCAGCACAGCATACCACACACACACACTGCATGGCTGCAGCTCTCTCAGTGTGGGACTATGTGTGTGATCTGTGGTGCATAACTCAGTTTAATTAAATTCCTCAGCTTCTCATTCCCTATCTCCTAAATCACTTCGAGTTGGCCCTGTTGTCTGCTCTGTATGTCTGCTCTGTCTGCTCTGCAGGTAGAGTAAGAATGTAATAATTCATTAGCCTGATTTGTAACCTTGGGCCTTATAAATGCTACACATATATCACTTAAAGCATGGTTATGAAAAATTTTGAATCCATGTTCTAAATTGAAACCATCTTGTGGACGATAATTGACTGCAAAATTATGATTGACACGACAGTCAGCCAATCACTGTTTAGCAACTCTCTGTTATCACTACTTCTTCCAACAAATGGAAAACTCAGTCAAAAACTCTTCAGAACAAACCTGCAGTGAGAACGGCGGTGGCAGTAAATTAGTCTGAGTTATTAGACTGAGAATTGGTGCAAAGGTACGACTGAGGACAGTATGATCCCTGACACTGTCCTGATCATCTCAAAGGTTGACGTGTTTTTGTTTCATTCCTGAAGCTGAAAAAGTTTTCGATTAATCAACGTAGAAGACCAGCCCAGTGTTAAAACGATGAACGATTTTGAAGGTGGTATTTGTTTGATCAGTTTGTTCATGCAGAATCTACCTTTTAGAGAAATAACTATACTTTATCCGTCACCTTACCTTCACTGTGACCTAAACATAGTCTGTTAACACAGTATCAAGAATGCTGATATCTATAAAATTTATAAAGTAATATTAAAGCAGAGACTGTCCCCCAGGGGGACACAGCAATCCTTGGCCTAAAAAGCGTAGACCAGGGAGACCAGAGGCTCTGAGTGAGGGGATGGGACTAAATGAAGGACATTTCTGAGTAACCTGAACCAACTGCAATTACTCTTTAAGAATGAATAATACCTGCATTCGTATGAATTCAAAAGATACATTTCACAGCTAAGTGATAAGTAATAGGACAATATTTTAGCATGATCATAATAAATTACATCACACTTTTATATGAGTATATCATGAGAGTTGTCAGTACTTCTAGAACACTGACAAACTGCATGTGTCTTATTAAAGACAGATTTAGACCAATTACAGAGAGCCTATACACTACAACACTGTGTAGCAACTGCATAAATGCATAGTAACATGAAGCTGATTGGATGTCAGCCCATTATGACATCATCATCTTTTAGTCATTATTTTTACCAGCTGTTTGGTTTTGACTCCTGTTCCTTCTTATTTTGTGTTGAATTAAGAAAAATAATTTTACTAATTGCCTCCATAGCCTTTTTGGTTTTTAACTCACTCACTCACATTTAGCAGGCTGCAGATTATCCACAAGAGGGAGCTATTAGCAATCAAATAGCTTTTGGTGCTCTATAAGAGCTGTGCTTTGCTCATGGTCCTTGTTTAAATGTAGAACTACTGTTTTACTGGTGTCTTCTGTCCATTTAAAACCTCAAAATCTCAGAAAAACTAAATATCATAATACGTATCGTGATGTTATTTCTTTTCCATATCATCCACTCTTACTTGCCCTGTTTCTTACTACATGTGCTTGCTGCCAGTGCCATATGTTTTCTTTCCTTGCCAGGGTTCACACACTGTCCTTGACTTGTCAGCACTGACTGAACTGAGGCTTTCTTGCTGTGGCTTTGAGGACTTAAATGCCCTCTGAAGACAAACTTGATTTAATGCCCCTGAGCACACTAAATGGCTCTAATGTCATTAAAGGCAGTTCTGGGAAGAGTTCCTCTCATCTTCAGCCGTCATCGTGCAGTAATCAGCTCCAGATATGTACATACAGTAATCAGCACACATGGCCCCCTCTGCTCTTAGATCTCCTCTTCTGTCTTCAGGCATTCACTTCTTCTCTTCTCTGCTCGTCTCGTCTTCTGTCATCTCCTCCTGCCTCCTTGGCCTTAATTTCATGTTTCTAGGTTACCTCTACTAGCCTTCATGTAATGTACAGAAGTCTTTGGCCTTAGGAAATTCTTTAAAACTGTTAAAAAATACTACATGGATCATTCTACTGAACTGGTTTAGTCAGAGTTGACTTTTAAGTGATTTTTTAAGTGATCCTTTTGCTTTAAGTGACCCTATACCTTAATTTAGTTTATTTTATTAAAACAAATGATTGAACTCTCCTTTTTGTCACTACCAAAACCAATCATAAAACTATAGAAACTTTACCAAATGTTTCGGTAGTGATAATTTTAGCTAGTTTTGTGCAGAACTCAAAAACGCTAGCCAGTACATGACTAGTAAACACAGCCACCAGCCACCAAAACGCACTTTGTCATATTTTTCATAACTTTCATATTTCATAAGCTACATTCAAAAGGTGGGTGTCATATGAGAGCTGTAACTGTCTTCTTCCCAGTCAAATAGATGGGTAATGTAATTTTTAAACTTTATAATAAAAGAAGCTTAACTCACAATTTTTTTGTCTGCTGAAAGTCGACCCATTTTTCCACAAATCTGGGCTATAAACTATAAACAGATGGCGTCTCTTCAGTGATGCACTCTGTAAAAATGATTTTTTTATAAAAAAAATACAAAGAGCGTTTAAGATTTTTGGTTTTCAGCAGTAAATTGTAAGCATATAGCAATATGTGTATGATCATAAAACACATGTTCTGTTCATTTGAGGGGAACTTTTACAAAAAATAAAAAAATAAAATAAAAATTTACATTTATTTCATGCAGTTACTGAATCATGTGAATTCAAATGGAAAAACCAAAATATACCCATGAGCATAAGAGGTTAACTGCAGAAAATATGCATTTCAGTATTGACAAATAATGTTACACACTGATTTTCAGACTTTGGAATATGTTTACTTCAGAACAATAGGTTTTAATTGCTCATCATGTGGCCATTGGATGAAGTCTCACTTCCTGCTGTAAAATACAGGGGTGTGGTTAAAATAAGGCTCCACCTACAGACTAAAACTTAGTGTGTGCAGTCACATGACAACGAACAGTTGTAATTTTAAAAATTACATTTAAGAAATGAAAAAAATAAAAAGAAAAACAACTGAAAAAATACAACGTAAAATGTTACTATTATTTTCACAGATTTTGAGGTTAGGGTTTGGAACAAACACCTACCAATAGAAAGTAACCTATAAATGATGATTTTGTATATATATTTGGCTTATTAACATCTCAATTAATGCCTTGAGTTGAAAGATATCATAACATAATCCTTGTAAATATCTAATTTCTGAGTGTTTATTGTTTTTTTAAACAGTTTTACAGTGGTACTGCAGTTTAAACTAATTTGGTTCTATATATGAATAATCTATATAACATTAGAATAAATACAATAAAAGTTAATTCAGTAAAAAATAACAAAATTTGCTGGTTAGAAGAACGCAGGTTTGGTTCCTCTTCTCCTTAACACAGCTCAAACTATGGATTTGTTCAATTCCATCACAATTTGCTTTTATAAAACATTGATTAAATGACTATGATAAAATGCACATATGTTCAATAAATAATTGACTATTTTTAGTGATAATTACACTAACAATTATTATTATTATTATTATTATTATAACCATGTGGTGATTTTGTTGATCGTATGTTTTGATGTTTTCCACAGTTAGATTAGCATTAGGTTAGCATTAGCACAAGGCTAAAGTTGCCTTCCTATTCGTCAGCTTTCTCAAATTTTCTGTTTTGGTGCCAGCGAGTTTCCATTCTATGGCTGAGTTACTGCATCGCAGCTCACCCGGTCAAATTCAAGTGAGAATAATTTCTCATCCTCTTTTGGACGCTCACATGTCAGTGTTAACTCTTTGACTGACTCATTTTGGCGCTATATTTGGAACTAAGAAATAAGAGTTTCATCAGGCAACAAATGCTTGTTCTTTACAAGCTGAGTATATTGTTTCTGGTAAGAAGTTCAAATAAAACCTTGAAGAAAGATTTACCATGTCATTAATACTGACAGTATAGGAATGAGATCAGTCCTTCTGCTGGCAATAACCATGAAGATGTTCCTCTGCTGCTATAGCTAAAAAAAGAAGTGGTGTAAAGAAACTGAATTCAGACTGTCGCCTCTCAAACATTTTGGTTGGCACAGCAGAGATCCAACCCCTCTCAATTTAGTGCTGCTAAACCTATTCCACACATGTGAAATAAAATTATATTGGTGGGATGTCTAAGTTTGAATCAGATCCAGATCTTACCCTTTCATTATCCTAGTGATTTTTTCGCAGATAAATCTATAAAAAGAACAATGAATGGCTCTTGGAAAAGAAACTGAGCTATTAGATCTGTTTCCCTTCAAAGGGATGTTACTCTCATCACTAATATTAACGCCTTTTTTTTTTAGTTCATTTGAAAATGATGACCGTTTGTTGAAGTCTGTTCCTCATGTGTACTGCTGTTCCTCCCTTTCTTTCTCCACTAAACTGGACGACTCTGTAGTGTTTTTACTAGTGGTGGCTGCTCTGTTTGGCTGTAACATTAAAAATGGCTAAATAAAAGCATACTTAAAATGGCTAAATAAAAGCATTTTATTAAATATTAACTCAAGTAAAAGTACTGTAGCAACCTGCTACTGACTGGCACTGGCCTCTAGATGCTTATGAGGCATGGCCATGCTGATGGCCACCCCAGGAGGCTCATGGGAGGTATGCACCCTTTGGAAAAGAGACCTAAATGTTGTTAATGTTGTTGTCCATCAGTTAAAGGTATGTGATTTGTGTTTATGATGTTGTTCTGTGTTGGGAGTGGGATCGGTAGTGTGGGTTGGTGGTCTCCATGAGGGTGAAGTGTTTGGCTAGTGGTGACCTCCCCCGTGGGTTCATGCGTCAGTATGTGCCTCTCTGCCCAGATATTTAATGAAGAGCACTTATGGTGGAATCATGGCCTCCTCTGTGTCTACACTGATGTCAGAAGTGGAATAGTGCAGCCCAGCTAGAGTGAGCTTTTCTGGTTCAAAGACTTGGGAAATTCCCTTCTGATGATGTATATTGAAGGTGGGAGGAACTTTTGAAAAACTATAACTGCATGGTGGTAGATTTTTGATGGTGGACTTTTTTTTCATTATCTGGTGGAAGCAGAAAGAAACAAGATAGCTAAAATTACTGCTAGGAAGCCGAATATCATTTTGCAACCATAACTGTAGTAATTGTCTTCAAATTATCATTACAATGATTTTTTTAAGAGTGGATTACTTAAACAATTAAAATCGTTTCTCAGATGAAAACAAGCAAAGAGCAGAAATTATCAAGGTAGCTACCTGGCTATCTAGACACTTTACCTCAGTTAGCTTCCTTTTCTCTAGCTGAAAACGATTTTGTTTGATTACCGAGGTAAGAGTTACACTAATGGTACCTTGGCTGTATGAAATGAAGTGGTCTTTATTGTCATTCCTCGATATAACGTGTACATTGGACTTTCTTTAGGCCCCAAGGTGCAACACACAACGGCAGCACATTATACAGGACTACATAGAGTGTAGATACATGACACTGTGAAATGAGTGCAGAATGTACAATAATTTCACCAGATAATAAATATACAAAACAATAAATACACAAAGCAATGAACACTAGACAGGACAACAAAACAATGTATATGACTGGGCATCACATACATGTATATACACACATGCATATATATGCATGAATTTGTTGGTGTAAAACGCATGAAATTATGCAGACATTGGTAACTGTAAACAGTACATAAAGATTGAAGTCTTACAGCAGCTTTTGAATAGTTAAAACATTTAAAGTGCAGTCGTGCAGTGATGGTAAGGGGGGTGTGATCAGTCTACGGTGAACAATGGACAGGGTCTAGATTAGTCCAGGTGGACACTGTGGGGCTTCGGTGTATTCAGTAATCTGCCTCGGGGACGAAGCTGTTGCGGAGTCTGGAGGTGATGGAAGGTTGCTGCTCGGTTAGCTTCTGCCAGATGAAGAGTTCATGAGATAAGTAGGAGGGGTAGCTCACGATGCTGGCAGCCTTACAAATGCAGTACTTGTAGTAGGAGGTGTCAAAGGCTGGTTAAAGACACCCAATCTTCTCAGCTGTCCTCACAATCTGTTGTAGGGTCCTGTAGTCCAAGACAGTGCAGTTCCTGTATCACATAATGAGACAGCTGGTCAGGATGCTCTCTTCTGTCCCCCTGTAGCATATAGTGAGGATGGAAGGGAGGAGGTTTGCTCTTCGCATTAAGTCACGGCTTTCTTGGGTAGGCAGGTGATGTTCAGGTCCAGGTGAGGTTGTCGGTGAGTATTTATTAGCCTATGGCTCAGTCGCTAGGCTAGCAGTCAGGATTGGTTGAAACCACAGGGATTCCCATTGACTGTATGATGTTGGATATTGTAGTGAGATATTTTTGTGGTGCCCTAAAATTACAATTGTGATATAATTTTAAACGCTTTATCTGATTTAAAAATATCTATAAATTAAAGTTGACTGCGCAATTTAACACCATCATTATATCCTTTCAAAGTCAATGGGACCAAGAAGCCACCACCCATTTTAAAATGAAGAATGAAAATAATAAAACTAAAGGAAATACTGGGAATGGCTTGTGTTTCTTGTCTAAAATGTATATGACTCTTGATATTCATTTTATATTTACCCCTTTCAGACAATCGTCAGTCTGCTGAATGTGAGTGAGCGAGTTATAAACTAGGCTACGTTCACATTACCGGGCTGAAGTGGCATAAATCAGATTTTTTGCCCTATGTTTTCAGAGCTGTGTGGACACACAAATCTGACCTGAGCCACTTTCGTATGTGGTCCTAGATCAGATACATTTCCGATTCGTGGCCATGCGACCGTAACGTGAACGCTCAGATCAGAATTCATGTGCCTTTTTTCCACTGCGCGTGCGCCATCAGTCAGTGTTACCGTGGCAGCAGCGCGAACAGAAGTTAAAGCCGGTAAACGGCGAAAAAGCAACACATCTCACCTTTCCCTCCTTCGTCTCGCTCTAATAATGAACAGCTGAGAGTTAATTATCTTCACAGTGAAGCTTGTTCGGACCGTTAGTTTGTTTGCTGATGACGCACGTGATTCATTCACGTGACGTTACTGAGTAGGATGTGCGCATGCGGGTCATTTCAGGACACCGTTTCGTTCACATTAATGACAGATTTGAGTCGCTTACCTCAACGAGTGTGAACCATCGTGTCAAAGAGATCGGATCTCAGCAAAAAATTGGATTTGAGCAATGAGGCTTGAGCATAGCCAAAATGTCTGGTAGTGACAAGTCTATATTCTGTTGGTCTAACTCATATAAAAATATTTTTTTTGTGTCACAAAAATGAATATTTATTTATTATTTAATGGCTTAAAGCCATTCTCATGAAAAAATAATTTTAAAAACTTTTATTTTCAATAAATATGAATGAAGTAATGTGTCCACTGTGTAAATAATTTGACACAAAAATGACTGTGACGAGGAAAAATTCCCTAAAAGCAAGAGGAAGAAACCTTGAGAGGAACCTCAGAAGGGGAACCCATCCTCCTCTGGTCGACACCGGATAGCATAACAATAACACAACTGAAGCTATATATCGCTCCTATCGGAAGAAAAGCTTGTATCTCCATTTTTGTCGTTTTTCAGTTTTTGACATAATTTAAACATACCTGTTGTTCTTTACATTGTGTGTTAATTTCATGATGAATGGACCAACAGAAATTACCCAAAATCACTTTGAAAAAAGTCTGATTCCATTGACTTACATTAAATGTAAAGTAGATTTTTTTCCTTCTCCTGTAAATGTACCATTTTGGAGATACGAGGTTTTCTTCTGACAACAGCGATATATATTAATAATAAATAATAAGATTTGACAATTACTATACAATAGTGAATATAGAAAAAAGAAAATAAATGAGCCTGTCACTGAACAGAAGAATTTAAATGAGCTAATGATAAATGATGACTACTGTTAAAGGCCTATTAGAGTAACAAATGAGAAATATATTTGTGAAAAACAGTCACTGTTACTGTCACTGTAACAGTATTACAGTGTTACTGTTACAGCTGAAAACAGACTATAATAGCTACACGCTCACATTATAGGTCCCCATATTTAGAGGAAAGATGGCCAGTTCCAACACAGTAGAAACACGGGCACTGCAGATATTACAAGTTCTCATTTTGCACTTTAAGGTTGTTCCAGATTATAAATATTAGATCATACTGCTGTCCACTGAAAACGCTCCTCACTACTGCAGATAGTGGATAATGTCTGTTTATAGCAGCTCTACGACAGCAGGATGACTAGAGCGCAATATGACAGAAAGGATCTGAACTGCATGGTTTATTTTATGACCTTAAACTTTTAGTATCTATTTTAAGACTTTCTAAGACTTTTTAAGGACCCTGTACTGTTTTATGGTAAGATGATCAATGAGCTGCTTTCTGTCACAACCTGTGAAATAAAACAAGGACAAGAAAAAGACAAAGGTAAGTAGGATTTCATTAGGCAGCAAATATTGTTCACATAATTATATATGTACCATGTCATTGATGCTGACAGTTTACCACTCTGACGTGCTTGTAACAGAGAAATGATCCAAGCAGACCTGATAGTACGCAAGGAGGCTGTACATCCATCCTGGAGCCCAGCAGACACTGAGAGACCCTACAAACAAACAGAGTTATCTTTAAAATGCAGCATGCAAATTTTATCCCATTTTATCTTCTTATCTCACACTTTTTGTCTAATTCTATCTTACAATCTGACCTTATCCTATTGTTTCACCCTAATTTTTTTTCTTATCTTAGAAGAAGAACTGAAAAATGTCATATATGTTACATTGTGTAAACTTAAAGTAAAATAAAACTATGATCAGTGGCACCAAACTCAGGCCCTGAAGGGGCCACAGCCTTGCAGAAATTTGTGTTGGCCCTCTTCGAACACTGTTAAGAGGCCCTTCATGAGTTGATCTGGAGGTTGGAGCAGATAGAACATTAAACTGTGCAGGTCAGTCCAGGACCAGCACTGACAAAGACTTTTATATCTAACGATGGAAGAGAATGGTATGAAACAATGAGGGATTCAAATGTGTGCTGGGACATCTGATGGCCTCCAACCTCTCCAGGAGCTTCACGACGTACTACTGCAGACAGTCCCACACAGCATCAGCCAGGGACCCAGGAGCTGCATAACACTATCCTCCATAGAGAAGATGCCATTCAAGAGGAGCACCATCTCATCCTGAGAGAAACACAGAGAAAAAGACTTTAATAAATTCAGAAGACAAAATCTCAACTTCATTCAATGAACCTGAAACTGAAAATATTGTTAGAAGGAGGACAAAGTGCTGTGTTTACTGGCAGATATGTACCAGAATGCGAGAAGTAGGATAAGTAATACATTGATGTATGATAAACTATGTTTACTATAACGTAACATGGTCAAAGCGATAAAGCTTCACTAAAATGATGAATTAAATTCAATTGAATTGAACTGATGAGAGTTTTAATCAAATCAGTTCTGTTCACTTTCATTGTAATTGAACTAAACTGAAATGATAGAAACTGCTGTGTGGCAAACTATTCTAAATTGTGAGACAGTAATTCTAATGAAGTGCACTTATAGTGTGATGGATTCTGCTTGTTACCTTGAAGAACATGCAGCCGTCTGTGCTGTACGCATGGTGAGGCAGCCGAATGAGAAAAGCATGGCCATCAAATGATCAAGAAAAGCTCATCCTGAAGAGGAGGGCTGGTCTCAAGCTGGGAAAGAGAGCTGCTCTCAGGCAGAGGAGGAGAAGTGGTCTCAGGCTGGGGAGAAGAGCTACTCTTAGGCAGGGGAGGAGAAGTGGTCTCAGGCAGGGGATGAAAGCTGCTCTCAGGCTGGGGACAGTGGCCGCCCTCAGGCTGGGGAGAGTGGCTGCCCTCAGGCTGGGGAGGACAGTTGCTCTCAGGCTAGGAATGACAGCTACACTGAGGCTGAGGAGCAGAGCTGGGCTCAGGCCAGAGAGCAGAGCTGATCTCATCTGGGAAGGAAAGCTACACTGAGGCTGAGGAGAAGAGCTGGGCTCAGGCTGGATAGGAGTGCTGGTCTCAGGCTGCACTGAGTCTAAAAAATAAATGTTCAATAATTAAGGGTGATGTTTTCAGTCCTGTAATCCTGAACAAAGGTGACTGCTAGTTTTGTCCCATCACAGTATTTTTCTTCAAACTGTGTCCAAATACACTATTCCTACAAACTTTCTTCTCCACATCCTCTGAAGTTAACTTGACACGAAAAAATGACTAAAAAACGTGAAATGTTCTGATGCGATTTTTCATATCAAAACTATACACACCGTATGTGACACGATTTTCTTGGAATTTCGCCATGTTGTTCACTCCATGAAACAAGAGACAAAATATCAGACTATCTACCTTTTAAGAGTTAAAATATGAATATTGCTACATGTAAGTATCCTGCACAATGTGACAATGTGTTTTGTAAAAAGCGATTTTTACAAAACAGACAAATTGTCACATTGTGCAGGATACTTACATGTAGCAATATTCATATTTTAACTCTTTACCAAGCTCATGATTCAGAGGATCCAGCGATGCTTGGGAGAAAAATGTACTCAGGTCAAAACGTATCTGATTCTGAACATTTCATTCTGGCTATAAAGAAATCGAGCTTAGACCCTGAGTTCCTAATATGGCATAATGTGGACCACAGAAAGACGCAGGACCGCAGTGTCTATAGTGTTTCCAACAATCTAAAAAGGAGTGCTCATTAGCGAGAGAAGCTAACAGTTTGCAGTTTTTCGTGGGGATGAACAGGCTAGGAGGAACGTACACACACCAAAAACGGTTATTTACAGTCGCTATAACATACTGACCGTAACTCCACAGACTTTCAGCTTTCGGTACAATTAACGATTTATTTATATTTCCCATCAAGTCGTCCTACTGAGCACGCGTGTATCATTAGTACAGCGTAGTAACTCCTAATTATTCTTTTAAAGCTGGTAATGTTTTCTGATGAGGAGATCAAAGCTATCAAAATATCCTACCTACAGTTTTATGTAGAGACTCCTAACATTGGGACATTTGGACGAGGTGACGTAAGAGTGCAGGATTCCATACAGAACTTCGGCACTTTTTGCGTTTCAGTAGTTATTGCGGAAATGCCCGAAGTCATATAGGATATAATGGATTGGTTGATCATACTATTTAAAAAAGTAACTAATTTAAACAATATATGCAATGAATGAGGCTCCCACGGAAAAAAGACTAGTAAAGTGAGTCAGTGACGTGAAGCCGCACAGCCGAAAGGAGTCTAAAGTAACTCAGCTGATGGTGTAAACTTAGACTAACAACTCAGTATTACAAACACTGTGTTTCATGGTGCTAATCCACTGTTTAATATGCGTTGCAGTGTTAAATATGATGGTAAAACGTGCTAAAATGCATTTTAACTGGCCGTGAAAGTTTTCTCCACCCCGCTCATACTAACAACATCAGTTGTGTTTGTTTTCAAATCCTGACATTTTTTTTTTCTCTCGGTGTGAACCGGCTTTTAGTCCGGGATCTACAGTTAGCCAAGCATCTTCATAACATTCAAACACGCCTGTGAATAACACAGCAATGCTGCTATAGCTGATAAATACACTCAGTTCAGCGAGTTGAGGAACTACTTGAATTTACAAAGTTAACATCGTTAATGACACTTTTCCAGCTGTTTCACCATTATAACACGAACATTTCGCTCTATTACCTTCAGGGTCGGTGTAAATAGCGGAATTAACCGCTGTCCAGTCCCGCTGCCGATCTCTAGTCCTGGAGTAGAGGTAATACGCTCCCGCGATGGTGGTGACCGCCCCTGGCTACGACCAGCAGTGGCAGGTTGAGACCAGTGAAGGAGAGTGAAGTGGAGACGCTGGATATGAAAGCTTGCATCGCTCAGAAGTTTGTTATCGGAGCTTTAAAAATGCAGTCGGTCTCTAAAGAGGTCCGAAAAACAGTGAGGCTCGACGTTCTTTTTCCAGGTTTAAATCCAGATGGAACACCACGGGTTCTGTTTCAGTCACGTCATAATGGAACAATTAAACTAATAAAACATATAGACCACTCTAGTCGTGCGTCATTCTGTAGTCCTCGTTATGCCCATATTAGGAACTCCGGGTCTAAGCCCCATTTCTCTATGGCCAGAATGAATAGGTTTTTCGAAAAATTGCCTCTATCGCACCCTGTGTTAAATAAAAATGTTCAGAACCTGATATGTTTTGTCCTGTGAACATTCTTCTCCCGAATACTACTGAATCCTCCGAACTATGAGGTCGTTAAAGTGCTATAATACTAATATTGCTACATGCGACCTAAAGCTACTGCGCTTCAATTTGATGTCACTAAGCTACACCAAACTAAGGCGGGCTGTGGCGGTGCTCTGACGAGCTGTGCTACCTTATCAAAATCTTCTACAGTAGCACATATTTACAGGTATACCCGTAAACAAAACCTCTGGGTGGGATATTTTGATAGGCTAAAACTCCTTATCAAAAATACTACCCGTGTTAAAATTATGAGGCTGAATTTAGCTTCTTTTTCACAGCTTCTGTTTGAATGTTCGTGCAGCAGCTCTGACTAGGTATCACAAACATCAACAAACAAGACAAAATACTGACCTGTCGGTTCGGTGAAACAGCAAAAATAAGTTAATGTTACTCAGCTGTTCAGCGGAAATAGAGAAACCTCCTCATATCATGCCTTTCAACCCTCCATATAGCTGAAGTCAGCATCTCTTTTGCCGGCTGCTTGTTCGACTTTTCCCGTTCCACCTTAAATGGCGCCACAGTTCAGAACATGACTGCTACACTATTTAAGGTGGTACGGGAAAAGTTGAACACTAAGCTGGCGAATGTCCCGAGAAAATGTCCTCAGAAAAATGTTACCAGCATTAAAATAATAATGAGGATATTCTGATAGCCGAAATCAGTTTAGTGGGTGATAACCTGACTAAGAAGGCTGCCAGTCTAATGACGTGAATTCAGTGCGCAGTAGCTTTAGCTCACTTGTAGCAATATTCATATTTCAACTCTTTATGACCTCGTAATTCAGAGGAACCAGTGGTATTCGAGAGAAGAATGTTCATGGGACAAAACGAATCAGGCTCTGAAGATTTTTATTTAACACAGGGTGCGATAGAGGCGATTTTTCAAAAACCATATTCATTCTGGCCATAGAGAAATGGAGTTTAGACCTGGAGTTCCTAATATGGGCATAAGAGCATGGCGCCGACTACAGAATGACGACACGACTACAGTGGTCTATTTATTGATAGTATTCCGATGACATCACAATCGCGCTGCTACCATTTTGGTGGTCAACATCAAGTTCATTCAGTGCTGTGGCAGTTTGTACTGAGATAACAAAGCCATAACCGATCCAGGAAAGACAGAAAAACACGTTTAAATCACTTACTCACTTTAATATCATTTTAAAGCATATTAACTTATATTTGAGTGTATTGACTTGATTTTGTTTTATTTGTTGCTGTAGTGAGTAACCAAAGCTAAAATGTAAATGGCTCAAATTTCCCGCTGCATTACTAGTGTCCCGTCCCAAACCGCATAATAGCACACTAAATAGTATGTAAAGATGGCGCATATACCACTAAAAGTGCACTTATTAATGTCATAGGTAAAGTACAGAAGTTTGTGGTTTGGGACGCTGCATTAGTTCAGCTAGTGAGACGAGTTCAACAGCTGCTTTGCTGAGCTGCACTAACCGCTCATTAAACATTTCCAAGAGAAAGTTTAACGATTTTGTTGATTAATGGAGTATTTATTGAGGTAAAGTAATGCATTTATTAAGGTACATTAATGTATTTATTGAGGTAAATTATGCATTTATTGAGGTAAGCTGATGTTGGCTTCGTATTTGCCAACTTTAGTAATTCGTTTTAGTTTAAGGCACCTCAGTGTAAATGCAGCACCATTTCAGGTGGAACGAAAAATTCAAAGGAGAATGTGGAGAATAAGAAGCTACCTTCAGCTTTATATGTGTGTATGAGTTTACTATGCAAGAGCTTTGGTAGCAACTTGTATTAGTTTTTGTAAAACCTCACATTCTGACTAGTGTGAATGACATCAAATGTACCTTTGAGTTGTGTGGAAGCTCAAATTCAAGATGCCTGCTATTAATTACTGCCTGTCTGAAACAGAAATTTCAGATATCTACAATTAAATTATGACTAGTCATTAGGTAAATTAGATTTTTGTCACCCCTTGTTCTAATTAGACATAATTACAATTAAAGAGATCTTACATTTTCTCCTTGTTTAAGATATCTTAACTATATTTTTAGATATCTGAAACTAAGTCACATTAGCACAAACTGAGACATGTTTACAGCCAAGATGGTAAAATGGACATTAATTGTTGGGTTTCTCCTAAGGTGGTTTGATTTTTGTTGAAAGAACAAAATGGCTCTTCTTAATATTTGGGTTTCTGACCCCTGGTCTAGACGGTTTCTGTCGATTTTATCTCTGCCCCTCTAACTAAACAAATAAACAAGTGAATCAGTGAATGACTGATTGATTAATTCTGTCCCATAACCTGAACCAAGAAAGAGACATGAGACACATTACTTATAAGGACTTTGGCTGAACCCACAGTTTCCCACCCTGGTCCTGAAGTAACCCCTGGCCTGCTTATGTCTGTATGTCTGAAATTTAAATAATCATATGGCTGTTATTGAGTTTGTATCACTTATTTTATGACATCAAATCTAATTTAGTTTGGCCACTGATTTTTGACAAAATAGTAGAAAATCCAAACCAAATATATGAAAACTATACATAATCACATAAATGTACACCCAGTTAGCAAAATTTATCTGTCCCACTTGTGGGCCACATCCTTGGTTTAGTTCTGACCCAGTTCTGGCTGGGTCCTCCGCCCAGATCTGGCCTATAAACTGTAAAATGCATGGAACTAATGGATTTAGCCCAAATGTGGTCCACACACTGTAAAATAAGTACAACTAACAGATGTGGCCCAGATCTGGCCCGTAAACTGCAAAATGAGTAAAACTAAGGGATCTGTCCAAACTCTGCCCCATATACTGTAAAGTGTGTAAGTTTCACAATGGTGGTCCAGATCTGACCCACACACTGTAAAGTGAGCATATTTAAACGGTGTGGGCTAGATCTGACTCATATATGACACACAGTTACGACTGAGTACCCACCTTGGTCCCTGGCCCGCATGTGGTCCTGCAGGATGCCACACTCATTTACTGCAGAACATGTAAAATATTATTAACATTTCTTCTAAATAATCAGGACATTTCAGAAGAAAAACTGCATTTTGATTAATGAAATAATAATACTGGATTAATGGAATAAATAAAACACTAATTATACTTAAGTTCTATGGAATAAAAACAGTTGTGTATGTCCCTGAAGTAAAGGTGTCAACCAAGCCAACTGTGTATGAGACACTGTTTCACAATTTAACTTGATAAACAGCTACTTTTTCTGATTATGTTTGCAATACTTAGTACGACTACTAGAGGTTTTTTTAAGCAAATACAAAACTGGATAAACTGCTGCTGTGGCTAATGATTTTAAATGCATAGTTTTATACTATAATATGTTAAACATTCAGCAAGAAGTGAGTTTCTAAACCCACCTATGGTGGCAGTGACTTATGTAGTTATACATAGACTTTTAACTGTTTCCATCACCCGTTTATTTGGGTATATTAGATTATAATGCTTTGTTTTGCATACGTTCATTTTCCCCAGTGCAATATCCAATAAGCAAAAAACATGTAGTCAAATTGTATATTGTGCATCACAATTATAAACATTTTGAAAATAGAAAAGTTATCAATGCACAAAAGCAAACACACAAAACAGAAATGTGTTGGTTTATTGTAGATGAACCTCATACAATGGCTAGTGAATACACCAGTTACAACAAGCAGTATTTTTACTGAAAGATTAGAAGCAAGGGCTTAATTTAAGTAATATAGTAATAGTATGTTTTTGTATGCATGTTTTAAATGTGTGTTAATTACATAACATACAATAATATATAACTTATAATAATATAAGTAACATACGTTTTAAGTCATTTGTTTTTTCAAAGATCTGAATAAAATACTAGATAGTGACAGTTATTCAGAGGCCTTAAAATAATAATAATATAACGTTTTTGAAATACCTGTTCTAAAGTGAAAAACGAGCACATGAACATTCCTAAAATTCTACTTTAAATCCTGTCCACTTCCTGATGTCTGAAGAAAAGTGTTCAGATATCATTAATGTCATTAATGGATTTCCAGATAACACAGTTTTTGAGTCAAACTGTACAACAAACCCCTTTACCTGACAATCTGGAACAACACCACAATCAGCACTTCCATCAGATCCCTCTGCAGACTGAAGGAGTCTCTTTGGAAGTTGTTCCACTGTAACAGTCACAGAGCTCCAGTAACAGCGTGTCTGGAATGGATGGACTTTACTTTAGAAACTGAATAATGAGGCAAAAACTCTGTAAACAACGAGATCGATTTTGTTCTACAAACATTAAGAAACCCATACTTAACACAGAGATACTTACAGGTCCAACTAATGTAGCTAAAGCACTCATGACAGTGGACGCTCATATGAACTAGGAAATATCGCCTCACACAACAACACGCTAATGTTAGACCAGAGCAAACGATTTAGGACCGAGCTAACACTTTAGCTCCAAGATATCGTGCTAACCCCGAACTAACGGTTCGATAGTAATACATCATTATAGCAACACTTGAAAATCACAGGGTTTTCCTTTTAAATGCTCAGAGTAGTTAGCTAACGTTAGCTCGGGTTAGCGCGTTATCTTGGGTTAGCGAGGTTAGCTTGTTTGCTTCGAGCTAACGCGCTAACCGTGAGGTAACGTTGGCTAACTGAACATTTAAAAGGGGTAAGTTCACATTTGCCGCGACAAATGAGCTAAAAAGCTTAACGTAACTAAACCTTTAGCTGATAGCCAGTTAATTAACCTAGCTAGGATGTGCTTGTCAAGTGTTATGCCATTATGGTGTAGTTAGCTGTAGTTATAACTTCCATTTTCCATACGTGAACCCTAGAATTTTAAGTAGTCAGTCTCACTGAACTAAACTTACACATCACAAATAATGTTAATGTATGTCAGTGTGCTTTTTAAAGTATATTATTGACCTTTTTAATGCCCTCTTCCATTTATCTTCTCTTCAAACCAGGCTGCTGGCTTGCCCATTCATTTAAAATGATAAACTTGGGCAGGTAAATTTGTTCAGTGACATTAAATTTTATCCCTTAAAGAACAAGTATCAGCTGTTTTCTGTAACTTCAGTAATGGGCCACTTATGACATGCCAGACTTGGGCCAAAAGTACTGAGGTGTAAATCAACTGAGCACTTGATCTGACGCAACATGAACGTGTGGCCATCTTCCTTCATCCCTACTGATGGGCCACAACATTGCCAGAGTTGGCAATTAAACATAGGTAAAACCATACACAGCTGTCCAGCATCTGGCCCCCATGCCTAATATCTATCCGGAAGTCAACCAACACTCGCAGATGTAAGACAGAATCGGCCCAGAACTGTCTGCTATCTGAGTAACTGTACAACATGTCATCATGTCAACATATAATAGTGGAAAAATGTGGACAATGTGGGCCATCCTGAGTACCGGTTTAAGAAATACTGGTCTAAAGTATCTCACTTGCAAATATTACATTATATTAAATATTATATTAAATATTACGCTTAAAATGATTTCACTTGCCAAGGCAGAATTTTTGGCAGACAGTTGCATCACTTTTATAAAAATGTAAAAAAGTGTATCCATGAGGCTCCATTCCTGTATTTTGCCTACATCCCCAAAATCACTAAATTCTCCCCTTTTTCTGACCACTTAAATGCAGCATAAGCACCAGTCGTGTATGAATACAGTTGTGAGTGTATATATGCCTGCATGTATGTTCAGTTGAGTGGCACAAGTAAAGCAAGCTGCCTGCAGAAAAACAGTCTGGTTATTGAGTCCAGCTCAGAGTGATCTAGTAAGGATTAATGCAGCACCCAATTGGACATAAATGGGCTAAAAGTAGATTTGTGTATTTATGTTCAACTGTAGTTATTGCGCATCACACACCCTATACAGGCCTTCACTGCACTTCACACAGGGAACCAGTGTGTTTAGTAATTTGACTGCCTCGGAGAAGAGGCTCTTGCGGAGTCTGGAGGTGGTGGTGGTGGTCTGGTGTCTGGTAGGAGGGGTCGTCCACAATGCTGGCAGCCTTGCAAATGCAGCGATTGTGTGTTAGGATGTGCTGATAGAGGGTAAAGACACTCCGATCTTCTCAGCTGTTCCCACAATCTGCTGTACGGTCCTGCGGTCCGAGACGGTGCAGTTCCCGTACCACGCAGTGAGACAGCTGGTCAGGACACTTTCTACTGCCCCCCTGTAGAATGTAGTGAGGATGGAAGTGGGGAGGTTTGCTCTCTTCATCCTTTGCCTGAAATGATGTCACTGCTGGGCTTTCTTGGCTAGGCAGGTGAGTATTTATTAGCCTATGTTAATAGTGGCTAGGCTATCAGTCAGGCTGGTTGATACCACAGGGATTCCCAGTGACTGTATGATGTTTGGGTTATTTACCCATGCAGTAGTCGTTCTCATGAAAAAAAAACCTTTTTTCAATAAATGAGAATAATGTGTGTGCACAGTATAAATAATTTGACACAAAAAATGACTAAAACATGCATTTTTATTTACTTAAATTTTGGTCATATAGATGACATTTTAATCTATTTAATTCATTATAATTAAAACTGTATTTATAAAGCAATTTTACAATAAATTTCATAGCAAATCCGGGTCCAAGCCCCAAATGAGCAAGCCAAGGGCGACTGTGGCAAGGAAAAACTCCCTAAGAGCAAAAGGAAGAAACCTTGAGAGGAACCAAGACTCAAAAGGGGAACCCATCCTCCTCTGGTCGACACCGGATAGCAAAACGATAATGCAACTAAATTTATATATATATCTATTAATAATAAATCATAAGATTTGACAATTACTATACAATAGTATTTAAAATGAGCCAATGACAAATGATGACTACTGGCCTATCAGGGTAACAAAAGAGAAACAGATCTATGAAAAACAGTCACTGTTACTGACTAATAACAGTATTACAGTGTTACTGTTACAGCTGAAAACAGACTATAATAGCTACACGCTCGGATTATAGGTCCCCATATTTAGAGGAAAGATGGCCGGTTCTAACACAGTAGAAACACGGGCACTGCAGATATTACAGTTTCATCTTCCACCTTAAAGTTGTTCCAGATCATAAATATTTAGATCATACTGCTGTCCACTGAAAACGCTCCTCACTACTGCAGATAGTGGATAATGTCTGTTTATAGCAGCTCCACAACAGCAGGATGACTAGAGCGCAATATAGGATCTGAACTGCATGGTTTACTTTATTTTATGACCTTAAACTTTTAGTATCTATTTTAAGACTTTCTAAGACTTTTTGAGGAACCTGTACTCTTTTATGGTAAGATGATCAATGAGCTGCTTTCTATCACAACCTGTGAAATAAAACAAGGACAAGAAAAAGACAAAGGTAAGTAGGATTTCATTAGGCAGGAAATATTGTTCACATAATTATATATGTACCATGTCATTGATGCTGACAGTGAACTGATTAAACTTTTCCAACCAGTTTTAAAATGACTTTTTTTCATATAGCCAATGTTCAGAGTTTACTACTGACATACCTGTAACAGAGAAATGATCCAAGCAGATCTGATACCACACAAGGAGGCTGTACATCCATCTTGGAACCCAGCAGACACTGAGAGACCCTACAAACAAACAGAGTTATCTTTAAAATGCAGCATGCAAATTCTATCCCACTTTATCTTCTTATCTCACACTTTATTGTCTTATCATTCCTTATTATCTGACCCTATTTTATTGCTCCTTCCTTATCTTATTTGATTCTACCTCACATCTTGAATCTTATTCCATTCTATCTTACACTTTCCATTTATCCTGTTTTTTCTTATCTTAGAAGAAGAACTGAACAATGTCATAATGTTACATTGTGTAAACTGAAAGTAAAATAAAACTATGATCAGTGGCACCAAACTCAGGCCCTGAAAGGGCCACAGCCTTGCAGAAATTTGTGTTGGCCCTCTTCAAACACTGTTAAGAGGCCCTTCATGAGTTGATCTGGAGGTTGGAGCAGATAGAACATTAAACTGTGCAGGTCAGTCCAGGACCAGTACTGACAAACACTTTTATATCTAACGATGGAAGAGAATGGTATGAAACAATGAGGGATTCAAATGTGTGCTGGGACATCTGATGGCCTCCAACCTCTCCAGGAGCTTCACGACGTACTACTGCAGACAGTCCCACACAGCATCAGCCAGGGACCCAGGAGCTGCATAACACTATCCTCCATAGAGAAGATGCCATTTAAGAGGAGCACCATCTCATCCTGAGAGAAAAACAGAGATAAATTCAGAAAAAATGTGTTCATTCAATGAACCTGAAACTGAAAATATTGTTAGAGGAAGGACAAAATGCTGTGTTTATTGGCAAATATGTACCAGAATGCTAGAAGTGGGATGAGTAATACATTGATGTATGATAAACTATGTTTACTATAACATAAAATGGTCAAAGCGATAAAGCTTCACTAAAATGATTTGAGGTTAATTAAATTCAACTGAATTGAACTGATAAGAGTTTTAATCAAATCAGTTCTGTTCACTTTCATTGTAATTGAACTGAACTGAAATGACAGAAACTGCTGTGTGGCAAATTATTCTGAATTGTGAGATGGTAATTCTAAAGAAGTGCACTTGTGGTGTGATGGATTCTGCTTGTTACCTTAAAGAGCATGCAGCCGTCTGTGCTGCGCGCATGGTGAGGCAGCCGAATGAGAAAAGCATGGCCATCAAATGATCAAGAAAAGCTCATCCTGAAGAGGAGGGCTGCTTTCAGGTAGGAGGAGGGCTGGTCTCAAGCTGGGAAAGACAGCTGCTCTCAGGCAGGGGAGGACAACTGCTCTCATGCAGGGGAGGAGATATGGCCTCAGGCTGGGGTGAAAAGCAGCTCTCAGGCAGCGGAGGAGAAGTGGTCTCAGGCTGGGGTGAAGAGCTATTCTCAGGCAGAGTCTGAGAATTGCTCTCAGGCAGCGGCGGAGAAGTGGTCTCGGGCTGGGTAGAAGAGCTACTCTTAGGCAGGGGAGGAGAACTGCCCTCAGGCTGGGGAGAGTGGCTGCTCTCAAGCTGGGTAGAGTGGCTACTCTCAGGCTGGGTAGAGTGGCTGCCCTCAGGCTAGGGAGGACAGTTGCTCTCAGGCTGGGAATGACAGCTACACCGAGGCCGAGGAGCAGAGCTGGGCTCAGGCTGGAGAGCAGAGCTGGTCTCATCTGGAAAGGAGAGCTACGCTGAGGAGAAGAGCTGGGCTCAAGCTGGATAGGAGTGCTGGTCTCAGTCTCTGAGTCTAAAAAAAAAAAGTTCAATCATTAAGGGTGATGTTTTCAGTCCTGTAATCCTGAACAAAGGAGACTGCTAGTTTTGTCCCATCACAGCATTTTTCTTCAAACTGTGTCCAAATACACTATTCCTACAAACTTTCTTCTCCACATCCTCTGAAGTTAACACTGTGCGTGACCCCAAAAAATGCAAAATATTCGGATGCGATTTTGCTGAACGTTTTTATTTACCACAGGCTGCGATAGAAGTGATTTTTCGAAGACCCCATTCATTCTGGCTATAGAGAAATGAAATTTAGACCCAGAGTTCCTAATATGGGCATAATGTGGACTACAGAATGACGCATGACCACAGTGTCTATAGTGTTTACACTCTTCTTTTTTTTACTTTTATTTTGATTTATAAGAGACGCCAATCAGCTCTGCTGAATCAATACACATTTTGTTGACGTGTAAAACCTCACACTGAATAAAAAAGTAGCGACTACACACAAATTTACAAAAACTTCTGTAGGGATGACATAAAATGCTACACTGAACTGGACTGAGCCCTGGATCTTTTACGTGTCCAGCCAATGCCCTTACTCCTCTCATTAAAAGGAGTGCTCATTAGTGAGAGAAGCTAATATTTTGCGGTTTTTCGTGGGGATGAACAGGCTAGGAGGAACGTACACACACCAAAAACGGTTATTTACACTCACTATAACATACTGACCGTAACTCCACAGACTTTCAGCTTTTGGTACAATTAACGATTTATTTATATTTCCCATCAAGCCGTCCTACTGAGCACGCGTATATCATTAGTACAGCGTAGTAACTCAGAGTTTTAAACAGTTTACTGAGTTTTAATGTTAATTCAGTACAGATATATTACTTCTCGCCCCTGATCAGCTGATTTTGGATATCAAAATATCCTAATTATCCTTTTAAAGCTGGTAATGTTTTCTGATAAGGAGATAAGGAGCTATCAAAATATCCTACCTACAGTTTTATGTAGAGACTTTTAGTGTAGTTTTCCGAATACCAGCTTCTACAGAAGGATCAGTTTTCCGTTCAGTGTTTTCCTGCATTTAATCTGATGTTTTATTAATTCCAATTTCGTAAAATGTCCATTAACTGAAAATACTATTCAAAATTAATTAATATAAACAATATATGCAATGAATGAGGCTCCCAGAGAAATAAGCCTAGTAAAGTGAGTCAGTGACGTGAAGCCGCACAGCTGAAAGGAGTCTAAAGTAACTCAGCTGACGATGTAAACTTAGACTAACAACTCAGTATCAGACATGCTGTGTTTCATGGTGCTAATCCACTGTTTAATGCGCGTTGCAGTGTTAAATATGATGGTAAAACGTGCTAAAATACATTTTAACTGGCCGTGAAAGTTTTTTAAACACCACTCGGTGTGAACCGGCTTTTAGTCCGGAATCTACAGTTAGCTAAGCATCTTCATAACATTCAAACACGCCTGTGGATAACACAGCAATGCTGCTATAGCTGATAAATACACTCAACGCGAACAGTTCAGCGAGTTGAGGAACTACTTTACAAAGTGAACATCGTTAATGACACTTTCCAGCTGTTTCACCATTATAACACGAACATTTCGCTCTATTACCTTCAGGGTCGGTGTAAATAGCGGAATTAACCGCTGTCCGGTCCCGCTGCCGATCTCTAGTCCTGGAGTAGAGGTAATACGCTCCCGCGGTGGTGGTGACCGCCCCGGCTACGACCAGCAGTGGCCGCAGGTTGAGCCCAGTGAAGGAGAGTGAAGTGGAGACGCTGGATATGAAAGCTTGCATCGCTCAGAAGTTCGTTATCGGAGCTTAAAAAACGCAGTCGGTCTCTACAGAGGTCCGAAAACCAGTGAGGCTCGACGTTCTTTTTCCAGGTTTAAAACTGCCGGTTCCATTTCAGTCACGTCACAATGGACCTGGAACCATTAAACTGCAACATATTTATTGATACTATTCTGATGACGTCACAATCGCGCTGCTACCATTTTGGTGAGCAACATAAAGTTCATTCAGTGCTGTGGAGGTTCATAATGAGATAACAAAGCCAAAACCGATCCAGCAAAGAGAGAAAAGCAACGTCTTCATATCACTTATTAAATATCATTTTAAAGCGTGTTATCTCATATTTGAGTGTATTGACTTGATTTTGTTTGATATGTTGCTGTAGTGATAAATAATGAAAGATGAAATGTAAATGGCTGAGATTTCCTGCTGCGTTACTAGTGTCCCGTCCCAAACTGCATAATAGCACACTAAATAGTATGTAAAGATGGCGCATATACCACTACAAGTGCTAACCGCTCATTAAACATTTCCAAGAGAAAGTTTAAGGTTTTTGTTGATTAAGGATGTATTTATTGAGGTACATTAATGCATTTATTGGGGTAAATTAATACATTTATTGGAGTACCTTAATGTATTTATTGGGGTAAAGTAATGCATTTATTGGGGTACATTACTATATTTATTGAGGTACCTTAATGTATTTATTGAGGTAAATTAATGCATTTATTGAGGTACATTAATGTATTTATTGGGGTAAATTAATGCATTTATTGAGGTACATTAATGCATTCATTGAGGTAAATTATGCATTTATTGAGGTACATTAATGCATTCATTGAGGTAAATTATACATTTATTGAGGTAAGCTGATGTTGGCTTCGTATTTGCCAACTTTAGTAATTCGTTTTATTTTAAGACACCTCAGTGTAAATGCAGTACCATTTAGGGTGGAATGGAAAATTCAAATGAGAAGCTGGAGAATAAGAAGCTACATTCAGCTTTATATGTGAATTTGAGTTTACAGTTTAAGAGCTTTGGTAGCAACTTTTATTAGTTTCTCACATTCTGACTAGTGTGAATGACATCAAATTTACCTTTGAGTTGTATGGAAGCTCCAATTCAAGATGCCTGCTGTTAATTACTGCCTATCTGAAACATAGATTTCACAAATCTACAATTAAATTATGACTAATCATAAAGTAAATTAGATATATGTCACATTTTGTTCTAATTATTCATAATAAGAATTAAGGGGATCTTAAATTTCCTCGTTATTTAAGACATCTTAACTATATTTTTAGATATCTGACACTAGGTTAGGGACATCCAGATTTTTTATTTTTTTTTTTGACTTTGTCAAAAGTCCTTCTAAGATATCTCCAAATAAATCACAGATATCCTGAACATATTCTAGCTAGACGGCTTTTATATGTCTGTTTTATTGAATGATCATTCTGACTGTTTAAAATCATAGCAGATTTACGTAACATTAGCATATTTTCACACCTAGTTTATTAAAATAAGCACTTGGCATTTACTGTGGTTGTAAATCAGTGGTCTGTATGTGATGTCAGGCCAGTCTAATGTGTTTTTAACCCAATTTTTAGTTCTGCTGCTCGTGCTCAACAGGAATCAAGCAACTGAGACGATTTATTGTCTGAAACAAGAAGAGATTTTCGCCCGAGTATAGTGAAGTCAAGGCAAGTTGGTGCTGACTGACTAGGTAGCTATCACGGTCCACTTTTGGTTACTGTTGCTTTCCAGTTAAGGCTACTAGCTTCTGGGTCCTTAGCTAGTCTTTATTCTACCAAAAATGCAATGGCTTCAAACAAGTCTCAACACTAGAATAACTTTCACATCGAACATTAAACTATTTGGGTGACTTGTTATATCAGTGAGCAGCAGGTGCATCGCAACTATGAGGTGTAATCCCTTTATGTTCATTCCAGTTGCAGTTTGCAAACCCTGTGTGGCAGGCAAATATATTCTTCCTCCCTGCCTCAGGTATCAAGGTTCTACCCTCTCCATCTGATGTAGACTCAGCAACCACGGATGAGGTAGGCATAACTTTAAATGTCCAGTGAACTTGTTAGCTATCAAGCAGCAAAGTTCATGCTAATACAGTCATATTTGAATTCTGAAGTTGAGTGGCATGAACAGGACTGGCGTTAGGCTCTGGACACTAAAGGTCAGTACTAATGAAAAGGCTACTTTTTGCATTCTGCAGGATGGGAAATTGTAATTCATCATGGCAATAACTAATTATTATTCTTATTTTTTAAGCGTTTAAGGGTGGGAAAAATTATATCCATTTGTGCAGTGCATGGAGGCATTGGCCCACTCTTCTTCTTCTCAGAGAGGCTTTATCAGCAGATTTGTGACATACTGTCACATCCCATGCTGGTAGAGGAAATTTGTAACCACTCGTTCAGGGAGCAGTTGATCAAAGTTAGTAACAATCCGAAAGTGTTGTACATCGGTCACACAGTTTAATGCCACTGTTGCAAAATTTGCATTATTGGCACTTTTTTTAGATACAGGATGCAAAAACAGTCAGGGAGGCAATGAAGCAACTATGGAGGCAGCAGACAGCCTGAGTATTGTTGGTGCTTTAAGATGTGTACCTAATCTGGAGGAGAAGGATTCACATGTGCAGTCTGCTGTGAATTTCTTCGTAAACTGAACAGTGCATGCTGCCTTGAACAGTTGTTGTTGAAGTCGGTTCCTCACTGGTCAATGATAAATTGGATATTGCCTGTCAGTCCTCGTTCTCCATTGTTACAGGTTTGTAGAAGGTTTAAGGACTCAGTTGCTGGAGGAGGTGCAGAAAAACTATTTCACAATTTGTTGTCAGGAGAGACCGCTTCAGGCCCGGGACCTGTGCACCCTTTTTGAAGTACATTTTTCCAAGCAAGGTAACAACAGAAGAGCTAGAGAAAATTAAACAATATGCTTTTGGAGAGACTGGATGATTGATATTAAAGATACACTTTCTATTGTGTTATCCAACTTAGAAGCACAATAGGTTAAAATTTGTGTTGTTAAGAAGTATTGGTGGATAACCAATATATATTTTGGAATGCTCTTGCATAAATATATGCTTTTAACACATCCTTTACAGTGAACACACTAAAATATAGTACATTTCTGCAAATATTAGTGTAATTTTTCTTTTTATTGCTGATTTTAACATATTGCAGAAAAAACATAAAATCCCCCAAAAAGCTGAAACATTTGCACATCATATTTTGTTTTTATTGTTTTCCAAAATTCAGTAAATAATTAGTAACTACACATTAATATTTGCAGAAGTGTGTTCAATGTAGTGGACTTGCATCCTTATTTTGAAGGGTGCCCAAATTTTTGCATAAGACAGTAACAGTAATAAAATTTTCTCTACTGCTCTAGATGGAAATGGAGGACCACATTTCATATCATTATCATTATTATTATTATTATGATTGTTATTGTTATTATTACTTTCACTCAATAGTTGATTCTTTTGAAAAATCACAAGATAGCAGAGGGCTCATACTTATAGATAACATATACATATTCATCATGATCAACAAATGTATTGCCATAACCAATCTATCAGGTTCAGGTAGCCACCCCCAGATTAACTTAACCAAAGTCAGTGGACACAGGACAAAAGACGTTTGTCTTTAACTCTCATCTGGAGGAACGTATTAATGCTTTTTCAAGTTTTTGAAAACTTGGCCCTTGTTTATTCAAAAAAGTACTGTTTAAAAGTTTGATATCACTTGCTGTACAAACTATTTTTAGACATTTTATTTAATATTTCTAGAATATAAAATTATATACTGTAATTGTGTACGTTATTTTTGCCCAGGTATTTGCCTCGAGATTTGGTCTCCAGATTTGAAATATGAATGCCCATTGTGCTATTTCTTCTTATGTTGTAACGTCCAGGCAACCTGCTAGGCCTCCTCTGGCCACTAGGAGGGGCTGGAGATCCAGGACCGAGTTATTAGGGCTGAGCAGTTGCAGCTGTGGGCACCCTATTTAAGGAGTGCTCACACGCTGCTAGCTACTCAGTCTTGAGTTCTCTGTGCCATGTGTGGGATGCTCTGACTCAGCTGGTAAACGCTGTGTTTCTTTAAGTTTCAAGCTCTTTGCTTTCTCGTGTTGATCCCACTGTAAAAAATCTCTTGAGTGCTCTTTTGTCCTCAGCATTCAGGGAGAAGCGTGAGAGAGGTTAAGAAGGGAGTTTTGAGTACAGTTTTGGGGAGTCCCAAGTTTAGTTTGAGTCTCATTTTCCCCCTTTTAGTCTCTTTCTTCATTCAACTCGTTCCCCCTGCTCTTAACTTTTATCTCCTTTTAAAGTTTATTTGTTTCCCGGACCCTTAGCTGCTTTGCCCTTGAGCTCATCTTTTATTGTTCCCCAGGTGCTTCGTCCATTAGCGCTCCCGACCATGAACGTAAGGGTCATGGATTTGAGCCTCACTCAGGACGAATCCCCTGGCTCATGACATATGCACTAACGTTTCTTTGAAAACTATTTCTATATAACAATTTTATACATTTATCTGTAACTTAATTGGTTTAATATTGTTGCAGACATTAATTCTGAAAGTTTTAATGCTAGTGTAACACCCATGCATCAGCTATGTGGTCTTTGACAAATGTAACAGCATGTCTGTCAAACATTCTTGTTAAGTCGATAAAGCATTTGCGATTTCTGCAGGATGAGCCTGGTACTTCATCTTCAGATCTGAAATGTGATAAACTGCAAGATTAATGGACTCAAATTGCTGCTGACTGAGACTGATTTGAGGTGGTTCTACAATTACACCAGGGACCTGCTCATCATCATCAGTTGGTAATGGCTCAAGGCCGTGCTGTTCCAGAAGTGTTTCTGTAGTGATTCTGTACTCTGTAGGGATTTTCACCAAACGCTTTTTTGGTGGTTGTGCTGCCCATATTTGCCAACATTCCTTCTGTCCAGATTTGTGTTGGTTGTTTTCTTTTTCTTCTAGGGTGGTTCCAACACATACAAAAACACATCCCACAAGACACTCTATTTTCTGATTGTGGACTGACTCCCCTGTAATGTGACTCTGACGTTCAGTTCTCTGTACAAGGTTCATGAATAAGGCCACCTTCAGGTTCTCGCCACCATGATCGGATCTCACTCTAGATGGTAGCCCATAGAGGCCTGTCGCTATGAGAAAGTAGAACAGCTCTGTGGAGGCTCAGTTGTCTATGTTACAGTTCAGGTACGTGATCAAGCGGCAGTGTTCATCGATGTACCATGGATCACAAAGCCTCATCTAAAAAGGGAATACAAAAAATCCAACTGTAATTAGTATGTATACACAGAGACCCAATTAAGTTGACCGAAACGTACTTTAAAATACAGTTCAAACACATACAGAATGGTTTGTTGTATTTTTAACCTATTGTATCAAAGTTTTACTACCACACTCATAGTGAATAAAAGAGTAAGCTGTATGCCAAGTATTTTTTTTTTAAAGCAAACCTAAAAGATACTACATAGTTAACATGATGTAGACTGCATTAGCAATACTGTTACATACCATCACAAAGTCATTTTTTTTTGGTTTAGGGTGAAAATGTGCAAGTTACACACAAGCATGGGCCAAACATGAAGGTTTATGTCTGGGGTTGTGGCACACCTCCAAAAGTTGTGGGGCAAAACATATTGTTTCAAAAATAAAATTGACTTTACATTTACTCAAGTACATGTACTTCAGTAAAATATTGATGGATTTTTACTCTCCTGACTATTTTTACTATTTTTAAAAAGTAAATTATTACTTTTACTAAAGTCAGTGAAAGAGTCTTACTCTTACTCGTTACATGTTAGCCATTTGTATTTAGTTACTAATTCCATTATTTGTGTTTAATTTCAATTTGCTTTGATATTGGCAACATTTGTACTGCTTTGTGATTGGTTACATGTCTGACTTTGGAGCTTTGTATTTTAGACCAAAAAAATCCTAAAAATAGAAGAACAGAGCTGCACAATCTTCAGTTCCTGTGCTGATAAATGCTGGATGTACTAAGAGGTTCCACTGCAGTACTCAGTACTTAAGATGATTTTCAACCAGCTTCTTCTGTATTTCTACTCAGGTTGTTTTGGGGAAGGTACTTTTATTTGTGTAATTATTTTATGCAAGTATCAATACTTTTACTTGAGTATTGATTTAGGCTCCTTTACCCACCTCTGTATCTAATCATGAACAGTGTCAGTGTTTGTTTTGATGCTGCTTCAGACTAAATTACACCTGTGGGTGTTTGTTTATTGATCAGAAGTTTTGCAGGGATGCAAGCACTCTGTTACTCTCACGTTCACCACCATGAAAACTGAAAAACAGAAAATAGAGATGCTGATCAATTGAATTACAGATATCTTTAATTGTATTTCAGGATTTGTGACTCATCAATTGACAAATCCAGTGATGTCATTTGACATCTTAAAAGGCATTTTGACCTGTCAAATTGTAGATACCTTAAATTGCTGTTCTTACTAGTAAGACTGTAAATGCAGGTATCTTGATTTGTCATTCTGAAGAGTCAAAATGTAATTGTTACTAGTCAAAACTCATTTGTAGATATCCAACATTTAATTACAGATAATCAGATGAAAGCTATCTAATGCGGCTTGCCATAGTAGAACTGTTAGTCTAGTCGGTTTCTGTGTGATTTTTTTTCTTTGTAACGTTGAGGTTGATTCTCTGTCCTATTGCATCCCTGCCCCTCTAACTAAATAAATGAGTGAATCAATGAATAACTGATTAATTAATTATATCCCATAACCAAGAAAGGGACATGATTTATAAGGATTTTGGCTGAACCCACAGTTTGCCCACCCTGGTCCTGGAGTAATGCCTGGCCTGCACATGTCTGTATATCTGAAATTTAAATAATCATATGGCTGTTATTGAGTTTCTATCACTTAATTCATCATATCAAATCTAGTCTTTTGGTCACCTGAGACTGATTTTTGACAAAACAATAGAAAATACAAACCAAATATATGAAAATGAATCAAATAAATATATAACTATACAACATGTCATCATGACAATATCTAATAGAGGAAAAATGTGGACCATGTGGGCCACACTGAGTACCAGTTTAAGACCTACTGGTCTAAAGTTTCTCACTTTCAAATACGGTTTCATCACCTGTTCAAAAACAATTTTTAAGTTCCCAGGTTCAGAGTGGGGCAGTCTTTGCACTTGGCAAATGTGGGCAGCTCTATAGGGCCCCCATGAGCCAAGAGCCCCATGAAAATACAAATTCTAATTTTTAAATATGCTGTAATTCTTGATGTTGTACAATCTATTCCAACATATATATTTAAAAAAAACAGCTGTAATGTGATTTTAGTGATTATTTTCAATAATGTTCCTTGTTATTTGATGACACAACTGACATGCTGATCTGAACAAAGCAATAAAGTGATAATCTACATTATGGAGTTTAGGACCTTCAGTGTGATTTTCTGGGTGTTAAGAGGGAAAATTAAATAAAGTGTAGCGGAGAAATAAATAAACAGAGAAAAGCTTCCCTCCCAAAGCTAAATTTGTTTGTTCAGTCAGAACAGAGTGCTGCACAGACTCAACAGACTGTACGTAATGCTAAGGTTAATGTTAGTACAGAGAGCGCCAGTGTTCACAGAGATAATTTCACATAATAAAATTACTTCAATAAAAATAATAAAAAATAAATAATCTAATAATATTCTCAGAATGAGTAATGAGTAACAATTTAAATGATTTCATCTGCCAAAATATCATTTTTTGCAGAGTAGACTGTTGCATTAGAAAAAAAAGTGTATCCGTGAAGCTCCATTCCTGTATTTTGCTTACAGCATCAGAATCACTAAATCCTCCCCAGTTTCTGACACCACTTGAATGCAGAATGAGCATGAATCGTGTATGAATACAGTTGTGAGTGTATATATGCCGGCATGTATGTTCAGTTGAGTGGCACAAGTAAAGCAAACTGCCTGCAGAAAAACAGTCTGGTTATTGAGTCCAGCTCAGAGTGATCTAGTAAGGATTAATGCAGCACTCAACTGGACATGAATTGGCTAAAAGTAGATTTGTGTATTTATGTTCAACTGTAGTTATTGCACATCACACACCCTATACAGGCCTTCGCTGCACTTCATCAAGACTATAAGGCTAGGAGGCTATAAGTCATTAAGACATTTTAGGTGTGTCCAGAGTGATTAACAGAGCTGTAGATGATCTTATAATAATTTAAAAAGCTGTGGAACATTGATAATTCAGTTATAATACAGTGTTTCACCCACCAGACATTTACAGCTCTCTGTAAATGTTGCATTGCTCTAAGAGCATTTTTCTACTGTTCAAAGAACTGGAACCTTTGGCATCAGAATTGGAACTGGATGTTGGCTGTTGGTACAGAACCAGTTTAATGGTTTTTGATACCTGCTTAAGATTGTTACCAACATAACCTAAGGTCACTCAAGGACGTTCTCCTCTTGCAGCTGAAAATGGGACTGTGCCCGTGTCCCCAAAGTTCTGTGTTCCCAAGGCTCTACATTCTCCCAGCTCTGTATATG